>NC_140589.1:1689279482-1689879482 GCF_964204655.1 Triturus cristatus
GAACACAAAGGAATCAACTGACATTCTCTGCCCTTGTTGGATGTACATGTTTTACTGAGAATGTCAGACTTCATTCTCACATGACTGAGAAAGATAATGTGAATTTACAGAAAATATGCTCTCAGTTTAGCTTGTAGATCACCTTCCAAACCTCTGTAGGAAATGCATGAGAAAATAGTTTTCTCTCAAACATGATATCACAGCAGAAGGCTTTTTCACATGGTAAAATCCCCTTAGAACACACCACAATTCCTAAAATGAGTATGGTACCATCAACAAATGATTTATAATGTAACTAAAGTCTTAAAACCTTGTATTAACTGCAATGCTTTTTAATGAGGTGCTATCATGTATATTGGTCTCAAGATGGCTGCCAATACTTCTTGGATGAAGTACTGACAGCCAATCAGATCTCACGATGAGATGTGCTGTTAGGCTCCGCCCAGATATATCTATCTTTTTAACTCTCATTTTCTCAGGAACTACTGAACGGATTTACACCATTTAAGCAAAAGGCATGAGTCTGAACTGAGGACTATCTCTTTGCCAAATTTGGTGTAATTCCGTTCAGCAGTTCGGGCTGTAGCTGCGTCAACAGGTCCTATGGGAAAATGCATGTGGAAAACGCGTTTAGGGACCCCCTTTTTTCTCGGCCCACGCTTGACGAGTCACCGTGAAATTTTCAGGATAGGAGCGAGCCGGAGCTGGCCAAAAGTTCCGAAAATTTCGCGAAGATTCGTCAATCGGCGCCAACGTTATTCCAAATAGAATGTTGCGGATTTCCTGTGGAAAATAGGTCCTAACTATAACTACCTACTGGCGACTGCCAGTAGGTAATATATATATATACATATATATATTCACTGAAAAAACCATAGGTTTCACACATGTTATAGTTAGCGGAAATTTTACTGATAAAAAACCAATGAAATTGCCCCGTTATAGTTAGTGCTGGCAACTATAACTCACGCGACCGCAATCCTCTGCTGATGCTAATACTGTATTTAGACACTTATTTGCCCATGTCTTCTTCCATACATTTTTAGCTATACATATATTACAAATATTTTTTTTTATAAAGACACATATGTCATCAGCAGAAGATTGTGGTCGCGTGAGTTATAGTTGCCAGCACTAACTATAACGGGGCAATTTCATTGGTTTTTTATCAGTAAAATTTCCGCTAACTATAACATGTGTGAAACCTATGGTTTTTTCAGTGAATTTGCAAGGTTTTTTAAATGCTAATTCCTAACTATAACGTGTGTGAAACCTATGGTTTTTTCAGTGAATTTGTACGGTTTTTTAAATGCTAAGTTACTTTACGCCATTCGAGGCGTGCGCGCCCACTTAACGCAGTGCGTTCCGTGCACGGTTTTTATCAACTTTAATAAGCCCTGTACATTTGGTGGCCTTCGGCCACCAAAAGCACAGGGGGTGGGGTCAATGTGGATAGTGTTTTTTTTATTTCGATTTTATAATTTCATGTTGCCAAAATATAGTTTTTTTACTGTTGTAATAAGCCCCGTACATTTGGTGGCCTACGGCCACCAAAAGGACAGGGGGTGGGGTAAGTATGGATAGTGTTTTTTTTATTTCTATTTTTTACCGTACGCTTACGGTAAGCGTACGGTAAGCGTACTCGCCGAAATTGCCGAAAAAAAAATAAAACCGTTTTTGCTCTTGGGGGATGTTTGGGGACTCCCTCAACATGACTATGTGGGAGGGAGTTGTCAAAACAGCCCCGTAACATGTTTTTGGGCATCATGTTTGATAAATAACACTCAGTGCGTGAGACAAAATGGCGGACGCCGCTTCCTGGTTTCGGCCGATTCGAATGTTTACTAAGATCTAAGAGCCAATCGGAATCGCGCTCGCGCATGCCACCGTACGCGTACGGTAAGCGTACGGTAAGCGTACCGTAAGCGGGCTCAGATATATATATTGATTTAAAGGCTATTTTCTCAGAATCTACTGAACAGATTTACACCAAACCTACAAAAGGCACTTCCTTGACATAGGGACTACCTCTCTGCCAAATTTCTAGTAATTCTGTTCAGCCGTTCGGGCTGTAGCTCTGTCTAAAGGTCCTATGGAAAAATGCATGGGAAAAACGCGTTTTGGGACCCCCCTTTTATCTCAGCCCCCGCTTGACGAATCCCCCCGAGACTTTCAGGGTAGGAGCGGAGCGTAGCGCCCCACCTATTTTGAGAAATTCGCGAGGATTCATCGACTGGCGCCAAAGTTATTCAAAATAGAATGTTGCGGATTTCCTATGGAAAAGGGGTCCTAACTATAACTACCTACTGGCGACCGCCAGTAGGTAATATATATATATATATATATATATATATATATATATATATATATATATATATATATATATATATATATATATCTACACACATACATACATACTTGGTTTACTTCATTACCCTGCTGTTGTCCGTGCGACGGGGTGTCCATACAGTCTACTAGGCACTTTAGGCTATTTTGCACTTTATATTCTGTTGTTAGAACCAGAATGTTATGTCAAATTTTATCTGGGAAACATTTTAAAACACATCAAGAAGGTTTATTGGTTCAACAACGTTTCAAGTCCCTAACAACCTGTTAGGCAGTGTTTAATTTTATTACTCAGGCGATGAGCTTAAGAAACAAATATGCCGCATGATCCAGCAACGATGATATGGAAGGGCAATGAGGACGTACATTTTAGTAATTGAAATTTGTGATACTGATTTGTGTGATGTGCTTTTATAGTCATGTTGCTGACCGAATAAAGATTATCTTAACCTCGATAAAACATCCATATTAGTTTAAGTTAATTCCATAAATTACTTTCTGCAATTTATAATACATAGTAAATGTAAACAATTTGCATATGGTGGTTTTTATAAATACACCTTTAAAAAAAATTCCTAATTTAATTTATTATGCTTGAAATAATTAAATAATTAATTTAAAATTAAGTTTTCAATGCTGACATTTTTATTTTCTTCTACATTCAAAATGAACTAATAAAATATATATTTAAAATCTAACATAAACATATTTGTACTTTTTTTTAAAAAGTTCAATAAATATTTTTACATTTTTCCTATACTTTACTTGAGGATGTCTCCAACCTGATGATAGAGAACTCCACCTACATGTGAAAAGTAACTAAATGTAACTATACATATTACATATATTCTTATTCCGCCTGAAGGCGAACAATGGTATAGCCAAGTGTATATCATCCCCGTCATTAAGGATACTCCAGTTTCTTTTAACAATGTTCATAATTTGATTGCTCAGTCCAGAAAACTGGCTGACAAATACTTCTTTCTTAATGTATCAGAGTGTTTATAAAAATCATCCAATGTGGAGCAATTCCTACGCAACCTAAGCAATTGCCCAAATGGTATATTTTCACGTGGGGTGGTAGCTATCATAATGAAAGAGGGTATTTTTGTCAGTTGGTTTTGTGTACAACTCTACCCCAGGTTTCCCTCATTATTGGATATATCCAGGAAATGTACTCTTGAATTGCTCCATTGGGCGGTAAATCTCAAACTGGAGTCACCTAAATTTAACCATTCTAAACATTCTGTCAGAGTTTCACTTGTGTCTTCCAAGATAAAAATAATATTGTCAATAAAACAATACCAATCTTTAATGTTCTCAGAGAATGGGGCCAGCTCATTAAAAATATGACATGCCTCAAAGTCCCAATCACCTGCTGAAAAAGATCCTCTTTAAATAAAAATACGTTATTCTTAAGTACCATGGAAACACTTTGTAAAATGAACCCCTTATTTACCCCTCTTAGCTCTTCATGATCCAACATGTTTGCCACTACCCTGATAGTATCATCTTGGGAGATATTCGTGTAAAGGGCTTGAATATCAAGGGTCACCATCAACTGTGTCCCCTTGTGGAAGCTCCTTCCTTCCAGAATGGATATGACATGCGCCGAGTCCCTTATATAAGATTCTTGCTTGCAGACTAAGGGTTTAAAAAAACAATACGCATATTTAGTCAAGAGTTCTAATAGGGAGCCCAAACCGGTGACTATAGGTCTTAAAGGAGGATTTGCCTCATCTTTCTGAATTTGGGGGGGTCCATATATAGCTGGAGTGATAGGGTTGTTGTTTTTTAGGAATTTGAATTCCTCTTCACAAATCCAATCATTAGCCTTCGCCCTTTCTAGAAGCCAATATACTTCATTCCTTAAACTGGACAATTTGCTGGCAGGGACTCTCCAATAGTGTTCTTCCACCCCTAGGAGTCTAATCATTCTCTCATTATAATCCAACGTGTCAAAAATTACACCTCCTCCGCCCTGATTGGCAGGTTTAATAGTAATGCTGTCATCATTTTGTAATGACCTCAGGGACATAATATTCGGTTGCTGGGTAGGATCCTTGAGTAGTTTTTGAACATTGATTTCCACCACTTTCTCAAAAGTCTCTACATTTTTACTTAATTGTTTAATGGAGGGTATGAATGTGGACCTGGGATCTGTCCCGAGTTGTTAGTGACTGATAATGGTTGTCTACACTTAAAAAAATCTATTCAATCAGATTTTTCTGAAAAACTATTTAAGGTCCTTCTCTGATTCAAATGTATTCACGTTTGCCGTGGGGGCAAAACTGAAACCTTTTTCTACTATTTCCTTTTGCTCCCTATTTAATACCCTTTTGGGCAAATTGATACTGGGAAATTTATCAACCTCCAGTATCTCTGATTTCTTGTTCTCAAGTAGTCTTGTGGGGGGTAATTCCTTCCATAATTTCTGTGATTCTTCTGTCAACTCCTCTGAAGTTGTTCTAAAAAAATCATAATCAGGGTTGGAGGCTGATCCTCCCTGTATCTCTTTCCCCAGTTCTTCTTCTTCACTGCTTGAGCCCAATGTTTCAGAGAACGTTACCTGTTTTTACCCCCTCTTGAATACATCGGCCTATGGCTATACTGTTTGTCCCTATTTTGTTCTTTTCTAACATTAAAGTATTCCTTATTGAGATAAGCATATACCAGTTCTGCACTAAATTTACTAATATCTTTTTTCAATGTATTAGTCTTTTTGTTGATTAAATATTCCTTATAGCTATTGACCTCAAGGTCTAATTCCTCCAATTTCTTTTCGGCTTCCTTAAGAGCTGTATTTTCTCTAAGGTTTTACTCTAACTCCTCAATAGACTTTTTTCTAACATAATAACTTCCTGTGCAGTCTTTATTATAAAAAGGATATCATCTTGACTGCATTGGTTGGCAAATAATGTCCATGTTTCCAATGTTTTTTATTATCAATTAACAATCCCGGTTCATTTGTAATTTGGAATCCTTTTGTATCATCCCTGCTTTCACATACTCAATAAGGAATTCAGCATGTAGTTGAGTTCATGTCAATTTGTTTCTTCAGATTTAAAATCTTTCTTCATTTATTATTGTTACTTGAGGTTGTTGTGATTTTATTACCACTTCATACACTTGTGTTGATAATTTTGTTAAATTGGTCCTCTGTAAACCCAAATGTTTCACAGGAGTCCATATTGCAATTGCAATTATGTATAATATAATATATAATTGTGTATTCATATCCCTCTAATGCTCTACATGGAAACAGCCGCAAAACTCTCCAACCAAACAGGTGGTACTTCAAGAAAAAGGTGCAAATGGTTCCATTGACGTCATTTAGGGGTCGCCAGGGACCGCAGTGGTGACCCCTGGCAAGATCCTTGCTACGCCTGACATTGCCCTTTCGACCCCTGGCTCCATGATGCAAAAGCAGCACCACATCCCATCCATGTTAGAAAATAAAAAAAACAGCTTTTGGATGTTTCTTTTGTAAAAATGTAACTGCTCCAGGATGCTCGCGACAGTGAACAGTTAAAACATTACATTGTTTAAGTTTCTCCCATCAAGCCAGGTGTTGCTTAGCAAAAGTCCCTTTAATGCCTTCTATGGCCCAGGGTCCACCAAGCACAGCTTTGCTTGTCTTGCAGGCTGTGGGATCGGGGCTGTTTCATTGGGCTGGACTCAATCTAGAGTGCCGGCCATTCTCACAGAATAATACTGCTTTTTGTTAATGTGTTTTTTATTATTTGTATAATCCCGAGCTGGTACTTCAATGAGAAGTTATTTAACATTCTTGATGTATTTTATAACGGGGTAATTCTACTTCTGTCTGTTTTAGCAATACAAAAGGGTAGGTTTAGAGAACGTTAAAATACATTGAAGCTTATTCCACTCACTTTGCTGTTATAAGATTTCAAAGTGGAAAAAGGACTAGCTTATTTTTAAAAAACTGACTGGCATTGGCAATATATCAGGCTTGTTGGTAAAAAACGTGCAATATGGCAGCCATAACTGCATCAAAGAAAGAAGGAATGACTTTCTGTGGCTAAATCAGGCCCACACATGACATGATGCTAATTTCTAAGACCATGTGATGTCTCATCTTGTAAAGTCACAGGGTCAAGGGCATATGATGTCGCTACCCCTTGCATCTTAGTGGATTGACATCAATGGTTGGTTCTAGGTTGCCCTCAAATAGTAATGCAAAGTTTGGTAAATGTTTTGTGTGCTAAACCATGATTCCGGGTCCAACACCTTTCAACCTACGAATCTTAAAGAGCAATATTTAATCACACTCTGGGATTAGAGTATCTCATGTGGGAGTAAAAAAATTCTGTTACTTTATTTTCTAGATACAGACTTCTATATTTAATCAGATTCCCGTGGAATTTGGCTGACAGAATGATAATTTCCAATCTCTTAGTTGTCCGTCACTCAAAGTTTTATTTGTGTGTAATCAATAATCTACTTAATTCCATGTGAATCTGGGAGAGCCCTTCTTCCATTGCCATTATTTAATGTACTCTTAGCCATGACAGTCTGAAAAATAATCAGAACTCAAATGCAGATCAAATGCAACACGCAAGAGGTGCTCACACTACCTGTAATTGTGCTAAGTGACTCAAATGACTTATCTTGGACATAGAGGATTTTAAGCCTCGAGGTTCAAGTGAATATAGTATTGCCTCAATGGAAGGGGAGATTGTCACTGCGGAGCCTCCATATGCGGCAACCCATATTGCTAATCCTGCTGCCTTATTGTAAACATGTTTTTCTCATTCCATTTCATTCCCATCGTAACATTTGTAAGATGTCATCAATGGCTCTCTCTTCAGAAATGCAATTAGAGAGTTATACCTAGGGGGTTATCCTAAGAAAGCTTTTAATGCTATTTGTGGTGGAGGTTTGAAACATTGTCAAGGTTGCCTTTTCTGGGCTCGCAGGGAGTATTTTAAGTCAAGTACCATCCCACCTTTTAAAACGTTTTAAGAACATCTGTCTTTCTATCAAGAGCTGTTTAAGGTAGACATGCAGTAACAGTTAAACCACAAAGGTCCGATTATGAGTTGCATGGAGTGGTATCTCTCCTTTTGACACCACCCCTCCACCCAGTCACAACTGGCCTGGTGTTCATGCACTTGCAATAACAAGGCCTGCTTTTGCTTGCTGGAAAATCCAGTCAGTAAAATAAAGTATGCTTCTTGGAGGGGCTGCAGACATTAGCACATCCCACCCCCCTACTTGATACCGTGTGAAGCACAGATGACAGCCTGCACTGCCCCATATGACGTTTCCAAACCTATAGCTGCTCCTCTTCCCCAGTTCCCTGCTCCCATTTATCAGCTGCTAATAGGAGAGAGTAAAAGGAAGTGTAACTGGGGGAAAAGGACCCGGTAATTAGAAGTACCCATGTTATTCTCCATTTGGGTACATAATCCTGTAGTTGCATGGTGCAGGGGTAATGTCATTAGCCAGAATCAGTGACCTCTGCACCCCTGCACTGGGCAAGTTTGTAATTCAGGCCACAGAATTGTAGTGTACTAGATAAAGCTTTGTGATGCAGTGCACTGCCAGCCATGTAAAACATTAAGTATACCTGCCCTACTTTTTAAATACCATGAACTCTCCCCTATATGCGTTGGGAGAGACTTGTAAGTTTTAAAAATGAAGATTTAGGACTAGCAAAAGGTTTTTTTGCCAGGTTGAAATGGCAGCCTAAAGCTTAAACATAGGGTGCAGGGCCCGGCCTGAGACATGTTTTATAGTACTACTTTAGTGTGTGACTGTGGAGGGATACTAGAAAATAAGGCTTAGGAGGCTAGTCTGATTTGTGAAAGATGGCTGTAATAGCAACCCTAAACAGATACAGGTCAGGCTAGGGGTGAATTTGAGTCTCTTGTAATATCTTCTGTGAGTCCTTCTTTCACAGGTGCAGCAGGATGGTGCCACCAACACCACTCGAAAAAAGAAAATTTCCCAGGTAAGTAATCCGAGAAAGGCTTTCCAAAATGATTTCTGACTGATCTATGTGTGGTTGTTCCCCCTCTTTTCCTGTTATTTTCAGCCCCTAGAGTTCCTGTGCCAATACAGACCAATCCCTTTACCAATATACATCTGTGGTCTTCACCAATTATCGCATTACTAGAACTGGTTTTTCACTAGCTGTTTTAGGAACTGTTATAAGTGCCTTTCTTTCTCATTCCATGTTTCTTATGGCGGTTGGTTCTCTTCACCAATATTAGTGCATATGCACCATGCATCTCACACATCTGCCCATACTAACCCCATCGGGTTTAAGTTCAAAGAATAAGGTATGGAAGAGAAAAAAACAGAAGAGTGAAAAAAACATGAACAAAAAATGTCTTCCCCAGCACTTAACTTCCAGTTACTCAATGGGTACAACCACCAAGAGTTGTGGCGGGCCTTCAGCAACCGTCGGTAGCATCCACCATTCCTTCATCCAGGCGTCTTTCTCCGTTTCACTCTCCTCATCCTCTCCTCCTCCTGGGTGGTAGCCACCTGGGTCCTCAACCTTTGCTGCCCATCACTCTCCCGCGACGGTAACACGCATCAAGAAGTCCAGAACAGGAGGAAGCTACTTCTCCCTCCTTGCAGCCAAGGCATGGAACACCCTCCCTCTCTACCTCCGACAGACACTCTCCAAGTTTTTGAAGGACCTCAAGACTTAGCTCTTTGAAGAATCACCATGATCACCCAAGTGCTGGCCCTCACTCCCTTAGCGCCTTGAGACCCTCTTGGGTGTGTAGTTGCACTTCACAAACCCCTGATTGATTGATGAATTGATTGATTGATTGATTGATTTTGAAACCTCCTCCCCCGGGGGTCACTGGTGCCTCTTCACATCTTACGTGGGACTTTTCCCCTCACCTCATGTCATTTGGTTTATCTCTCAGTTATACTCTCTGCGTCTCTTGCTTACTTTCTGCCCCACTTATGGACCTTGCAGCTTTTTCTCTACTTTGCTTTAACCCCTTCTTGTGAAAGTGAGTCTTTCTTTAATTTCCACCTCTCTTTATGTCTCAGCACTCTCCCCTACTCTCTGTATAACCTTTGTCCTTTCCCTTTTTCTAGGATCTCCTGTCTGTCCGGACTTGGCGCAGTAGAACCTGTCTTCTTTGTCCCTGGCAAGTATTCAAGGATTTTTCCAGCTCCTTCACATTGAGACAATGAGTTCTGTGGTCCTCTAGTAACATCTAATGTACAGTCCCTGGGTACATGTAGTAAGTAGACTAGATACTTATAACTAGATTAAATGTACCAATTAGAAATTTGTCAATTTTACCATGTTTAAAGGGAAAGTGCAGGCACTTTACCATTGATTAGTCGGGGTAAAGTGTGTAGAGCCCTATGGTCAACAAAATCAGGTTCAGCAACAAAAATCAAAAATCTGAATGTGTAACATGTACAAGATGGTCATTGTCAACAAAGATGAAGTGAGACGAGAGTTGGCTTGCATCTTTAGAAATGGCAAAAAGAGTGCCTTAGGGAGGACAGTTGGGAGTCAGAACGCATGAGGTGACAGGACCATGTCAGATCCACATGGCCAACTAATGATACTTTCTAAGGCCATCTCCCTTCTGAGTTTCAATGATCATCACTACATTGTGTCATGCTCTGTCATAGAGCTTGCTGTTGAATAGCAGAGATATTTTATATGCAGCTTTTACTAGTGCATGTTAGTGCCTCCTTGCAAGGAGCCCTTGCGCTCTGCAGAGCAGGGTGAATGTATTGGAAAGAATCCAGCCTTCAAATGATTAAGCCTGTATTGAGACTGCTCTCCATGATTGTTTATGGCATTTAGGATCTGTGATATAGAAACGGAAAACAGCATGAGCTGATAAATTGACTTCTGCTTTCTCCATTAAATTTCCTTTGGTTGGGTGTTCTGCCTTTATGGTATATGATGAAGGAGGCTGCAAAACTAAGGAGAATTGCTATACTGATATAGAGTAGGCCTATTGGAGTCCACCATATAGGCAGAAAGATGGTGATGGTAATGATAATAGCTGAAAACTGGTCAGTATGCAGGGCTTTAACCACAGTTTTGAACATGCTTCTCGTGTTTAAGCCTTAATTAAATTGCAAATAGAAAGGCCCAACAACCTATGTTGAAGGTAGGGGTGGGCGGAATTTGCGAAATTCACTTTCGCAAATTATCGGGAAAATGTTAAAAATCTCCGCAAACACGTGGAAATATCGCAAAGATGCAGACTTTTTTTCCCGCCCGTTCGCAGTATTTTCTGCGTGGTCGCAGCTCGCCAACTTACCCATGCAGTTGCTCGCGGGCGCCATCTTGTTTTCACTTGTCTCGCGGTGCATGATCGCGAGAAGAAAGACGTGATCGCGCGTCGAATGACGTTACTGCGGGCGCGAACTGTCGCGAGACAGCGCAAATGGCTACCAACAATCCAACATCTCGTGGAGAATGCGACCGGATCGGAAAAACTTGTCTGCGAACGCGGGGATTCAGGTAAGGCGATCGCGCGCACGCGAGAATGTATTATTTTACAGCGCGACCAAGTAAAAATCTTCCGGTAAAATGCGGATTGCAGAAATTTTGACATTTTTGCGCTCTCCGCGGAACGCGAAAATGTCAAATTATCGCACTTTCCGCAAGCGGAACGGAATTTTAGCCCAGGCCTAGTTGAAGGCCTGTTTGGCACCTGAAGACATGCGACTCCTCTGTGAAAAATCCTTGAATGTTTCTAATTAAATGGCTCTGTATATTGCTTGTCTCAGTTTATATCCTCCCCATGAGAAAACCTTGTTGATGGATGAAGGATCCAGGTCAACCTCTTTCCAAAGATGTAGTTACCAATTTTGTAATCTTTATTGCAAAGAGATAGGAGTGTTTAACTAGCTACCTTCACCTGATCCTTCCCACGTTTTGGAAATACCACTATCAGAGCATCCCCCCAAAAAACCTGGACTCCATGCTTTGGTCTGCATATTGGAAAATGAGAAGTAAGATGTGAAAATAAAAACTTGTCTTTAGAAGCTTAATTGAAGGCTGGCTTTAGGCCTGGTGGGCTGAACTGGCCCCCACTAAATCAATAATTAGTTGTTTATGGACGTCTTTGGGCTACTGACAAAATGCTCATTATTAATAATTCTTTCTTTCCTTTGCTATGCATATGGACCCACAGCCTGCACCACTCTTTAATCTGATATGTTTTTCCTGAACAGTGATAGTTATGAGGACTGCTTATTACCTCATATATTAAACCATTCATGGCATGGTGTATGATGTCATTGATAACATTAATGCAACATCTGAAATGATATTATTGATGACAACACTGTGCATGGCAAAGGCATGAGTTATGGTTACTTCAGTTACCCATAACTGTTGAATTCCAGTGGTTGTTTCAGTTTAAAATGCGACATTTAAACTGACATTTTGACCTGAATGAATGAATGAAAGCAGATTTATAAAGCGCAACTCAGCCCACTGGGCATCAAGGCGCCTAACCAAAAGCTAGATAGATAAAATAGACTTGCTTACTGGTAGGCCTTAATAAAACACCATGTTTTGAGCGCTTTTTTAAACTGGACTAGTGACGGTTGGGCCTTAATTTCTGCGGGAAGGGCATTCCATAAACGGGGGGCCAGATTGGAGAAAGCTCTACTACCCCATCTGACTTTCTTTACCCGGGGAATCACCAAAAGATTCTTCTCAGAGGAACGCAGGCTCCTGCTAGGAGTATAGAAGGTTAGCAAAGAACCTAATGCATTAGAGGATCCGGAGGATAGGGCTCCAAACACTAAGCACAGGAGTTTAAAAGAAATCCTCTGCTGGATTGGAAGCCAGTGCAGACTTTTTCTGGCTAAAGTAGCCGAGGACAGAATGGGTGCGGCGATAACAAATATTGCTGCAGCATTCTGTACCACCTGGAGGCGAGAGATGAGACCCTTGTTGATATCAGCATACAAAGCATTACAGTAGTCCAATCTTGAACCCACTAGAGCAACTACCGTCTGCTTACTAGCCTGAGGGGAGAGATAGTGAACAATTCCGCCGAGATTCCTTGCCGAATAAGATGGCATAGGGCAGGTTCCCAAAGATGGGGGCCACCACTCATTGGACCAGATGTCCTGATTATTACCAAAAATCAGCACCTCTGTTTTTTCGCCGTTCAACTTCAGGGAATTTTTAATCATCCATTCTGCGACTGCTTGCATGCAGTTCCTGAAGTTGAGCGCGGAGGTGCAGGCCGAATGAGCTAAGGACACCATAATTTGGGTATCGTCGGCGTATGACACTACCTCCATCCCCTGAGATTTCACAAGCCTAGCAAGTGGGGCCACATAGATGTTGAACAGGGTCGGACTCAAGGCCGACGCCTGTGGAACCCCACATTGCAGGGATTTGGCAGGGGAGAGGAACTCTCCAAGCTTGACCCTCTGCTCTCTTAGCTCTAAAAAAGAGGACAGAAGGCTCAGGGCCGGGCCCGCTACTCCTAACTCCCTCAAACGAGATGTTAGAGTTGAGGGAGACAGGGTATCGAAAGCTGCCGTAAGATCCAATAGGACCAGAAGTGTGGTCTGACCTTGGTCCACCTTCAGTCGAATGTTGTTCACCACCATAGTAAGTGCCGACTCCGTACTATGGAATTTTCTGTAACCATGCTGGGAGTTGTCCAGATAACCAGAGGAGTCCAGAAAGGCCGACAGATGAAGATTCAGGTGGGATTCGAGCATTTTAGCTGGAGCGGGCAGCAAAGATATCGGACGGAAATTTTTCAGTATTTCTGGGTCTAAGGTGGGCTTCTTAAGCAAGGGCCTCACTATCGCCTTTTTCCAGGCTACTGGAAAGGTCCCCTGTGCCATGGCATCGTTCATCACCTCCAACAGAGGAGGTAATAACGTATCCTGACATGATTTCAACACTTTCAGGGGCCAAGGGTCCAGAGGAGAGGCTGATTTTGTCTTTTTCAGCAAAAGCTCAAGCTCCTCAAGGGACAGCGGAGGAAAATGAGTAAGGGTCTTAAAAGGATCTCTATTCCACAACTCCATTTTTTCCAAGGCCGAGGAAGGATGAGTTCCCAAAGTGCTCCTCTGTGATTCCAGGGCAAGGTAGATGTCCTCTATTTTATTGTGGAAGAACTCCGAGATTTTATTGCACAGCTCTTGCGACCCTACCACAGGATCAGGCACTTGAAGAGAACAGAGGGAGTCCACGATCTTAAAAAGTTCCTTATATGACGAAAGGGATGAGGTAAGATTAGAGAAAAACTCCTGCTTTTCCTTAATCACCCTGGCCTTATAATCTCGCAGCAGATGTTTATATGTCTCTCTTTCCCTAGGGTCCCAGAATTTCCGCCATTTTCTTTCCTGTCTCCTAACGCCTTAATGGCTCAGAGAACCACAGAGCAGAAGGTTTACGTCTTGCTGCATACCGAAGGGAAGTGGGGGCTAACACATCAACCGCTCTAGAGATGGAGTTAGCGAGCTCTTGTGCAGCCTCACCTGCTTCCTTGGTAGAGGAATGTGAGATAGCCCCTATGAAAGGAATAAGAGATTCGTTGGTAATATTCTTGTAGCACCTTTTA
Organism: Triturus cristatus; assembly: GCF_964204655.1. Taxonomy (NCBI): domain Eukaryota; kingdom Metazoa; phylum Chordata; class Amphibia; order Caudata; family Salamandridae; genus Triturus; species Triturus cristatus. Next base: position 1,689,293,399 of record NC_140589.1, read on the forward strand.
GGTACTCTATTGATGGAGCTCAATTTAGGCACCCCTACAAGGGGAACTGCTAGTTCTAAGGGCATTGGCAGATGGTCGGACCAAATCAGCCGTAAGGGGGGACCGACTGACAACCTCGGATCGTTGGAAAACACCCCATCTAAGATATGTCCCGCTCGATGGGTTGGACTGCTTACCAATTGGCTAAAGCCACACGCGTCCAGCGAATCAACCAGGAAAAGTGTATCGTTGGAACCCAAATCATCCAAGTGAAAATTTAGATCTCCAAGAATGGTCAGATGGGGCCTAATAAAGTAAGGTTCCAAAATTCTAAGCAGCTCACAGCTAAAATTAGATCTAGGTCCAGGTGGTCTGTAAATAAGAACACCTGTAAAAGATACAGTTGGGGAGCAAGAGATACAGAAGTACAAGGCCTCAAAAGAGTCTGAAGACTCGGACAAGGCTTTAATACTACAAGCAAGGGAAGTTTCATAGAGAATAGCCAGCCCACCTCCCCTACATCTTGTTCTATCGAGTCTCTGCAAAGCATAGCCATCAGGGATAGCCAACTGTAAATCATGACCAGCAGAGTCCGACGCCCAGGTTTCTGTAACAAAAACCCAAGAAGGTTTCCTCGCGGTCACAAACTCATGAAAAGCCACATTGTGTTTAATAAGAGACCTAGCATTGACTAGGAAGCCCTTTCTGAGTTGAATATCATTCCCTTGAATGATAGGAGCATGATTCGCCCCATTATTGGAGCGCGAGGGCAGTAAAGTGCCATTACAAGTATGACAAACTATAGAGCGTAAGAGGCCCTCAGGCGAAAACCTGTGGTGACATACTAAAGGGGAAGGCTTTAAAGCAATCAGATCCTGCAAGGAATATGAGCAAAGTACCTGAGGCAACGAATACATATCCTCAGTGCCCAGCCCGTCCCGCAGCACGTCCTCAGCGCGGAGGGGCGCAGACGGGCTGAACTCAGGCGTAACTCCGGCGGAAATCCGGCGACCCCACTGCGCGAGTCCGCTGCGCGTCAGCATGACCCCCTTATGTCGACGTCTAGCGTCCTTGTGACGACTAGAACGTCAGATGTCCAAGATGGCACCGCCAGGCGTCCCAAAGTACACCCAATGTGGCCGACAGGCTCCAACTTATCCGGGGAAGGGATCCGCCCAACAGCGGTGAGATAAGCGTTTTATCGTGCGGGTAAGAGGGCAGATAGAAGGGCTCACAATAAAAACAGGGGATAATACAAAGCAACTTTTAACCAAAATACAAAACGGGCTGTTTTAAAAAGACCAGTAGTACGCAGTTTGGCAAGCAACAAATTGCAGAATGCGCTCTAGATGCTCTCACCTAGCAAGGCTGTCCGCCTAATTTACCCCCCTTATGAAGACGTCTAGCGTCCTTGTGACGACTAGAACGTCAGATGTCCAAGATGGCGCCGCCAGGTGTCCCAAAGTACACCCAATGTGGCCGACAGGCTCCAACTTATCCGGGGAAGGGATCCGCCCAACGGCGGTGAGATAAGTGTTTTATCGTGCGGGTAAGAGGGCAGGTAGAAGGGCTCACAATAAAAACAGGGGACAATACGAAGCAACTTTTAACCAAAATACAAAACAGGCGGTTTTAAAAAGACCAGTAGTACGCAGGATGGCAAGCAACAAATTGCAGAATGCGCTCTAGACGCTCTCACCTAGCAAGGCTATCCGCCTAATTTACCCCCCTTATGAAGACGTCTAGCGTCCTTGTGACGACTAGAACGTCAGATGTCCAAGATGGCACCGCCAGGCGTCCCAAAGTACACCCATTGTGGCCGACAGGCTCCAACTTATCCGGGGAAGGGATCCGCCCAACAGCGGTGAGATAAGCGTTTTATCGTGCGGGTAAGAGGGCAGATAGAAGGGCTCACAATAAAAACAGGGGATAATACAAAGCAACTTTTAACCAAAATACAAAACGGGCGGTTTTAAAAAGACCAGTAGTACGCAGGATGGCAAGCAACAAATTGCAGAATGCGCTCTAGACGCTCTCACCTAGCAAGCTAACTATAACATCACTTTAAGTTTTTTTTTTTTTTCTGTGAAGTAACAATATAAATATATAGCATTTAAATAAGGCAGAAATACTGGCCTTGTCAAAGTGTTAAAACACTAAAGTATAAAAGGCTTGCAAGGGGTCATCACACCAACCTTTACAAAGCAGACCTGTTGGATTTGTCAACAAATCATCAATAACCATATTCTAAAGAAGTCTTTGTAAATACACACATGGCAATGCATAATACTTATAGTCAATATTTTTTTAAATAAAGCATTTTTATTCCAAACAACGCTACATATGTGGTAGAGTCTTTCTTTAAGGTCACAAAATGCAGGCATAGGATCAACCAGAAGAGATCCCTGCACTTCAGCTGAAGAACATATAGCTGCAGCTCAAAGTGCTCAAAATGTTATGGTAAGCTGTCCTGGGGTCATGCATTTAATCACTCAGGAGACCTACACTTTTTTAAAGTTTCCTAATGGGATGCCATTCTCCTTGCAGCCTCGATCAACCCATTTTAAAAATTGTTGGTGGTGCATATGCCCCTCCTTGCGGCACCACAAAAACTATAATCTGTAAAAATCATGCCCATGCACAGCCATATGGGGCACTCTCAAGATGAACCAGTGATTTCATAATGTGGATCCCAATGAGACCAGGTCATTGTTTTATACATGGGTGTCTCTGTTGCACAGGGACCTCCCACATCCTATGTTTTAAAAATAAATATCTGCCAGAGGAAGGGAACCCACTCCTGCCCTGCCTATCTCATTATTTATTTATAGCTTTTATTTTTAAGGTGGTGCCGGGGTCCCAACAGGGGCAACCACAACATCCCTAACCATTGGGTGCCCCGGTGGCTCAGTTGGCTCACCTCCAAGCACGCATCCTGAGTTCCTGCAGTAGCCAGCTGCATTGCTTTGCTCTTGCTTGGCAGGAGTAGCATTTGTTTCTGCTCCCACCAGGAGGAAGCAAAGCTATGTTCCCTGCCGGGGGACCCCGGGACACTGGCTTAGATAGGGCCCCGGGGGATCTGAAGGTCTAAAGGTATTAGAAAAATCCTAGAAAAACATGTAATGACAGTGTCCACAGGACAAGAATAATCAATTACTGAAAAATGTTTTAGTCAAAATTAAATTGGAAATAAATAAACACTACACAAGCACATCAGAGTTTTCCCTATTTTGCCTTCATGGAAAATATCATGACAGTGTGGACACTTTAGGCAGGTTATTGACAGAGTGAGCATGAGGAAGAATACATAAACAATTTTAGGGGAAAGAAACAGGGATGACAACCTCAAATTGATAAATGATTACATTAGCAGAGTTCTGTAAAATTCTATGAAAGAATGTAAAAACGCATTGGTCTGCAAATTTCTAGAAATAATTGAGAGTCATATTATGTGTGTACAAGATAGATGTTGGATAATAAGTTTAGTGAAGAACGTTGAAGAGTTCCTTGGAAAATTCTAATGAAGGAAATAATGTGCAGTAAATGTTTTCAGTAACCTATATAAATTTTCATCAAGGAAATGTCTGCCCTAATTTGTAAGGTCTATATCCTAAACATAGATGCTACCAAAAGTAGGCCCCCTATCAGCTTTAATCAGTGTAGTTATCCTTTTAGAATAAGTGCAACAGATTAAAGGCATGCATCTACATTATAGATTTGTAGTTATATTACATAGATGTAAGGGAAACACTCCATGCTGATCCTCAATTTTATGTGTTCATTGATATTACCTTTGTATTAGAGTTACTTTTCTTTTTGGTGCATAACATCAAATGAGTCCTATGTTATATTACAAAATTACAAAAACAAATTGGAAGCATTATAGTCTTATGGTAATAAACAGTGTTTTGAATCATTTGACCCCAATATTTTGCTATACAGTTTAGGAACGATGCAAAAAGAACAGATGATAGACAGAATACTTAATCCATTGTTATTTTGCTCACCACACCACCCCAGTTTGGACTTAGCCATATGCAAATCAGTCTTGACCCTGCTCCTCATGGGAACAGACAGCTCGAACTGCCAGGCAAGGTCTTCCCTGGGTCCGGTTTCTGGGCATCACTCCTCATCAGTCAGGCTAGCTATAATCCAGTGGCACAGTAAGCATGAGACCCACATCTGGGCACACTCTCCCTACTGAGGGCGACAAAAGCAAAAAGAACAGATGATAGACGATATGCGGAACAATGCAAACATTCAACCCCAGTCACCGAGATCTGGGAACCAGTCCCAGGATGCTTGTTTCTGGTCTGGGGAGGGCCTGGCCTGGCAGTTCTGGCTGAAGTGTTCCCATGGTGAGCAGTTTCAAAACTGATTTGAATATGGCTGAGTCCAAGCTGGAATGGCATGGTGAGCAAAGGACCAACAGGTTTAGGCCCAGATCTCTGTACTGGGGGTAGGCCTGTGCTAAATTTCCGTTCCGCTCGTGGAAATTGCGATAATTTGACATTTTCGCGTTCCGCGGAGAGCGCGAAAATGTAAAAATTTCCACATTCCGCAGCTTAGCGATAAATTGTTTCTTGCTCGCGCTGTAAAATAATACATTCTCGCGCGCGCGCGATCGCCTTACCTGAATCCCCGCGTTCGCCGACAAGTTTTCCCGATCCAGTCGCGTTCTCCACGAGATGTTGGATTGTTGGTAGCCATTTGCGCTGTCTCGCGACAGTTCGCGCCCGGAGTAATGTCATTGGTCGCGTGATCACGTCTTTCTTCTCGCGATCATGCACCGCGAGAAGAGTGAAAACAAGATGGCCGCGCCCGCGAGCAACCGCATGGGTAAGTTGGCGAGCCGAAACCACGCAGAAAATACAGCGAACGGGCGGGAAAAAAACTTCCGCATCTTCGCGATATTTCCGCGTGTTTGCGGAGATTTTTAACATTTTCGCGATAATTTGCGAAAGTCACTTTCGCAAATTCCGCCCACCCCTAACTGGGGGTGAATGTTTGACATTTTTCAGCATTTCGTCCATCAATTGTTTTTTTTACAGTTAAGGAACAGCATATTAACAATTGGTCCAAATAAAAAATATATAAATACAAAGATAGGTCACTGACTGAGGCCATATGTTTATTGGTGGGACTCAGCAGTTGACACTGAGGGGAGCAGGGGGTATGTCTAGTTTTGTTGAACTAGTCTTCCAATTAATGTATCATATTGTCCCAGATCATATTTGCTTAGAAGAATAGAGCTATTGCTCATCATTTGTTGTGATGCATTTCAACCTCATTGAGGAGACTCCTATTTAAATAGAGGTCTCTGACCACTGCTCCCGCTAGCTAAAGATTAGTGCTGCAACAGTTAAAACTTTTTGATTGAGCACTTTGTTTTCAAGAACACGCACCCGAAAAATATACTTAATTAAAATAGGAAAAACATTCTATATTTTCTTGACTTATGGCTCTACATTTTTCAATAAATCTAGATATGTACCGCCAGACATTTAATATTTATTACCATTCCAGTCTTTGACAAAATAATTGATTTATGTGTATGTGCTATCTATAGATTGTATAAATAAATCTTGAATTGTAAGCATCAAGATTTATTTGTAATATGTTTGCATGCTGTACTTTGATAAAACTGAGAAAGAATATATAGGAAAAACTGAATTGATTGCTCCTTACAGGCATAATGAAAGCGAACAACAATAGCACCCTCAAATGTAAATATAAAAATGACAGCCAAGGGCCAATGACTGGTGGAATATAGCAATAGCGCAAGCAGATGCAGTCATGCTTGGAAAAGAGCATTAAATGCATTTTAACAAGATTGTGTAGAATGTAAGCAATCACTTCTTTCCTCAAATTACCAATTAATTTAATATATAGATATTTCACTTAGAGATTGTGAACTACAGGCAGTAGGAAGGCAGTAAAAGAGCTTTGCTAAATGAATTAAAAACAAATAAAGCTGGGATGTTAGTGGTAATACAACCAGTAATACAATTGCGTCTACAATTGGGAGGAGGGCCTATAAAAAGAGCACTGTAGGAAATCTGCCTTTTCTATGGATTTCCACCTTTTGCTGTGCCCTATAATTTTGCTGGCTTTAGAATTCTGAACACCGTACGCCTGCGAACTATTATTAAAGTGCCTACGCTCCCCCTCTGAACATGGTTGAACTGGCATACTCTAAACTGGCAGATATAACTTGCCTATAAGTCTCTAATATATTTTGCAAAGTATACCCAGGGCCTGGAAGTTGAATGCCACTTTTGGATTTCAGCACTGATTGTGCCACTATAGTGGCAGTGCAAACTTGGCTTCAGGTCTATCACTGCAGCCTGACTATAATAGTGCAAAATATTACACGGTGACCTGTCAAAGTAAACACTTTTGACAGGTCTAAACCTCCCTTTCAAATATTAGTAAGTCACTCCTATGTAAGCTTTGTAGCCCACAAATTAGCTTATATGATATTTAAAAGTGTGGCATTTTAAAAGTTAATGTTACTATGTTCCTACAGTGACAAGAACAGAGTACAGATTAAATACGACTACTGTATTTTGGAAACAGGACCATTAAACAACTATTTTAATAGTTATTAAAATACAAATCAATGGTAAAGTTGGATTTCTGAAAACTATTTAGGAAAACCAACTTTTAGAAAGATATTCTTTACATACCTGAACTGTCAGAGGTCTGATTATTATAAGTGTCTGTATAAGTCTCTCCTGGCTCTCAGCCTGTGCTCAGCCTTGAATAGGTGTATGAAAAGGTGTGAAATTCCTCCTAGGAGCAAATAATAAGCAGACCTAAATGGGCAGAGATGACTCCTCTGACCTCCATAGAGTATGCAAGGCAGAGACTATGGTCATCTATTTTGAAACTACATGGTCAAATCCTGCTTGAGTGTCAGATCCTGATTGACGGGTCTGCTACATCCACTTATACTTGGGGCACACTTGAAAGGGGATAAAATAGGATGCCAAGACAATTCTTGTGGATCCACTCTTTGGTGGCTGAAGGACTCTGTGTTGTTCTCTCAGACTTCTGTCTCTGGGTTTGTTACAGGTACAGTGGCTGCCTCGTAGTGGCTGCATCTAAATGTAGTGTTAGATGAGGGAGGACACTATGGCCAAGGGGCCCATTAGGATGGTGGGCGGAGGCACCACCGAGGTGCCGGCGATGGTGGAAAATCTCATTTTCTGCACACCAGCAGCGGTCCTCACGTCCGCCATATTACAATGGGCAAACATAGCCCATTTCCCGTCCGCCGCGGTGCAACGTGAACCGCCATAAAATGCGCATGCCACCGCGGCTGGGAGCAAATATAGAACCACCAGCATGTGGAATGACATCCCGGCCACTGTACAAATCAGGATGCCCGAAACAGCCCTTCACACCGCTGCGGAGAAACAACCCAACACGAGACGGCGGAAGCATGATAGCGGAGCGCAAAACAAGACACCCGGTCCCCTTCACCCGGTCTCGACTGCAATGGATCCAGCTCTACACTTCTTCCCAGTGCTGTACCTGATACACTACCAGCAAGTAATGCACCGTCGTGGACAACGCCGCAGGTATGCAATGACACAACCCCGCACACCACCACAACACACAACTCCAGGGCTGATATACAGATTATGTACACACCAGACACTCTGGCGGGGAAAGGAACACATCCACAAGTGGACGCAAACATGTCCTACCTATCACAAAATCACTCCTCCGCATCCAGGTCACCCATCAACCGCGAAATCAATGCAATCTCCCGGTCACGTCACCGCAGCGGTGAAGACGCGGAAAAACACGCGTACAATGTAGTAGGCAGGGCCAGCACCAGGCATGGGCAGTCCACAAAGATCATACGGCCACACCTCCACCCTTCACACACAAGGCCCCCCACTCCCATTAGGGACATGCTGTGTGCCCCTCCTGTGCTCCCCCCTGCACAATTAACCAGCCAGACCCTGCCGCACACACACCAAACAACCAGGGAGCCAGTCTCAGCAGGTGGGGATGCAGAGGAACATGCAGCACAGAAGCTCAGGGTCAGGACAACCTGCCTCCCCTCACCCACACTCCACTCATGTCAAGCAAACTGAGTCCAAACACAAAATGAAAACTCACACTGAATATGAACAATCACCTAACTGTACAGACTGTCTGTCAAGTCACTCAGACACATCCCACACTGACACACAGCCACATACACATACCAAATGTCAGCAGCAATGGAAGACAAGAAATGGGCAAGGCAAAAGTGAGGTGGACAGTGATGGGAAGACAAGGAGCTAGCCACAAAGGATGTGTACATCACATGCAAGAGAAGGAACATATCACAACACCCTTAGGCCAAAAAATCACACATGTCTAGCACAGTGAGTGAAATTAAACCACAATGACCTCAGTGCCACAACTCAGGGACACAGCAAGGCAAGCCATGCATAGGCACAGGGATGATAGGAAGTGTCTGAAGTCAAACAGTGATCAGTCACACATCTATATCTACTTACTTGACATGTGTATGTCATCAGCACAACAGACAGGGCCCAGTGACACACTCCATGACAATCAAACACAAGTTCGATCCTTCCCACATACCCCTCCTCCACCCACCTCACACCTGCACTACTCAACACCAGTGTTAAACACACAGAATGGTGCAAATAATGTCCTGGGAATACACTAACAAACAATCACACTACCTGGGGGGAATCCACAAACATCACACATACACACTCAGGGATGCCTGAACCAATACTGGCACAAAAACAATAGCCAAATACAAAACTCACAAACAACATAAACAGAAGTCCAACAAGCCCAGACATGTGCAAACAGTGGAAAGGCACTGGGAGCCCAGACAGAACAGGAGTACACAACATCATCACTCAGGACCAATGCACAGGCACCATACCCCAACACAGACTAGAAGTGCATCATCTCAAAACAATCATGGACACACACTGGGAGCAATGCGCCAATAAGAAAACACAGACATACATAGTATTACATACCACACCACCCATCAAGTCAACATGGTGCAATAGTGTACTACGTGCATGCGTATGCACAATACTCACAAGTGACAGGTCAAATATAAGAGGAGAAACCACCAAGGTGCACTCAAAACAAGCTCAGGAACAAGAATACTCCTAAGTGCATGTGACAGACACACGAGTAATGCACACTACACTTGCAACACACATCTGAATGTATCACAATGCATAAACAACTCACACACAATGATATGCAAATGGAACATCACACAGAGAGCATCTGTCAGCTGTAAGAGACAACACAGGCCAAACACTGCACACATCCATAGCAAACACACAACAGATGCACATGCCAGTCCATCACATTGCAAACACAGCTGTACATCAGGGAATGCACAGCAGGCAATTACAAGGCAACATACACTCACAGCACTGCATGCACAACAAGCAGTGTGTGCACACCAACCAAACCAGTTGCACACATATCTGAGTGCCACAACAAGAACCCCCACAACACAAATCAGCAGAGCACATAGACAACATCACACTCAGGAAGGGTAGCAGTACCTCAACAAACATGCATACAGCTCACCCATCACCCACAGATGCACAAGCCTGGGACACCCAGGTGCAAACAACATGACCAGAGGACTGTGCAGCACAAACAGTTGCACTGCATATGAACAACCCTGACTGCAAACCAGTACAAGAAAATCACACATAACCAATTGGGAAACTGTCCTGAGTGGCACATTGCTCCTGTGCACAGATCAGCACCACAAAGCATAGTGTAACAAATGAAGTGGTAGGGAGGCACACACACTGGCAACCCAAGGGGATAGCTGACATGAGAGTGAAGTGGTGTGTACGTTAGTAGTGGACATGTCATGAGTGCACCATACACAAATAGATGGAGTGCTCACTCACAATGGGTAGGCATCAGAAGCACAGATAGGGAATGGTATAACTCCACATCCCACATGCCATACTGGAGCCAGAAATGCCTCAAGTGACAGAAATGCATGTGAAAACACACCCACAATGTCAGTGTGGCTGAGCCGGTCTGCACAGTGAGCACAAACAGTATCAAGACACATAGCTGATCAACAAAACACATCACTGACTTGCCAGTCACACACTCTGCATACTCACAATTGGCACCAACACCAAGTAGGTGTCCCCCAGAATTACAAAGACACACCAACACACTGCACAGTGCAAAACCTACAACTCCCACATGTGCACACAATCACAAGCACAGGGCTGACTAATCAAACTAACAGGCACTCAACTCCTGGGTGACATGTGTGCAGTTGCCATTGCAGAGGCACACACACATCCACACTACTGACAAAGTCACCCCTTCACACTGCACACTTCATGACCATCCAAGTGCACACATTGAAATTTACCCATATGACTAGGATGACTGGCCATCACAAGATGACCATACACCAACACTGCTGTTCACAAATCAAGAAAGATCACACAGACATAATGTTCCCTGGCCAGCCTGCCTGCAATCCTGTGGATAGAATCCCACTCAGTGCTAGCAGTGCATCCAAACAAGACGTGTACAATTTAGCTAACCTGACCATTGAATGACTGGATAATAGTAGTTCATTACAAACAACCACCATTGCACCCCCAAGCCTCAGAGTCAAGAAGAACTGAAGTGCCTGTCACCTCTGCAAAACCCAGAAAAAGTGAAACAAGCCATTGGCAATGAAAAAGTGGCATACAGAGCATTACACCATACCCACACAGAAAACCCTTTATTTAGCAAGGACACTGACAAAGTAGACAGCAGGAGTAACTGCTTTTATTACATATTACACAGATAGGCATCAAAGGTAGACAAGAGCAAGGCCAGTGGCCAGTCCAAAGTGCAAATTAGTTACATGAGATCCTGCACAGGGAATGGGCAACACAGTAATGAACAGCAAGGCAAGTGGCCAGTCCAAAGTGGAGAGTAGGTACATGAGATCCTGCACAGGGAATGGGCCAACACAGTAATGAACATCAAGGCCAGTGGCCAGTCCAAATTGCAGAGTAGGTACATGAGATCCTGCACAGGGAAGGGGCAAACACAGTAATGAACAGCAAGACCAGTGGCCAGTCCAAAGTGCAGAGTAGGTCCATGTGTGCACGAGAGGCTGCACAGGGAATGAGTGAGACTGTACACTGCCATGGTCAGCAACACAGTTAGGGGGATAACAATGGGCAGTCCAGGCACCGCTGTGGGAGAGACAGGTGTGTGAGGGGGACTTTGACTCAGACTTGGCTGTCAGTCGGACTGCTAGGTGGCTGAGTGTCAGGGCCAGTTTGAGGACGGGACCTGGGAGAGAGAGGATCAGCTGAGGTAGAGGGCTTTGGGAGCCGGAGGGCTGCTTGGACAGGGTGGTGTGGTGGCACGTGGAGGTGGAGTCATGCTGCTGTGAGACACAGTGTAGGAGGGAGAATGTGTAGGGGTGCCTTTCCACTTCTTGGGGACTCAATAGGGAACGATTGTCTTGGGCGGAGTGGTAAGTGGGGCGGGCACAACAGGCACACTCTCCAACAAAGCTGCATCAGGTGCAGACGGTGGGCCTCTGTCTGGGGACCTGCTGGATCCGGAGGTACGCTTGGCCTGGCCTTCCCTTTTCCCCTCCATCACCTGTTGACCAGGTGAACCCCCTACAGTGACCACCTTTACCTGCTTCACAGGGGTCTGGATGGGAGTAGAGGTTGTGGGTGAATCTGCCTTAGAGGGCTTTTTCTGTGGACTCTTAGCAGGTACCAGCTTCACAGCAGGCTGCTTTTCTTTGTGAGATGCTTTTGGGACAGGAGTGTCCTTGCCTGGGGATGCCTTTGCGGCCTGTGTCCCTGAGGCCTGCTTCTTGGCTTGATGCCCTTGAGTGTCACCTGAAGGGCTTTTTCATTTGCGCTCTGGGGTGGCTTTGGTTTGTTTGGGGGATGGTGTCTGCGCTCTGGCCCTCTTGGGCTGCTGCTGTTGTGTGCTGCGTGTGGTGTATCTTGAGCCTGAGGTCTGTGGTGTGTGGTCACTCTCATCAGATGTAGCCACTGTCAGGGGGGGTGGCCAAAGGGACTGGAGCTGGACTCTGAGCCCGTGACAGCTGAATGGCTGCCATCACTGTGGAGGACAACCACGTCTAAATGAATGCCCTCCATGAAGGCAACTACCTGTACCAACATCTTGTCATGGTCTAGGAAGGCATTAAGGAGAGTTGTCTGACCCACACACAGCTGGCGCAAAAGGTCCACAGCCTCAATGCTGAGGGCAGCAGGGGAGACCGGGGCAGGGGTGCCTGGGGGGGGAAGGACACTCTTCCCTTCTTACTGTTGCGAGCACGTGCAGCACTAGTGGAAGTAGGTGGGAGGGTGGGCACTTGATGCTTTGTAGTGGAAGAGGAGGCAGAGTTCCCACTCCCTGTGCCCGCCAACATAGAGGTGTCACCGCTGGCGTCAGATGACGTTGAGGTTGGTGTCTCTGGCTGTGATTCCTCAAGCAGACTCATGTCTCCCTCCAAGGCGCTGGTCACATCAGTATGCTCATGTGTAGATGTTGTGCCTGATGCCTCACTACTGGTGTCCGTCCCTTGTCCTTCTGTGCCCACGGTAGATGCTGCAAGAGACAGAGACGTAGGTTCAGTTTAGTGCCATTCACACAAACATCATATGCAAGCAAAGCAAAAAACAAGATGATTATACCCCCATGTAGTACACCACCTTGTGCAGTAACATTGTGCAACCTTAATTTCAAAGTCAAAGACTGATTTATCATGCAAACTTGGCACAACTGACCCATGTGATGTCCACTCAGCAAAATAGCCTGCCCGTGCCCCCGTGTAACCAGACATACAGATCCCTCTGAGCATACCTAGGGCTCTGAGGGGGGGAAAAGATGTACCTCCCAACATGTTGTCACAGTCTGGAGTCAGCATAAGGAGACAACACAGATACAGACTCCAAAATATCAGTTCACAATGGCCATGAGCGCATGCCATCCACCATGTCGCACTTTGGGGCACAACTACAGTTGCACATTGCTGTCAGATGTGTAGTTCGTCCAATTTTGAGGTCAGGCACTGCACACATTGATGAAAGCACACTCAGATAAGGCGCACTGCCGTTCACATCCATGGGATGTCCCTGACTCCTGCACTGCAGCCGATGCCATAAGGCCACAACTCAGAATGCAATGTCAATGGCTCTTACTTAAATGACGTGAGAAAGTACAGGTAGGGAAAATGTATGACAGCTGTACCCAACACAGAGACGACTTAAAAGCCATTAAATCACACTAGCAACATCACAGAGCTCAGCACTGGCTCAGGCTAGGAATACATGCAGTCACTCACAACCAAAGTCACCCTTCCCAGAATACTCACCCCCAGCTTGCTGCTGATGGTCCTTCAAACGTGCATCCAGCTCAGGCTGTGTCACAGCTAAGATGCGGGCCATTAGTGGTGTCATGCTCCTGCGTGCCAACCTGCCAGTCTGAGGGAGCAGCCCCAGCGTCATCTCTGCCACGTTTTTGCTCAGCCGGCAGATGTCATCCCACCTTTTGTGACAGTGTGTCCCCCGTTGTTTGGACACACCCAGAGCCTGCACCTTGCGTGCAATGGCCCTCCACACAGCCTTACGCTGGTGGACTTTGAGCTGCAGGCATGGGAGACAAGAAGGGGAAATTTCAGTGACACTGGGTTATGTACCACTATCTCTCTGTACAGGAGCATGACGCTAACTCAGCACCACTTCACCGATATGTTTAGCAGAGACAATACAGCATGACACGTAGTACATAAGCATGGGATAATCATACCAAAAATCATGCAGGTATGAGGGTGGACACCGTAACTGCCCATCTCATACACATGTAGGATGCCAGCACAGAAAGCTATGTGTAGGAGGCCCACATCTGCTATCCAGTTCATGGGTGAGCAAGACATACATTACATTGGAAATGATGTGTCGGGCAGAATCACGGGGCCCGATTCACAGAACTAACTTAAGACAAAATCCTAAACTTACTACCATTTTGGTATTCACAGAATGCACTTACTGCTTTTGGTATTCACAGAATGCACTTACTACTTTTGGTATTCACAGAATGGATTTACGACTACTAACTTTACGTCCGCACTTGGGCTGGAAATTCCGGCCCAGAGGCGGGGCTTCCGGGCCAGAGGCGGAGCTTCCGGCCCAGAGGTGGAGATTTTGGCCATGGCTAAATCTCCGCCACTGGCCGGAATCCCCACCTCTGGGCCGGAAGCTCCGCCTCCGGCCCGGAAGCCCCGCCTCCGGGCCTGAAGCTCTGCCTCTGGGCCGAAAGCTCCGCCTCCGGCCCGGAATTTGCGGCACGAGTGCAGACATAAAGTTAGTAGTCGTAAATCCATTCTGTGAATACCAAAAGTAGTAAGTGCATTCTGTGAATACCAAAAGTAGTAAGTGCATTCTGTGAATACCAAAAGTAGTAAGTTTAGGATTTTGTCTTAAGGTAATTCTGTGAATCGGGCTCATCGTGTCCAACACTGCACACCCCTCAATGTCCTTGCCCTGTGAATGGCTCACTTTGTCATGGAGGTCAAATTTAGGGACATGATCTTACAATCTCACACCCTTCTCACAAGGTCTGTCGTGTGCAATCTACAGAGCTGAGATAGCTCTTTGATGGATAGTGTAGCAGACAACCCATATGTCTCACTCTGTACATTCAGTGATGTGTCCTTGTCAAATTGGGCAGTGACTGTGCAGGGCCGGGGGACTCACACTGAGGTTCAACATGGGGCATCAGAAATATCACATGCAGGACAAGAGGGCAAACAGTGCCTACACATGCGAGTCAGTACACATGATGATGAAAATGGAAGGGGGTCGGTTCAAAAGTACAACAATCTGCTGTGTCAGAGGTGAATTTCCACCAAGAGTGTCACCCTATGGCATTTCATTCTTGTGCATATTGCTGACCTATACATGGTGGCAATATTAAGTCAAACACACTTTCATCAGTACCCTCTGGACGTCCACCCTTGGTAATGTCACAGATGAGCCTGTGAAGGACATCATGGACCCACACAGGCAATTTTTGTCTTGACTCCAGATTAATAAACATGCTAAATCACTGTATGGCTGCAAAAACAATGCATGTCCCTCCCATCCTGATGTGCAGCCAGGGAAATGTTTAAAATAGGCTACAAACCCCTTTCTCCTGGAGTCAGCATGCTAGGCAGTGTATGTCACAAACCCACACTCTCAGGCACATACTGCAGCAGATAAACTTCATGTGTGCACTCCATGCACTCTCACTTCCACTATGAAACACTTACCATGACATCCGGAGTACCATATTGCCTCCCATACTGAGTGAGCACTTTTGTCCACCAGGACCTCCAGCTCCTCTGTGGTGAAGGGACGGGCCCTAATGTTCTCAGTCCTCGCTATCACTGGGTCCAGGAGACAGGAGCAGCAGCAGTTGGTGGTGAGGAGTGTCAGGCAGCAGTGTCTTTAGACAGGAGACAGGAGCAGCAGCAGTTGGTGGTGAGGGGTGTCAGGCAGCAGTGTATGGAGACAGGAGCGGCAGCAGTTGGTGGTGAGGAGTGTCAGGCAGCAGTGTCTGGAAGCAGTGGAAATGTGAGGCTCTCCCCCACGCATATATAGTCCCCTGGGGTAGTTTCAGTGGTTCTAAGCTGCTGCAATTGGTGTTCCAGGTCCGCTTTTTACAAATGCATCCAATGACTGCTCCCGTGGTGGCGGAGCACGCCTACCACTATTTAAAAAAATGCATTAGGCTACGGTGATTGCGGTTCCCAATGGCTGTAAGGGCATAGGCATTAGTGGTGACACACCGCAGGGGGCAGGCAGTCGCTACTGCGATCGTGCATCTTTCAATTGCATCCAATGACCGGCCCCGCGGTAGCGGAGCACGCCTACCGCTATATTAAAAAATGCATCATGCTACCGCGATTGCGGTTCCCAATGGCTGTAAGGGCATGGGCATTGGCGGTGACACACCGCAGGGGCCAGGCGGTCGCTACAGTGATCGTGCCTCTTTCAATTGCATCCAATGACCGACCCCGCGTAGTGGAGCACACCTACCGCTATATTAAAAAATTCATTAGGCTACCGCGATTCTCGTTCCCATTGGCTGTAAGGGCATGGGCATTGGTGGTGACACACCACAGGGGCCAGACAGTTGCTACCGCGATGTGGCTGCTACCCATTGGTGCCAATGACTGTGATTTGAGTGGCGGAGCATGCCAACCGTCATTTTACTATATGTATATCACTACCGCGAGTGTGGCTTTGGTATTGGCGGTGATACACTGCTGGGGCCAAGTGGTCGCTACCGCGATGTGGCTGCCACACATTGGTGCCAATGACGGTGACTGCGCAGCACATTGACAGCACCTATGGACACATCATGCTGTGTCAATGGCCAATGACCAGTTCTCAACAGTGCGCAGTAGATACCTGATTCGTGCACACAATGCCAATGTAACATTTAGCCCACTGCTGACTACACATGCAATATTGGTGTATATGATGAAAACATTGGCATGTACTCCCTCAAAAGTCACTTGTGATATTGCTGGGCAAGTACACAGAACAATGTTGTGATGAACTCTCCAATGGGTAAACATGTCAATGAGTGATAGGACTGAGCAACTCACAGTGATGAATGTCTGACTACACAATGTGCATATTTCACTGTCTACTTTGCTTGGCTCATGCACATAATTGTTGTTAACACACAGACTTTGCTCATTGTGTTATTGATGTGTGCTCTGTTCGACTTACACAAGAAAGGGTGGCAGGTACAGCAGCTATGTAGGAGACAGTAGTGTTGTAGTTTAACACATATGCTTTATGAACTACTGTCAGTGCTGCTTATGCAAGATGTGGCCATATACCTTTGGGCATTCACATAGTCAGATATTGTTTTGGAGATACTCACTGTGTGAACAGTGGACAAGTGTACGACTAGTGTAGCTGAAGGTGTCCCGACATGTACGTTGTGCTGTAGGTGTGATGCCAGTCATTGTTGGTGTTGTGTTAGTCAAAACGTAAGATATTGGACACATCACATGGTGGATTACAATGACATGTGTCCCCTTTCATCTCACCTAGGAGGCGACCAAATGTTCATCGTCCTTTCTCAGGGCTGGCGGACATAGAGGATGAGGACATCATACGGAAATTCTGTCTGGATCGACCCACCCTACAAGACCTATGTGCTCTGTTGGAACCCAACCTGCAGCCTCGCAGAATGTATCCGACTGCTTTGACACCAATGTGTAAGGTGATGCCGGTTTGCATTTATTTATTTTATGATTACGAGGACATGTTGTCATCTAACGACTAGCGGCACCACGACTTGATGTGAAGCATCTTTTCTGATTACTCTGCCTGGCAGGCGTTACATCTGTGCATGAACTAGCCATTGTTATCTCATGCATACCTTTGCCATGTCCTATGCTTTGCTTTATTTGTTCTACAGACCATGCTTGCTTTGTTTTCATATGGTCCTTCAAGCTGTGCCCCCATGGAACTTACAGATAGCATTCAGTGCTGTGCATGATTTTGCCCTGAATTTCTTCAACATGTGATTTGGTGAGTCACACTTTGGTTTCTGTGACAGTTACATATGCTTAGCAGTCTGTACACTGTAATTGGATATTGGATTTATCTCAATTTTGGTGGGATGTGAGGGCTGGTGTTGTCATATGCCTTCATGCTTTTCAAGAGGAACGGTGGGGTGCATGCTTGCCAGTTCTGTTGTCACATTAGGGTGGAATTTCTGACACATGTTTCTGGGTGTGTGTTTGAGTGCTCCATCCTGCTCAGGGGTGGGGCAGGGAGCCTGGTGGGAGTTGTAGTGCAGGCCTCCAACCCCCAGAAGCACTCCCTGTGAAGTGGGCTACCTACCTGTTAGGTTAGGGTGAATCAGACAATTGGATCTATCTCAATTTTGGTGGGATGTGAGGGCTGGTGTTGTCAGATGCCTTCATGCTTTTCAAGAGGAACGGTGGGGTGCATGCTTGCCAGTTCTGTTGTCACATTGGGGTGGAATTTCTGACACATGTTTCTGGGTGTGTGTTTGGGTGCTCCATCGTGCTCAGGTTGTGGGACAGGGGGGCTGGTGGGAGTTGTAGTGCAGGCCTCCCACCCCCAAACAGCCCTCCCTGTGAAGATGGCTACCTGCCTTTTAGGTGATGGTGAACCATACAAAGGCTGGCACATGCTTCTGGGTGTGTGTTTGGGTGCTCCATCCCGCTCAGGGGGTGGAACAGGGGGCCTGGTGAGAGATGTAGTGAGGGCCTCCCACCTCCAAACAGCCCTCCCTGTAAAGATGGCTACCTACCTGTTAGGTGAAGATGAACCATACAATAGCTGCCACATGCTTCTGGGTGTTTGTTTGGGTGCTCATCCTGCTCAGGGGTGGGACAGGGGGCCTGGTGGGAGTTGCAGTGAAGGCCTCCCACCCCCAAAGGGCCCTTCAGTGTGAAGATGGCTATCTACCTGTTAGGTGAAGGTGAACCATACAATGGCAGCAACATGCTTCTGGGTGGGGGGAGTGCTCCATCCTGCTCAGGGGTGGGGCAGGGGGACTAGTGGGAGTTGTAATGCAGGCCTCCCACCCCCCAGCTGCCCACCCTGGGAAGATGGCTACTTACCTGTAAGTTTGTTTGGTGAGATACAATGGCTGCCACATGCTTCTGGCTGGGTGGGGGAGTGTTCCATCTTGCTGAGCTGTGGAACAAGGGAGCCTGGTGGGAGCTGTAGTGCTGGCTGCCTGTACACATACAACCCTGGGAATGTAGCTGATTACCTTTGGGTGAATCAGATGGGGTGAATGTTACATCTGTGAGACCTGTGTTGGGTATTGTGGTGCAGATGAATGGGATTGGGCCTAGGAGGTGTAGCTCTGTAGTTTTGCAAGACAGTACATGGCAGTGTTATGGTATACATGTGTTTGTACTTACCGGCCAGCACTCCCCCGGCTATTCCTGTGAGACTCTCTGAATGCAGTATGGCAAGCACCTTCTTCTCCCATGCAGTGAATGTTCATGGTGGAATAGGACGGCCACCACCAGTCATCTGAGCTAGCTGACGGTTCTTGTTGTTCCTCTCTTTCACCTTGCTCTTGAGGTCATGCCACCGCCTCACGATCTCCTTCTTGGAGAGCGGGGTGGTCCCTACTGCATTGACCTTGTTGACTATCCTTGTCCACATTTGTGCTCTGGTGGCTACTGGTGTCTCTCGGACCAGGGTACCAAACACTTGTGGTTCTACTCTGATTATCTCACCTACCATGACAGACAACTCACTCTCAGTGAATTTGGGAATTTTCTTTTGTGCCATGGTGTGTGATGGGCAAATGGTTTGAGGTGCATTTGGGAGGGTGGTGGGGTGGTGCAGGTGGTGTGTGTGTGTTGTTGTGCTGGTCAGATGTGTGGTGTTTTGCCTATCCTATGTGCTGCAGGGTTTATTTCCTTCAGGGCTGGAGTAGTGCAAAGGATTCTGGTCAGGGAAGGGGCTGGTTTTATTCTCAGCTATGTGGGTGTGTCAAAATGGAGTATTGCTGTCAGATGTGTTGTGTGGGTTGTCCTGGGATTTGTATTTTTGAAGTTGCCATGGGGGTGTGTCATTGGGGTGTGTCAGGTGTGTTTGGGGGCAGAGCTAATTTGATGTGTGCACTTGGTGGCTTTTTTGTGTGTTTTGTTGGTCAACCGCCATATTTGTCACGGAGCTTCCGTGGCGTGGCAATGCAACAGCCCTTCCGTCGGCTCTCCCATTCATCACTGTTTGTAATCACGGCAGTCGGAAACAGCAGATCGTTCTGCTGTCACCTCAATGGAATCCTTATTTTACGTGCGGTCACTCTGCTGGTCTTGTGGCAGTTTTGTGAGTTTCTGCCGCGAATCCGACTACCACGGTCAGATTTTGACCTGCACCTCCCTCTACCTGCGGTCTTTCGTGGGATCGTTCCGCCTCGGTCAGAATTTTGTGGCGGTTGATCCTAATCGGACTGCCGGTTTTGCAATGGTATCGGCGGACGGTTGATTTCTGCTATCTTGGCGGTCGGGGTAGTTTTCTGACCACCATTGTAATAGATCCCTAAGATAGTATTCTCCTCACACACACCCTCAGCCATCAACCCCAAGTTTAGAGTGGTTGAAGACTTTCACCATCTTGAAATTAGTCAAAGTGGGTAGTGATGAATTCTAGAATGTTTACTTCATTGGTTAGGACATACCCAGAAGTCAACCCCCACCCACTAGCATGTGCCAGGAGCACACTTCAGCACACTTTCTGAACTTCAGAAGATCAGAAGAGGACTGGGCCTGCTGTCTGTGTCCTTAGAGCAGCCCTGAAGGACTGGATTTGCTCCACCTTATAACTATGACAAAGAAGCAGACTACAAGGGTCAATTGGCTGACCTCCTGTGTAAGCTTAATCGCCTTAACAAGCTGCAAAAGGCCTTTTACTGGAAGTACCCAGCGGACCAGTGGTAACTGGACCTGGACTGGACCCTGCTTTAGGTCTCTTCCTAACACCTAGGCCTGGGTGAAATTTGAATTACACAGAGTAATTCACATCATTTTAGGAATTTTGTGTTAAGCTTTGATAGACTTGGCCTTCTCTGCAGGGTCACCCCCAAACATTTTGCCTTCTCTTCTTCTATTTTCTGAATTTAGTTTCTGTTGACATTAGGACTCTGTGCACATAACTACTGCTAACCAGTGATAAAGCGCTTCTACTCTCTCCTTTAAACATGGTAAAATTGCCTGATACCTGATTTGCACATTTAATTTACTTATAAGTCCCTAGTATATGGTACAAAAGTACCCTGAACCTGTAAAATAAATTATACTAGTGGACCTTCAGCACTCATTGTGCCGCCCACTAAAGTAGCACTTTAAATTATGTTGAAGGCCTGCTCTTGTAGCCTGAAGTGCAGTTTTAAACTGATAATTTGATCTGGCAAAATAAACCTTTTGTCAGGCCTAAATCTCCCTTTTTAATGCATATGAGTCATCCCTAAGGTAGTCCATAAACAGCCCATAGGGCATAGTGCATTGTATATTAAAGGTAGGACAGGTGTTGATAAGTTTTATATCTCCTAGTAGTGATGAACCTCCAAATCTATTCTTCACTACTGAGAGACCAAAGTCTCCCATAGGATAACATTCGGTTACATTTGATAAGTGCTAACATATGATTAGGAACAAGTAGAAATTTTATATTTGATTTCAAAAGAGAATTTGTGTATTGCTCCTAGACAGCGAGACAAAGGGTGACTAGATTTTAGCAGGACAGGCCATCCTCCCAGGATGAGAGAGTCGGAACTGTTCCTTGCCCCACTTACATTTCAAAGGGCGTTCTCCAACACTCTCTCAAAGGAACTTGACACCAGTCCTCTGTCAACTTAGACCACGTGGAACCTGGGCAGAGGAAGGAAGGAAATTTCCAGGATCAGATCCTGGGCAGCATAGAAGTTTCTCAGTTAACCCCAGGGCTTGCAAGAAGTACTTGCATGCTTCAAGCCCGTCCTCATGTCGTATGCTTGTGTACAAACTTTTAATGTCGAGACATTCCAATATATATGTTTCTTTCCAGTGGATATTCTGTAATTTTACCATAAAATCTTTGGCATCCCTCACTAAAGATGTTAAATTACGTACACATGGGAAAATAAACTAATCAACATCTTTCAGGTGATCAGTTGGCTGTTAAACCACTCTTTCAGGTTCTCAAAATACCTGTGTTATATATTGATATAATATGTCTTATCAATTCTCTCACAACATGATGCATCACTTAGTTGCCTCTGCGCTTCTCTAACATAATTTTCCATCTGCCCAGCAATCCAATCTGCTGATTGATGACATTGAGATGTTGAATGTTTGATATGATTTGAGTTATCAACCTGATGCTAGTGCAATCAGGGATGTGCTTGACCCCTTTGATCCCACTGCAGAACTAAGAAAGACAACAAAATCATTCTGGACTAGTTAATGTCTAATTGACTATAGTATGAAGATTTTTGAGGGCGCTTGTTAAAAACAAAGTTCTGCTCTTAGGCACAGGTTAATAGGTCAAAACTTTTAACCCGATCCACTATGTATCAAGCCTATTTGCACATTTTTGTTGATCTTAGAAGATAAATGGATGTATTATATTTTGTTATGATCTTAAAAGAGTGTTTTATTCAGAGGTGTTATTAAGTATTGATTGTACTATGTGTAACTGTGCTGAAATTGTTAAGGTTTTAATTAACTAAACAATACATTTACTCACTTACAATATGATTTGAGTAACCAACCTGATGCTAGTGCAGTCAGGGATGTGCTTGACCCCTTTGCCCAGAGATAACATCAACATTTAGTGCAATTTGGTTTTCGATGATGTGTTACTGCTGTGCAGGTGGAGGGAAGATATCACATAATTTGAGTAAAAAACAATGGTAGGCTGTGTTAACATTACAAAAGGATGACGACGTAGTCATAAGTGATTTCATTTGAGATGTCTTAAGTGATGTCATCAGTGATGTCACTGGCCATGTCAGGACTAATGTAACATGTAAGGTCATAAGCAGTGCATTGTGGGGGGATAAGTTATAGTTATCTCAGGTAACTATAACTGCTGATTTTCTGGGGTTTGTGTGTGTAAAGTCTGAACCTAACAATAACGTCCCTGTAACCTTTGATTTTTTCAGTGAATTTCTAATGTTTTTCAGATTTTTTGAGATTTTATTTCCTAACTATAACGTTCCTGTAACCTTTGTTTTTTCAGTGAATTTCTACAGTTCTTTATCACTATTTCCTAACTATAAAGCCTCTGTAGCTTTGTTTTTTTAGTGGATTTCACTATTTTTTTAAAATATAAATTGTACTGCAAATTCACCTATCAGTTGAATTTAGTAATATACATTTTTACAAGTTTCTAAATACATTTTATTCACACATTTATTCTTATTATGCATTTTTAAACTAACAATTAACAAATGAACGTACCATAACTTAAGAAACTTTCTACAAAGTCTCTCTCTTTTTTTCTATTCATGTAATCAATCTGTGGATCTTCCATGATGCCACCTCAAATCTCTCCACCCATCCACATTGAAAACTATACCCTAATACCCTAAATCAATTATTTTGATTTCACATCTCTCTGGAGACAGTCTCCAAAGCACAACTCCATCATATTTTTGGCTTTCATTCAAAAGAAGATGCCTTCTGCTGAAAATAGAAATGAATGGAAAGAGCAAAACGAAGAAGAAGACTTACCACGTCCAAAGAATTCCTCTGATGTTTGGAATTATTTATCCATCCCTTCAGGAGAAAAGAAAGTTCTTGCAAAATGTACCAATGCAATCTATGCAGCAAAAAACTGTCCAACGGTACTGTGAAGAAGTATTCACATGGCACATCCTCTGTTTCGAAACACCCTAAAACCATACGTACAAGGACATATCATAGGATTGTAAGAGAGAGGGAAGTGTGGCACCCCCGTATGAATCCATGGCAGTTCTGCAGATCCAGACAGAAGCCCTTAAAATCATTCAACAATTTGCTGTTAATGATTTTAATTTATATTTCATTATGTAAAATATTGTCAATTACACTGTATGCACTCCCTGCTGAGCAATTT
The DNA here is from genome assembly GCF_964204655.1 of Triturus cristatus. NCBI lineage: Eukaryota > Metazoa > Chordata > Amphibia > Caudata > Salamandridae > Triturus > Triturus cristatus. The sequence continues at coordinate 1,689,317,044 of NC_140589.1, forward strand.
TTGTACACTAGCCTGCTTTTCAGTTTCACACTACAAACTCTTTGTTCCTTTCCCTTTTAGATCCATTTCCATAGTAACCATGTTTTCAAAAGTCATTGCCTACCAGTAGGAGAAGAGTCCAGAAGACGTTCCCTAAACAACATGCTAGTTTCTCATTAACTTTAGTGGGTGTGGTTGACTGTTAGCAATTCCAAGCATATTCCAAACAACGTCACTTTTTTTTATTTTTCCAAAGCCAATCATAGAGGTAGTTACTTTATAGGTCGAGCTTTAGCCACAGCGCACATGCGCTGCTTGCTCTGCGAGACTGGGCTAGTAGAGTATGGGAGACAAGCTGCCCCCACTCTCTGCCCATATTTTTCATTGGCTTCTGTCTTTGTCCTTTATAAATGCTGGCGTGTGATTCCATAATAGGATTGTTAGTCCCGCCTTAGTACGGCCATGACGTCATTGGTATCCTTCCATGGCTACTGGCCCCTTTACTTTGCTGTTACACGGTACGTTTACTATTTTTGGGTCGAGCCAGCATGCAAGCGCTGCTCTAGTTTTTGTTTCCTGTTTAGTTTTCCCCGATCCCTTTGTTACCGCCCCCTCCCATTGTCCATGTTTTCCATCCTCCCCCCTCCCATTGTCCGTGCCTTCTCCCTCTCCCCCCACTGTCCGTGCTTCTCCCTCTTCCCTCGCTGTCTGTCCCTTCTCCCTCCCCCCTGCAAACACCAGTGAACCACTCCACCCCCCCTCATGCTAGCCATTGCCTCTTACTGCTGAGGGACTACGCACGCACCTGAGGCACGGCAGGCAAGTACCGGTGCATGGAGGGGCTGTGGCCTGAGCATGTCTTTTCATTAGCCTGGAGGAGGCAGTGCACCAGCGGCAGAAATAAAGGCTGTTGTCCGAGATGGCTTCCCTGCGCCTCTGCTTCTCTCGTAAGAAGAGAATCAGCAGAAATGTGATGGTGGAGCTGAAGATTACCTGATCATAGTATGCAGGTACATCTTAGGGCAGGGCAAGCTGAGGGGTGGAGGGCAGTGTGGGGTTCACAGCTGCGAGAAGCAGAGGCTCCTGTGACTGCTTGTTTTTTTGTTAATGTTGCGATTTCATGTTGTTTAGCTTCCGCTCCCAGCCCTCCCCCAGTTTATGTCGGAGTTCCAGTGTTTGGGAGCAAGTTTCAGGGCAAGTCAACATCTGACACCGTCCCGGCCATAGGTTACACACACCGAGCCAGGAAAACCTTTCTGCAGCCGCTCCGCGCTGCTTTGTTGCTTTCTGCCTTTGCTCATGACCGCCCTACATAGTGGCGGCCATAAACCAGACCCGAAGGACACATTCATTATTTGGTAGGCACAGGGAGATTAAGAAATTTACTCAGAATCACCTGATGTTGAGCCGACGCTGAGGCTCGTTTTTAAAAAATCATATGCATGGTGGTCACTTCACATTGCTTTCTTCACGGTCGCCATGCTTTGGATTTCATTGTGGCGCCCGCTTATCACCGCAACGTGCATTACTCTAATATTATCCCTGCCTCCACTGGTGTAGTTATTAATTTATTACTTCCACTGTGCGGTGGCCAGCCAGCCCTCTGATGCAGCCGTTACATGTGCCACGGTTTTGCTCAAGGATACCTCTCGGGCTCCGGTCATCTTTACTGTGGAGAAATTCTTATGCTTCATATAGTTGTTTGTGTTCTTTATTCAGCGTTGTGAACATGATGTGTGTCAGGCTGCATGATGTTAGTGTTGGTCGCAGGCCCCTGCACTAACTGGCCTGTGCACACCCCAGCACCATTCACCATCAGCATAAGTCATAGGAATACACGAATCCCAAGTCAAGAACACGGGATGACCCCCACCCAGTTCTGACCATCCCTCTGTTCTTGTGAGAGTCACTGCCATTTCCTGTGCTTTCATCTGAACTTGGCCCTGTCGCTTACCCACTGTGTGAGCTTGGACTAGTTTATAGTATATTTTTACGTGCATTTTGATGATATTTGCCTTTAAAACGCTATAGGTTTTCAGCTTTCTTCATAATTGTATGTTTTTCAAAATGTATGTCAGTTTAAAGCATTTTCGCCACATTAATCTGAAATATCTTTCTAATGAGTTCTCAAATGAGCAGACTGCATCTATGATCAGTGACATCACAGTGTGCTAAGGGAATGTTCAAGTACAAAACATGGACTATCAAACATATTTTAAAATCAAGATGCTCTTCACATTGCAAGTCTTCATGCAAAGGTTTGAGAAATGTAGAAGTGGGAATTATTATCCCTGCTGTTAAAAAAATGTGCATGGCTATTTTTCATGTCATCAGCTCTTAATATTGTCCATTCTATTCAGTTTTATATAGTGCGTACTTGGATGAGGGCATCAGAGCGCTTAAAAGAGAACCAGATGTTGCAAATTTTGTAGACACAGAGAGATTAAGTAATTTGCCCAGAAACACAGAATGCTCTGCCCTCATCTCACCTGGCTGCTGCTTGTTACTCCGGTCTTCCTGACGGACTCAGACTTCCCAGGTCTTTGGATGCCGGTTACCCAGGCATCCAGGACCATCTGCCAAGTCCTGTAAGGATCTTTGAGACCCTTAGAGAGGTAGGGCTTGGTCAGCAATGAAGCCCTGGTGCATCACTGCACCGGTAAGGCCTGCCTCCCCCAAAACAGTACAAATACCAAAGAAAAACAAAAGTAAAATAATAACAAATGCCACAAGCATCTATTAACAGCAGAGGAAAACGGGCAGTCCGTCACCTAGAGAACATCTTTAGGTCAAGCTTCTGTAGGCTTTGGCCATTGCTGGTCAGGCGTTGTTTTTTTTTTTTTTTTCATTTTAGTTTTTGATAGCGCGAACCAGACCAGAAGGACACATTCATTATATGTTAGGCACGGGGAGATTAAGTGATTTAAGCAAAAACCAAAGGAAATGATGGACGGAGTGTTGAACATTGCAAGCACTCACCCCCAGTCAACTGATCTGGGTTTAATCCATCACCGTTCTTTAGCCCACTCTGCCACCCCAGTTCAGACATGGCCGGACCGGAAACAATCTTCCTAGGACCGGTTTCTGGCATTTCAGCCGTCTTCAGCCAGGCTTGCTTGAATCCAGTGGCAAAGTGAGCAAGGGACTCACGTCTGAGCATACCCTGCCAACTTAAGATTAAGTGATTTGCCAAGAATCACCTGATGTTGAGCTGACGCAGAAACTTGTTCTTCATCATTTGCATGACGTGCGCTTCACAGCTACAGCTGCTTGAAATTGTCAATTGTAATGCAGTACTCAAAGATTCTGTTTTGTGGTAGCTATTCAACATATCTGAATAGGCTTGGAATACCATGATGTCATCAGGTAGGTCACAACCACAGACCTGTCTGGTATTGTCTAGTGTTCCTAAGGCCACTGCTTTTTGGTAAAACCGTGCACACAGGGCCTTATACTTATAAAGCCAAGTCTTATCTGGCTCTGCCTTTCCGTTCTTTCAGGGGCACAGACCGCTTTAGAATTGGTTCAGTGCTCCAATGGCCAGTCTTCTTATGGTCATCGCTCTTCTAGCCCTCCATGCCCTAACCAGCATGTTCACTGCTCCTGGATACACCCAGCTCCTGTTCTCTGCACCCATGCCTCAGTCAGAGACTGGTGCCTCATTAGAATGGTCCTCAGTAATACTATATTTGTAAATAATGACAACACAGAGTGTGCCAGAACATAATCAGTAGCTGTGGGAGCAGCTTCACCCTGACAATGCTTTTTACAAGTGTCTCTTGCCGCCAGCATGCAACTACCTTTCTCTAACTCTTTCACTCTCTATTTCATACTCTCTCTGTTCACTCTACCTCTCACTTATATATGCAGATAACTCAAACTAGCTGTATATACCATCTACCTCTCCCTTACTATCACTTTCACGCTCATACTCTCTCTCACATAAGTCAAAAACATTTCCATTACAACGCCAATAGCTCTAACTCTCTAAAAAGCGAGACCTATTGCATTGCAAATACTTGTTTTCTTAAAGTCACTAAATAATTTTAGTTCCTTGCCATCTCCAAAATCCAATCAAATATGTTTTTTTTATATTTTATTTGATGTCTTCCATATTAGCTTCCTTTCATCTTCAAAACTGCCTTATTCTGCTGCAGCCTTTTCATGTGTGCCTCTTCTGCTGATTGTCTCCAAAATGGGCAGAGTATGGATTGTGAATGAGAGTTCTTTGTTTTGGGCCAGAGAGAGTGCAAGAAAGAGTGGCATTGACATGGACCTCGGTTTATCTAATGTATATATTACTTGGATTGGCCAGAAAGGGTTAAAGTGGCATCCATTACTGCCTTTGGGTGAAAGCTTTGAGGATTGCCAACATCCAGACCTCATGATATGCACTGACCTAGGCACAATTACTGGGGTAGGACTATAAATTCTAATGAAGGATACCTTTGGTAAGTTAATGATACTTTTCCCACATACTGCCTTGGTGTTCTCCAACATTTGCCAACGACAAATGTGTCACCCCAATTTTGGCCGCAGATAGAAAAAAACGGGAAACATGTCAATAAAGCTGTTTCTGCATTTCTCCGCAACCACAACATTGGCTCTATATACAATAACAACTTATGCTTTGACATGGACAGAATATATCGAAAAGATGGAGTCAATTTCATAGACACAGGCAACAGGGTGTTCATCAACAACTTGTATCATGTTCTGAGTGTAGTTGTCATCTGCACACCACAAACACAAAGGCTCTTTTCAGAAACAACCTGTTTCCCTTTTTGTTTTCAAGTCCTTTTTTAAAATTTCTCATTCGGATTCATCGAACCGCTGTGGATCCTCAACCACATAAGGCGTGTGCCAGCTATGTTGCAGGTGGATCTGTGAGGGATCCATGGATCCGTTCTGAATCAAAAGCGAGTGAGTGTGTGAGTCCCTGTGAGGGTCTGTAGTGGTTGTGTGAGTGGTTTTATGAGTCTGTGAGTGTATGAAATGGTGTGTGAGTGGCTGTATGGATGTTTGACTGGGTGTGCAAGTGCCTGTATGTGTGAGTGAGTGGTGTTCTGGGTCTCCGAGTGGGTGCATGAGTGGTTGTGTGGGTGTGTAAGTGGGCATGTAAGTGTGTGATGGGTGGGTGTATGAGTGTGGTTTGTGAGTGGCTATATGGGTGTGTGAGTGGGTGTGTCAGTGGTTTTGCTGTATGGGTGTGTGAGTGGCTCTGTAAGCGGCTGTGTTGGTCTGTGAGTGGGTGTGAAAGTGGCTGCATGGGTGTGTATGTGGCTGTGTGAGTAGGTGTGTTAGTACCTCTATGGTTCTCTGGGTCTGTGAGTGGATGTATCAGTAACTGTATCGGTGTGTGAGTGACTATATTGGTGTATGAGAGCATGTGTGAGAGGGTTTATGGATGTGTGAGTGGGTATGTGAGTAGTTGTGTGGATATGTGAGAGAGTGTGTGTGGGTCTGTGACTGGATGTATTTTTTTTAATGCTGTCTGGATCCATAGAACCATCATGGATTCACACGGGGCCGTGCTGAATGCTGCAGCAAATCTGTGGATCCTTGTAAACAAAAAATAAAACGTTTTGGGGCACTTTCTTGCCCATTAGGGGTCCCTCACAGACTCCTCCATCAATCCCATGGGTTCAGGATACCTCTAGCCTGACCCTTTATATTCCATTTTTACTTTATTTCCCCCCGGCAACCATGTCCCAATTCACAAAATGGCGGCCACAACTTTTCTGTCAGGTTGCAGCCAGCAAATCACAACATTTCTGTTGGCACATGGATCCACGCCACAGTGGATCCGCATCGGATCAGCGTCTGTAGATATACATACATCTTTTTTCTTTAATTACTTCAAAACAACTAAACAGATTCACACTAATTTACAGAAAGCACTCTTTCCGGTCCAAGATCTAGCTTTCTGTCAAATTTAGTGTAATTCCGTTCAGCGGTTCAGGCTGTAGCTGTGTCTAAAATCCCTATGGGAAACTGCAAGGAAAAACACATTTTAGGACCCCTCTTTTTTTCTCAGGCCCTGCTTGATTAATTACTCCAAAACTTTTCAAACAGCAGCTGTACGGACAGGCAAACTAGTTTTGAAACTTTCGTGAGGATTCTTCAAACGGCGCCAACGTTATTAGCAAAACAAAAAACACTTTTCCCATGGAAACTAGGTCCTAACTGTAACTAACTAGTGGCAATATATATACACACAACCTATTTGTATATCTTACCTAGTTTGTACTTACCTATGTGGTAAAGATATGGGTGGTAAAGGCAGATGAGTGGTAAATGCATGCATTGTTAAAAGAAATTGTGGTATAGGCATGAATGGTAAATGCCTGCTTTGTAACGTTGTTCCCTCCAGTAGTGCACAGAGATAAATAAACACTCGTCACCAACATGTGCATAGCACGAGACTTGCCTTCAGTCATTTCTTGTGGATTATCAGTCCACTATTAAAGCACCTTTACCGAGGGACGGCTTCCGATAAGCTTCAATGTCTGACAAATAACATTTCAAGCCAATATTACAACAGAGAACATTTTAATGTGTAATGATACTTTTGAATCGAGAGGAAATTATTGGATGTGACGATCAACTGGGAACCTGATAGCATAAGTAGATACTTCTTAAATGTTGAAATTCAAATAAAATATTTCAAGTGGGACTGGTTTTAAATTAATACATTTAAAATAATATATTTCTCATAGATATTTAAAAGTAAGTGTTGTGACTTCCGCCCTGCGTGCCTGTGCCTATCGTGTCTTCATAGAGAACACATCAAGCTTGTGAAAAAGTGTCTCATTTTGTGGACACCCAGTGAAGTGGGTTTGACTGACCAGTGTTTATTTCTGCCTGAAGGTGAAGGTTTCCTCTAAAAACGATGAGGACTTTCTAGAATTAATTCTACCAACAAGCATGCCTGCTGGGTGACCCAATTCATGGTGTTATCAAATCAGGAAAAGTAATTTCTCAAATAATTCTTCTTTATTTGACCATTACTTTAAGAATGACAATCTAATAATGAAATTGGAACATCTGCATTGCATTGCGTGCTCTTGTTTCAGGAGCTGCCAGCTTGCGCAGGTCACGTGGTTGCCTGATTTCCAACTCAAGCTTTTCATTTTCTAAATGATAAGGGATAAAAGATAAAATCTGACAAGGGCAGGTAATCTTAAACATCTTAATATTTGTTAAGCTTTTCAATTTCCTGAGAAGTTCATGTTATTACACATCACAGAAGTGGGGCACCGGATCGGCTCCTTTAAAGTTATTGAAGCCTGGCTCCTGTTACTCACTTTAAACATGTACAAGTGAGGGGGCAGCTCCGACTTAAAACAAAGTTAATTAACTTCAGGTTATGTCTAATGACTAATTTAACAATGTCCGCTGTGGTCAAGTCATATATTGTTGTTACATAACCTACCCTTTTCCATAACCAGTGGAACTGTATATCAGTTTAACTAAATAAAAATATGCACCTGTCCCATAAAAAAAAAAAAAAAAAAGATTTATCAGTTAAGAGTTGCACAGATAGAGAGCAACCAGCGCAGGTTTTCGGGATCTTGACCAGAAATCCCAGCCTATATGGCAGTCTGCCAGTGCCCAAAGGGCTGGTATGATGGGTTAGTGTGTGGGCCAGGTTTTTCGTCTGTTTGTGGGTAGGCCTGGGCTAAATTTCCGTTCCGCTCATGGAAATTGCGATAATTTGACATTTTCGCGTTCCGCGGAGAGCGTGAAAATGTCAAAATTTCCGCATTCCGCAGCTTGGCGATAATTTGTTTCTTGCTCGCGCTGTAAAATAATACATTCTCGCGCGCGCGCAATCGCCTTACCTGAATCCCCGCGTTCGCCGACAAGTTTTCCCGATCCGGTCGCGTTCTCCACGAGATGTTGGATTGTTGGTAGCCATTTGCGCTGTCTCGCGACAGTTCGCGCCCGCAGTAATGTCATTGGTCTCGCGATCACGTCTTTCTTCTCGCGATCATGCACCGCGAGAAGAGTGAAAACAAGATGGTCGCGCCCGCGAGCAACCGCATGGGTAAGTTGGCGAGCCGCGACCACGCAGAAAATACCGCGAACGGGCGTGAAAAAAACTTCCGCATTTTCGCGATATTTCCGCATGTTTGCGGAGATTTTTAACATTTTCGCGATAATTTGCGAAAGTCACTTTCGCAAATTCCGCCCACCCCTATTTGTGGGTCTGTTTTATGGTCTGCTTGGCCTCAAGTATTAAGACAAACAGTGCCTGCAGCAAGCACACATGCATACAGTTCGCCTAGCTTACAAAACACATATACAGCTTGTCTTTGCCAGGTCAAAACTGTCTTGATTTGTAAATGCGGGGCACGTTTTTTTACTTATCTGATTTGCTAATGCGGGTCACTTTTATTTTGGTACCCGGGCCTATTTTCTGTCCAAGCCCGACCTTGAGTAACCCCCTTAGTACAAGTGACACGGTCCAGCATCAGATATTAGCATCCAGAGTTAATGTACTAGGTGTGCATCACAAAAGGGACCCTTGTACCTGACAAACTTTGTACTGGAAAGCCCTAAAGTGAAAAAAAGTAGCGCTGCGCACTACTTTGTGCTACTTTGCATCAAGAGGGCATACCTTGGGTGGTACAGAGCCATTCCCTTGCAAACATCCATGGGTTTTGATGTAAAGCAGTTTCTATTAAAGTTATATACATGACTTGGTGTCAAAAAATATAACGCCTATACAAAGCAGGCGTTCAAAAGCAGAGATGTTTTAATTTCTCCTAACTTTTCCAACATTGCATGTGTGCTGCACTGTACAGCACGCATCAAGTGTCAGAAAAGTTTAAAATATGGCTAAGCAAAGTATTTTGCACTGGATGCGTGCCCTGCCAGTTTGAAATCGGTGCCCGATACCATACACTATGGAGCATTGGTGTGTGCGTGGTGCAAGGCAAGCTTGAAGAGCACTGGCATGGGTGGAGAGGGAAACAGCACCATATCTTAGTAAATATGGCACTCTTCCGCTATCTCACTTTAAGCACTGCAGCACAGCAACTTTGGGTGCTGCATTGCATGAAATGTTAGTAAATCTACATCCAAGTGTTCTCACAGTCGCAAGCTAACAACCTAGAAACATTTTACATGGATTGACTAAATCACAAATCTGTACAATAAAGCTTGGTACTTATAAGTAATTTGGGCCACATGTATAAATATCTAGTATTGCATTACGTTACAAAAACCCTTAGAAATTCACTGAAAACCCCAAAGGTTAAAGTGACATTATAATTAGGCATGGTGGGAATATCTAACGTTGCCCAAAAAAAAACCTTAAACATTCACTGAAAAAAACAAAGATTAAAGAGAAAATGTCAGTTAAAACATACCATTTTAAACAAACAAAATCAGTGAAATTCACCAGATATAGTTATCTCAAGTAACTATAACTTGAGCCCTAAAATAACTATAACTCACGCTCCCACCATACAGTGTTGTCATCAATGATGTCATTTCAATGTTGCAATGATTTTTTTCAATGATGTCATTGAACATGTTGTAAGTGATGTAATATGTAAGGTCATAAGCGGTGCATGGCGAGGGCACCGATTAAAAAATCTGTCTGCTGCCTTTTTTTTAATGAACCCCCTGGGATGGGCCCAGTGACGGAGGGGGCAGTGCATTATGCTTTATGGAGGAAGGGGTGTGCTGCCCCCCCGCTCCTCAAGACACATTGAGGTCCCTGGGACACCATCCTCTAGGGCTGGTACTTTTTATAATGGGGAGGGGACGCTTGGCCCCCTTTCTCAAGCCTCATTTAAGTCCTGGGGACACCACCCCTGGGGCCGGTATTTTAACAATGGTACAGGGAACAAACAGCTTCCTCCCCAAGCTTCAAAGAGGCCCCAAAGAACCCATCCTTGGGCTCAGCTCAAGGACAGTGTCGCGAGGACGCTATTTCCTGGGACACTGTATTTTCCCTGCCCCAGAGCACAGGCAGGAAGTCACCCATTAGAGTGACTCCTGACGGGTGGTGATGGAGCAAGGTTTCGTTGGCATTTATTGCCATCAGTTGGAGCATAAACGTTTCTCCCTGCCTGCGCTACCATGCAGGGAAACATAGAATTGCTCCGGCCCAGTGGGAGCCATAAGAAGAGCTGCTCCCACTGGGTTGGAGCAATGCTGGCTCCTGCTAGGAGCTGGGATGGGTGCTGGTGGGCATGTGAGGACCTTTGGGATCCTTGCAGCTCTCAATGTAGGATATATTGTGGGGAGCCTCAGTATATACAGAAAAAACATATTGATTCAATTATGAAACGTATTTTTCGTCATATCTTTTTCAGCTCTTTATATACGCCTAATGATACAATGCTCAAGTATATGAACATCCTTTTGAATTATACCTATTCGGACACTGTTGTATGTTGGCATTGATACGCTTGACCTCTTGGGCCTACAGTTTGCTCCTGTAATATGTACTGGAGCATATATGTGTGTCAGTGTTTGTGATTTGGGTCATGTGTATAGTGTTTCCATATTCCCTTCATTCAGAGTTCTCCACCATGATGCAAAGATCTTTGCCCCTGGAGCAAAGATCTATAAATCAGGGTTTAGAATGCCCCAAAGAAGTGTATTGTAGAAATGTAGAAATGTCTTAGGAGGCTGTCTTTCTTCTGCATTGGATTGGGGATTCATAAATCCTATAACTAAGTGGGGATTTCCGACTGGAATTGGTGAATACCATTCAGGTGGAAATCTTCACCTAGGAGTAGGTGAAATACCTATTTCCCTTTCTGAAAAGATCAACTTGTTTTTCAAAGTCCCATTGTACATCTCATCTTTCTCTGAAGACTTAGGGCGTGAGCATAATGAAAACGGTAGTAAATCCCTAGGGACTTATTTATGAGGTCTTATGCTGCTGTTGCGTCACTTTTTTGTGATGCTGCGGAGGCATAAACAATGAGACACACTGCATCATATTTACAAAGTGACGCATCCAGGCAGATGCGTCACTTTGTAAACCCCTGCGCTACATTAAACCTGCATCATGTATAATGTATGCAAACTGGGCATTCGTCCGTAAAAAAGGCTCATAGATGTGGCACAGTGAAATCTGAGATTTCACTGTGCCCCGTCTACGAGTTCACTGCGTCAAATCCTTATGCCTGCTTTACAGCAGGCGTAAGGACTGTAGCAGGCCCTTTTACATGGGACTCACCCATGTGTAATGACACATTTCTGGAGTGGCGTCTGTTTTGTGCCACACTCTAGCAATGCGTCGTTACTGCGCTACCAGATACGTCAGGATTCCTGACTTATCTGGTCAATCCTTGCGACATGGAGTGCCAGACTGTAAATACAGTGCATCCATGGTGTCGCAAGGAGGGTGCACTGAAAAATTTTGCATAGCTGTTTTCAACCAGCGATGGAACACTTTTCATAAATGAGGCCCCTGGTGGTTTATATAGTTCTTAAACAACAGCATGCACAAAAGGATTTCCTTTGCCACTGCAAATCCAAAGTGGGCCTTCAAACCTGGCGATGAAGTCATAGAGTAGTCACTGGGCTGCAGCGCTTGCATCAGCTCTGGCACATGGCCAAGCTTTGATTCCTCCTGAGAACATACACATAAGCAAGAGCACATAAACATAGGAAAAGATTATTGGACATCAACATGAAATCAAACAGAATGAGTACAAATTGGCTCCATGGAGGAGGGTGTGTAGCAGCAGTAATGTTGACCCTTTACCAACCTTGTAGGCTTGGCATAAGGCACACGCTTGGCATTGTAGTGTCGGCGGAGGGACTACGCAGACACGTGTGAGGGTTCAATACACAGGTTTATTTCTCACAACCTCTTCTGTCCGTAACCTGCCTCTAACTGCCCTTGTACATTCCCGGGCTATCCCTGGCCCCGCCTAGATCCCGCCCCTCCATGCCTCCTGGTCCGAGGCAGTCCTAGCGTCCGTCTAATGCAGCCCCACATTACACCTCCCCCTTTTTTAACACAGTTCAAAGCACTCATCCTGAATACGTTATGTATATCCCAAATAACATTAACATAGTTACAGTTCCTCGATCAGCCGACTCGGCCTCTTGATGAGCCGGCGGGGGCGACTGTTGACTTCAGTACGATCACTGCTTCCTTCATTAGAGTCCACTTCTGGTGACAGAGTGCTGGTATCAGTTCCACGAGTACTGGTTTCCCTTTGGATGGAACTACCAAGAGATTCTCGCACCTTGGGGCTACACTTGTGGAAGTGAGCCACGGTCTGGGTTATTCTCTTGTCGTCTGACTCGGCAGTGATCATGGTCCCCTTTTGTTTGACGACCACCAGAGGAGTTTCACTGAAACGACAGTCAGTTTTTCTTTGCTGTTCCTGTTTCACCAGGACCCAATCACCTTCCTGAATCCCAGATGCAGCAGCTCGCCTGCGATGGTCCGCATACGTTTTCATTTTGTCCTTTTTGAGTTGGTCCGTGCGAGCAATGTCATCAGTGTCCGAATCTGGACACACTGCCTTGTCAGGCCAATCAACCATCGGTATCCGGGTTCGTACGGGCCGGCCCAGCATTAGCGTGGCGGGACATTTCCCCGTCATGGAGTGAGGTGTGTTCCGGTATGCCCGGAGGACTTCATTGAGCACTGTCTGAATGTCTTGCCGGGCCACCTCGGCTTGCTGAATGGCTTTCTTTAACGTGGACATGAACCTCTCGATCATCCCATTGGCTTGCGGCCACAGAGGCGTGATTTTGCGATGTCTGAAGTTTAGATGCTTGGCGAAGTCCGCAAAATCCTGACTATTAAACGGGGGCCCATTGTCTGTTTTCACTGTTGTGGGGATGCCCCATGCAGCAAATACTTCATCCAGCACAGGTATCGTGCTTGAAGCTCTGGTGGATGATATGATGTGAGCAATGGGAAAGCGAGAGTATTCATCCATTATGGCTAAGATGTACTGTCCCGACTTAAATGGACCAAAGAAGTCTACTGCCACTTGCTGCCACACCCCCTCCGACAATCTGGACATTTGCAGGGGTGCAGGAGGATCAGGCCTACTGAATAGTTGGCATTGAGGACAGTCTCTCAACGTGCTTTCTACCATGTAATCAAGACCTGGGAACCACACTCGTTCCCTCAGAGCCCTTTTGGTAGCCACAATTCCGCGATGACCTTCATGGGCTATGTTGACTACTCCCTGACAGAGACTTCTGGGGATGACGAGTCGAGTGTCCCTTAACACTAACCCATTGGGGGCCACTGACAGTTCCTCTCTCACGTGCCTGAAGGCAGCCAGCTCATTCTTGTCAGCCTCTTTGTTTTGATCGTTCCCATCCAGATGTCTCCATTCATTGTGTAGCAGTCGCCTCTTCACCTCTATCAGCGTGGCGTCCTCCAGAGTAGCATCGATGATGGTTTCGACCGGGACGGCTGGTGGCCGGGCTTGGTCTGCCACAAAGCAGATGTATTCTTCTGCCACCAACGGTTTGCATTGTGTTGTTACCTTGGGATGCCAAGACATGTAGTCAGCGGGATTCTCCGCTTTGCCTGGCTTGTGCACAATGGTATATGTGTACTCTTGAAGGCGAAGACCCCATCGTTCTATTCAGGGGGGGCATTTTTGCCCGTGGATTGCCAAAGATGGTAATGAGAGCTTGATGATCAGTGATTAGCGTAAAGTGTTTGCCGTACACAAAAATGTGAAAGTGTTTGCAGGCCCAGACAACGGCCAAGCTCTCCTTCACTGGTTATGAGTATGCCTTCTCGGCTTCCGTCAGACTCCTGCTCGCGTACGCGATTATGTGTCGTTGGTCTCCGTCTGATTCATACTGAGCCAGTATTGCTCCCAACCCAACTGGACTGGCGTCCACCGTAATTTCCGTTTTCTTCTTTTGATCAAAATATGCCATGTTGTCGGCAGACTCCACAGCTGCCTTGATGTCCTTAAAGGCCCGTTCACACTCTGCTGACCACTGAAATGAGTGCCCTTGTTTCGTGAGCTGCCGCAGCGGGTAGCTGATTGTCGCGTAGTTTTGGATGTAGCGCGAACAGTAGCTAGCCATTCCAAGAAAAGATCGAACGTCCCCTACATCTCGGGGGCTGGGGGTATCATTTAGCGCTGACACCTTCTCTGGGTCCGGTCTCATTCCTGCTTGCAAGAAGATGTGGCCAAAGAACTTTAGCGTGGATTTGTGAAACTCACACTTCACTTTGTTTAGAGTGAGATTGGCTTCCAGCAAGGCGTGGCACACTCGCTCCAAGGCAGTGTCATGATCCTGCGTGGTGGATCCGTACACGAGGATGTCATCGCTGTAATTAAGAGTGTTAGGAATGTGGTGGATGACCTTCCTGATGGCTTCCTGAAATATTTCGGCCGCGGATGACACGCCAAAACTAAGTCGCTTATACCGGAACAGGCCGCCATGAGTGGAAAACGTCGTTATGTACCTTGATTTTTCGTGTAACTCGAGTTGGTGATACCCTTTGTTTATATCTAATTTGGAGAATATCGTGGCTCCATTTAGTGCCGCAATTATATCACTGATATGCGGCCCTGGGTGTCTCTCTCGCTCAATAGCCATGTTGGGCGCCCTCATGTCCACACACAACCTCACCTTATCAAGTTCGCCCTTCTTTGGCACGACAACCACCGGAGAGACCCATGGTGTCGGTCCCTCAGTCCGTTCGATGATATCCGCATCCAGCAACTCTTGTAGCTCTCGTTCAACGGCTTGTTGCAAGTGGAAAGGGATCCGCCGGTAAAGCTGTGCTATGGGTGCTACCTGGTCATTGATATGCAATCGAATCTGGCAGCGAGTCATCTTCCCCAGGCCAGAGAACAATTTAGGAAATTTCAGTGTCACATCAAGCTCATCATTCACGCGATACAGGATGTCCACCAGGCGTAGTCGTTCCGCAGTTGGAAGGCTTAGGAGACAGTCAGCTTCCGGCACTTCGATGACGTGAATGTGTGCGGGGATGGTCCGATCCCTGTACGTGAGTTGCGTTGAAAATTTCCCCAAGCATGGGAGTGGCTTTCTTGACATCCATGTATATACTTTTACATGGGCAGGGTGCAGTGATGGGCGAGATTTGATTCGCTGGTATTCTGCTACCGGCATGTAGTTCAAGGAAGCTCCACTGTCCATGACAAATTTCGTATGATGTTTTCCCACCTGTATACTGAGTCGGGGATACTTTTTGAGTCGGTCAGGATCCGCGACCATGCATACATACTCGTGACCTGGAGTCTTGAGATGACGTGTGCCTTTGTCTGTGACTTTGATATGACTGACAACTGGACTGAGAGGAACCCGTTGACGAGTCCTGCCGATCCCGCACTGCCTTGGCCTGATGTCTGCTGCCAGCCGATCGAGAAGCCCTGTCATGGCCTCTTGATGTGCGCCTTCGGTGATTACCGCAGACATTTTCGAAGTGATTTTCCCCTCCGCACTTACGGCACTCCTGACCAATGGCGGGACACCCATCTGTGTGAGGAAAATCATACCCACAGCGGTAGCACTTGACACGCCGCTCCCTCCTTCTGTTGTTACGACTGGAACTGCGATGTCTCCTACGCACCGACTGTTGTGCCCTCTTGTCACTAGACGGCCTGTGTTTCGCCGGCGAGCGTCTGAGTCCGGTGCGCGATTGAATTCTGAAAGCTTGCTCGCGCTTCTCATCTCTCCCAGCCTCCATTTTCTTTGCATGTTCTTCCGCTTGGTCATGCACACGCATCATTTCTTCTATCTCATCAAGGGAATAGCTCTTTTTTAGCAACTTCCTTCTCAATGATTCTGATTGGCACCCCTCAATGACCCGCAGGCGCAGAGCATCCTCTGTCGAGAAGGAATCAAATTCGCAGTAACGAGCCAAGCGTCTGAGGCGGGTGATGAATGAGCTCATGGGCTCATCTTTCTCTTGAGCAGTGAGATTGAAGGTGTACCTCTCATAGTCTATATTACGTTTGTGAAGGAACTTCCGGTTGAGCGCCGCACACACAGAGGCATAGGATGCCGCATCCGCGGCCGGTAGTTCTTTTATTATTTGCCCAACGTCCTTGCCTATCAGGTTATGTAGCGCTATGAGCTGTTGGCCAGGATCCACCACCTGCGACCCTTTCATAAAATCCTCGAAGTCCTCGAGCCATTCCTTCCATCGGAGGCCCATGCCTCCACCAGTTTCAAGGACCAACTTCTCAGGTGGGCGCAGGAAAGATACTCCAAGCATGCCCAACTGCCCAGCAATGGGCGACGTAGACCCAGACTGACGGACCGTCGACGTCGACATGGCAGGGACCGTGTGCCACCGTTGATGGCGCTTTTGAGACGATTCTCTTTAATGCCACCAATGCTTGATGATTGTCCAGGCTCGCGATTGCATGCGCCAATGCTTGATGCCACCGTCAACGTGATGTTACCAATGCTTGATGGTTTTCTGAACTTGCACTTGCTTGTGTCAATGCTTGTTGCTACTGTCACTTTACTCTTACCAATGCTTGATGGTTCGCTTGGGCTTGCACTTGCTTGTGTCAATGATTGTTGCCACTTTCCATTTGATGTTACCAATGCTTGATGGTTTTCTGAACTTGCACTTGCTTGTGTCAATGCTTGTTGCTACTTTCGCTTTACTGTTACCAATGTTTGATCATTTGCAGGGCTTGCAGTTGCTTGTGTCAATGCTTGTTGCTCAACTCAGCCTTTGCCTGACTTAAAGATGGCCGCCGGGATGCCCTCGCAGGGGATAGGTGCAGGCGCCCGACTCAAAGATGGCCGCCTCAGTTGCACACGCCCCTCCCGGCTCGATCTCTCCACGCAGGCCACAGCTCTCCAGTCAGTCCAAGCACAATGCTCCACGCATGCACGCTAGGGCAGGCACTCACCACGAGTCTTCCAGTTCCAGGCAACACACGATAGGAGTGGGCACCCTGATCGTTGTCTCGTCTTCTCCACGCGCAGGACCACCACGCGGAGTCTCACCGAGAGGGGAGACGCTTCGGCTGCACGCACACGCCGGCTCTCGGTTCCACACAGGCACAGTCACGACAGGCTGCACCACATGAGCGACCGGGGTAGGCACCCGCGTCGCGGCCCTAACACACAGACGTGAGCGGGGTAGGCTCCCGACTCGCGCTGAACCGCTGCCCTGAGAGCTCTCCTCTCACGTTGCTGTTCCAGGCAGCTTCTCCTTCCGGGCATGCACCACGCGCTTCGTGGCCCACCTTCGGCGCCAGCTGTAGTGTCGGCGGAGGGACTATGCAGACACGTGTGAGGGTTCAATACACAGGTTTATTTCTCACAACCTCTTCTGTCCGTAACCTGCCTCTAACTGCCCTTGTACGTTCCCGGGCTATCCCTGGCCCTGCCTAGATCCCGCCCCTCCATGCCTCCTGGTCCGAGGCGGTCCTAGCGTCCGTCTAATGCAGCCCCACATTACAGGCAGTAATGCTGAGTAAAAGAGGCGAATGAGGTGTGTATGAATGGGTGTCATCAGCACGTATTACTCCATCTTAGCTAACATGAGCAACAAACACCATGATACAATTGACCTAAATTGCGGAGCAATAGTATAGGAGCTGCTTCTTTTTCAAGTTTGTCTTGTCAGAATCCATCAGGGTGTTTTTGGCTCTTGTTCTTAACCCAGGTACTTTTTATATTGTATGGGGATTGCTCCTGGAAATTGCCAAGATCATTGGAAGTGGGCAGGAGGGATTCGACGTCATGGAGCACTTACAGGGTTACCACAGACTCAGGGCAAAGCAGCCTTTTTATCAGTTTAGTCAGAGAAAAAATGACCCTTGGAGCAGATTCGTGGGCAGAACTTGTGACATAAGCGACCTTGAAGGGCAGTTGAAAAGCGACAAGCAAACCTTTGACATAAAACCCATTTTTAATTAATTAGTGTTCTAGTGTTCTAAACCTCCTTATTAGCATTTCACAGACCAATCTTAGGTGGATAGCTTACAGCGCCAGGACACCTCTGGGTAACAGAGCGCTATATAAGTCTTTTTAACATTAACATTAACATTAACAAGTGCAGAATCCTTGTTGCATTCACATGACTCTACAATCCGTGAGCAACTCCGAAAACGTATTTGGAATCTGAAAATTGTTTCAGTTTTCTAACCGCTTAGTTACAAGTGAAGATGCTATTTATAGCACCTTATAAATAACCATACACCTGAGTATGCTATTTATCGAGCAGCGCAATATATAGCACCTAGCGTTTATTCTTAAAAGTGGATAAGTACAGACAATTTGGCTTCTTTTAAGTGACTTTCTGTGCTGTCTTTCATGAAATATAGCCCAACAGCTGAGCACATGGACAGCATGGGAAAATAAAAAACAGGGTGAAATTTCTTTAAATAAAGGCATATGTCAAAATACATTTGTGATAAAATGGTCATTTTTACCAGTAAATGTACCGTTATGCAATATTTCGAGGTTTAAGTATCAAATTATGACTGCACGTCTATCAGTTAAATAAATATGGAAATGTACAGTTTTATAACTTCGTTTATCTGAAAAACACAAAATAAATATGGCTAAATACAGATAAAAGGGCCCAAAATTAAATATGGATAAATACAGACGGAAATGTTAAAAAAATAAATACCATAAAACCGGGAGCACTATTTGTAAGGCAGGATGCATCAACATTATGTACAAGATTTCAGTTCAGTAAAGGTGCATCTGTGATGTCAACATGGGTTTGGTAATGTGGGTCGCTGCGGGCAAACAGTTTGGTGGTTTAGTTACGAAGGTGGTAAGGAACAAAGATGCTGGATATAACACAGGGCATTGAACCAAGGTGAACCAGTGTGATGTGAGATATTTCATATATTGACAACCTAGCCAAAGGAAGGTGCTGTGATTTAATAGTCTGCAATAACACAGCTGCAGCATGCAGTACAGCAACAGTAATGGGTGACCCAAGTTCAATATCTATTAATACTTCAGTAAGAAGAACTTCAACAGTGACCAATAGCAAGCCTAAAGGATTGATACCAGAGAAAATAAAAATAATTAGGAAAAGCAGAACCTATTTTATAAAAGAGGAATCAAAGGTTGAAGCTCACATCTCACAATGGTCATCCAGCTCTAAAGTTAGTAATCAAAAAGAGTAAGTGGTGCCAGACAAAGGATTAAGTGATATTTATTAGGCATGCGCATGCATGTTGAGTAAGCACTGAACATGATAAATCTGTGTTAATTTTGCAGAACTAAAGTACATAGAGGTATGCTCCAGGAACTTCTAAGGGTGAGAAAACAGTGGAGAAAAAAGGGAGAAAGATTTGGGCAAGAATAATGTAATACAATTTTCACACTCAGTGGGGGGGCTGATTTTTCCCTGTTTGTCGGGGGAGGGTGCTAATGTATGAAGAGTTGGGTTGCTCCAATGCTGTTCTTCCTTGGATGGCAGTCATTAAGGTGTTGATTTTCCTCAAAAGGTGGGTAAAGGATAGTAGAGATAAGTTATGTTGTCATGTTATGGGTATCTGTAAAGCGCTCTATCACCCGCAAGAGTATCCTGGGGCTGAGTAGGTCTGTGTGCCTAGCCCTACCTATAGTAGGTTTGTTAATTGTAAGGTATTGTAAAAGATGGTTAGCTGGGTAAAAGAGGGAACATGGGGAGTATATTTTAAAACCGGAGAGAAAGGGACATGAAAAACATTCTCAGAAGATTACTGGTAGAAATATGAATATGAAATTTGCATGCAAGTAATTGTAGCAGACCTAAGTATAGCACAGAAGGCAACACAGAGCAATCAAGGTTCACTATTGCAGGAAACTGTCTAAGGGGCTGATTACGACTTTAATGGTCCATCAGACCACTGAACCCTCGGTGGCAGTCTGTGGACCACCAGACTGGTAGTCCACCTGCTGTATTACGATTGCGGCAGCAGGACAGCCACAGCCCAGCTGCAACCACCGGGGATCATGCATCCTAATATGCTGGTGGTACCACTATGAGACCGTCAGGCATATTAGAAGTTTCCTAACTGTATGGTTTTCATGGTGGTGAGGCTGCCATGGTAACTGTGACAATGAGGAAACAAAGGGGCCCGATAGGGCCCACTGTTTCCTCAGGGCCAGGAAAAATGTTCAAATGCAATCTTTTAACACATTTAAGATATCCTTGATACAAATCAAATTAGAACCAGATGATAATGCACATATGCTCATAAATTACCCAAGTCTGCTCATTTTTTGGTCTTCAATTGCAAAGATATTATCCAAAATGCTTGATAACGCTAGGATGCTAACTAGTTTGTATATTATGCTCAAATGCCAAAGAGTTATAGCGTTATTCTGTTCATCACAATTTTTATTTCCAGATTGTGTATTGTGACAAGCTGCAAGCAGAAATCCCCCCTATATAGCTTGCTGGTGGGAGTGATTTTGGCATTATTATGAATCAGAAGTAGCTATCTGCAATACTAAAGGTATATTGGGGGACCCTAAAATTGTAAAAACATGTGGTGACTAATAGGAGCTCAGATAATAGTGATGACGAGCATAATGTAAACGGTACTGGCATAACAGCGAGCAGAATGCAGGTCTATATGAATGTCAAAGTGATACTGACATTATTGAAGAATATCTGTTGCATTCATATTTATGTATAATTAACTTGTCTCTTTGTTTCCAAACTCTCCATAAATAAAAAATGGTTAAAAAGGACAAATTACAATCATAAACACATTAAATATATGTACATTGATGTGGGGGTGACAATTACTATTTTAACACTAAAATAACAAATATTGAAGAAAGTGTATATATTTATATTTCGAAGCTTTAAATTTACTATTATAACTCCAGTCCCACAAACCTTAGCAAAAGTGCAATAATTGGAGTGGAAGGGTCGGATTTACTCTTCCACCTTCAATTCTATTAAAATTGGTGAATGTGTAAATATTTGGGTTGGGGCAGAAGTTCTATTCCAATTCCAGTACAGCTAATGTTGAGAGAAGTGCATATAACTTGGGGTGCAGAGTGTCATATTTACTATTCTAAATCCATTCCTACAAATATTTGGGGCAGGGGTATCAGATTAATAATTGTAACTCCAATCTAACTAACATTTGGAAAAATTCATATAATTATGCTGGTTTTATTTAATATTATGAATAATTTTATTACACATGTACCTATTTAAACAATTGAGTTTAGATTATGTAATCTGTTTATTTAAAAAAATATATATATTCATAAATTAAAGATCACTAAAATCCTATATTGTTTCTACCAATTAAACTTCCCAATAATACCCATACAGTTCTCCCAAAATTGAATAAAATGAACCCCAAAATGATCTAATTGATTAAATTAAATAATACTATTTTTACTCAATAATAACATTTAAATGACTACTTATAAAAAAAACACCTTTAAAAAAAAAAAAACATCATCCACTTAATTGCTAAATGTTATGTTATGTTAATCCATTTTATAAAGCGCACGGTTAACCGGAGGTGTCCTGGCGCTGGTAGAGAATTCTTCTAAGAGCACGGATGGGCCAGGAAGATAGGTGACTGAGGGAGACCTTATAGATTAAAAAGCCATGTTTTAAGTTGTTTCCTAAAAGCAAGAAGGTTAGTAGAGTTCCTCGGATTCCAAGGGAGGGCATTCCACGCCTTGGCTGCACCTGTTATGAAACTTCTTCCCTCCCATTGAGGCTTTCTTCATGGGAGGTATATTCACCAGTTTAGCTCCTGATGAGCGCAGGGTTCGCTTGGGTGCATACCATTTAAACTGGCTAGCCAGGAAGTCAGGGCCCTGACCATGCAGTGCTTTGAAGACCAAGCATAGTGACTTAAATTGCACCCTTTTTCTGATGGGCAGCCAGTGTAATCTTCGTAATTCTTTGGCTACCAATACAAATTTGGGGATGCCTGTCACCAACTTTGCTGCCCAAATAACCCCCACAACAACAAAAGTTGCAGAAATGGTAAATATAATAAAAATATTTTAAAAATAACCAAAAATATAACCAGTTAAAATGCAAATCATCAACAAAAAACTGTAATATGATAGTAATATAATTTAATAAGAAACAGTACCAGTCCAATTCACCAATACATCCCACAACCCAAAAACAAAACGGATAGATACCAATTTATAATTGTGAAAAAAAAATATTTAAGGCATATTTCTATAATATATTATCAAAAATACATAGGGGCAGATTTACAAGCCCCTTGCGCCTCATTTACGCCGCCGTTGCGTCACTTTTGTGACGCAGCGGCGGCGCTAATCCTGCACCATGGTGCGGGGCACTTACAACGTGACGCATCTGGGAGATGCGTCACGTTGTAAAGCCCTGCGCCACATGTAGGCGTTCCTGCGCAGGGGGGGGGGCGTTCCAGCGCAGGAACGCCTCCTAAAAGTGGCTGAGTGAAATCTACAAGAATTCACTCAGTCACTTATAGGCCCATGCTGCGTCAAAACCATGCGCCTGCCTGAAGCAGGCGTAAGGATTGACGCAGCATTAGCAAGATAGGGCCCCCCAGAGCATTGCTGGAGCTGCGTCGCGCTTGCGACGCAACTCCAGCAATGCGCCACTTTTACGGCACAGATGCGTGACGCATCTGTGCCGTAAAAGTGCCCCATGGTGCGCCGCATTGTAAATGCGGCGCATCCCTGGTGGCGGAGCTGTGGCGCACAATAACTAGCGCATCCCTGCTGATATGCAGGGATGCGCCAGGTATTGTAAATATGCCCCACAGTCTAAAACTCATTAATGTAACATGAAGTACAACAATATTGTAAAAGTCAATATTTTAAACATCAATAAATCAATAATACTGCAACACAAATAACAATATGCTTACCTTTAGTATTTTTTTTAACACAAACTTTATTGCATTTTTTGATTATTTACAAGTGTCAACATCGGGTACATTTTGATAAATCATAACAGTTTACACAGCACGTAGGGTGAATGTAACAGAATATAGGTGTAACCATTAAAGAGTACATAACATAATAGCATGCAGTAGGTCAACTTGAAGAAATGCCGTTGACGGTCCAAAAATGTCAACTATGACCTTATCTAAAGTAATTAACCCCCCACCCCCCATCGAGCTGAACATCGTCACTACTGGTATCAAGCATGTCAAATACCATATACTTGTCATTGTCGCATTGGGAGACTGAAGCTAACATAAACAAAGAGTTAATCAGGTTCTAGCGGTCATTTTAGTGTGTGTTATGGAATCCATTGTGGTCTTGATGATTGTTGCTAAGGCGTATTGGTATTTAGCATCTCCATAATATTTACTCCAGCTATCTTTTAACCACAATATTATTGTCTCATGATATTCTGGAGTCGGTTTTCAGGAGCCATACCAAACCAGGGTAGAATGTGTTCAATAGACCAAGGAGAACAAATCCTTCTTGAGGTGTTGTGAAAAGATAGATGCATCTGCATTTCCCTGTGGCAACCTCGTCAATATTAGCTGAGATCCCAAAACAATGTGGGCATGCTTTCATAGTTTATGGGAATAGAGAAAGAGGCACAACATAAATGTAAACTAAGTGCCTTTCAACAGTATTCAAACCTTCATAATACAACTGCATTAATTTCAGGTATAACTTGAACGATTGGAAGGTGCCCTTGACAGTCTTCTTAATAGGTACTTACAGTGGGTAGCAAAAGCTCTTAAACAGCTATGGATGGGCAAACACCCTCTGTGTCTTAGGACATCATGGATATCTGATTATGGGGCATATCAACAAGGGCTTTATCTCTGCTTTTTTGGCTTTAAAAGCCAAAAAAGCAGAGATAAAACTAGCACCCTGTCAACAACAGGGTGCTAACACGCAAATTTGCATGTTAGCACCCTTTTACTCTACGCTTCCCCTTGCATCTCTAATGAGATGCAAAGGGGGCGTTCCAGAGTAAAATAATAGGAGAAATGTCGCTAAGCGACATTTCTCCTATTATCAAGAATGTCGCTAACCCTGTTAGAGACAAAAAAAGCAGCGCTAACCGCGGTTAACGCTGCTTTTTTACGTCTGCTAATTTTCAGACTTAGCCATGATATCCTATGGAAGGAGGATATCATGGCTAAGTTTGCCTGTCCCTATCAACAAGGTAACGTGTGATTATCGCTGGGTTTCCAGCGATAATCTCACGTTAGCCTGTTAGCCTGTAGATTTTTATCGCTATTGAGATAAGCGTTGCTAATAGCACGCTATCTCAGCGATAAAAATTCACGCTAGCCGGCGATAATTATCCTCACGCTAAGAGCGCTGAGCGATAATTATCGCCGGTTGTTGTTGATATGCCCCTTAGTGAGGAAGCTTTGTGCTGAATTCACCCTAATTTTCACCAGTTCAAATGTCAAGCTACAAATGACATCACGAGTATGTTGAGACCACAACGAGGATGAGACTAAGGCCAATGTTTCGACACAGTTTTGGGTGTAGCATTCACAACATTATTGGTCTCTGAAAGATCATTATTTTCACACCGCATAGCCAAAATAGCATTTTCAACTGGTAGATTCAAGTAGACAACACCACTAGAAGAGAATACAGTGCAACTTCAATCAATCAATCAATCAATCAATCAATCAATCAATAATATCTTTATTCTATACACAGTGTCCATAAAAGCCCAAGCATGCACTAAAAGAGCATGTAAATACATGACAAGAAAAATGCAATTCATAAAAACAAACCTTAGCAGCAATAATCAATACAGTGCATCGTGGTCATTAGTGCAAACGTATTCAGTGTGCATAGAGCTGCAAGCCTACATAGCCATTCTCTGTAAAGCACCTGCATGAGAAGTCACCCCATCATACGCAATTTGGAGCAAAAGATTAAAAGCTACCCTATAGTCGCAAATGTTGTGCCTTTTGATAAGTGAGAGTAAAATGTCCTTTGTGTACATAAAGTAAAAACCACAGAAAAATATAGAGTGCATCATGGTCTGGCCTGATCTCCCATCGCTGGGACAGGATATTGAGTCAAGGTTTATTTGAAAGCACAGTGGGAAGCCCAGTAAATATGTTATTGTGCCAAAGCAAAACAATAGGCTACGTTCCTAGCTTCCCATTACTCTAGTGAGGTTCCTTGTGGGTGGGCTATCTATTACAATACTCATATAGGCTGCCACACTCGTCTTCCCCCTCTAGACAGTCATTCTTTCAGTGGGAGCGAGTTTATATAGGGCTTGCTGTACATGTTTTTTATATATATTAGTATTAAGCTCGGGATCCATAAAAACATGCTGAAAACCGATCCTTCGAAGGCTTAATGCCACACCTGCTAACCACGGAATCACAAGGCTCTTATCACAACTGAGGTATTCCATAATTATATCTCTAGTAAGTCTCGCCCTCCTTGTTTTTCCATACTGCTAGCCATAATAAGGGTGGGCGGGCTCCCATGTAATCTTCTATATAAGGGATGCCCAGTTCTTTATGGAAAATTTGATGGGAATATGAGATAGGGGCCGCCAGGACCTTTCCGCAGAACCATTTTTCTTCAAATTGAATAATATTACATTTAAAGATACCCCACACCTCAGCACTATAGGTTGCTATAGGGATACACTGTGTTTTGTAAATTTGCAGCAGAGCCATAAGAGCTCCCAGAGTTTGGGGTAAATTAAATAGTGTGCCAATACCCCTTGTGAGTTTGGTCCTAAAGTGAGAAGTGTGTGAAGCCCATGATCCAGTTGCAACAAGAATTAACTCCAGATATGATACAGTATTTTGTATAAGCATTTCCTCCAAAAGAGGTTTATGTGGGATGTGGGACGCAAAAGGAAAGCGGGTTGGCCAATAATCAAACCAAAGGAACTAGTCACAGGATTCATATTATAGGCTTGTTAGAAATGCCAACTGCATCTATAGTTTCACACAAGAAGGGGAGAAGGAGGCTTTTAGAGCTAGTGATCTAACACCAGTATCAATCAGACATGACGTGGGATTTTTGTTAATGACACATCTCTTATGTATGACCCTTCTAATCAACAGCGATTAAGGCACGTGCATGGCATTTGGTTCCTCTTGGGCTGTTCTCAATGTTGGGCATCAATTTGGAGGGGAAGTGCTCTGGTAGTTCATGTGAAATTTGGGAGAGATTCAAGCAATCTTGTTTCCAGGGCTGTAATTGACCGTTAAATCGAAATACGAGAAATTACCAGATGGGGCAAACTCTCCCCTTTTCTGCCCATGGCCTCTTCCAACTCTTACACCTTGCTGTCAGCCCTGCCTTCAAAGTTCACATTGCTTTCTGATTCCTGCCGATCCCCACTCTCTGACCGGTGGCTGACAATATTGCATTTGCAGAGACATGAGTATAGATTCAGTGGATTAATTCTTAGGTTCCTGAAGTGATTACAGATTTTTGTTTTGCTAACCAATGCATACAGTTCTCAAACTGATAATCATATCCCACAATTGATAATCAAAGCACCTCCCCTGCCAAATGTAGGCGCTCTCCCCAATTCCAGCTATCTCCGCATTAGGATACACCAAATGCCAATCAAGGGAACTGGAGGGTACCCTACTGAGCAGCCAGCTAACAGGGCGGCAGGCCCAGGCACCACCCCAATCCAGTGCTAGGGGTCTCCAAAGCTCAACACCCCTATCTGTTGCATTCGGCCCATCAAGCCCCAGGAGCACAAAGACCTTGTACTCCCACTGGGTCAGGTGACCACACTTGGGTAACAGGGAGATTCATAGCTGTTCTCGATATTGATAGGATTAGCAAGGGTGAAGAACGGGGTCCCAGTCCTCCGGGATCCAATGATGAGGTGGGAGCCACAGAGTTTGCGCAGGTAGCCAAAGAAACAACGGGTAGCAAATTTGAAGGCGAGTTCTGTCCAAAGAAGCTGAGAATAGTTCGGAACGAAGGAGGCGATCTAGGTGGGAGGTCAAGGAAAGTCACGTTGCACGCCGCATGCAAGGATTAGAGGGTTATACACATGACCTCAGTGCACTTTGCAACCACCAGCAGCACTTAATTGCGAACACCCCCTCCGTTATACATCACCCCATGCATGTGTAGGTAAAAACGCCACCTGCACCAATAGTACTTCCCAGGTACACCTTGGAGAGAGGGGCTGGTAATGCCCCTGTAACTCCAGATGGGCTGATAGCACCCAATGTTCATGAGAGTACCCGCTTAAAAAATATTACACCAATTTAACTGCTAGCTAGGTACAGAGAAGGGGGAGGCATGACATTTCATGAATACTAAAAGCCTAATAACCCCTAGAAATTAAAATGAGCAATGTACCATAATGCTTTTTTCAAAATAAGATACACCGACTGGGGCCACCTTCTGCTACCTCACTAAAATGGCGCAAATTAATGGAAAAAAACATACCCCTCAAAAGAAAAGCACAGGAACCATGAAGAAAAATAAAGGCTCATGGAATGATGTACTGTGTTTTACTAACCACCCAAATATAGCTTTTATT
This sequence comes from Triturus cristatus, assembly GCF_964204655.1. Lineage (NCBI taxonomy): Eukaryota > Metazoa > Chordata > Amphibia > Caudata > Salamandridae > Triturus > Triturus cristatus. The sequence goes on from NC_140589.1 coordinate 1,689,344,459, forward strand.
TAACAGGTTGAAGATCGAACTTCTAAGTGCACCACCTTTTCTGCGGTCACTTCAGCACCCTGGCAGTATCTACAGTGTGTGACTTAAGACCTACAAACTGTACATTGAACTTTCTATTTTCCTCGAACTTTCTTGAACTAAAGACATTTCCAAATGCTAGAGGATCACTGACACCTCCCCTGGATCCAGCCCCAAGATCTACAATGCTTCATAAGTTATGTATTGTTGCACTTCTATGTACCCTTTGTTTGTTATGAGTGTTTGTGCATCCATTCATCATCAATGCACCACCTAGTCTGATGGAGTCTACCCCAAAGCTATCACTGCGCTTGCATAGGGACCTCTCCAACATCACTTACAATAACACTGAACACACCACTAGCATTCCACAAGAAATACACAGCACCGTCTTACACAACATGTGGTATCAGCACATGACCTCAGTGAGCTCCAAGACAACAGCCAGGTCGTGTTACGTCTGTTCACTTATGCTGCATGCAGTAGGCTCAGACAGGCTTTACTTGTCCCAAGAGGTAGCCCCTGCATGAGCAAAATGCCTTCTCCGTCTATATCTATGTAGGATTAGGGCCAAGATACAACCCGACAGATTAGAACACAAAAGAGTGATAGTGAATCTACCTGATATGGGACCAATCCCACAGCACTGTATCTTTTCACAGAGCCTGGCGAAATTCAAACAGATCTAGATAGAATGCACAGGAGGGGTGCCATAGGGGAGGATAATGTTTTTGCCCGAGACTTTTCAGAAAAGAGATTTTTGAAGGCAGCAAAACCACCACACAAATGGATGAACATGTCTGCTCCTGCCTCTATCTGTGATCCCAGGATGGCTATTAGCATTTGTGGAGCTGTCTTCTTTAATAACAAATGGACCTCACACATGGAGTTCCAATAAAGGGCCATCCCCCTCGATGACACCAAGGGAAACAAGTCTTGTAGGGGAGGGTTGTATAAGAGCATAGATACCCTATGTCAGTCAATCTGCGACACTGAAGTGAATAGATATACGTGGTTAGAAAGGAAGGGAAAACTCTTAATTGTATGGAAACGTACCCTTCTTCACAATACAGACTAAAGCAAATGGCCGCTGGTTAATGATAGCCAGGTGGGAGCTTCTCAAGATGACGAACAGCACTGAGCTGTGCCTTAATGCAATCAAGGAAAAACTGTGAGCCATCTGTCTCATGGTCTCATGGTCATGCAACATTGATATGTGTTGGATTTAATGACCGCAATGGAGGGAGGGGTGTCTTGCAAGATTGGTGCATCCTGCTACACGTTTATCTTAGGTAATGTCTCCGGCTCTTGCCATCCAAGCACTACACTGCTTGCAAACAGTCTTGCATGAGGAAAGAGGTGCCCCTGAGAAGGCATTGTATCTGAAATGGTTTGCATGGCTCACCCGGTGGCTGACTGGACTGTGCATGTCACTGTTACCCATTCTCATATTTTTATTGTTCCTACAATTGGAGGGGGGGTTTGCTGTAAAAACACAGTCCTCAAATTAGGTAGAATGCAAGTAAATAGGAACGTAGTAGTAGTCAAGACTGAAAAACAATATGTCTCCAATAATGTCACTGTCATGAAGCGTGTGTTGAATAATGTAGTTGAACATTCAACTAGCGGGGTGAAAATATTGATATTGATAAAAACGATGCTAATGCTGCCTATCATGGTACACTTGTATATGCGAATGAAATCGCATCCCTATTGCTTAATTTGCCCATCATGAATTCTCCATCAACCTCGATCAAAAATAAGTGATCAAGCTGACACTGCCACCCAGGCCCGCAGTAACTGATTGACTGGTCGCAGGTGGGGTGGCATGCAGCTGGCAGATAAACATGTGAACAGGAAACTCAGGTCAATCCCACTGATAAGCGCAGCTATCCCACAATGGTCCAGGGAAATTGACCCCAATAAAGCAAACATGACCAGAGTGGTGGGGGTATTTTCAACCACCATAAAGTTAGATGTCACATGGAGTTAGGAACACACAGCCTATCAGGACACAGCACACACAGTACACCCAAAAATCAAGTATCCCTCATGCCGGACATCTGGACACACTAACCACTAGCCCACATTGTGTCCACGCAAGGTCGAGCCACCTGCATTTGCTATCAAAGACCCTTTATTTATGACTTCTCAGACAAGGCCTACATTCCTTTACCGAACAAGGATTGCCAGATGTGCTTTTATTGTACCCTAAGCTGTACATAAGCTGCCATAAATTGACTGTACTTTGAGACAGTCCTCAGACCTGTTTCTGTGGGTTGTACTCCCAATCAAAGTGTTTAATTAAACCAACTGTTCCTGTTTTGCCAACCGCCACTTGTCTTTGTTTTTACAAGGTAAATTAATATTCAAGCATCAAGATCAAGGAAATCAGCAGGGGCTTTCCATTTGGTTTTGTTTTTAAAGTATTGATCTTTTTTTATTGGTTTAATGGACACACTTCTATAACAGCATTCAGTAGAGTAAAGAATCATGATCTGCAAGTGGCTGTTGTGGCCAACCGACTTTATTTAACAGCCAGTTCTTTATCTCTATCAGCACAGTCACTTGTGACAATTGATTAACGTCAGCCAAGTTAAGATTCAAACTTTCAAAGACAGTTTGCAATTCTTCTTTGGATGATATGTTAGGGCACTTTTGCTGAGATTCTGAAGGTTAGATTGGAACCCTGGAATGTGGATTGTGATCTAGAACCCATGCCTGTGGCAAATGAACTCCCTCAAGGGTAACATGGCACTAGGTGGGACATGTGAAAGTTCAATCAAATCATCAGTATTATCAGGTAAAGGGTCTCTCCTCAAGGCACATGTTAAAAGAAACTCCCCATTTGCCTCACAATCTATTTCCGACTATCGTGAGTGTTGGACCTGGCTCTTTATGCAGTGTCAACCCAGATTTTGCCTTTTTTTCTTGAAGCCATTTTTGTTGGGTTTTAGGACTCTGTGCACGTTTTCCTTGCTAACAAGTGGTACAGTGCTCTCCCTTGATAACATGGTAAAATGCGCCTACACCTAATTGGTACATTTAATTTACTTGTGACTCCCTAGTATATGTTACTACATGTACCCAGGGCCTGTAAATTAAATGCTACTAGTTGGCTGTAGAGCACAATATGCATCCCATTAAAGTAGCCTTTTTTAAACATGTTTTAGGCCTGCCACTACAGCCTGTAGTGCAGTTTTAGACTGCCATTTCGACCTGGCAAAATAAACCTTTAGCCAGCCACATACCTTCCTTTTTTATATTTTCAAGTCACCCCTAATGTGTGTCCTAATGGGTCATAGGAGAGGGCACATGGTATTTATAAAGCATGACATGTGAGTTTCAATTTTACATGTCCTGTCAGTGAACAACTCCTTAAGTAATGTTTCACTGTTGTTAGGCTATATCTCTGATAGACGAACGTCTGGTAATCTTATTACACTTAATAACTGCTAACTTCCGATTGAGAACAGATAGATGATGTTTACACTCAAACAAATTGTAATATAAAATCCTCCTTGATTTTAAAGTCAGATTTTAAGTTACAATTTTAAAAATACCGCTTTCAGAAAGTTGGCATTTTTCGCCCCTAACCAACGAGGCCTTTCCGCCAGTGTCCTGAGTAACATGACTGGGCATGGCTCTCCTGCTGTGTTTTGTGTTCTTATATGGTTCCAACCAAAAAAGGTAGGACTGCAATTTAGGATGACAGAACTTCAGAATGTAGGGACTGAGTCCATCTACACCATCAGAGATTGTCAGCCCAATTCCCAGCTATCTCACAGTGCCTCACCAAACCCCTAACCTTCCTGGAATAACATGTGGTTTTGGTAATCACAGACATGACACGCTGATCCCCAAGGGAATCATGGAAACAGAGCTTACCCCTTTTGCTGTTTACCTATGCATGCCCATGGTAAACACAAGAAAGATACAAATAAAGATTTCAATGCATTTATTGAAACAATCGTAGTATTGTATAGAAACAATGCTCTGGGAATATTAGGCAGATAAAACCAAGCAATGTAGCCAGCACGATGAACATGGTGAAAACTATAAACAGTCAAACCATGGCAGTCTAATTTTTATATATTTCTACCTATCACTACCCCTACTCTGAGAGCAGAGTGGGTGTACCTCTACCCGATCTCTTGGGTTAGCCTGAGGTCCCATACCTGGATAACTTGGCCAGGGAATCGGCCTGAAGTGGGATTGTCAATCCTTCTCTGCAGGATGGAAGATCAGCATCACTCCTTAAACATTATTTGCAAGAGAACAAATAACTAAGAGTGATCTACAAATACATTCCATCATTCTTTCTATCTATTGTGACATAATAAATAACATATGTCTCTTTGATATTATTAAAAACAATGGTGTCATCACCGATAGATCAACTATCTGCATACCCACACCTCTCATGTGAGATTCTCATGCAGAATCCCTATGGACCAGTGCACCCTAGGAATAGGGATGTCCGCATTATCCCTGTAGTAAGTGCAGATGTATTTCATCAACACACTTATGCATGAGGCTTTGCGAAATAGCACTGCTAACATGAGAAACATTTGCCTAAAATCTACTCCCTTACCCTTTCTTTTTAAAATAACTATTGGACGTGGTTTTCTATCCTCATCTTACAAAAAAAAATATTTAAAATATTTTTCTGCTTAAGCATGGCATATGCAACACAGAACATGCATCGGCCTTATACACGGAATGTCTGGGACAGGTAGCACTTTTTCCCCATACTCTCACAATTTTTATATTAGACTAATGGATTCACATATGTGAACTACCTTTAATATTAAGGTTTTTTCCTCTGCAGTTCGGGAGGTATTTTGGTTGGCCCTGATCCCATGTCATTATTCATTATTGTTTTTTATTATAGTCTTCCCGCCATACCCACCTCTAGAAGTGACTTTAATATTACACTATAGTCCTGCAGAAGGTGACAGGCAAATGTCTTGCCTATACCAAAACATGCATCGACCTTTGATTGGAAAACAGATCCCAGCTTACAACACCGCAGCGAATAATATCAATTGTTGTTTGTATGCTGAAGCTTATTTTGATGTACAGATGACTTGACAACTGGATGAATGATAAGTATGTTAGTGTTATAGTGTGAATGAAAGTAAGAATGAGAGGTGTGGGTATGCAGGTAGTTGAACTATCGGTGATGACACCATTGTGTTTTTAATAATATCAAAAAAAGTATGTTATTTATTGCGTCACAATACATAGAAAGAATGATGAAATGTATTGGTAGATCATCATTAGTTATATGTTGTCTGGCAAATAATGTATAAGGAGTAATGGACAATTTGACAAATAATAAAAAAAATAATACAATTTAAAAAAACATGTGTAAAAAAGACACTATAAAATTGATCTTAAATTAATTCATTTTCTTGTGAATGATTTATTATAAGTGGGACACCACCAACAGCATTTATCAGCAAAATTGAAGTAATACAGGTCAAGAGGTTGCTCATCTCTCTTTCTTTAGCAGTTTATTCCCCCTGCACCTAGGCCTAAAAGTATTCTCTTAGGGGGTTACCTTCTCATACTTGGAAGATCAGCATCAGTAGAGCTTCATTTCTAACACAGCCTCTGTTTCCAGACAATCGTGAGTGGAGTGCACCCATCCCGAAAAAGGGCAGTGCACCGTTTATATAATAAAACCATTATGTTAGAGGTACCGCTCTGTTGCAATGATATGTCTAGATGTTAAAAGCTGTCCCAGAACGGGTAACACATGCACTAGTATATCTTGTTCTGTGTTCCTCGCCTTGAATGGAGTGTACTGATTACATAGTGAGAAAGGCTTTCTAAAAACAAGCAACATGTACAGTGTCTTCACAGAATAACGTGCTAGCAAAACAGAAAAATAACATTGCTAAAACGATGGCTGCTAAAATGTGTAAAATATAAAACTAAAATGGAGAACCAAAGTGGACCCAAGAAGGCTTCACAACAGTGTCTTGCATCTAGACAAGGCCGTAGTGTGGAAGGAGAGGGTCTTTCTGACAGGATAGCTGGGGAGAAGTTGTGCCTCCCCTTATTACATTTCAAAGGGCCATGCTTGCAGCACACACACAAGGCAACCTGACACTAAGCGCGATAAGAGAACTCCGCTCTGCCCGCAGAGTGTGCAGAGATTTGCCTACTCTGCGTTCCGCGGAGAACGCAGAGTAGGCAAATCTCTTCAAACTCTGCAGCGGAGCGGAGTTAGCCAGCCCCCACCTCCACCCCCCCTATTAACGATTAATTATACATTATTAAAAAGTAAAATAAAAAACACTTACCTGTACTGCGGCATCCCGGGCTGCCCTCCTCCTCTTCCTCGCCATATCTGGGTGATCCGTGAGAAAACTGCGCAGGCGTGCTCTCGCAAGAAATGCGCGCACGCATATGCAGTTTTTGCAAGGATTACCCAGAGACGGCGTGGAAGAGGAGGAGGGCAGCTGGGGATGCCGCAGTACAGGTAAGTGTTTTTTATTTTACTTTTCATTAATGTTTAATTCATTGTTAATAGGGGGGTGGAGGCGGGTGGTGGAGCGGAGTTCGACGGAGTTTGTTCCCAACTCTGTGGACCTCCAAGTAGTCCCGCTATGCCAACTACGCCGAGGGTTACCTGACACCAGGCCTGTCCTTCTCTTTGTCACCATTGACAGTTTGGAGCTGCCAGGGGAAGGGGAAGAACTGGTCAGAACCGGTTATGTACATGGCATCTTCAGAATCTCTCATGAAAACACTCCTTGACCTGTAGAAGATTCTGAAGAGGGACTGTCTTGCTGACTGAAAAAGAAAGATTGGACCTGCTTGCCTTCAACCCAGGTTACCTAAAGTGGTACCAAGGGTCAGTTGGCTAACCTCCTGTGTGAGCTACAGAAAGACAACCAACACAAGTTTCCAGAGGCCTCCCTTCAACTGCGCAGCTGACTAGCACTAACTGGACCTGCCTGGGCCCTGCTGATGGCTTTTGATGGAGTGAGTCGTGCTTCCCAAGAGGTGCTCCCCAGGTCCTGGACCCTTGGTGGGCATCAATGTGAACTCCTCCTGAACAAAAGGTGAAGAAACAGAGGTTTTGGGCACCTTGTGAAATGATCTCTTCGCACTAAAAATCGACAGCCAGCGACCGCTGCCAATGCAAAGCTTCTGCAGGATCTGCTCTTCGTGTTGGCTGATACCATCCGCGACAATCAGCACTCTTCGCACTGGACTTGAGAAGGTAACCCTTTAGCGGTACTAACCTGGTCACTGCATCCAAACTCCTGCTCCATTGCGATTGGCCTGATCTTGTGACTTTCCCCCAGTCCCGGGCGATCAGGTAACCATGAGAGAAGCTTTGTACTTCATGACGCTATTTTCATCTAAACCTTTAAAAACAAATTTCTTTGGTTCTATTTTGATTTTTGCTGTTTTCGTGTCATCTTATTTAGTAAAATGTACTCTATTTTCCTAAATTGGTTAGGGATTATTCTTGTGTTGTGTTTAAACTCTATCACTGTTTGTTTTAGTTACATGAACTAAGTGTTGCCTCTAAGTTCAGCCTCACTGCCTTTGTGCCAAGCTACCAGAGGGTTCAGCACAAGTTAAACCAATGACTTGTGATTCACGCTGACAGGGATTGTGGTTGTTACTTGAAAAGGGTCTTCACCCACCTCAATCAAAAACCCAATTTCCTACAGTTGCTGATATGTAAGCAGTTTCTCCTGAGTAAGATTTATGTGACATTACAAACCTTAGGACCAAGATGTTGAAGAGGATCCACGTTTAAGGTGGGCTCTTCATGTAGGAAATCTAAGCGACTAGAAAAGATTACTAAAGAAGGTAATGGTTAAACTAATAATATAACTACTGGATATCGTTTTGTGCTTTCACAGGGGTGAGAAAACATTTGCAGTCATTAGGATACAGAAAGAGGTTAGGCTAAATTGTTTCACCCATAAGTGGCAGATGATGAGAGACAATAAAAAGCCTTTCATGTGTATTATTATGCATTAGTGTGTGTTTATGATAATGGTGTATTGACTAAGGCGGTGTTACGAAGATTCCAGTGGACTCTCTCTGGACCATTGATACTTTAAGAACACAAACAAATAATTTTGTCTCCTGTACTACTCTGGGTGCATGGAATAATATGAAAGGTGTATCTGGCAAGAAATTTTGTTTTTATTTCTTAAAAGGATTTGACCAAATTAAGACATTTCACTCCCTTTAAAAAGGAGAGAGCAACTTCACTGTTTGAGTAATGGGCATTGCACAAGGGATGACAATAAGCAACCAGTAATGCTGGCCCTTTGCTCTGTTTGTTTTTATTTTTCTAGCAATATCCTCACATTCATTTACTGCGATTTGTTGCCCCACTTCAGCGTTTAGATCTCGATTGTTGGTTTGGAAGGCATATCTCTTGTCACAAAAGACCCTTTCATATACTTTCACTTTCTTGCCTCATTCATCAAAGCCAGGGCAGGACCTTAGACCTAATAGAAAGCAATTGGTTCCTTCTCCTAATTACATGTTGTCTCTCTCCTTGCTCAGTTTCTACATCAAGAAGGAAGGGGAATTGCTGTTAGATAACTGTAAGATTACAGGGAGTATAATAATCTCTAAATCATGTATTCCTATAAATATTTTGGTTCTGGAGAGACAGAGTGAGTCTGCTGTGGATGCGTGTTGAGGACCTGTGGAGGAAGAAATGGGTGGAAATAAGGCTTGGAAGGCTTATCGGACTTATTAGCAAATTCAATTGAAGTTGAGACTAAACATACCATTAGGACGGAGTTTATGAAGAAAGAGAAAAAAAACAATCTTTGGAAGTCAGGAGGGTGCGGTTTAGCAGGATGTCTGGGAAAGCAAGTTGAGTATCTGGTAATGGCTTTTCTGTGTTCTTCTATTCCCAGGTTGGGCTGGAAGGGGCCACCAGTGTCCTCAAGAAAAAAAAGAATGCCTGGTAAGTCAATTTTTTTCCCCGTAAATCTTCCCCATTAATCTGGGTGGGACGGGATGCACTCTGCTCCTGTCAATTCTCTTTTACTACTTTGTTTATTGTCTTGAGGTGTCAAGCAAACCAATTCCTTCACTAGTGCTCACCTGTGGTTTCTCTCCTATCTGGACCTTACTTTCTGGGTTGTCACGCGATCTGTCAGGTTTACATTTGCAGGCTAATGACTGGTTAGTTTCCCTCACCGAGGTTTATATTCATTGGGTTCACAACACACCCCATTCCATGTCCCATCTGTGTTTCACTTCATATTGTGAGACATTACAGTGAGTAACACAAATTAGATACAAGAGAAATTCCCAACAAACATTAGAAAAGGTAGCATGCAGGTGTCCCCTTATCTGCCTAAAGTTTATCTCCCCGTCACCCACCTGGTTAGCCACAATCCTCCTGGGTTGTGGCAGGTGAATCCACTCCCACAGGGGCTGTCCACCAATCCTCAGACCACACGTCCTCCTCTTCACTCTCCTGGCAGTCGAGGTCCCTGTGTTCAATCAGCATCTGTAGGCGTGTCCTTCTCTTCCAACTCTCACTAGGCTTGCCACAATCTTCCTCCTCCCTGCCTCACCTCTTCTCTGGTTTGGGTGACTCCAATATTCGGTTTTTCTTCACCATCCACCCTCTGCTTCTTGTTCCACCTCTTCCTGCCTGCAATTGTGTCCGATTATAGCCTGCTTTCTCCGCCGACCTCTAAACAACTCCTCTGGGCAGCGGGGAAGGCATACATGCATGGCCTGCTAAATAATGAGGGGGGCTGGTATTGCATGCTCTGAAGCTATTGATAAGAGTACTGCATTGGAGAAAAATGTTTAAACCGTTCTGGAGAAGTGCCGGATCTGCTCCGCTCCATCAGGCCTGCGAACCCTCATGACAAAAAGCTTGAACTCAACCGCATGTAAAAGCTGGCAATAGAAAAGGCGCTGTCCCGTATACGACAGACAACGTACGATCACAGTGAAAAAGCAGGATGCCTACCGCTGATGCAATTGAGACTACGGGAAGTGCAGAAGGCGATCCTAGTCCTCCAGACTGATGTCGGGACTCTCCTGACTCACCCGCTGGGCATCATGAAGGAATTTTCTACTTTTGACAAAGCACTTATGGATGACTTTGTACAGGAATTTTCTACATTTGACATAGCACTTTAGACTGTCCAGCTGATACCACACAGGAACAGGCTTTCATGTCGGCTCTCCAACTTTCCACCCTCCCTGGCAGTGACTGGGATGCCCTGGACTTGCTCATTTTGGAGGAGGAAGTTGCTGAGGCCATCAAATTCTTGAACACAGCCAAAGCACCCAGGGATGACAGTTTACTCATAGAATTCTACAGGGCTACTTGTGACTTGACAGCCCCCCTCTTTACTGCTATGTTCCAGGATGCTACGACTACGGGCTCGCTTTGTCCTGAATTCAATAGAGCACACATCTCCCTCATTCAAAAACTGGGGAAAGACCACCTCCACTGCACCAATAACTCCCCCATATCGCTTCTGAATTGTGATGTGAAAATATTGGCCAAGTTCCTGACCACCAAATTGAGACAGATGATCAGGTCACTGATACATGACAATAAGGTGTGTTTTGTCCCGAATCGCTCGTCCCGAAATCACCTGTGTACACTGGCGCATGTCATATGATCTACCAAGTTGGCCCTGGATGAGAATCTGCTGCTCTCCCTTGATGCAGAGAGCGCCTTAGAACAGGTCGAATGGTCCTGCCTTTTCTGCACCATGGTTAGATTCAAAATTGGTCACAATTTTATCCAAATGGTTCATTGCCTGCATCAATCCCCTGTAGCACTGATCAACTGTAATGGCATCCTCTCCGACCCGGTCTCAAATACCCAGAACACCTGTCAATCTTCCTTTTCCTCCTGCCATTGGAGGCCCTGGCAGTGGCCATTAGATCTTCACCACACATTTCGGGGATTTAGACAAGGGCAGTGAAATTAAAAAACTTCTGCTCTATGCAGATAATATCCCCTTGACAGTGGCCAATCCAGGAGTGTTGGTCCCAGCTCTTATGGACCTCGTAGAGTGCTTTGCCCACTTTTCCGTCTATAAGATCAACTGGGCCATGATGGAGGCGATGCCATTGACCTCCAGACCTAGGAATGCTCTCTCGCTCAACTGCCAGCCACCTGGCTCCCAAACGGACTCTGATACCTAGGCATCTTCCAACACAGGGAGTTTTGTACTGTGGTGCAGGATAATTTCCCCCCACTTTGACGAAAGGAGACTTTGTCAAGTCTGTCCCTCTAGGGCAGAGTCCAGACAGTTAAAATGGTGACGGCCCCAAGAGTCTGTTATCTGTTTGGTATGCTTCCTTTCAATGTACCAGCTAGAACTCTCCTGCAGATTGACTCTCCGGTCCATAAATGTATTTGGGGCTCTCTGATCCCGAGACTAGATCCTGCCAAACTCTATGCTGCCACTTCTTCTGGAGCAGTCTGACTTCCCCTCTTTCAGTCCTATTTTAGAGCCCAATATCTATCTCAGATCGCATATCATCTTCTACTGTACAGCAAACTTCCCTTCTGACTCAAGATTGAACAAAGCCTTCACACTGACACTACGCCTTTCGGTCCTTTATGTGCAGCTGCAGACATCGTAAGACCCATGCAACCCCATATTGTAAGGAATGCCAGTGGTCTGGAAATCGACGCATGCTATCCTGAAGGAAGATGGCTTCTTACACCCCAAAGCACCTGTGTGGCACAACGACTCCATCATGATCGACTGCCTACCATTATCTTGACCTGATTGGTCCGGAGTGGGAATTTTGGTGCTCCATCGCCTCCTGACTGATGATACCCATTATGTCTTTTGAGAGCCTTGTTGTGGATTACCATATCCCGTGTTCCCATTTCTGGCAGTACCTCCAGATTCAACATTGTCTTCACTCGCAATTGCACTATGGGGCTTGGCCCCCCCCATCCTTCCTCCACACCTACCTGAGGCAATATGGCTCCAACAGAAAACTGGTTTCTGGACTTTATGGACTGTTGGTGTCCAAATTGTTCACTATATCGCTGGGACGCCTCCTTGGGACTCGATGGCAGACTTGTTTCCAAATTGACTTTTCTACAGAATGGTCTCTCCTCTTGGCCTCCCATGGTAGGGGACTGCAGGAGGGCAGAGTTAAGTTTTGTTACTTAAAAATCTTACAAGACTGGCACTGGTCTCCAGCTAAGCTATACAGAGCGAGGCTCACACCTACATCGGCCTATTGGTGTTGTCATGCCCCGACTTGTGACACACTGCAAGTCCTATGGTCCTGCCTGGAGCTCACACCCTTCTAGACAGTGGTTGCTCGAACCTGGGTGATACGCTTGGTCAAACCATTTCTCTCCAATCCACTCCAGTGATCCTCCCTGACACATGGGGCCTCCCTGAGCTCACCTCACATGAGGTTCGATGGGTGGCCTCCCTGCTGACTGAAGCCAAGCTCTGCATCCTCCGCCCTTGGTCCCTCCAAGCAGTTTCCACCCTGGGGAACAGGCATTAAAGTATGCCGACCATGGCGGCACATAAAGGGCTGATCTACCGACTGAATGACCAGGAACATTTATTTACTGACATTTGTGGCCCCCTACTTTGTGATGCACTGTGACGGGCCATCGCTCCCTTCAACCCTGGACTATTGGGTGGCTCTCCACCAATACTTCTCTCCCCTTGAGTTTGTCCTTTGGGACTTATTTGCATGTTTGTATGGTTGCCACATCCGCCCTTATTCTTATCGTTAACCATTTTCCGGATCCTCACCCATTGCCCTGACCACTGGCGGCTCTGCCATCCTGTCACCAATCCCTTGTCCACCCTTCCTTCCTTCCTGTTGTCTCCTTGCTGCGAGATTCACCATTCATGCTTTAGTTCTCCATCTCTTGTTACCTCCACGACCCATCCGTGTTTACCATATTCACGCATTTCCCCACCCCGTCGTTGCCTTTTGTATTCTATGTATGTTTTAACGTCATCCCTGAATTTGGCGGTAGTGCTGTGAACCCACACGGTGCTCGCCCTTACTGTAGTTGGTTTATGTTAACATGTTTTTTCCACTGTACATTTTTAGGTCTCGCCTATGCAGTGCGCATGCGATGCATAGGAAGAGACCTGTAGCCATCGATTGCCTTTTCCAGGCTAAAACGTGGACGCGTTCCATTGCCTTCAATGGCAACGCGTGCACGTGTGGCGATTGCCTTGCGGGAGCAAGCGCTGCCATATGGTAGCAATTATCACTCTCGCAAGAGAATCGCGCAGTCTCCCTCCTCCCCCCCTGCTGCCCGCGAGGCGCGCGCTCCTCCCCCTGCTGCCGGCAGCCTGCCTCGCTTGTTTTTTGTTTTTTTTTTACTCTGAGCGCGAGGCGCGCGCACGGCCAATGCTTGTCTCATAAGTGGTATGCAGTAGTATTTTCTCGAAAGGAAAGATTGTCGACTTTTTCTGATTAGGCCTCAAATGTCGCTCTCGACTTTAATCAATGCACGAAACATGGGCACCCGATTCAAGACTTGCACTGACAGATGAACAGAGTTGTGAGGGGCAGGGTCAAGTGATTATTTACAAGGGAGAACACAGCTGCAAGATTAGGTGTAGATTATGGCTGCAAGGTAGGGTGCTGGCACTAATGAGAGAAAATAGGCTTTCAATGTAGCCCTGGATCTTTTTATATGGTAGTTCTAAAGCGCAACACAACTTTCTAACGGCATCACAATTTCTATATTTTGCACGAGAACGATTGTAACAGGTGTTCCCTCAATTGTACAAGTAATAAGAATGCATTCCCTGCTTTCCTAGAAGGTGACATGGTGATATATGGGCAACAGGAAGTGCCGATAATCAATTGGCAGTGACAGCTTTCCTAAAAGGTACTGTTTAAGTAACTGTGTGTAAGAGCTAATAGTCGCATATTTTGCAATGGGATGGGTGGTCAGCTAAAAAGCAGCACATAGATGTGATTTGCCTAGGCGCCTATCAAGTTTTCAATACTGATTCACATAGGAGGATTGTCAACAAGCAGAGCCAGGCTGGTAAAATGGGTTACGATCTGGCTGAGTGATGGTAGCCCGTCTGCTAGTAAACATGAGGTGATAAGTACACAGCCCAATACACGTCATTGATGTGAGCAGTGTCACTGTATCAACTGGTGAGAGGGGTTAGGGTATGCTATTCCATTCAAGAAAATATGCCGAACTTCAGCCAAAGCATGCATACCTTGTTACAAGATTCAAGGGCTCCATGTGTCATGAATTCTTGCAAGTCCTTGCAAGAGAAGTATTCTCAAACGTCTCCAAGAACCTCTACTCTTGAAAGTCTATACTATTTAGTTCTATTGTTAAATCTTGAAAACTGAACACAAGGAAACTGCCTCCTGAAAAACTATATTTCAGTCTCCAATCTCGAGGTCTTCAAGGAAGCAAGGACAGATCCAATAGTTTGCAGTGCTCAATTCAAGCGCACACGGTTTGTGGCAACGCATCAATGGACGGAAAAGAACAAGTGGGCTCAACTAGTGTAGTCTGTTCCCGACTCTTAAAAGCCTTCCCTTTACAAAATATAGCAAGTTACATCTTGTGAATGTCGCCTGAAACTTGCACGACATGCGCAGTTGTTAAAGTCTTGTACAGAGTTACACACAAGCACTAGGTGCAGAGGTAAAAGACAGAGAAAAATGCTTTGAAACAAAAACACACAACACTCTAAAATGCCATAGAGAACAACGCATTTTAGATCTTTTCTTGAATACTGTTCCAAGAGTGTAAATTCGCTCTGTTGAATGAAAAATAAAACTAAGGGTTGTGAAACAACAGTGGCGAGGAGGCTGAGTCGGAGAGCTGTACAGATATAGTAGACGTTTATAATGGAAACTATTGCACAAGTTTAAATACCACCTCGAAAGTAACATTTTCTGCACGTTAACTATTGACGGGGCTAAACATAAAAATTATTATCTACTATGAGGTACTAGAAACACGTTGTGGACATTATTTGGCGGGTATTCAAAGTAACAGGTCGTTGCAGGGGCTTAAATAAACCTTCAGGTCAGGATTTGTCATCCAAGTCCTCCATAAATACGTTTTTTATTATTAATGGTAATGGAGCCACCAGTTAAGATACAAAATATTCAAAGGGGACTTAATCAGCTGGTCTGCAGAACTTCCTTGAATCCAGACCTTCCTTAGACATAACAAGCATTTGCAATGCAAAAGGTCTCACATTTACGTGAGTTTGAGCTATTGGCATTGTAAATGACAATGTGTTTAATTTATGCTTCAAAACCAAAACATAAATAAAAGGCATCGTCATTTACAATGCCCATAGCTCAAACTCGCGTAAATGCGAGACCTGTTGCATTGCAAATGCTTGTTACATATGTCTGCTGTATAGTATTCATGAAACTTAATAAAAAGATTTGACAACATGAGTGCCGCAAGAGGAAACTGCGACTTTCAGCAGCCACACACAGCCCTGCAGAGCTTTGTACTTGGGACTAGGCCTCAGTGAAATGTAAACATCGGTGTAATTAATTTGTGTTTTCTTGGGAATTTCGCAACAAGCTTGTAGGTCTATAGATCGGGCACTATGAATAAAACCCAGTACAGTGAATGTATCGGTAGGAAACTTCATTGGGGGATTTTGGAATGCACTGCATAATGAAGCTATAATGCTGCTTGTAATTTAGCTTGCACCACATTCTTAAATAATGTTTTGCAATTTGAGTGTATGGCCATTTAAACATGTCGGTACTTCTCACTTAAGGTTCTATTTAATATAAAGAAGGTGTTTTCATGTATGACTGGCAGCAGACTCCCCCCAGCTCATCTAACCCTACCCGGCTTCCACACTGGGGGATGAGATTGATATCTCATTCATAAACACTTACATTTTAATTAAATGGATTTTAGAATATAAAACATATGAGGTCCTCTTCTGAACACCGTCGTCAGACATGTTTGGAAACAATACTTATTTTTAATTTTTCAAGAGGCAAGCAGGAGAGTGCAGCATTGTATGAAAAACAGAAGGGCCCTACTACCGTGCCTACAAATCAGCGCTTTACACTGTGTTTCAATTATCCCTCTATTATCCAGCTGGTGTTTAAGCATGTGTATTATTCCAATCAGCAGAGAATGTGCTGCTGCTGTGCAAAGAGCTGTCAATTGCTGAAACAATGATTACAAGGCACCATCTCTTTCAGGTGTACTCAGAGGTACTTACACTGCTGCCACTTGGATTGAAATATCACACAAACACAATGCTCGGGCAACTACTTCTCCTGTCAGTTTCCAATACCTCATGCCAATTCTATTACATTAAAAGGAAATCTATTACAATTTCCATTGCACATCTGTATTCAACTCTTTTTACTATTTTGTAATCACGTTTTGAATGAGTACAACTATGTATTGTGGGCCAAACATAGGTAACCCTCGCTCTAAAAACAATTAAGGACACTTGTATTGTCAAAGAGGCCTATTCACAAAGGCAAGCTTATATCAGAATAAATCTATATGTGTAAGTTTACTCTCACCCTTTTGTGTAAGTTTACTACTTTTGGCTATTCACCATTTATGGGTGGAAACCCGCACCGTGAGACGGGGGCAAAAAAATCATATACGACTGTAAAGCTACTATTAGTACTGACGTAAGATCAAACCTCATATTCCACAATGATGGCAGAGATTTCACTATGGTAAACTATAGAGAAATGTAAAAGTTAATTATAATTTACAATGAAATATTTTAAATATTTGTAGGTTAAATGTTTACATAAAATAATTGAGTATGTATATATATATATTAAATGTAGAATAATTTGCAAAAAGTTCTACAGAACTATTAACTAAATTTTAAATTAAAAATTTAATTATTTAACGATATATTAAATTAAAATTGTTTTTAAAGATTTTAAAAAACAAATAACATTCCTTAGAGTAAAATGTATCAAATGTTACTAAAGCTATGTATAGAATTAATTTAATCTAATTTTAAATAATGTTGCATTTTTCAAAAAAATATGTTATTAAAATATCTGTAATAAAATAATATTCAGTTATAGTTTATATTTTATATTTGAACATTAAACCAAATGTATGTATATATTTTTTAAATGTTTAACTAAATTCATTTCTTTGAACATTATTTGTTATGGGTTTATTTATTTCCCTACCTCCATTATTTTCAATGGGAGGGTATTGGAGTACCTGTGAGTGGCTATGGACTGTGCTTGACTCACTCCAGCTCTGAGATGGAGTTCATTTACGACTGTTTCTGGTTCCTTTTTTTTTGCTGTAGTAACTTTTGAATTGCAGTTTTTAAATAGTAATGTGCTTTCTCTTTTGTAGGTAGGTTGATGTCCCTCCCTAAACCCCATGCCAGCTCTACCTTAACCCCTCCATACTCCTTCCAAAACCATCCCGTTTAGTAGTAAGTATGGACTATTTTCCATCCACTCCCTCTGTCCCTCCCACATCTACTACTAAAATATAAGGGAATATGTTCAGATATCTATGCAATTTGAATGAAGATCTTGGCACATAAAAGTGATGGAGGCAGAGGCAGGGACCTCTGCACGTAGGTTTGTGAATAGCATTTGGTAGTACGGTAGTACTATTTTACTGCTAAATATACAACAAAATTCAGTTTGTGAATAGGCCCCAAAGAGTTTAAACACCTTTGTATAAATAAACAGATAAGGCACTTTTGCTAAAAAATATCTTAATAAAGAAACATTTTAGAGCTCATCTACTATAACATATAGTGAATCTATGCTGATGGCTGCAACGATTCGGAACTCCTCTAAGTCCTCGAAGGAACTTTCCAAATTGTTGATTCCTTTTTTAAACCTATTACAGGCGCAGACCCTCCTCCCTCTGAGTCCTCTTGTGAGTTATTAGCCAATTACTTTCTTGGGATAGCAATGCTCATTTACAACCTGCTTGTTGGGGTATCAGATCACAAGAACACGACCAACAAGAAGGTCTCAGTTGACAGGTCAAAGGGAGAACTTTCCTCATTACCACAGGTTATCAGGGAGGAAATCCTAAACATAGCAAAAACTGAAATCAAGCCCCTCATTGGATCCCACAACCCAAGATATCCCGTTGAAAGGGGGGGGGGATGTCATTCTTGCAGTCCCTACTGACATATATAGTTTATCATTGGGTAGCCGCAATGTGCGGAGGGGAGAGAATGCAGCCTTAAGGTTAGAGCGGTCGACCTCGAACCATGTTCGAGTCTCAGCAGGGACACTTGACATCCTGTTATTCTGGGCAAAACACTTAATCTCCCCATGCCTAACAAAAATGAATGTGCCGATCTGTAACGAAACTCGAACTCATGTAAAGCGCTCTGATACCTGATATATTCGGGCTGACAATGAGCTAAATTAAACTACATTTAAAAAAAAAAAAATTGACAGATGCATGGAAGCATACGATCATTAAATCTTTGCTTAAAAAAACTTCTTTGGACCTAGAGTTAGTCGAAAGTTATAGGCCTCTCTCCTTCCTAGAATTAGCAAAATTGGTTTCCAGACAGGGTGTAGTACAGAAACAACACTCCTGTTTGCTATGGAGGAGCTAAAAAAGGTCCTTGACCAAGGTGGTTCAGCTGCTCTTGTTCTGCTATAACTGTGTGCAGCATTTGACAAGGTCTCCAACCCTACTGCGCAGATTAGAAAAGGTCAGGATCACAGGAAGTGCACTAGAATGGCTCTCATATTTTCTAAATAACAGAAGCTTTCAAGCTAGTGAGGGACAATTGTTTTCTGCCACCCATCCCCTAAAGTATGGTGTTCCCCAGGGCTCTTCCTTGAGCCCAACGCTTTTTAATGTTTACCTTCGTCCACTGTCAGATATCATTTGCTCTTTAGGTTTTGCTAGGATGTCTTATGTGGACGATACACAGATCAATGTCTCCGTCACTGCCAAAACAGGACCTATTTCACTGCAGCTTAACTCCTGCTTAAAGCAAATCACTGATTGGATGGCTGCCAGTTGCCTTAAGTTTAAATTGTGATAAAACTGAGGTTCTGGTGGTCGTTAACAACCCGTTACGTTGGAACCAGCTAAGCTGGCCCTCATCCTTGGGAGACCACCTGTCCCCCAAGCCAGATGTGAAAAGCCTGGAGGTCATACTTGACAGAAAACTCATTATGGTAGCTCAGGCCAAGGAGCTGGCATCCAGCTGTTTCGGCATTTTAAGAGCCCACATCAAGATGCTTAGCTGGCTACCAGTTGCTCTCCGGGAGAATGGTGGCTCAGGGTCTAATACAGTCCCACCCTAATTATGGGAACTCTCTCTGGGCAGTCCACCCTCTGTTACAAAAAAACTCCAGGTTATACAGAATGCTGTGGTGCATCCTTTTTGGAATTTTAAAACTGCCTCCTCTGCACTTGTCACTCTACATTGTTTGCCCATAATCAAGAGGATTCAGTTTAAAGCACTCTGCATGATTCAAAGCATGAGGCACATGGAGGGGCATTGTATCCTCTCATCATCTAGTCAGCCTTTACCGCCCCAAAAGAGAGCTAAGATCTAGCAACTTGAGTCTTCTCTCCATCTCCCAGGGTGAAAAAAGTCAGATGCAATGGGCACTCTTTTGCCTACCTTGCCCCCAAATTGTGTAACGGCTTACCTCTAACTCATAGCCTGAATGATAGCTTTAGCAACCAACTCAAGACCTATCTGTTTGCTTAAGATCACTGCACTGAGCCTGATTGTTTTTTAGGGCTGGGAAGCCTGTTTGGATAGCCATATGCAAATTAAATCCTTTTGAATTGAATTGAATTGTCAGAAATACATTTTGCAAAGTGATATCTTTCATTGGGTTTTGTTTGGAATCATTATTTATTGTAACTTTACAGTCTTAGCCTGGCCCAGAGTTAGAGCAGAGATAAGGGTGAGTAAAGAGGCAGGGAGGGGAGTGGGTGAGCAAAGTGGCACTATATTCCTACAAACACTGCATAAAAACTGACCTTCACTTAAATGTCTGATTGTCGAATCACCTTTTTCTATCAAAGAATCTCGCCCTGATTTCCATCCTTTGCATACATCCTGTCTTTGGGAATGGCTTACTATAACTTAAATGTATGTTTAGCCTTAAACCCTAATATTGTTTCTGTACAATTCACCTACACCTCATTTCAAAGATCACAACCTCTGTGTTAAAAGTCATAGCCTGTGTTCTAACAATACCTAATCTTCTCTACTTCCTCTATTAACACCACCAACTAGTACATGAATTCACATACCCTACCCCACCAAAGATCACAGCTAACTCTTATTAATTTAATATACCACATAGAATCTGCAGTAAATCATGGCATGTTTCCCTTAAGTGTGCAAGAATAATCCTAATAACAAAAAGAATACTATGCCTGGCTTCCGGAGCAGTGTACTGCCCGGCGTAAAGTGCTACAACACCTTGCATGGGGTAGTATGTGCTATATAAATGAAATTTCAATACAAATACAATATATAATCCATTATCATAACACTCTGTAGTTGGGCAGTCGATAGGCTGCATCATATTTCCCATTTGCTGCTTGACACTCTTACATTCACATAAGACAAAAATGCTAAGGTACTTATCCATCACTCAGTACTGGAACAATCCACAGAAAATAAATCACCCATCACTAACAGAATAGGCATTGAATAGCTGAAGAGATCTGTCATATGCTGTTGGCCAATAGAAGATTTTAATTTAGCCTACCACTGCAGGTCTCAACTAGTTGCATGCTGCAACCTCTTCTTGTCATCTCACAATTACAATAAAGCTGTGGATGATATTAACAAAGTCCATCCCAGCAGATCACTCCCTTTAACCTATGCCTACTGAGAACCTTATATTTGAACAAAATATCTCAAAATGGACAGTCCAGAATAGTAACAAGTTAAGCGGACTATGAACATAACAAATACCATAAATGGCCTGCAGAGCTGCTCAAACCTGCCAGCTTACTGAAAACCATAAACTGCATGCCTGTCTCTCACGTGTTCATCTGTCACACTGCTAAGTCCCATTACATGATAACAACATCTCAGTGGTCCACACGCATATCATAACACTTCCCACACAGGATCAAAACAAAGACAACACACTTACAACCACACATCTTAGCGGGGAGCGGTCTAGTGTTTACACAAGCTGGCGCGCAGCGGGCGCGCCAAAGGCGCGCACAAGGAAAAGCCCGTCTGCGCCCGTCCGTGACCCGGGAGCGACCAGAGCCAGGAAAAATGCCGGTTTATATCCAGGGAACGCTGTGAACTGTCATCGTGTACTAGCATACAGTAGGCATCAACTGAGGGAGCTGGACAAGGGGGGACTCCAATGCCCCTTGAGCAAACTTTTGCAATAGCTGCATGCGGAATTTCAGTGTCCAGCCTAGTGACCGGGATTACCAACTTGGGAAGGAGCGTGTTGGTGACCCAGGTGAGGCTGGACAAACGAAAGAAAAACTGAAAGTTGCTCTATTGAATATAAGGTCGATGAAAAAACATGAACTTCAGCTGTATGATCTCCTTCTAGAGATTCAGCCGGAGATAATGTTTCTAACCGAAACATGGCTAAATGAAGGTTCAAACCCTACCGTCGCCGGTGCTCTCCCTCCTGACTATAGGATACTTAGGAAGGACAGAGAGGGAGGCAGAGGAGGAGGGGTTGCGATTATTAATAAACAGCCTCTGGTCTGTCAACAGATATTACTAACAGAACCAATAGGAGCTGAGTGTCTTGGCTTTAGCTTAACAGTGTCCCCCCATCAAACGATCGCTAGGGTCCTGATTTACCGCCCACCAGGGCCGGCCGGAAGTTTTTTGGAATCAATTGGCCTCGCTATCACACCAATCATGTCCAAATTTGGACAATGTCTGATATTAGGGGATTTCAACATTCATTTTGATCAAGTCATGGATGCAGATTCAATAAAACTTCAGGAGTTATTTAACATTTTCATGCTGGCTCCTTATGTAATACACCCCACGCATGAAAAAGGCCATATTTTACACCAGATATTTTCCACTACGAAATTGAAAGTAGAGGTCCCCGAGCATATTATCTGGTCTGACCATTTCTTGGTCAAATTTCCAATAGCTAAGATTTTAACTAAACCATTGAGCTATTGCAATCCTCGATCAGAGACATTTAGGTCTTTTAATCAAGTAACCCCTGAAACAATTGCTTATATGCTTAATAAATTTCCCCTGGTGGTCAAAAACAATCTGGAGCATAATGTTCATGCGTTGGAAAATTGGCTCCAGGAGTACAGCATGCAACTAGCCCCTATCAAAATACGAGTAGCCAAACAAGGCCGAAATTCGGCACCATGGTTTACTGAGTCTCTGAGAAAGAGTAAAAGTGCGTGTAAGATTCTAGAACGGCGATGGAGAAAGAATTTCGACCCAGGTGAAAAAATAACATATAAATGTGCTTTGAAGGTTCACTATGCAAAGGTCCGTGACGGTAAGAAACAATTCCTGGCCAGGAAAATTGAACAAGCAGAGAATTGTTCGAAGGAATTGTTTAAGATTGTTAAAGATTTCACGGTTCCCCTTGCCTCAAAGAGCCCCTTTTCTCCCACGGCTAACTGGGCAAATGAAATGGCCCAATTCTTTTACAATAAAATCCCAAAAATTCAAGATTCTTTTGGGAGTTCCGGCCAGATTTTGATTAGTAGCATGCCTAGGTTTTCTCCTATAAATACTTCTAGTGGGAATACTTTGATGGAGTTCGTTCCTATGACTAAGGAAACCTCCCTAAAGATCATGACAGTTTTAAAATCTGGTTCACCTACTGACCCTATTCCGGCAAAAATACTGGCAACAATTGCCGAAGTAATAAACCCTGTGGTTAATAAAATATTAAATCTGTCGTTATCCGAGGGAAGGTTGCGTGAAATATGGAAACATGGAAAAATTCTCCCTCTTTTAAAAAAGCCAACTGCAGATCCGTTGGTAGTCAGCAACTACAGGCCGATATCTCTTTTACAGTTTTTTTCTAAAGTGGTGGAGAAGTATGTAAACGCAACCCTGACTGATTTTATTGAAGGAAACCGGATGCTTCACCCGAGTCAATCAGGTTTCAGGGCGAATTTCAGTACTGAAACTGCCCTGCTAGAAGTTGTTGAAACCATCAAAAATTCACTTAATACCGGATTACTGATATTACTGGATTTATCAGCGGCCTTTGATACCGTGCCCCATGATAGGCTCCTTC
Organism: Triturus cristatus; assembly: GCF_964204655.1. Classification (NCBI taxonomy): domain Eukaryota; kingdom Metazoa; phylum Chordata; class Amphibia; order Caudata; family Salamandridae; genus Triturus; species Triturus cristatus. The sequence continues at coordinate 1,689,367,712 of NC_140589.1, forward strand.
TTAGGTTGAGGGAGAGTAATATCGGGGGCACGGTTCTTAGATGGTTCACCTCCTTCTTAGGTGATCGGCAGCAGACAGTCTGGGCCCCACCTTTTTCTAGTCCCATTCAAGCCTTAAACGTAGGGGTCCCACAGGGCTCGGTGTTGAGCTCCACCCTCTTTAATATTTATATGCCCCCCTTAGGCTTATTGGCCGAAAAATATGGAGCAAAAATTATATCGTATGCTGACGACACACAATTGCTTTTTACTTGTGGAAAGAAGGAGGCGTTAGACGGAAATAAAATTAACATCTGCCTGCCTGAGGTGTTCAACTGGTTTAGCCAAAACCAGTTACTTTGTAATTCAGATAAATCTGAAATCGTCTTCTTTGGACACACCCCAGACAATGAATGGCGCCAATGGTGGCCAAAAAATTGTGCCCCCCCAGCGAAGCCGGCCTGCACGGTAACAAATTTAGGAATAAAAATTGATTCCGATCTGACTATGAAAATCCAGGTCCAATCTACGGCTGGCACATGCTTTGGACTGCTAAAAACGATGAGGAATTTCCTCCCTCTCCTCCCAATTGCACATAGGAAAACAGTGGTCCAGGCTTTGATCATGTCCAGACTCGACTATGTAAATGTACTGTATCTGGGTCTTCCAAACTACCTATTAAATCGCTTGCAGGTAGTACAAAACGCTGTGGCCAGGGCAGTTTTGATAGTGGGGCCTAGAGACCATATGTCTTCTCATTTGAGCACCTGACACTGGCTTCCAGTAAGACAAAGGATATGTTTTAAATCCCTAGTTTTAACGTTTAAAGCCATCAATAAAATTGGAGCACCATATCTTAGAAATAAGATTCAGCTCTATAAACCCTTCAGAACATTACGTTCATCCTCACAACAATTAATAACTGTGCCTAAATTTTTTCTTTCTCGAAAGGGTGGTCGCTCCTTTCAGGTGGGCGAAGCAAAACTATGGAATAGCCTCCCTCTTAAGCTGCGACAGGAATGCGACCTCTTACATTTTCGTAAGGGCGTGAAAACTTGGCTCTTCCAATATTAGGGTGGTAGAGTATTCTAGTTCTGCTCTTTGTGTTGGGGTCTAATCAGCGCCGGGACACTCCTCGGAGTAGCTGTGCGCTTAAGAAATACCTTATAACATAACATAACATAACATTAAATGATGTAGTATGCAAGCCATGTTGGAAAACTCTTCAGCAACCCATATAGTGGTAGTAGACATTTTAAGATTTTTTCATTACAATATAATACAATACTATTAATAGCATGGTCGGCAAAACACATTACAAACTGAAGCACATATAACTTACACACCCCGAAACCTACTTTTGTACCAAAAGTTGATTTAAACGCAGTGCTAAATATCAATGCGTCGCAATGTCCCAAACCCCTGCTACGTTATGCAAATTGAGTTTAACGGAATTGGAAAAGTGCAAATACCCCTTGGATTCTAATAAAATAGTGTAACCCGGCTTTGCGTGGAATCTTATCTGCAAATTATACCAGACGCAAACAGTGTACAAATCACAAGCAAGACACTGTGCACTCGTATTTGCAGCATGGCGTAATACTTAATATGGCAATTTAGAGCACGCAGCCTTGATGACATCATGAGCACGAGATTGAGTAAATATGAGGATGCACAATTCTCTTTCACTTTGTGCAATCACATGGCTGAGGAAATTCACACAGGGCTGCACTGTACGATGTTTGGTAAATCTGTGCCATGGTTTCAATTCCGGAGTGTATGATATTTGTCGTCAAATGGTTTGACCTTTTTCACCACAGCTAGAATAGTGGAACTTCCTAGAGTTATGGGGTACTTGCCATTTGCTAAAAAAAAACAGACTATATTAATCAATAGTGATACATTAATCCCATTAATCTAGCAACTACTGTATATTCTAGGAATCAGAAATGTTGCACCTCCTGTCCTCTACTATTTCTGAAGAGGAATGCAAGCTCATTTGCTTTAATTTGCATGCTGATTTCCACTCCAGGTGCTACAGAATCAATTTACTTACTGAAAGAGAGCTACACAACCAAAGTCACTGAAGAAAAGTGACCCCTTAATATGGTGGTTGTCTCACTCCATATCATAATCGAAACTGTTTCCAGCCTGAGAGTTTCCAGTGCCAGCGTAATGCTTCCTGGGTGTTGTATTCTCGGTTTGCTTCCATTAAATAGACTAAGTGCTATAATCTACAATTGGAGGTACATCTGTGATAGTGCAACTTCCTGGTATGTTCCACATTCACCCTTCCTCACTACTAGCCTGTGATTATATCAGCTAGAACATTAGGCGGTTCGGGCGTGGCTGATTGGCTTACAAAATGGCTGACTAGTAGTGAAGCTCTGACTCCACCACTAGATACGTGAGCAAATATCTTGCAAACTTCAGGCCACTGTTGGAAGGATGAGGCAGATGTCGATGAAATGTACATTAAGTGCATCTTGTTGTATATAAGGAACAGAGTCAAAGTAATTGATGGCAGAATTGATGCCCTCAGCATGTGAGTGGGCTAGCTAACACAGAGGCCTAATAACAGTATGTTCTACTTGATATGATCGATTACTTAGTATCTGAAATAGTGGATAAATCCACGGCTACAGGTGAGAGTATTCATGGGTTGGCAAAAGAACTAACAAAGGTCAAAGTTAAACATCAAAGACCTGGAATCATGCTCTAGCAGATGTAACATTTGAGTCCTGGTCCTGCCAGACCCCACAACATGGGTAAGCTGGAACAGTTTATGGAGATGCTACTTTCCAAATTCTAGGGACACGCAAACTTCTCTGAGGTTGTCATTGTGGAGAGGGTGCACAAATTACTAGTGCTAAAATTACAACCTGTTGTAGTTTCACGTCTGATCATTGCTAAATTATTGAACATCACAGTTTCACGTCTGATCCTTGCTTAAATTATTGAACATCAGACACTGTAGAGTAGCTCCCAGGCTATCTAGGGAGAAGAGGCAATTGCAGTACCAAGGACCATCAATAGCACTGTATCCATAATTAACTACAACAGTTACAAAGGGAAGAAAAGCCTTCATGGATGAGAAAATACATCTCACACCTCAGATGATTAAATAATCGTTGCTTACCAAGCCAAACTGAGAGTAATTGTGAATGGGAAGGCTGCTATGTTCAGTGATGCCATTGAAGCTGCCTGTTTTATCAAGAAAAATGGAGGAAACCCATAAGGAGAAAGATGCTGATGGAGAAGTAAGATTCCCCCTGCCTCAATGCAATGTTGAAACACTTCTGAGACACCAACTGATCTGTGTATTATACAACCATCTTTATGCTCTCTCTGTTGCCACATTCCCTCTGGTAGGGGCCCTGATAGCTAACCTTAACAGGAGGCACTGACGTGAGAGCCCTTTGTTGTTAATCATGAAAGTCCAGTGGCACATTGTGTGTCCTATTTCTAGCTTGGAGGCAAAATTTGGTGCTAAATAAGACATCCTCTCTACACCAGTGTGAAAGCCTACCTCTGAGATTTAAGGGTTTGCTGCCATGAATTTGCTTTGATGCGGGGTGGTGGGCACATGCTCCCGCCCTAATGTGCGTAACACTTGGAATGATCGGGTATCACAAGGGACGGATGTTTGAAAAAGCTGAGTCACTGATAAGTTGGGGAATTGCAAGGGTGGAAGGGAGATGGGTGGGTTAGGCAAAGTTCCATTCATATATGTTCTATGGAGACTGCACAGTTTATACCAACCTATAAATTCTTAGGTTTAAAAATGACATAGCAGCATTACGGGAGATGCACCTGGGCCACAGAGCATCACTACAATTTGCCAAAGGTGGGGAAAATGGGTTTTTCATGCCCTATAATACTTACACAAGGGGAGAGAGTGATACTGGTCTGCAGTGGCCTGAATTTCAAGATGGAAATGAGCTACAAGCCCCTTGCCCACAATAAACCTGAATGCTTGGTACCTAATAAATGTAGACCTGACATCCTTAGGGTGGTCTTCGCCCAAACATTTTGCCTTACTCCTCTATTTTTGCTGATCTTGTTTTTGTTGGCCTTAGGAATCTGTGTGCTTTACCACTGCTAACTGGTGCTAAAGTGCTTGTTCTCTCCCCTTTAAACATGGTTAAATTGGCTTACACCCAATTGGCACATTTTAATTTACTAATAGGTAGACGTACATGCACCCAGGGTCTGTAAATAAATGCTATTGGTGGCCCTGCAGTAATGATTGTGCTACCCACTTAAGTAGCCCTTTAAACATGTCTTCGGTCTTCCATTTCAGCTTCTAAGTGCAGATTTAAACTGCTATTTCAACCTGGGAAAATAAACCTTATGCTAGGCCAAACCTTCCTTCTTAATACATATAACCCACCCTTAGGGTATGCCCTAAAGAGCCCATAGGGCAGGGTGCAGGGCTCGATCATCTATGATAATAAAAATAATCTCCACTGAGAGCTCAATATTCTTGTTCCAGCTCAGTGTGCTGGCATATTAGAGATATTTCCAATGCATCACTGTGCCCATCAACGGATAACCTTATAAGTATCCTGCTCCTTCCTGAAGTATATCCGATACAGCATTTTTATTATCATAGATGATCAAGCCCTGATGAAGTTCCTACTGTTTATGGAACGAAATGCGTTGGCTGAGCAGTATGTATTAATAAAGAATTATAACCAATGAAAAAAGTGAAAATAAAGGATTTTGAAAAAATTAGATTGACTGGACCACCTTACCTGGCGCACCTCCTTTTGCTTTATTGACTAAGGATCTTCTTGACCACAGGGGCACCACACAACGGCAGGTGCTGGAGATATTTGTGCGCAGGACTCTTGGATAAACGAAACTAGCGTGAGGTGTAGATTGGAAGGTCTGCCGTTGGATTCTTTTCATTTGACAAGAGCCAGAAAGAGCTTAGGGCTAGGAGCCCTGTTCCACTGAAATTTACAAGCTAAGATAAAATTGTGTGCATCATACAGCACCCCGTACTGACAAGCCCCACAATCACAAGCTTAATACCCACTTGATCACACAAAAATGGTTCATGTCCACGTCTTCGCACATCCTAGACATCCTTTTTCCCACAGGCTACAACATTCATTGTGTGGACCCGACACATAAGAATGGAGGGAGCCTCGCTGTCATGTATATGTCTGAATCTGGTATTTCTAGGTCATACATATAGCCAAAAGGCAGTGGATCCATAAGTCCTCCACCTCCTGCACCCTACAACATCTTCATTTATGAATTTTTGGGATCTGCTCACCACCATGTCTATCTGACATGCCCACAACACCCTCTCGGGTGACGTCAACCTGTAAATCATTAATTTTATGGCTTTGAATTCCTTCTCTGTAGGTTTTGCAACTATGGAGTTTTTGTTTTTTAATGCTTAGTTCTCATTGCTGGCGTGATAAAACAGCTAAATATTTTCTCGTTCACAATGTTCTTGCTTTGCCTGCTGTTCAACATCAACAACTGCTCTCCAATTCTACATGGCTGTCCTCACAGCATGTGGAAACTGTGTTTTGTTTTAACTTCTCCCTGGTCACTATGCTGAGGTATGGCAGTTCATATAAATTGCAGTGTTAACATGTATCATTCTGCTCAGGACAGATGTGTTGTAAAGGGACTTGCTGCATGTGTGTTACTTTGCTCTTATCCCGCAGTATTTATTATTATGTTTTACAAGTGTATTGTAGATCATTTTGCTTTCGAAGACTTTGTTCTTCTGCTCCTCACTGTTGTGACTTGTGTAATTAACTCGTTCTATTATTCATGGTTTCAATGGACTTCACTTTGGGTGATAATTCTCTCCTCTTGCTCCTTTGGGCATGGTTCCCGCCTCCGTATTCCTAGATGTTGGTTGCTTACCTACCTGCTTAAGAACATTGTATCCCTGGTGTTCCTTGTTTGGGTGTTTGTATATTGTGATGATTTGATGCCTTCTGTAAATTATGTCTTGCTGTAGATGGCTTCGTTGCTCCTAATTATGGCTTAAGGTGACAGTTTTCTTTGGCTCTGATAGTTCAAGAAATAGTGAATTGACTTGTGATGGTTTCAATTCACTGCATCTAAAAGGGTCCTAAGTGCTGCAGGATTCATAGGTGGCAGATGAGGCATGTTGATCGACTTGGCACAGCTTGCTTAATCCCATCCATGTTAGGACTATGATGAGGAAGAGGAACAAAGTGTTAATGATCTGATTTCTTACCAGTAATCCTCGTTACACTGAGTTCTACTTGACTTCATCACAAAAATGGATTACCACAAGCGGTTGTGAAATTGTGTTTTATTTTGTGGGAATTGTCATTCTATTTTGTGAAAATGATGTGAATTAAGAAACATTTCATGAAATTCACACTTACTGGTATCTTGGATGAAAAATGGACAGAAGTATATACCCCGCATACAAAAGTCATGAGAAATACAGCCAGGAGACTGTTTGGGAATACAAATGCCTGCCCCAAAAAATTTTCTTGACAAACTCGTCTCCTGCTAGGAAAAATATAAACATTTTACAAATTGCATTAGGGGGCCGATTCCGATCCTGGATATACGCTGTACAAATCGTGGTATGGAGCGTTTTCCCCATACAACTCGTACTTGTAAGGATTCCCATACAACCTAGGAAGTACGATCCGTACAAATAGACGCTCTCCATACAAATTGTAAAAAAGACCATACAACTCGTATATACAAGCGATTCCGATTCGGATTGCCCTGTACGCGACGTTCACATGTATTCCCGGCAGCAGTTTACAACCCGTCAAGTACGATTCGTACAAACGGCACTCCGAACGGCTCTTTTTTTACAGGAGCCAAAAAGTGCCGGGAAAACATTGTACGCCCCGAAAACAGTACGAGACGGACCCCCCCATGTACGCGTCGTACACCTCATGAATACAGGGGTAGGGTGCGTATGTACGGTGCGTACTGATGACCCCAAAATCGCTTGTGTACGCACCGTACCCCAAAAGTGCGTATGTACGGTGAGGACCCCAAAATCGCGTATGTACGGTGCGTACATGCGTGATGTTGGGGTACGCTCCATACACACGCCTCGCATGTGGGGTACCCCTGTACGCCTCATACCCCTATACGACCCGTACCCCGGTACGAGTCGTACCCCCAGAACGAGTCATACCAGGGTACGAGGCATATAGCGGTTCGCTTCATAGCCCGGTACGAGTCGTTCCCCGTATACAGGCCATTTTCCATACAAATCGCATGCTGACAACCCGGTACGAATCGTACTTGGCGGATTGTACAGCCTTTTTACAAATTGTATGGTCTTTTTTACAAGTCCGTGTCGTACAGCTTTTCCCAATCCGATTTGTAAGGATCGGGCCGATCTGTATGTATTTTTCCCGTACGAATCGTACTACACGGGTTGGAAGGGACTTGTACGATTTGTATGGAAAACAATACGGATCCGATTTGTATGTAAAATACAAGTCCAGGATCAGAATCGGCCCCTAAATGTGTGAAATGTTGCAACATTTGTAAACATTTGTAAACTTGACAAATTATTCAGGCGTAGAAAAGGTGCCCATCCTATGCTTTTTATATCTTTGACCTAGTGCCCACTGCTTGATCCTTACAAACAGGACTTTGTCTTGAGAGGTCAGGTATTTATGTGAAGGGTAGGTGCTAACATTCTGTAAACATTTATGGTCTACACCAGTAGAATAGTGTGATCCACTCTCATGTTACAAGGATTGTGATGAGGAGGAGCAGTGTAAATTGTTGGTAAGTACTTAAAGCATTTCATTGCTTTCTTTGTTGCTGTATGTTGAGTGTCTTGTGTTGTTCTCGCTGCTGATGCTGCAGCCAACTTTGATAAAGCAGATAGCCTGAAGATGTTAAGATGATTATAGTCATTCAATGTCTAGCAAATTACTTATTCAGCTTATATCTAACAGGACTGTTCCCTAGTACCATGGCAATTGTCAATTGTCTGCTTGAGCCATGATTTTAACATCATTAACTTAATTATTCGATAAGTGCAGACAAGTTATAGTAGATAAACGTCTTTGTTTTCATAACAAAAGTCTGTACTCCTCTTTGCCCTATCTTTCCATCAAATGTAATGTTTCAACCAAACATGTTATATCTCATATAGTTTAATTTGTTATACATTTTATTGACATGTCAAAATTATTTGGGTCTTGATGAACTAATGTGATTTAATTTAAAAAAAGGCTTTCTTATTCGTTAATAAGGAGTTCATAATATGCTTTTTTTTGCAAATCTTTCCTCTGCACTGAGTGCCCCCATTTAGAATTCTTACGTGGTAATAAAAAGAAAAATATCACTTCAAAAAAGTAGGCATACTAAGTGGTTTTTAAAATTCATACACGCTGTATTTAGCCTTTTCATGGTTGGTCACAAAGTCTGAAATAAATAAGCAAAGTGTCCTTCAGAGCGAGCTGTAACAAAGGCGGAACTATTCAAACAAGAATAATTGTAATAGTTGAATGCCTTCTTCCATCTGTTTACTGAAAATATTAGTTTAATCTTATCAACTCAGGCACTTGTGTTTGTAGCCTTATTATTGAGAAGCTTACAGCTACTAAGTATGAAAAACAACATCAACCAAAGTGCTTGTCATTAAAATGTGTACCCTATTTTACTGCATCGAGACTTGTCCTTTATGGATGAGCATTTTGCAACCTAAAGTAGCCCCGACCTTGAAACTGGGTCAGGCATTTTGACTTCTTTTCATCCATCCTTCCCTTTAATTTTCATTATCTAGGAAATTATGTTGCGAACAAACCTCAGGTTACATACAGAAAATCTTAAAATGCAGCCAGTCTGAAAGTGAAAAAGAATTAAAAAAATAATTAGACATAAACTCCTCTGAGCTTACATTACTGGATAGAAAATAATATTTGCCCCGATTGGTACATGTCGACATGTCAAAGCCTGTATTTTGGAGAATTTTTTTGTATATGCCCCGATAATGATATGTAAAATCTTTCCAAAGTAGTTTGCTCAATCTACAGTTTTCAATTAGTAATTTTTCCAAGCATTTCTTTATGCCTATGTTATCAGTACTTTGCCTGATGCTACTAGGATGGCGAATAGCACACTTGGGGCAATGAATGGTTGGCAAAGGGGCACATGTAATGATGCCTAAATGAAATACTTTCAGAAAAGCTATGCACTTTAAAGCAATATTTTCAAATAGTGTTTTATAATGCTGTGCTCAAGATGAGAAAACAATTGTATGTATGCACACACTAATTCACAAAGTGAATTTTGGCATAAAGTATTCAGAACAAATTCACGTTTAAAAAAACCAGAAGCATCGGCTTCAGCAGAAGTGTGTATGCTGGCGGGCCTCGGGTGGCGGTGGGCACATATCTCTGGCTAACCCTTATTCACGAAAGCATGCACTGACATTTTTTTTGCTGCTCATTTGCAGCCATGATTGATGCACGAGTGCCACAAAACAATATGTAGTGCTGACAGGGTACAGGCATGTTCCCTTCCAGTACTAAAGGCCTTTAAATGTCCCTTCTCTCCTAAAGCACGAGAATGGAATAATACATGTCATTTCTATATTGATTTAGGTTTAGAAATATAAATAAAGGAGATCCATGCTCGGAGCATGTTGCAAATAAGAATTAATTAGTGGTTTCAGTCACGGTATCAAAGTTGAAGTCACAATTTCCTGGGAGATTTTTGTGACCCATCGAATCATCAAGTCTTACCAAGAGATATTACTGCTTTTGTGAATGAAAGTAAAATATATATCCAAGGCCTAATTCTGTCCTCTTAACCAGATGTGTAATTCATTATGATCACCATCATTTACAAGGTGGCAGCTTCATGTGCCAGGTTTTCCTAGCATATACTAGAGATCACATTCATATTTCAGGACTCAAAGAATATATCATTTCTTACCCCTGATTGGTGTCTATGTCTTACAATTTAACTCATAGAAATAGTGACATTTATAAAGGAAAGAGTTTTGGATAGTGACAGGGTTGAAAATATCATAATATATAAACTGAGACATGATTCTGTGAATAAGCATTTACCAATACAAATGTACAGTTACAATACCTGAGCATGTTGTCAGCCTCACAGTAATCCAGCTGCTGGCAGTGTCTTATTCAGCAGCAGGCTCTCATGAACCTGGTGGATTGTGCTTTGTCTAATGAAACTATGTTCAATGTTAACTTACAAATGCAATACTTCCAATACCAGTTGTGTTGTATGGTTTTGTTCGACTTCTCAGCACATGCAGTGTAAGTGTGTACTCATCTCAAATAAATCAGATCTTATTTTCACTAAAGAGTAAAATGTAGCTTTAGTTGGGCCTATTTACAAACATAAGTAGTTAATCTACATCTGTTAAAGTATGCCCACGAGCGTGTTCAAGTTTACTACTTGTTACAATCCACATATATTCTCAGTAGATGGGCATTTACTACTGCAGTAGTCGTCACACTTGTGGAATAATCCGCAGTGGTAAACTCATTTATGCCCGCCAGATATTCTACTGTGAATTCCTGGCTACATTAATGACGGTATTTTCAGATGTACACAAAGGTTTTTGGCAGAAAATACCTTTGTAAATTGGCCCCAATGTTTGTGGAAAATGTACTCCTTTCTCAGTTCAACATACTACCCTGCTTTAAAGGAGTCAAATTCAACATTGCAAATGGCCATTCAACTTTCAACATAGATTTATCTATGCATAGCAGGTGTTTATGATAGAAAGATTATTTCAGCCACAACCAAATAATGACTTTAAAACATGGGAAACCCAATGCCTGAGGTCGAACAAGAAAATAATGCCATTTGTGGTAGGGACATACTCTAGAAAAATGGCACTTAATGCATGTGACCGATGGTATAAACTTCGGATGTGGCTCATGAGTTTAAGGAGGAAAAAACTGAAATAATAACTTGGAACCAGCGCTGTACAGGAATTCAAAGTGTAGCGGAAATAAGATACCTGGGACTAAAAATAATACAAGATCCAGAGAAAATTCCAGCGTTGAATTTATAGAGGGTCAGCATAGAGACAGAAAGGCTAATGAAGAGATGGTAGAATCTACCCCTTACCAAATATGGTTGGATAAAACTGGTCAAAATGACTACTACACCAAAATGTATCTGTTTGTTTGAGAATATTAGAGTTTTAATTTATAGGCCACTGGGATCAGCTGGCTCCTTTTTAAAGTCGTTAGATAAAGCAATGACATTTCTAGCTTTGAGGTACTCACATTTTGTGCTCTTGGGAGTTTTAATTTGCCTTTGGACAAATCATCTGATACAGATGTCCTCGAGTTTAAAGAAATGATGACCGTTCTTGGCACAAACTTATCTATGGATATGCTGACACTTCAGGGTGGGCATATATTGGATCAAGTTTGTTCCAATGTTGAGATACAAATGGAAGACCCGCAACCCTAGATTTGGTCAGACCATCACTTACTGAGATTTGTTAGGCAGCTCTCCCAAAAATTTGATCCAGCGTCAGGCGGAAGGCTTAGTAAGGGGAAAGCTGTTAATAAGATAAAACTAATGGAGTTCACGAGGGCTCTTGAACAAGATATCCCGACCTTGACTGGCTAGTTTGAGGATGATAGAACAAGTTGTGATGATTGGATTAGATAGGTAACAGAAGTTTGGCTTCGGCTTTGCCAAGCAGAACAAATAGAAGGAAGCCTACTAGCCCATGGTTTACAGATTTGCTTAAAATAGAAAATAAACTATTTAAGGTGTTGTTATGGAAATGGAGAAAGGAGTATAATACCCTAGACAAAGAGGTCTATAAATTAGCATTAAAGGAATATCATGTTTTAATAATTAAAAATAAACAAGTCTAATTTGAGGAAAGGATTGGAAGGGCTGGGAATAGATCAAGAGTGATCTTTACAATTGTTAAGAGTTTGACGACCCATTCAGCATGTGTTAGTCCACAGTTAGCCTCTGTTGAATGGTGGGAACAGCTCACCGTTTTTTTTTTAACACTAAGATTTTAAGCATTCAAGCCAGTCGGTCAGTAGGTTTAAGACCAGATGTAAACTGCTGGATAGAACAGCAAGCTAGTTTAATTTCTCCCTCCAAGATAAAGTTGTGTACTTTAGAGCCTATTTCTTTAGAGAGTTCCTTGCAGACTTTAAAAGCCATTCAATCTTGATCACCTGCTGATCTGTGTCCCCCTAAATTATTTGCATCGGGGGCTGATATCCTTAATCCGGCGGTCAACTCGATCTTAAATACATCAATAAGAACGGTCACAGTTCCTAGGGTGTGGATGTAGCCAATAAAAAAGCTCATAAAAAAGCCAGCTACAGGTCCAGTTATTGCGTCTAACTATAGGGCAATTTCTCTATTGCCTGCTATAGCCAAAATTTAGAAAACAGGTGAAAAAACAACTTTCCTGGTTTTTGGAAGCAAATAATTTGCTCCATCCCAGTCAGTCATGTTTTAGAGCCTGACATAGTATGGAGACGGTATCGGTGGGAGTATCTGAACTTATCAGAGGAACTTAGGATGCTGGGGGTGCAGCTGTACTGATTATGGTGGACTTATCAGCAGCTTTCGATACAGTCCCCTATGTGCTGCTGTTGGACTGCCTTCAGGCCATTAGAGTAACAGGGCTAGCCTTGGATTGGGAAACATCATTTTTATCTTAAAGGTACCAACAAGTTTGGACTCCACCTTGCTGTGCCAATCCTTGTGAGATGCCTTAGGACTTCTGCAGGGATCTACCCTGAGTCCCACTCTATTTAACCTCTATCTTAACCTCTGGCTTAACTTGCAGAAAGCCTGGGAGCTAAAGTGAACTCTTATGCAGATGATACACAACTGCTTTTCTGCTGGGACAAGGGAGTTGAGTATCAGAGTGGACAGATTGAATCTTGCCTGATTGCTGTCTTTAATTGGTTAGCAACTGCCCAACTCAAATGCAATGAAGAAAAAAGTAAAATGTTCTTCTTTAGGGTGACTCCATCAGATTTCTGGCAAACCTGCTGGCTAGATGATGCCCCTTCCCCAAGAGCCGAACAAAGTCCAGTGAAAAATCTGGGAATTAAATTTGACAATCAGTTGTTTTATTTGCTACAATTGACAATCAGGACCGGCTCATACAGGTTCAAAGAAGTGGGGCAGTGGTGCGGTGGGGCGGAGCTGAGGCTAGGAGGGGTGAAGTCGATAGACGACGACGGAGTAAAATACAATTTGAAAAAAGACTTAAATTGAGCTCGCCACATTGCTGAGTAGGTAACGTGGCGAGTGCAAGGTAAGTGGTTTTCTTTATTAAAAATTTGATTTTACCTCATCGTTGTCTGTCGACTCCCTCTTCATCCCTCCCCCTGCTCTTACCTGCACGGGCTGCTCCTGGTGACAATGTTGATGGGCACGTGTTGTGGCATGATGAGGTCTTTAAAGAAACCTCTGCCTCTTCTATCCTTTGCAGCAAAGAAAACGGTTATGCAGTCTTTTATGGCATCTAGAATAGATTATGGCAATTAAGTATATTTTGGCCTACTTGAGTATCTGATGGACAAACGTCAGGTGATTCAGAATGCGGCGCCGCAGCTCCTTCTAAATGTTCCTTTTGAGCACAGATCTCGCCACATCGGCGCGCACTTCACTGGCTGCCCACCAGGGAATGAGTCAAATTTAAGGCTCTTGTATATGGTGCCTTATGCCATTCGGGCCCCGTCTACCTCAGAGCCAGATTTGGATTTTATAACTCCCCTAATACAGCTCAAATCTACCAACACATTCTTGGCAGAGATCCCCAGGTTTCAACTGGCAAGAATAGGTGGAAGGTCTCTAGTATACCTGGGGTCGACAACCTGGAATTTGCTCCCTTTAGAACTAAGGGCTACGAGTGATGTGGCATTATTTAAGAAAAAACGGAAACTGCCTTTTTGTGCAAGCTTAAACCTCCTTTTATCTTGCTCCATCTTTGGTGTAGTTGCTTTTGCGCTGGGACACTCCTTGGGGTAGCTGTCCACACTATAAAATGCTTTCATCATCATCATCATCATCAATATACCGCTACATTTCTATAAGAAGGCCCTTATTAAAATACAAGGGAAAATCACCTCCTTCATTTGGACAAGGAAGGTCATAAGACTTTCTTGGAAAAAACTGAGAAGGAAGGCTTTATTGCTGGGCCTTTCAGTTGAAGAATAGCAGATTGCTACTCCTTGGTCTGGACGAGACCCCATTGTGGGCCATGTTTAGCATTATGCTAACTGACTTACCAAAGGAAGGCTTCTTATATAAATTCGGGGCTCCTAAATACTTCAAGAAGTTTGATTAAAGTGCCTGCAGGCAGCTGCTAAAGTGTGGTATGGAGTAAGGACACCACTGGGAATCCCGTGTAATAGCACTTTGGAACTCCCCTGGAACCTCGGAGTGCCTTCTAGATAACCTAGCAAAACCTTTGAGGCACTGCAGCATAATTAGGTGGGGCAAGTTGAAATGAAATGAAAAGGGCTTTTATAAAGCGCATGGCTACCCGGAGGCATCCCAGCGCTGTGACAGTAACTAGAGTTGAAGTGAGCCTCTACGGAAAGAGCCAGGTCTTCAGCTGTTTTCGGAATGTGAGGTGATTGGGTTCTTTAAGGAGGTCCAATGGAAGGGCCTTCCAGAGTTTGGCGGCGTTGTAAGAGAAGAGCTGTCCCCCTCTTCTGGCCTTCTTGATCTTTGGAATTGCTGCTAGGTGGAGCTCATCTGAGCGTAGTCTTCTGTTGGCCTTGTAAGGACCTATCAGATTTTTGATAATGGGTGGTACGCTCCCTCCCAGGGACTTATGAGCGTCACACATGGCTTTAAAATGGATTCTGTCTTGAACCGGGAGCCAGTGGAGAGCGCGCAGAGCAGGCTTTGCTGAGCAGTGGTTGTGAGTCCTCATAAGCAGCCTTGCAGCGGAGTTCTGCACGATCTGTACTTTTGTGATAGCTGAACTAGGGGCACCCAAGTAGAGGGCATTGCAATAATCTATCCGAGACAGAATTAGAGCTTGGACCAGCATTTTCTTGGCTCGACTGGGTAGGAGGGGAAGCACTTTACGTATCATTCTTAGCAGCACATAACAAGAGGCTGCCTTCTTCCTGGCTTGGGTTTTTATTTTGAATGAAAGGTCTTGGTCTAACCAGATACCTAGACATTTGATCTCTGTTTTCGGGGACGGTGCTGGCCCCATACAGTCGGGCCACATGGTGTTTGATTTAAAGCTTAGATGGTTACCTAAAAGCAGCAGTTCGGTTTTATCACCATTGAGTTTTAGATGGGATAAACTCATCCATTTGGCGTCTTCTTCAAGGCAAGAATGGAGATCAGTGGACGTCTGGTCGATCAGGTTCAATGCGACGACGAGCTGTGTGTCATCAGAATGTGTTACCATATGTATCCCAAAGGGGGAGGTGATATCCGCCAATCAGACATATAAGCATTAAAAAGTGTAGGGCTCAGGGATGAGCCCTGGGAAACTCCACACCGAAGGGGAATGGGTTTTGAGCAGGTGTCGCCTTCAAAAACCTGAACAAGTCTATCTTCTAAAAAAGATTGGAGCCATAGTATGGCGGTGCCGGTCAAACCCATAATCCTGAGACGGTGAATCAGAATTTGATGGTTCACCGTGTCGAAGGCTGCGCTCAGGTTGAGGAGAATTAAGGTAGCGGAGCCTCTCGCATCCAGGATCTTTCTTGATTCTTCCACAACTGCTAATAAGGTGGTCTCTGTACCCTGACGGGGGCGGAAGCCTGTTTGTGAGGGATGGAGCAGGTTGTGGAACTCGAGAAATGCAGCGAGTGTGTGATTGACATGTTTCTCCGCAATTTTGCTAATTCCTGGGAGCAGCGAGATTGGACGGTAATTGCCCTGATCTGCAGGATCCAAATGCGTTTATTATAGCAATGCTTTTATCATTGACTTTTTCCACTCAGGGGCGACTATACCTGATGCGAGGGAAGCGTTAATCAGGCAGTGATTGTGGGGTCAATTGTAGGTGCTACCAATTTTAAAATATTAGGTGGTGCCAGGTCCAATGGTGACCTTCATTTAACTGAGGAAAGAATAGCTAAAAAGGATTCATGGGTCAACAAAGCGTAACTCTCTAGCTGATGTTCATTTTGACACTGGCCTAGATCCATAGGGCCGGTTATCATATCACTGTCTCTTTGGGGGAGTCGCTTGAGAATATTCTGAACTTTAGTAGAGAAGTATTCCACAAGTTCGTTGCAGCGGTGTCCCAAAGGGTCCGGTGCAATCTGCAGAGTGGGAACTTTAAGTAGCTTTTTAGCTATGAGGAAGGTTTCTCTCGAGGAGTTCGCCGCGGATGTAATCTTTTCCTCATAATAGGCAGCCTGAGCTCTCTTTATTTCTGCCTTGTATATTCCGATGGCTGTCCTATATTCTTGTTTTTTGCTAGGTGAAAAATCTTTTCTCCATATCCTTTCTAGTTTTTTGCATTGTTGTTTTTGGCTGCATAGTGTGGGGGAAAACCATGCAGCCTTGTTTGGTCCCACTTTCTGATGGATAGCTTTCTTAGGGAGCACCTTATTAAGTGATCCCTCAATAAAGTTCATAACGCTTTTGTTAGCTGCCGCAGGATTGGAGTCCAAGTTCGGTTTGGTGTTTTCAAGTTCCTGAGTCCACCGCTCCAAGGGGAGTTTAGGCCAGGGACGGATATGCATGAATGTCGATTGGGTATGTCATACGGTAGAAAGAGGCTGCCAAAGAAAAGGAATTACAAAGTGGTCTGACCACGGACTGGGGAGGGGGTCTTTCTCTTTTAATTCCTCCAAGTTTGAAAAAATAGGGTCGAGGAGGTGATCTTTGATATGGGTGGGTTCAGAGACTTTCTGAACCAATTGACAAGCCCTGAGGTCGTAAGCTAACTAGATCATCATAGATGCTGTGGGATCATCAAAGTGCAAATTAAAATCTCCAAGGAGAGTGAAATTAGCAGAGGTGCTAGCAAGATTGATAGTTGTTTCCAACAGAGAATTGCAAAATTGTCCCGTCGTCCCTGGCGGACGATTAATCAGATTGCCAGAAAGTGACAGTGAGGGTGTAAATTCTATAGAGAAATGGATTTTCTCACAATCTAATATTGGGCTGCCTAGTAAACGGCAGGTCATGTAGTCTTTATAAATAATTGCGGTACCACCGCCCGGGCCTGTAGTTCTATCCTTCCTTTGGATTGAATATCCCGGGGAGAGTGATTGTACAACATCTAGCTCTACGCTTGTGGTGAGCAAGGTCTCTGTGAGAAACAGAGCTTTGGGGTCTGAATCTTCTAGCAGCGTTAGGATCTCAATCTTATGTTTGGGCAGGGATCGACAGTTTAGTAGGAAAAATGTGCAAAGTTTCCCCTCAGGGGCTATGGAGGGGGGACGGGTAGTGGGCGGAGATTAAAATGGCAGTGTGAACAACTGTCATGGTGCTCCTCAAGACGAATGGAGTGGGCACATTTGGGCCCCGTGATTCTATTTAGCTGTTTGAGCTGCGTGCTGGAGTAGCGAGGGCCGTCTGGGTGTAAAGGGGCAGGGGTTCAGGCCCCTGGACCCAGTCTGGCGCGGACGGGTGCAGACGGGCTTGCCTTTGGCGCGCCCGCTGCGCACGTACTGTGTGCGGTCTCGTCATGTGGCTTTTTTGAGGAAGACTGCCCAAGATTATCTTGGGACACTTGTAAAGAAAGGACAAATGGGATGCTTTCTAGTTTTAAATGTTACCAAATGAATGAATGGCTCAAGAATCAGAGGTGGATCGAGTGGGAACCTTGCCTAATGGAGGAGGATCTCCTGGAGTTCCGAGCAAAGAAGAAGGAAGTGATACACTGGTGCCAGCCTCTCCTGTGGGAGGCTGAGAAGAATATGAAACTTCCGCATCACGTATGGGAAGGATATTTGCCGAGTATGGGGTTGGACGAGATATAGTAAGTATCTATGTCCACACTATGCTCTGTGATTCAATCTGCTGCACTAAAGAGAAACCACTTCTTTACCCTTCACAGAACCTATTGGACTCCGATGAAGTTGGCAAAGGTATGAGCAAGTGAGGACTTGAAGTGTAAACGATGTGGCAGCCGAGATGCTGATGATGATGGGAGATTTGTAAATAGTGATGCCAACTTCTAGCCCCAACGTGACATGCCTGACAGAAGTCAGTGAGATGTTTTAAAGAGGTGGACAGGAAAAGTAAGAACTGGTTGGAGGAAGAAGGGTTCTGGAATATTGTGAAGTTAGGATGAGTAAATCATATCCAGTGATTAAAACCTCTCAAGTCAGCAGTGGTTCGGGGGTTGTCCTATGGGTCCACAGCCCAGAGAACTTGCCAGAGGTCAGATTGTGCTCATTGGAGGTTATATGTGGACAAAAAAATAAAAGCATAATAAAAATAAAAGCATGGGAAACGTACTAGATAAAAGGATTAGCATTAAACGCTGTTGCAGCTTTCCAATGCAGGTGTTAATCCCAAAGTTTGCTCAGCTCGTGTAACATCAGTTCCAAGTAGGTAGATCCAATACACTTTTCATTTATATTTGTCTGGCAGTGAGTTCCTTACTCGTCTCTGCAAACTATGCGGAATATTTACAAAGAACTTGCGTCGCATAATTTTTTTTGATGCGGCACATGCCCTTTCTTTGCTCCATATTTACAAGGTGATGCTTCCAGGCCGATACGTCACCTTTTGTTGGCCTGCGCTGGTTTTTACTGTCATTGGAATTGGCTGTGTCGCGTTAGTATTAATATATGCAAGGTAGGTGTTCCCATCCAAAATCTACTGTAAAACTGAGTTTGAGATGCATCAAAATCCCTATGTCTCTAAAACCCAGGCGTAGGAATGACTCATTGGCTGTAGTATCTGACCAGCTGAAGTGACTAGAAACAGTGTGATCTGCAGTCAAGTCACATCCCCTCAACAGGTAAGTGCACACATAAGGTAAGTAACACAGTAAACATCACATACCATCACAGACTAGTATGCAATCACATTGCACTTTCACATAATATGTGGCGCAGACCTACGCATAGACATACACATAAGTACACTATGCCCACTTGTACGCGTGACATCCAGGACCAATGTAATAGAGTGCAAGGTGAGTTTTTCACCTTTTCACACTCAATTACATTGGTCCCCACACAAGGCTGCTAGCCTCAATCAAAACTGACGCATCACCTCTGATTTCTGACTCCTGGCTGTAGTTGCGTCAGTCTTATGGCTAACCTCAGCAATGTGCCACTTTTGAGCCAAATGCCTTGCCACATCCTGAAGCATCCTAAGGACCTTGTGCCATGGAACTCCATGGCGTTGTAAGGTTTTTTCTACGTTGACGCAAGTAATGTTGATGCATCACGACCTTGGGTAAGGCTCTAAGTGACTACCATGATGATGAAACACGAGAAGCATCCATATATACAGTGGGCACTTCCCAATAAGACCAAATATCATAAGACTTGCATGAGCATTCTAACTTGGCAGGAGTTCAGGGAGAAGATTTGTGAGGTTAATTTAGCTTGCTTTTGAGAACTGTATTTCACGTGTACAGTGTATGTGTGTTTGTGTGGCATGTACATGTGTGAGGCTCAGTTCTTTTAATGCAGAACTAGAGACCAGGGGTCATATTCTCAAGGAAGTGGCAGAGAGAGGCATTAGATTTCTTGGCTTAATGCCTCTGTCCCCCTGTTCGGAAACGCAAGGCTGCACCTTATTCTCAAGGATATGGTGCAGCCTCCCGTTTCCCCCTACGATGGCACTAAGTTTCACAACTTAGCGCCAACGCAGGCACCCTTGCACCAGAGTGCAAGGGTGTCTGCAAGCAGGGAGGTTTGTTTATGTACAGGAAGGTGTCCCTTCCTGCACATAAACAAACCTTATATGCCAGTTTGTAACGTACATGTGCGCTGCTTCGCAGTGCTCTCTTGTTGTCTACTTGAGGCACTGTATTAATATTTTGATTCACTCTTTCTCCACTTGTTTCAATTTTCTATGAGCACTTCCCACAAATGTGGTGTTTCATTTCTTTTGCTCAGCGTGGCACCTGCTTACCGGGCACCACACTTCCTCTGCTCTCTGTGTGTGAGTGAATGTCCCTGTGTTTCCTACATTGTCAAGCGCTCTCTGGGCACACTCGCCAGTCCCTCTGGGGCCCAATACAGGAGATGGCTCACCTTCAGCAGCATGGTCCCAGTGTGCGAGCTCTGCCAACCTCAGGAGCTTTTGTTCACCTACTTGGATTGGATCCGAGTGGACCCAGCTTTTCTGCACTGCGCTCCTCACATTCATACCTTAATAACGCTAATAAAAGCTCATCGGCTTGATGCTATGATACATAATAAATACACAACCATTAAAGTCCCCAAACATAACAAATTACAATAACAATAGATGATACCTTTAACTTTAGTGCAAGTACAGCATCATCAATTGATTTTCTTTAAAAAAAAAAATCTGTGTTCTTTCTCGCCGCAACCCGTGGCCGCTCTCATGGGCACAGCTCATTATATTTCTCACTTTCCATGGACAGTTTCAGAGCTTTGGCTTTGGAAGACCCCTGTCTTTTTTTGGGGGGGTTCCCACTTTCACATTTTCCGAGTCTCTTCAACACGCCATGCCAACATGGCAGACATTAAAACTCCACTGTGGGGGGGCGTGGCTAGCGACAGAGGGAGATGGCGGCTAAGCCTTGACTCTCCGGACCGGCAGCGACAGCGGTGAACCTGACGAGACACGTACCGCCTACAAAAGCTCCGAAATTACTCCCTGACTTCCCTCAGCAGTCCTGCACATGAGGAGTCATCTTTCAAGCGCTGATCTGTCATGTAAGCAGCGCTTTCATTTATTACTCTTACGGACCGGCGCCGCGATATGAACGGCCGCCATTTGAGATTCGCCCTTCATGAAGAATTTCAGTCACATTCTTGACCTGGCTTATTTTTGATAGACAAAACTTGCTGTGCCTAATGCAGTGTACATGGCATTTCTCTTATGGACAATTCTGATATTCTGAAACAGCACCTCGAATATTTCCTCCCAGATGGGGGACTCTTTGACACCCTTTGGCACGTTTGATAACCCTGGAGACACTAATTTTTAAATAAACGAGCAAGTGGTGAGCATCACTTGTTTTCTTTTTATAACAACTTGCGAAGCATTAACTTTGAGGACTGAGGGTGTGAATATTTTTCAGCTGCGCATCTCTTGTGTGAAGTGGTGACTGCTGCAACCAAAATATATTTCACCATGTGGTTGTGCTAATGTGTGATATTGTTTTTGAGTAGGGTCTTAGGGGTCTTTTCCCATCCTTTAAAATTTCAGCTGCACATAAGATGTTCACGCAGTGTACGTTCTGCTGATGAATACAAAAATAGTGCGTACATGAAGGTGTCCAACATGTTGAGGAGGTGCTTTTATGCTATATAAATGTGGGTTTGTTAATGTGCACCCTCACTTCATCGTTTTCTTTCAGGTTCTTGGGGTGTCTCTAAGAGGAATAGTTCTCCTACATTTTAAAAGCACTATACCAGCTTCTTCCTGTTTAAGTACATGGGCAAACTAATTAAGGTCCTATCTCATTCATTGCCTCGGACACGTAACTTGTCAACTCGTTCTAAATCTCGCCTGGATTGCACCTCAATGAAGGATTCAATAAACAACTCACCTAAAAGTGCCATGGCATCCACCATTTCGACCTCCTCGAGTAGCAATAAAGTGACAGGAAAAAAGTCTGAAAATAGACCCTACCTCTCCTTCCAAACAACCTTCCTCAGTATCCTTGGACCTATTGCTGGAGGAGATCAGAGCTCTTCATCCATTTGTCGAGGAAACCAACTCTAAAATACAAACTCTAACTGATAGATGGTCAAGCTTGGAAGACAGAGTTACGACAGTGGACCAGAACATCGAATCTTTATCCTCCACTCACATTAAAGTTGAAGCCCTTCACTCTCAAGTATCTTTGCTCCAAAAACAAGTCGAAAATCTTGAAATTAGGAGTAGACAAAATAACCTACGCATTTATGGATTACCAGAAGGTTTGGAAAGCTCTGATCCCATCGCTTTCTTCAAATCTATTCTCCCAAAGGTCCTCAAGTTACCACAGGATACTCTTCTCAACCTTCAATGGGCTCATAGACTGGGCCCTACTCCCACAATGCCTTCCTCCACCATGTGGAAACCAAGAGGTTGCATCTTATACTTTTAGGAATATACTGACCTGCTCAAGATTCTTTCATCTGCCAGAGCTATCAATCGTGTTACTTGGTCAGGTAATCCTTTGTTCTTCTCTCAGGACTACTCAAAGCCCACAGCTGATAGACGCAGAACATTTCTGGCTATGAGACCACATCTACGTTCCACGGGTGCGCGATATGGCCTTTTTCACCCATGCCTCTTCAAGGTGACCATCAATAAAAAAAAATGATATGAAACTATGAAGACACCATAAAACTGAAAAGTTTTATCAACTCTTGCAGCTCGGAATTTATGGACACGTCCTCGTTGCATAATAAGTTGTTCTTATGCTTTGATCTTGCCTGTGCTCTTCTATGATATTCATTCCATATTGTTGACATTTTTCTTCTGGTTAAAATGGTTGAGGTTCCTGTTTTTTCTCTTATTCCTTGATTAATTGTTTTGAATGACTATTAATCTTTTTTTTCTCCTTGCAGAAATTGTCTCCTTGTTGTACTTCCCCTGGGTTGTATTGCCTGTCGGTTCAGCTGTCCTCCCTGCTTTTTGTTTGTAGTCTGGATTCGTCATTGTCCCATGTGGCCTCATCTCCCCCCACTTCACACATGTCTTTGATTATTTGTATAAATATGTTATTTGTGTATTTTCCATCTCATCTCATGCTAACCTTTTCTCTTTCATTACTTACACTATTCTCCTTTCCTTTCCTTTCTTATTGTTTTCTTTGCTCTTTTCTTAACGATATGTCATGTTTTTGCATTTACACAGTTTTCTGTAATTTTCAATGTAATTGCTTATACTACTCTTTTATTACGTATATCCATATCTCCTTTTGGTTTTCCTTAGTCTCTCTAATATCATATATACACATGCTTTTCTATTTTTACTTCTCTTTTTTTCTTTCAGTTAGATTAACCTTGTATGTAGTTGGTTAACTCTCTGGATTGCCTCCCATTGTCTATTGATTAACTCTGATTGGTGCCCTTTATCTACTCCTATGCTAGCCTCATGTCCTTCAAATGTATTTCTTGGAATATCAAGGGTTTACATTCGCCTATTAAATGACAGAGAGTGTTAACACATTTAGCTAAATTGGGAGCAGATATAGCCTGCATAGAAGAATCTCATTTATCGACAGAAGAATCATTAAAATTAAAGAGGTTGGGTGGAGGAGGTTTTTTATTCACCTGGAGATGGTCAACGCAATGGAGTCTTAACTCTTTGTCGTAAATTGCTCCCTGTTAAATTGTCTCACAATGTTCTGATGAGAATGACAGATGTTTTTTAAAAAAAAGTTTATTTAACAATTTTCATCTCATATAACATATATTACAGCTTTTGATAACCATGATATAGACATGCACAGGTCTTACATATTGATCACTCTTGTCCAGAAAAAAAAGAGAAAGAAAAAAGAAAGAAAAGAAAAATAAAATAAGAGGATTTTAAGGAATTGGCACAGTGAGAACAACATTTGAATAAGTCCTTGATAGCACACAAATACATCAGGGCTACACATTGCAAGTACGGTGCCATAAAGTAACATTCAGCACATCAAGGGGAAGTCCCAGCAAGGGTGCATCTGCATATTACTTACATATCATATAAGTCGCATGTCTCGAGGGGCTTAAGCATCAATGGCGAAGTAGGGAACTGCATAGCACAGAACATCGACATTCAAAACTCATTTCACATACCTTTGATATGGAGAAGGGAAGCTTGGTAGACAAGGGAGAGAAAGGATTGTACAACATTTAAACATCATTTCCCAGGGGGAAGGTATCCAACCCTTCCGGGTCTGGCATTCGAAGATAGCCTTGGAGAGGACCCCATATATCTTTGGGCCTAGAAGCACGCGGGAGCGTTTCCACATAGGCAGTCAGCTGCTCCTGGCAATAGAGTAGGTCATCCAGCCATTCGTTGAATTTCGGAGCCCGCCCCCTACCCCACTTGCAAGCCACTCTACGTTTGGCCAGTAGAAGCAACGTGGCAATAAACTTGCAATACATCTTGGGAAACCCGTGCGGTGTAGCCCAGGAGCGCCTGTAAGGGATCCCTTTCCAGTGGGACATTTGTCCTTTTCTCAAGTGCGTCAAAAATCTGCCCCCAGTATTCGTGTATCTTTGGGCATTCCCATGCTAAATGTATGAATACGGCACCCGGTCTTTTACATCTCTCACAGCAATCAGTATCTGCCATTTTGAATCAATACTTTTTAGCGGGCGTGTAATATAGGCGTTGTAGGAATTTGTAGTGTATGACTCGCAGTCTACAACTAGCGGAAATTTGTGAGGTTTGGAGACAGCAATATGTCCATTCGTTGTCAGTCATCTCCTTCCCGAGTTCTGCATTCCAATGTGTGCGGGCTGTGTTGGGAGCCTCTGTTTGTTGTTTGCCTAGATACTAGGTGTTTTCCATCGGTGGATCCCAGCATTTGATGTAACGGGGCTAGGCTTGCGGGTTCCTGCGGGAAGTCTGGGATAACCGAACAAATCCCCTGTCTGAGTCGAATATATAGGAAAGAGTCGAGAGGCGATGGTCAAATCCCATGAAATAGCTGGTCTGAGGAGCGGAATGCACCATCTTGGAAAAGATCACCCCATTTAGTAATTTTAGTACGTTCGCATAAATTGTGAAAACCCTTTTCCTGTAATAATGGCATGCGGGGATGATAGGATAAAGGGAGTCGCATGATTATAACTTGGGGAGCCAAGAAGAGCTGTAATACGGTGCCATGCGTCAACCGTGCCTGTGACCGTAGTGGGTGGTGTGTCGCGAGTGTGAACAGGTGCATGTCTAACACCGTCCAAAGGAATGGGGTCAGCAAGCCAATGTTCTGTAGCTACCTGTGGCATATATCTGGGGGGGTTAAGTCTGGGATATCAAAGCCGCCCTGGGCGTGAGGTCTCGTGAGTGTGGACCATTTGAGCCTCGGTTGTTTACCTCCCCAAAGCAGTCGCAGTAGTTCAGCGCGGAGAGTTTGAAAAAAATAAGGACCAGGATTGTAAGGTATATTCATGAAAAGATATAGGAACTGCGGGAGCACAACCATTTTTATCAGGGGGGCACGGCCGGCGAGTGAGAGAGGGAGTGAGATCCAGCGAGTAACGTTACTGATAAGGCGAGTTATAGCTGTGCCATAGTTGAGGCGTAATGTTTCCTCCCTGTCCCTCAAAAGCTGTATGCCCAGATAGCGGAGGTCAGCATCACACCGAGAATGACAGATGATTGTTGATGGAAAATGCTACGATCTCTTTACTTAATATATACGCACCCACCGCTAGAGATTCCTCTTTTTGGACATCCCTAGCTCAAAAAATTACACAATGTATAGATGATAACTTTATCCTTACAGGTGATTGCAACCAAGTCTTTGACCCTTTTTTAGATCGCAATTCACAGGTCTCCTTGGCCTCATAAAGCACACAAACATTTTATTCAAGCTATTAAACAGCACAAACTTATAGATGAATGGAGACTTTGTAATCCTACTCTTAGGGAATATACTTATTACTCCCCGGCCCATCACACCCAATCTCGTATATATTACTTTTTTATTTCACACAATATTTCTCAGTCATTGATGGCGGTGGATATTTGTTCCATTCTATTATCCAACCATGCTCCCATCACTATTCAAGTAGATGTTTAGCAAAGGCCTAATACACCTCGGAAATGGAGTTTTAATAATGCCTTACTTTTAGATCCTGCATTTACCTCTTCTTTTGTTTCATTTTCTAATGAATATTTTTTATTTAATCAGTCTGATTCTTTGCCTCTTCATGTGGTATGGGACGCTTTCAAAGCAGCAGCCAGAGATTTTTTATCATTGGCTATGTCTCTAAAAACCGTAAAAAATCCAAAGATTTCACACAAAACCTCCTAGACAAGATAAAGAGATTGGAGCATTCACATAAAAGACAAATTTCAGTTTAATAAGGAATCAACAGATAATGCTTCAACATATTTATTAAAATCCAGTGCAAAATGTTATGGCGGTCAGAATAAAGCAGGGAAAATACTAGCCAATTATCTGAAGGTTAAACATAACAAACTCAATATAGAGTCCATTATGGATGAACATCACATACTGAAAATTAAGGACACTGATACTCTAAATGAATTTCTCCAATTTTATAAGACCTTGTACACATCAGAAATACCTCCCTCAGATCATCACATTTCTCTTTTTTTCTGATATTCAACATTCCTCTGTAAATCCCCCAGATTTTGCACACTTGAAATCCGATTTGTCACAAAAAGAACTTCTCACCGCATGGCAGACACTTAAGAAAGACAAAGCTCCAGGACCAGATGGTTTCACTGTTGAGTTTGTTTTACATTTTGCACACTTGCTAATCCCCAAAATGAATAATCCTTTAGACTCTTTTTTACAGTCAGGCAAATCCCTTGGTTCTTTCTCAGATGCCCTAATTTGTCTTATTCCTAAGGAAGGCAAGGACCTACAATATTGTAAAAATGATTGGCTTATTTCTCTAGTTAGTATCGATTATAAAAAAAAATCAAAAGCTTTGGCTATACGCCTAGAATCTTATTTACCTGTTTTGTTAGGGAAAGAACAGTCTGGTTTTGTTAAAGGCCGTCTTCTTACAGATAATACCCGCTTATTTTTTTACATTTTATCCAAATCCTTCCATGTCCCTCATTCCCTAGCAGCAATAGGCTTAGATGCTGAAAAAGCATTTGATAAAGTGGAATGGCCCTACCTTTTTTCATACACTTGAATGGTTTGGTTTCGGTCCAAAATTATTTATTTATTATCAAGTCTATATTCTAACCCAAGAGCAGCTGTATGTGTGAACGGTAGTACATCTTATTTTAATTTGGGCAGGGGTGTCCGACAGGGATGTCCATTATCTCCTTTCCTTTTCAATTTAGCCCTAGAACCTTTTCTTTCAAAAATCCATCGAAATAAGGATATACATGGATTTGACTTCAAAGACACTCAAATTAAATTGGCAGTTTATGCTGATGATGTTTTGTTATTTATTTCACAACCTCAAACCTCTCTTCCCGCATTCTTACAAGAAGTTGATTCCTTTGCAGCTGTATCTGGATATAAATTAAATAAGGAAAAATGTGAAATCCTACCTCTAACAAAATACACTTTCAAAGAGGACTTCCTCATTTCAGGTTTTGCATGGAGCCCCCAGCAGATTAAATATTTAGGTTTACAGTTTACTTCCTCTATTTCAGGCAGTGTCTCCCGTTGTATGGAAAATTGTGTACAGAGATTATCTTCCTTGACCACCAGATGGCACCCTCTGTATTTATCTTGGGGGGGTTGTTTGGATACCATAAAGATGATGATGTCTCCTATAGTTCTTTACACGATTTCTAACATACCAGTATCTATCTCCCTGATTTTCTTTTACAAAAGTTAATTCTATACTATCTTCTTTTTTATGGAGCAGCAAGAAGTCAAGTATTTCCTTATCAAAATTAATTCATCCAAAGTCGGAGGGTGGTGTAAATTTTCCTGATTTCCCTACATATCACAAATCTTTTTTACTCCACCAAGCTTCAAGATGGCTAGATGATCCCACGGAGTCTCCCCTATGGGCTGAACTTGAACGATCTTTTATTTCCCCTTTTTCATTTCAAGAATATCTATCTTTTTCTCATAAACCACAATCCATATCTACTCCCATACTGAAACACACATCAAAAATTCTGACTCCCATCTCTCCTTTAGGTCCTATGGATTGGACTTCCTTTTCTAGATCCACAATATGGCTCAATAACATGATCTTGATCCACAATAAGCCTTTGTATTGGAAATCCTAGAGGAAAAAAGGTCTAATATGGATACATCAACTATACCTACAAGATGAGATTATGTCTTTCTCGCATGCTAGTAGACTTTTTGGTTTACCTACATCTTACCTCCCTAATTCTCCTTCTGAAACAGGCCATCCTAAACGCCTACGCCAAATATACATTACCATACTCTCTCAACGCTCATACATTTACATACTTCAGGTAAATCACGAGAAAAAACTAAGGTGGCGCTATCATGGGAACATGATTTAAAGGTTTGCTGGCCCACGACACTATGGAATAAGATATGGACCAAGATTAGGAAATCTTCTAGAGCAGCAAACATCACACATACACTTTTCTTTATATACAATAGGCTTTTTATCTCTGGTCACTCTAAATGTAAGACATGCTGAACTCTCAGACATCTGCTGGACATGTCTCTGTCCTCACGCGGATTTATATCATTTACTTTTTACGTGTCCGCTGGTCCATTATTTTTGGAAAAAGGTTTGGACTCAAATGAATTAAATTTTTGGCTCCAATTGTCCTTTCTCTACTTCACCCATATGTCTGGGAAGCTTATCTCTTATCCCGACAGAGTCTAAATGTAATATAAAGATTATAGACTTACTGTTAGCAGTTGCTCTACAGTAAATAACCAAAAATTAGAAGGACTTTACAAAATTATCATATCAAGCATGGTGGTACGCTGTTTGCTATAATCATAGATTGGATACAACTTTTGTTTACCCTATTTACATGGCAACGAAACATTCAAATTTATGGTTACCTATCACATCGTTTATTGATGCCAGTGCTAAACGCTCCCTCTCCCCAAATCCATTGCAACAAGAAGTTTCTAAGCCTCCTTGATTTTCCCTGAGTTGATATCATAGTAATTGGTTTTACTATATTGTATATTTAAGATTTATATATGAATTATAACCTTCTTTTCTCTGCACCGTTTACCTTGCATACCCCTGTCATCTTTTCTTTTTCTCAAGATAAGCTACCCTAACTCATACATCTAATATTTTTTATTCTGAATTTATGTTTAATTTATGAAATGCTTTGTTGTTTTTATTGTTCTTTTTATTGTCATTTTGAGTTCTTTCAATACACTTATTTTCTGAACTTAAAAAACTCCACTGTGCATGCTTTCTACTAACCCCGGCATCAAACAGCCATTCTTACACTAAATCACGCATGTGCTGGGGCACAAAAGCAGAACGTTGCAGCTACGGCACATGCCCCTGGGAGCTTGAATCGGGGATGGGCACACACACAGTACAAGAGCCGACTCATTTAGAAACAACATCGTGGAGCCTTCGCCTCAAGGCATGACGTCATGGAGGGAGGAGTGGCAGGGTTTCACATCCATAAGAAGACTTCCAGGATCACGTGCATCTACTGTTTTTGAAGTTACGCTGCTGTTGCATTCCCAAGTACTCAAAATGCAACCACTTCAGCATGTTTCCTTACATGGTTGTCAAACTCCTCGCCTTTTGCTCTTCTGCACAGACCACATCTGCAGTTAGACTTTCACAACCTTCAGACTGCAACTGCAAGAGTCCAACAATGATTGATAGTGAGATAATAGAGTATGATTTTGTCTGAATTTTGCAACTCCCACTCCCCAAAAAAGAGTATTCAACTGGGGCCACTGGAAATTGCACTATTTAACTGCAAAAACCCATATTAAAAGAAATGACGCTCTTCTCTAAACGGTCAGACAATCCACTGGAAAAACAGCCCATATATTTTTTGTTTAGGAGCATTTAATGGGTGCATTGGATAGAAGTCTTTCATAGCAAGAAGAGAACTACAGTAAGCGTGCTATTTACTGTAATGTTATGCTGTCTGTTTTGTGCAAGCATGCTTAAATCACAAGTTTTATGGGTTGTTGATCATGAGTGAAAAATAGGTGTTTTGCAAGCAGATTTGTATTAAGGCTTTTCAGAATGATTTCTGTTTTTCTGCAATGGAGAGGGTTTTGGAGGAGGTGGTGCTTTCTTTTGAGCCTGCCTTTCGGCACTTAAATGATGTACTGTGTAATTTATGCAAAAATATATCCTATAGCGCAACATCACCTCAGTATCAAACAAGCAGCACCTCAACACAACACCAACTGAACAGAACTTAGCACCAGCTTAGCACCGACTAAGTACCACCTGAAACACAATGCAACACCACCACCTCACCATCCCTCACCACCACAGCATCACTAAGCACCACCACATCATCACAGAGCACCACCACAACATCACTCAACACCACCTTAGCATCACTAAGCACCACCTTAACATTAGAATAGGTAGGAAGAAGTTGCCAGCATTGCAAGGACAAAAAAACGGCAAGACTTTTTTATGATTATTCTTTTTTTAATTGGGTAATTCAGTTGTACGTAATGTCTTCTTGGTTATATATAAGGTTACAAAAATGCTTATAAGACTTTTTTTTATTATAACTTTTCAACATGCTGTACAGCAGCCACAATGCTCTACAACATAGCTTTAAAACATTGGCAACGCCAGTAGCTCTCGCTAAACACTTATCAGGTCCCAAAGGTGAGACCTATTGTCTATGCCAAATCTTGCTTTCTCTGTTCCTGCCAAGCAGGAGCAAAGAGGAGTTTCCCTTCCTCCCAGGAGAGTGACGGCAAGTAATTAAGATTTACATTCCCTGCCCACACTCTTCCAGGACCAAGTCAAGCTACTGGAAGATGGGGTTACACTTTTATTTTTTATTTGATAGGGCCGCAGATCCACAGATCCGTGGAGATTCAAAGTTCAGTTTTCAAAAAATATAAGATTTTGACCTCAGAGAGGGTATCCCTACCCTTTCCCCTATGTGTTTTTTGATTATTTTTGCAGGACATGGGACTGGGTCACCAAGTCCTAAAATGGCTTCTGCAACATATTTGTTGATGTTGACGCAGCCAACAAGATCTTATCTTTAGATCTGTTGGGTCCACAGATCCTCAGTGCAATATATTAATGAGTTGAGTACAGATGTACACCAAATCACAAAAAGCATGCTATCTGGGTAAAGATCTTGCTTTCTGCCAAATTTGGTTTAATTCCATCCATGGTATCGCTTCTCAATTTTACAATGGAAAATTGAATGATTAAAATGTGTTTTGTGGCCCCCCCTTTTTTTCACCTCCCTGCTTATCCCATCCCCTCCGCATGCCAGATCACCCTAAAACTTTCCAGGATGAAGCTGACGTGGATGAGACTTTTTCTTTTGGAAAGCTCTGTGAAGGTTTATCAAACTGCACCAAAGGTAGTAGCAAACCAAAAAAATCAGTTTCCTATGGAAATGTGACGACGGGGTAATAATATATATGTTACCCAGTGGCAGTAAACTGGACTCAGGAGCAACATGGAATTTTATAGACATTGTCTAAGCTAAGTCCTTAGATCAGAGGTCTTCAATCTGTGGGGTGCGACCCCCAGGGGGGTCATGGAGTCCTGGGAAGGGGGTCGCAGATTCCCTAACTTCACTTTTTCCTGGGACAGCTAATTTAGATCGTTATCAGCTGCTTGTCTGAATGAAAGGCAAATGTGCCTTATCAGTTAATCTGCAAGTGTAAAGGATGCTTGGAAGCAGTTCTGGCTCTTTGTGATGATAAAGATTTGTGTTTTTTGAGTGGAAGTGCAAAGAGTTAACAACTGGGCTGGGAAGTTCTTGCTTTTAATTTTAACTGCATTTTCACTGCCCTTAGTGCCCTTAAAGAGGTGTTTAAAGGATAGCTATGTAAAAAAAATTGCATTACATACGCTCTGGTATTCAAATCTACATTTTGAAAGCACCATTTTATCATAAAACTATTTGCACGTTTTGCAGTATAAAAAATTGGCTTAAATATTCACAGTGCTTTCTGTCACTGGCTGTGACTTCGTAGCACTAAAAATACACATCACTATTCTCCACTGCACCAATCAATATTTAATTCTGTGGTTCTCTGGTTACACACAGACCTCTACAGTGTATTAGCTAATAGAGGTTTCATAATGTATTACAGTGCATTTCCCACTTTTTGTATTTATTTTTCATTTACGCTGCCCATTATTTTATATGTAGATACCTGATGGTGAAAGACCTAAAAAACTTACAAAATATTCTTTTTGATGCTCCCGTTGGGGCAAGCATCTCAACCATACCTATGAGGCAGTGCAAAGTCACCCTGCATGGCTTTGCTTGGCCTCATAGATATGGAGTAAGACATAGCAGAGCAAGTCCTTCCTTTGCCTTACTCTGCATCAAGGAGGTGTTCCATGGGCTTTGCCTGGGGTTTCCATGCAAAGCCCATGGATTCTATGCTGCCTCATATTTACAAAATCACATAAACCTGGGGTGGCTCTAAAAACGGACGCCTCCCCAGTGGAGGCGTAATGAGGAGAAATGTTTTCATTTCTCCTTGTTTTTTCCTCTTTCCATGTGTGCTGCATTCTGCAGCTCACATAGAAATAGGAAAACGCCCCTCAGGATTGTTTTGGTGAAGGAAGGTGCCCCTTCCCGTACAAAAGCAATCCTGCCTCTATTGGTGCTAGGACTGGAATGCCCTTTCAGATTGCCATAGACTTGCGGCGCTGCCCTACGCCAATTCCTCATAAATGAAGCCCTTTGTTTTTAGCTACACCTTCGGCTAAGCCCAAACGCTCAATGAACTTTGGTTTGCAAAAACACTGTTTAATCTAATTTCCCCACCGTTAAAATTATTTGCTGTGGTAATTGGGGGCTGTTAGAAATGGGGGTCTCTAGTTGGCAATGGTTTGCACCTTTGTCCAAGTAGGGACCCTTCCTTCTAGGCAAGGTAAGAGGGATACACTACTGAAATAACACCTATGCTATGCTATGGGATTTACAAAGTGCATGGTGACATGTAGACATCCCAGCTGCTAGTTGAGAATGAGAATTCCACTAAGGCCAGAAGTGCCACCTAGCGGGCAAGACCTCAAAAAGCCAAGTCTTGAGTTGTTTACGAAAGCACAGCTCATTGTCTATGGATCAGATGGTCAGAGGAAGGGAATTCCAAAGTTTGACTGTGTTGCGGCAGAAAGACCGTCCTCCACTTCGCACTGGTGTGAAACGTGCATGTAGATGTGTAGTGACTTATGGTAGTCATTTATTGTTGTTACTTGGCCATCAGCCATTTTTGAACCGTAAATTAAAAGTAAAATAATGAATTAAAAAATGTACACAAGCTCAAAAGAAGAAAGTGAGCAGTTCAATCCCACGCTGCAGCTGCTGAGCCTTATAAATATATATTTATATATAAAATGGACAACAGCACAAGAAATGGGATGGGAAGTATCAGGGAACATGGAGGGGAAGTGAGTAAAAAGAGAGCAGTCATGGGGCACAGGCACAATTGGGACAGAGGGGAAGGATACAAATGCACTCATATGGAGTACTGAAGGCACAATAAAGCAATCCTATCAAGGCATTGGGGGAAGTATGCAACTCATCCACTAGAACACTGAGAGACTGAAGTGCTTCTGGGTGGAACAAACAAATGAATAGAAAGCAAAGCCATGGAGCCAAAGCGTAAACACCTGAGATTGACAATACAACCTTCAAATAATGAGAAAGTGTCTGACCCAAATTGTTGATGAAAGGCCAATAACAAAATGAAATGGGGTTGTCCAACACCTTTAAGGAAATATTTCCAATAGTTGCATTAATCAAGGATCTGGAACCATGGGGTGTGATCCACAAAGACTAATTAATCTTAAACCATGTACTGTTTATGGCTTCAAGTGGGTGTAATTTGGCTCATTTTGCACTGTTTACAAATACATCTGGTTTCTTCAGGTGATTTATGCATGCCAGTAGAAACAGGTGTATGTCACTTATCATAAAAAAGTAAATTCCCCCCTATGCATACACAATAAACCTTGCATACATAATGCATGCTTATCATTAGACAATTTCCCAAAATTATTCTAAGGGCCGATTTAGATTTTGGCGGGACTACCGATGTCACTCCCCAGTATCCAAGTACTCCATAAAGCTGATGGAATCCCGCCTGCCCTATTTAGATGTATGCAGGCTAGATCTACGTCTGCTTCGACAGAGTGTTTACTTTCGTGTATGCGGCTCACCACTGCCGACACGGCGGACTATACTGCTGATGAATAGCACTCCATCGCCGTCAGGGCAAAGGGTTGTGCCGACTTTATTTAGATTTTTTTTTTTTTAGTTTGAAATGCTTTATTGAGAAAATTATTAAAACAGAGAGATACCAACCATTGCAAATAATATTATCCAGTTCTTAACTAAGATGACAATAGGTTAATACCATCTAGAATAAAAAACAAAAAGCATTTTATAGGTAAGAAGGGAAGAAAAGAGAGAAGATAAACAAAAAGGGGAGAAGTAAAAGGAAAATAGGGAATGAAAACACTACAAAAGAAATATGAAGAAAATAGGGCATATTGAATAGGCAAATAGGAACATCAAAAACATATTAATCAGTTGAATGTAGGAGTAATAGGAGAGGTATGAAAAATTAAGAGAAGGAGGACAGAGCAAATACCATTCAAGGAGGTTTAAAATTCTCAGAAGAGAAATGTGAAATGTTTTTCAAGGCCATGCGATCAAGGTATGTTGGAAGGGGTAACCAGAATAGATCTCTATTGAGAGTGGGAGTGCAGGAGGAGGCAAATGCCACATCAAGTCTATGATGGTGACAAAGAGAGTTCCACCAACATTGTATAGAAAGCTTGTTGAGAGTTTTCCAATTAAAAGATATGTGTTGGAATGCCAGAGCAAACATAATGTCTAATAGACCAGAGCAATGTGGGGGGAGATCTAAGGAACCAGAAAGACTACCTATAAAGAGAAGAGGTATAGAATAGGGAATAGATATAGCAAATAGACGAGAGATGTAGGACCAAACTTCATCCCACAATGCAGCAACAGGAGGGCATAGAAAGAAGAGATGGAGAAGGTGAGCATCAGGGAAGCCACAGGTCCAACAGTTAGAATCTTTAGAGAAAGAGAAGCGAGAAATAGAAACTGGGGAGAGATATAGTCTGTGATGTAGAAAAAACAAAGATTGGGTCAAAGAAGCAGAGCGAGAAATTTTTAGAGATCTGGACCAAATTTTATCCCAAAGAGCAAAAGACCAATCACATCTCAGATCTAACTCCCAAGCAAGTTCCAGTTTAGATTTGACACGGTTTGGATTGGGAGATGAGAAAAATGTATAAATAAGAGAAGCTTTAGGGAAGGTAAATAAAATTTGAAGAAGAGAAGATTGAGAAATAGGAGAAGATGAGGTAGGAAGGGAATAGTAAATGTCAAGAATAAGAGCCATGAGAACAGTGAACGTGTGTAAAAAGGATTGAGGACACTGAAATAAGAGTCGGAATCGAGGAAATGAGCAAGGAAGAAGTCCATCGAAGAGTTGCTTAACCCATATGAGACCCTTTGATCTCCAAGAAGTCCAACAAATAGGTCTATTGTTTAGGAGAATAAGCGAATTATGCCAAATGGGGGCCTCCAAAAAGGATTCACGAGTAATTGGGGCAGATTGGACCAAGGAACTTAGAAGGGAAGAGGTATATCTGAATAAGGGAGGGGAAGTATATGGATTTTTGGTAGAGAAATGTATAACTTCATTGAGAGAAAAGGGTGAAAGTAGCATGCATTCTATAAAAAGCCAGAAAGGAGTAAAAGGAGAAGGTTCTGATGCAAGCCATCTGGAGGCTTGACGTAGAGAAAAGGATTTATGATAGAGACGAAAATCTGGGAAATTGACTCCACCATTCAATTTCGGTTTACGAAGAGAAGCTAAAGCAATTCTAGGCTTTTTATGTTTCCATAGGAATCTTGAAAGGCAGGAGTCGATGCGTTTAAAGTGAATATCGGGGATGTGTACAGGGAGCATGGAAAAGTTATATATAAGGATAGGGGATATCATCATCTTAATCGAATCCAGCCGACCCCACCACGAGAGAAAAAGAGGAT
Source organism: Triturus cristatus (assembly GCF_964204655.1). Taxonomy (NCBI): domain Eukaryota; kingdom Metazoa; phylum Chordata; class Amphibia; order Caudata; family Salamandridae; genus Triturus; species Triturus cristatus. The sequence continues at coordinate 1,689,403,657 of NC_140589.1, forward strand.
TCCAAGAGGATAGTGATTTATCAATACGGGAGAGGATTGTAGACATATTCAATTGAATGGATGAGGGAATGGAATTAGAGAACCATATACCCAGGTATTTAATTTTTGAGGAATTCCAGGCAAAACCAGTAGAGGAAAAATGATGAGGGAGGCAGAATTTTGTAAGAGGGAGAATCTCCGTTTTATCCGAGTTAATCTTGTAACCAGAGACTTGTGAAAAGGAATTAAATTCAAATAGTAAGGCAGGAATAGATGTTTCGGGGGCAGAGATAAATAAAAGGATATCGTCAGCATATGCAGAGAGTTTCAATTGATTATTACCATACGGAAAACCAGAAATGGATACGTTATTCTGAATAGAAGTAAAAAAGGGTTCATGGGCAAGAATGAAGAGAAGCGGAGATAAAGGACAGCCTTGACGGACACCGCGCTGGAGAGGAAAATAAGAGGATAAATGACCGTTAACTAGAACAGAAGCTTTGGGGGCCGAATAAAGTAGGGAAATGAGGGAGATGAATTTAGGACCAAAGCCGTGCCAGCGTAGAGCAGCAAACAGAAAGGACCAATACACTCTGTCAAATGCCTTCTCAGCATCAACAGAAATAGCAGCTAGAGGGATGGAAAGAGATGAGACTTTATTTAAAACGTTGAGGAAAAGGCGAGAGTTGTCCGAGCTAAGTCTACCTTTAACAAAACCACATTGTTCCTTACCAATGAGATGGGGCATAAGAGAATCCAAGCGTAGAGAGAGCAATTTAGCAAATAATTTATAGTCCACATTTACTAAAGATATCGGTTTGTAATTTTTACAAAATTGAGGGTCACGACCCTCCTTGGGAATAAGGCAGATCGTGGCCTCATGGAAAGTTCCTGCCGCCCTGCCAGAAAGAAAGAATGATTGAAAGAGTGTTAAAAGTTTAGGGAGTAAAAGGTCAGAAAAATGCACGTAGAATTTGACAGAGAAACCATCAGGTCCCGGCGACTTACCTTTACTAAGAGTCTTTAAGGCGCTATCAAGTTCAGTAAGGGAAAGTTCATGCTCAAGGCCGAGAAAATTGAGATGAGAGGTAGAAGGGGCAGGAAGCTTCTCAAAATAGGATTGAATAAGAGAGGCGGGGGAGGAGATTCGGGTGTGTAAAGGGATTGATAAAAAAGCTGGAATTGGGTAAGCATATCTTGCTCTTTGTGTACAAGTAGATTATCTGAAGAATAAATAGAATCTATAGAAGTACGTTCCTTACGCGATTTGAGATAGTTAGCTAAGAGTTTACCCGATTTGTTGCGACCACCATAGTAGCGGGCACTACTCCGAAGAAGAACTGAAGAGGCATTATCAGTAGTAGTTTTATTAAAATCAAGTTTAGCACCTATGAGATCTGGTAAGACAGAATTGTTAGAGGAGGTGTAAAATCTATGTTCTAAGGACTTAATATGAGCCAACAAACCTTTCCGCTTGTTAAGAAAGAGTTTCTTTTTCTTAGAAACAAAATCAATAATGAACCCTCGTGCCGTCGCCTTAAAAGAATCCCAGATAAGATGGGGGGACAGAGAAGGATCAGAATTGAGTAAAAAGAATTCCTTGGCAAAGGAAAGAAAAGAAGAGAAAAGAGGGTCCATAAGAAGAGAGTTCTTAAACCGCCAGCGAGAAGATCTAGGATGTGAAGGGAGGAGATCAAGGTCTGTTACAATAGGAGCATGGTCAGAAATAACTATGGGTTCGATAGAAGAGGATAAGAGATTTTGGGAAAGGGGTTGAGAGAGAAAAATGTAATCAAGACGAGAAAGAGAAGCATGAGGGGGAGAGAAAAAGGAGTAGTCTAGGGTATCAGGATGTGAGAGTCTCCATGAGTCAATGAGATGTGATTGTGAAATAGTGTCAAGGAATTGCTTATGGGATTTGTGAGGTATAAAGCGGACAGATGATTTACGATCAAGAAACGGATCAACAATCTGGTTACAATCACCACCTAAAATAAACATGGTATCTCTGTGTTGGAAACATTTCGTGGTAATTAAAGGCCAGAAATTACAATCAGGTTGAGTAGGACCATAAACAGTAAAAACAGTTAAAGATACAGAATTAATTAATAACTTAGCTAGTACCCATCGACCATCAGTGTCGGTATCCTGGGATACAACCTTACATTTTAGTTTCTTGTGGCATAAAATAGCAACACCGTTTTTTATATTGGAAGATGGGGAGAATAAGACCGTACCCACCCAACTTAAGTGACTCGGCTTGAGTAAGATGAGTTTCTTGTAAAAGGACTAAATTAGGATTATAAGAAGCCAGGTGGGAAAGTATTCTCTGTCGCTGAATAGGATTAATAAAACCTTTTACATTCCATGAAATAACTTTGAAGGTAAAAACAGTAAAAATGAAATGGAAAAAGAAAAGCCATAAGGACCAGAAGTGAGAGAAGAATGCCAATAAATAAAAGAGAAGAGAAGATGAGAGAAAAGAGAATTTAAAAAGGGAAACATAAGAGCACAAAAGAGAAAAAACTAATGAGAAGGAACAAAAGAGGGGGGAAAGGTACAACCAATAAATAAGAGGGACAGAAGGGATGACAGGGGAGAGGAAGGGAGAGAAAAAAACAAGAAGAGACAGTACATATCCAAAAAGGATGACTGAAGACAACATACCTGAGTGGGAAAGGGGAACAGATAGCGGTGGGACAATGCCGACACTCAACAAGACGAGCCCCCCATATGCGGGAGTCCGAACCACACCAGGACAGGGAAAAACGCAGAAAGGGAGGCGACAAAATGAACTGGACCCAGCCAACCTATTAGAGTAAAACAAAGAAAAGCAATTAACACAGAAAGAATTAAAAGGGGTAAAAATAGCCAGCAATCCTTAAATATATAAAAAGAAAAAAAAAGAAAAAATAATGAGACCTAAGAACAGTGATGTCTAAAAAATAAAAAACAGAAAAGAGGCAAAGCCTGAGAGGAACATTACACTAAGACAACTAATATAGCATCAAAACAATACAACTGTAATGAAACCGGAGGCAAGAAATGTAAATTCAGGAACACGAGACCTGTAAGGAAAGAAGGTTATATGATCAACCATTAGAAGAGGTGGAAGTGTCCATTCCGTTGGGAGCGTGAATATGAATAAAGTTTTTAAGTTCTGCAGGATTTTGAAAAGTCCACGTTTGATTTTGGTATGTGACTTTGAAAAGACATGGATGGAATAAACCATATCTAGCGCCCAAAGAGCGAAGAGGAGCTCGAAGATTCAGAAACTCCTTCCTTCTGGTCGCAGTAGCATTGGAGACGTCTTGTGAGAGAAACACCCTCTGACCCATCCAGGAGATCTGACGTTTGGATCCAGCAGCCGAAAGGACCGAAAGAAGATCTGTAAATTTCAAAAAGAGGATGATGACTCCACGTGGCTTGGTCGAGGAAGATGTGCGAGGGCCAAGTCTGTGCGCTCTCTGGATACTGAGATAAGTGGTAAATGGCATATCCAGAAGTTTCGGAAGAAAGGAGGTGAAAAACGAGACAGGATCGTCTCCTTCCAGAGATTCCGGCAGACCATAAAAGCGAAGGTTATTCCTCCTATTTCGATTTTCTAAATCCTCGGTGTGTTGCTGAAGAGCGAGGACCGACTTCTCCAAGGAGGAAATTCGCTATGAATTAGCTGGAATATCTGTAACTTGCTGCTCCATCAACGACACTCTGTTCTCCATATCGGACCATTTCTCCTCAAGAGATTGCATCTTGTGATTAGTTTCTTCAACAGACGGCCGCAAAGCATGTATCTCATCCAGGAGAAGCTCCAGAGAGACAGGGGGGGTCGTCTTATCTGGAGAAGGAGGATCTTGCTTCAGGCGCTTAGAAGAAGTAGTGGGTGAAGAAGCCTTACCAGTCGATGTTTGCGCTGGCGGAGGACGATTTGAAGAAACTCCCGCCATTAGGTCTGTGTTAGAAGAAGAGTCTGTAGCGGAGGAGGGTGAACTCGTTGCCGTGGGAGGGCGTTTAGAGGGGATGAAAACAAACTTTGGACTACGCAATTTTCCCATAAAGAGGTAATAGTCCACAGGCCTCAAGGCGCCCAGTAGATGGCGTTACAATCCACAAAGGGGAACATGGACGCAGAACCAGGCAGGGAAAAGGAGCAATCCTCACAACCCCCTCTCCTCCAGGCAATAATGCAGGTCCTGCGAAGCGCGAGAGTGACAAAAAATCACAAAGTTATAGGTCCTTGGTGCCAAGAAAAATAACCATTGCAGCAGAGATAGAAACAAGAGTTTTTTTCAAATAGAGGAGCTTGCACAGCATAGTACATAAAATAAAAGCATTCCTGGTATTTAGAGGAAATTGTAGTAGAAATACCAAGTTAGTGGGGTCACAGAAGGTGGCAACGTTAGAAAATCCCTTCCGTGTGGGCAGAATGAAGCATTACAAAGCGGGCGAAAATCACCTTAGCTGGAACAGCAGCTCATTATCTCGCAGCGCGCATATCTAAAATGGCGGCTGCTCCAAGGAAATCTTCTATGGTAAACAAACAGCGAAGCGCGTAGCTGTCGACAGCTATAAATCGCCTCACCAGATGCATAAAGTATTCCCTGGAGCGATGCGGGTGGCAGACGACCAGTTGTGACGGGAAATCATGCCGGCAACGTTAATAGAAGGTCCCAGTGTGGAAGAGCGGAGACCCTAGGCAGCCATCTTGTGTGGCGCCATTGCCACGCCCCCATCTTGCGCGGCGCCGTAGCCACGCCCCCCCCCCAATTTAGATTTTAAAAGTGGTACTGGCAGTGTTCTAGTAGCAGTTTGCCAATGGACTGAATCCTTCGTGGGCCTCTGTCAACACTGGACTATTCCTGTGGTTGCAGGATAGATACAAGAATCACACATCTGATGGTATTTGGCTAATTGCTTTCACCTGGCTGGACTGTTCCCATGAGGCACAGGGTCAAGACTGATTTGCATATGGCCATGTCTAAACTGGGGTGGCGTAGTGGGCAAAAGAACGATGGATTTAACCCAGATCTCTTGACTGGGGGAGAATGTCTGCATTGTCAGCATTCCATCCATCATTTGTTTGTTGTAACGCTTTTCGCCCTAAGTGGGATGGGTATTCCCAGACGTGGGACCCGTGCTCACTACGCCACTGGAGTCAAGCTATCCTGGCTGATGACGGCTGATAGCCAGAAACCGGTCCTAGGATGCTTGATTCCGGTCCAGGGAAGACATGGCTTGGCAGTTCGGGCTGGACTGTTCCCATGAGGCACAGCGTCAAGACTGATTTGCATATGGCCATGTCTAAACTGGGGTGGCGTAGTGGGCAAAAGAAGGATGTATTTAACCCAGATCTCTTGACTGGGGGAGAATGTCTGCATTGTCAGCATTCCGTCCATCATTTGTTTGTTGTAACGCTTTTCGCCCTAAGTGGGATGGGTATTCCCAGACGTGGGACCCGTGCTCACTACGCCACTGGAGTCAAGCTATCCTGGCTGATGACGGCTGATAGCCAGAAACCGGTCCTAGGATGCTTGATTCCGGTCCAGGGAAGACATGGCTTGGCAGTTCGGGCTGGACTGTTCCCATGAGGCACAGGGTCAAGACTGATTTGCATATGGCCATGTCTAAACTGGGGTGGCGTAGTGGGCAAAAGAACGATGGATTTAACCCGGATCTCTTGACTGGGGGAGAATGTCTGCATTGTCAGCATTCCGTCCATCATTTGTTTGTTGTAACGCTTTTCGCCCTAAGTGGGATGGGTATTCCCAGACGTGGGACCCGTGCTCACTACGCCACTGGAGGCAAGCTATCCTGGCTGATGACGGCTGATAGCCAGAAACCGGTCCTAGGATGCTTGATTCCGGTCCAGGGAAGACATGGCTTGGCAGTTCGGGCTGGACTGTTCCCATGAGGCACAGGGTCAAGACTGATTTGCATATGGCCATGTCTAAACTGGGGTGGCGTAGTGGGCAAAAGAACGATGGATTTAACCCAGATCTCTTGACTGGGGGAGAATGTCTGCATTGTCAGCATTCCGTCCATCATTTGTTTGTTGTAACGCTTTTCGCCCTAAGTGGGATGGGTATTCCCAGACGTGGGACCCGTGCTCACTACGCCACTGGAGTCAAGCTATCCTGGCTGATGACGGCTGATAGCCAGAAACCGGTCCTAGGATGCTTGATTCCGGTCCAGGGAAGACATGGCTTGGCAGTTCGGGCTGGACTGTTCCCATGAGGCACAGGGTCAAGACTGATTTGCATATGGCCATGTCTAAACTGGGGTGGCGTAGTGGGCAAAAGAACAATGGATTTAACCCAGATCTCTTGACTGGGGGAGAATGTCTGCATTGTCAGCATTCCGTCCATCATTTGTTTGTTGTAACGCTTTTCGCCCTAAGTGGGATGGGTATTCCCAGACGTGGGACCCGTGCTCACTACGCCACTGGAGTCAAGCTATCCTGGCTGATGACGGCTGATAGCCAGAAACCGGTCCTAGGATGCTTGATTCCGGTCCAGGGAAGACATGGCTTGGCAGTTCGGGCTGGACTGTTCCCATGAGGCACAGGGTCAAGACTGATTTGCATATGGCCATGTCTAAACTGGGGTGGCGTAGTGGGCAAAAGAACGATGGATTTAACCCAGATCTCTTGACTGGGGGAGAATGTCTGCATTGTCAGCATTCCGTCCATCATTTGTTTGTTGTAACGCTTTTCGCCCTAAGTGGGATGGGTATTCCCAGACGTGGGACCCGTGCTCACTACGCCACTGGAGTCAAGCTATCCTGGCTGATGACGGCTGATAGCCAGAAACCGGTCCTAGGATGCTTGATTCCGGTCCAGGGAAGACATGGCTTGGCAGTTCGGGCTGGACTGTTCCCATGAGGCACAGGGTCAAGACTGATTTGCATATGGCCATGTCTAAACTGGGGTGGCGTAGTGGGCAAAAGAACGATGGATTTAACCCAGATCTCTTGACTGGGGGAGAATGTCTGCATTGTCAGCATTCCGTCCATCATTTGTTTGTTGTAACGCTTTTCGCCCTAAGTGGGATGGGTATTCCCAGACGTGGGACCCGTGCTCACTACGCCACTGGAGTCAAGCTATGCTGGCTGATGACGGCTGATAGCCAGAAACCGGTCCTAGGATGCTTGATTCCGGTCCAGGAAAGACATGGCTTGGCAGTTCGGGCTGGACTGTTCCCATGAGGCACAGGGTCAAGACTGATTTGCATATGGCCATGTCTAAACTGGGGTGGCGTAGTGGGCAAAAGAACGATGGATTTAACCCAGATCTCTTGACTGGGGGAGAATGTCTGCATTGTCAGCATTCCGTCCATCATTTGTTTGTTGTAACGCTTTTCGCCCTAAGTGGGATGGGTATTCCCAGACGTGGGATCCGTGCTCACTACGCCACTGGAGTCAAGCTATCCTGGCTGATGACGGCTGATAGCCAGAAACCGGTCCTAGGATGCTTGATTCCGGTCCAGGGAAGACATGGCTTGGCAGTTCGGGCTGGACTGTTCCCATGAGGCACAGGGTCAAGACTGATTTGCATATGGCCATGTCTAAACTGGGGTGGCGTAGTGGGCAAAAGAACGATGGATTTAACCCAGATCTCTTGACTGGGGGAGAATGTCTGCATTGTCAGCATTCCGTCCATCATTTGTTTGTTGTAACGCTTTTCACCCTAAGTGGGATGGGTATTCCCAGACGTGGGACCCGTGCTCACTACGCCACTGGAGTCAAGCTATCCTGGCTGATGACGGCTGATAGCCAGAAACCGGTCCTAGGATGCTTGATTCCGGTCCAGGGAAGACATGGCTTGGCAGTTCGGGCTGGACTGTTCCCATGAGGCACAGGGTCAAGACTGATTTGCATATGGCCATGTCTAAATTGGGGTGGCGTAGTGGGCAAAAGAACGATGGATTTAACCCAGATCTCTTGACTGGGGGAGAATGTCTGCATTGTCAGCATTCCGTCCATCATTTGTTTGTTGTAACGCTTTTCGCCCTAAGTGGGATGGGTATTCCCAGACGTGGGACCCGTGCTCACTACGCCACTGGAGTCAAGCTATCCTGGCTGATGATGGCTGATAGCCAGAAACCGGTCCTAGGATGCTTGATTCCGGTCCAGGGAAGACATGGCTTGGCAGTTCGGGCTGGACTGTTCCCATGAGGCACAGGGTCAAGACTGATTTGCATATGGCCATGTCTAAACTGGGGTGGCGTAGTGGGCAAAAGAACGATGGATTTAACCCAGATCTCTTGACTGGGGGAGAATGTCTGCATTGTCAGCATTCCGTCCATCATTTGTTTGTTGTAACGCTTTTCGCCCTAAGTGGGATGGGTATTCCCAGACGTGGGACCCGTGCTCACTACGCCACTGGAGTCAAGCTATCCTGGCTGATGACGGCTGATAGCCAGAAACCGGTCCTAGGATGCTTGATTCCGGTCCAGGGAAGACATGGCTTGGCAGTTCGGGCTGGACTGTTCCCATGAGGCACAGGGTCAAGACTGATTTGCATATGGCCATGTCTAAACTGGGGTGGCGTAGTGGGCAAAAGAACGATGGATTTAACCCAGATCTCTTGACTGGGGGAGAATGTCTGCATTGTCAGCATTCCGTCCATCATTTGTTTGTTGTAACGCTTTTCGCCCTAAGTGGGATGGGTATTCCCAGACGTGGGACCCGTGCTCACTACGCCACTGGAGTCAAGCTATCCTGGCTGATGACGGCTGATAGCCAGAAACCGGTCCTAGGATGCTTGATTCCGGTCCAGGGAAGACATGGCTTGGCAGTTCGGGCTGGACTGTTCCCATGAGGCACAGGGTCAAGACTGATTTGCATATGGCCATGTCTAAACTGGGGTGGCGTAGTGGGCAAAAGAACGATGGATTTAACCCAGATCTCTTGACTGGGGGAGAATGTCTGCATTGTCAGCATTCCGTCCATCATTTGTTTGTTGTAACGCTTTTCGCCCTAAGTGGGATGGGTATTCCCAGACGTGGGACCCGTGCTCACTACGCCACTGGAGTCAAGCTATCCTGGCTGATGACGGCTGATAGCCAGAAACCGGTCCTAGGATGCTTGATTCCGGTCCAGCGAAGACATGGCTTGGCAGTTCGGGCTGGACTGTTCCCATGAGGCACAGGGTCAAGACTGATTTGCATATGGCCATGTCTAAACTGGGGTGGCGTAGTGGGCAAAAGAACGATGGATTTAACCCAGATCTCTTGACTGGGGGAGAATGTCTGCATTGTCAGCATTCCGTCCATCATTTGTTTGTTGTAACGCTTTTCGCCCTAAGTGGGATGGGTATTCCCAGACGTGGGACCCGTGCTCACTACGCCACTGGAGTCAAGCTATCCTGGCTGATGACGGCTGATAGCCAGAAACCGGTCCTAGGATGCTTGATTCCGGTCCAGGGAAGACATGGCTTGGCAGTTCGGGCTGGACTGTTCCCATGAGGCACAGGGTCAAGACTGATTTGCATATGGCCATGTCTAAACTGGGGTGGCGTAGTGGGCAAAAGAACGATGGATTTAACCCAGATCTCTTGACTGGGGGAGAATGTCTGCATTGTCAGCATTCCGTCCATCATTTGTTTGTTGTAACGCTTTTCGCCCTAAGTGGGATGGGTATTCCCAGACGTGGGACCCGTGCTCACTACGCCACTGGAGTCAAGCTATCCTGGCTGATGACGGCTGATAGCCAGAAACCGGTCCTAGGATGCTTGATTCCGGTCCAGGGAAGACATGGCTTGGCAGTTCGGGCTGGACTGTTCCCATGAGGCACAGGGTCAAGACTGATTTGCATATGGCCATGTCTAAACTGGGGTGGCGTAGTGGGCAAAAGAACGATGGATTTAACCCAGATCTCTTGACTGGGGGAGAATGTCTGCATTGTCAGCATTCCGTCCATCATTTGTTTGTTGTAACGCTTTTCGCCCTAAGTGGGATGGGTATTCCCAGACGTGGGACCCGTGCTCACTACGCCACTGGAGTCAAGCTATCCTGGCTGATGACGGCTGATAGCCAGAAACCGGTCCTAGAATGCTTGATTCCGGTCCAGGGAAGACATGGCTTGGCAGTTCGGGCTGGACTGTTCCCATGAGGCACAGGGTCAAGACTGATTTGCATATGGCCATGTCTAAACTGGGGTGGCATAGTGGGCAAAAGAACGATGGATTTAACCCAGATCTCTTGACTGGGGGAGAATGTCTGCATTGTCAGCATTCCGTCCATCATTTGTTTGTTGTAACGCTTTTCGCCCTAAGTGGGATGGGTATTCCCAGACGTGGGACCCGTGCTCACTACGCCACTGGAGTCAAGCTATCCTGGCTGATGACGGCTGATAGCCAGAAACCGGTCCTAGGATGCTTGATTCCGGTCCAGGGAAGACATGGCTTGGCAGTTCGGGCTGGACTGTTCCCATGAGGCACAAGGTCAAGACTGATTTGCATATGGCCATGTCTAAACTGGGATGGCGTAGTGGGCAAAAGAACGATGGATTTAACCCAGATCTCTTGACTGGGGGAGAATGTCTGCATTGTCAGCATTCCGTTCATCATTTGTTTGTTGTAACGCTTTTCGCCCTAAGTGGGATGGGTATTCCCAGACGTGGGACCCGTGCTCACTACGCCACTGGAGTCAAGCTATCCTGGCTGATGATGGCTGATAGCCAGAAACCGGTCCTAGGATGCTTGATTCCGGTCCAGGGAAGACATGGCTTGGCAGTTCGGGCTGGACTGTTCCCATGAGGCACAGGGTCAAGACTGATTTGCATATGGCCATGTCTAAACTGGGGTGGCGTAGTGGGCAAAAGAACGATGGATTTAACCCAGATCTCTTGACTGGGGGAGAATGTCTGCATTGTCAGCATTCCGTCCATCATTTGTTTGTTGTAACGCTTTTCGCCCTAAGTGGGATGGGTATTCCCAGACGTGGGACCCGTGCTCACTACGCCACTGGAGTCAAGCTATCCTGGCTGATGACGGCTGATAGCCAGAAACCGGTCCTAGGATGCTTGATTCCGGTCCAGGGAAGACATGGCTTGGCAGTTCGGGCTGGACTGTTCCCATGAGGCACAGGGTCAAGACTCATTTGCATATGGCCATGTCTAAACTGGGGTGGCGTAGTGGGCAAAAGAACGATGGATTTAACCCAGATCTCTTGACTGGGGGAGAATGTCTGCATTGTCAGCATTCTGTCCATCATTTGTTTGTTGTAACGCTTTTCGCCCTAAGTGGGATGGGTATTCCCAGACGTGGGACCCGTGCTCACTACGCCACTGGAGTCAAGCTATCCTGGCTGATGACGGCTGATAGCCAGAAACCGGTCCTAGGATGCTTGATTCCGGTCCAGCGAAGACATGGCTTGGCAGTTCGGGCTGGACTGTTCCCATGAGGCACAGGGTCAAGACTGATTTACATATGGCCATGTCTAAACTGGGGTGGCGTAGTGGGCAAAAGAACGATGGATTTAACCCAGATCTCTTGACTGGGGGAGAATGTCTGCATTGTCAGCATTCCGTCCATCATTTGTTTGTTGTAACGCTTTTCGCCCTAAGTGGGATGGGTATTGCCAGACGTGGGACCCGTGCTCACTACGCCACTGGAGTCAAGCTATGCTGGCTGATGACGGCTGATAGCCAGAAACCGGTCCTAGGATGCTTGATTCCGGTCCAGGGAAGACATGGCTTGGCAGTTCGGGCTGGACTGTTCCCATGAGGCACAGGGTCAAGACTGATTTGCATATGGCCATGTCTAAACTGGGGTGGCGTAGTGGGCAAAAGAACGATGGATTTAACCCAGATCTCTTGACTGGGGGAGAATGTCTGCATTGTCAGCATTCCGTCCATCATTTGTTTGTTGTAACGCTTTTCGCCCTAAGTGGGATGGGTATTCCCAGACGTGGGACCCGTGCTCACTACGCCACTGGAGTCAAGCTATCCTGGCTGATGACGGCTGATAGCCAGAAACCGGTCCTAGGATGCTTGATTCCGGTCCAGGGAAGACATGGCTTGGCAGTTCGGGCTGGACTGTTCCCATGAGGCACAGGGTCAAGACTGATTTGCATATGGCCATGTCTAAACTGGGGTGGCGTAGTGGGCAAAAGAACGATGGATTTAACCCAGATCTCTTGACTGGGGGAGAATGTCTGCATTGTCAGCATTCCGTCCATCATTTGTTTGTTGTAACGCTTTTCGCCCTAAGTGGGATGGGTATTCCCAGACGTGGGACCCGTGCTCACTACGCCACTGGAGTCAAGCTATCCTGGCTGATGACGGCTGATAGCCAGAAACCGGTCCTAGGATGCTTGATTCCGGTCCAGGGAAGACATGGCTTGGCAGTTCGGGCTGGACTGTTCCCATGAGGCACAGGGTCAAGACTGATTTGCATATGGCCATGTCTAAACTGGGGTGGCGTAGTGGGCAAAAGAACGATGGATTTAACCCAGATCTCTTGACTGGGGGAGAATGTCTGCATTGTCAGCATTCCGTCCATCATTTGTTTGTTGTAACGCTTTTCGCCCTAAGTGGGATGGGTATTCCCAGACGTGGGACCCGTGCTCACTACGCCACTGGAGTCAAGCTATCCTGGCTGATGACGGCTGATAGCCAGAAACCGGTCCTAGGATGCTTGATTCCGGTCCAGGGAAGACATGGCTTGGCAGTTCGGGCTGGACTGTTCCCATGAGGCACAGGGTCAAGACTGATTTGCATATGGCCATGTCTAAACTGGGGTGGCGTAGTGGGCAAAAGAACGATGGATTTAACCCAGATCTCTTGACTGGGGGAGAATGTCTGCATTGTCAGCATTCCGTCCATCATTTGTTTGTTGTAACGCTTTTCGCCCTAAGTGGGATGGGTATTCCCAGACGTGGGACCCGTGCTCACTACGCCACTGGAGTCAAGCTATCCTGGCTGATGACGGCTGATAGCCAGAAACCGGTCCTAGGATGCTTGATTCCGGTCCAGGGAAGACATGGCTTGGCAGTTCGGGCTGGACTGTTCCCATGAGGCACAGGGTCAAGACTGATTTGCATATGGCCATGTCTAAACTGGGGTGGCGTAGTGGGCAAAAGAACGATGGATTTAACCCAGATCTCTTGACTGGGGGAGAATGTCTGCATTGTCAGCATTCCGTCCATCATTTGTTTGTTGTAACGCTTTTCGCCCTAAGTGGGATGGGTATTCCCAGACGTGGGACCCGTGCTCACTACGCCACTGGAGTCAAGCTATCCTGGCTGATGACGGCTGATAGCCAGAAACCGGTCCTAGGATGCTTGATTCCGGTCCAGGGAAGACATGGCTTGGCAGTTCGGGCTGGACTGTTCCCATGAGGCACAGGGTCAAGACTGATTTGCATATGGCCATGTCTAAACTGGGGTGGCGTAGTGGGCAAAAGAACGATGGATTTAACCCAGATCTCTTGACTGGGGGAGAATGTCTGCATTGTCAGGATTCCGTCCATCATTTGTTTGTTGTAACGCTTTTCGCCCTAAGTGGGATGGGTATTCCCAGACGTGGGACCCGTGCTCACTACGCCACTGGAGTCAAGCTATCCTGGCTGATGACGGCTGATAGCCAGAAACCGGTCCTAGGATGCTTGATTCCGGTCCAGGGAAGACATGGCTTGGCAGTTCGGGCTGGACTGTTCCCATGAGGCACAGGGTCAAGACTGATTTGCATATGGCCATGTCTAAACTGGGGTGGCGTAGTGGGCAAAAGAACGATGGATTTAACCCAGATCTCTTGACTGGGGGAGAATGTCTGCATTGTCAGCATTCCGTCCATCATTTGTTTGTTGTAACGCTTTTCGCCCTAAGTGGGATGGGTATTCCCAGACGTGGGACCCGTGCTCACTACGCCACTGGAGTCAAGCTATCCTGGCTGATGACGGCTGATAGCCAGAAACCGGTCCTAGGATGCTTGATTCCGGTCCAGGGAAGACATGGCTTGGCAGTTCGGGCTGGACTGTTCCCATGAGGCACAGGGTCAAGACTGATTTGCATATGGCCATGTCTAAACTGGGGTGGCGTAGTGGGCAAAAGAACGATGGATTTAACCCAGATCTCTTGACTGGGGGAGAATGTCTGCATTGTCAGCATTCCGTCCATCATTTGTTTGTTGTAACGCTTTTCGCCCTAAGTGGGATGGGTATTCCCAGACGTGGGACCCGTGCTCACTACGCCACTGGAGTCAAGCTATCCTGGCTGATGACGGCTGATAGCCAGAAACCGGTCCTAGGATGCTTGATTCCGGTCCAGGGAAGACATGGCTTGGCAGTTCGGGCTGGACTGTTCCCATGAGGCACAGGGTCAAGACTGCTTTGCATATGGCCATGTCTAAACTGGGGTGGCGTAGTGGGCAAAAGAACGATGGATTTAACCCAGATCTCTTGACTGGGGGAGAATGTCTGCATTGTCAGCATTCCGTCCATCATTTGTTTGTTGTAACGCTTTTCGCCCTAAGTGGGATGGGTATTCCCAGACGTGGGACCCGTGCTCACTACGCCACTGGAGTCAAGCTATCCTGGCTGATGACGGCTGATAGCCAGAAACCGGTCCTAGGATGCTTGATTCCGGTCCAGGGAAGACATGGCTTGGCAGTTCGGGCTGGACTGTTCCCATGAGGCACAGGGTCAAGACTGATTTGCATATGGCCATGTCTAAACTGGGGTGGCGTAGTGGGCAAAAGAACGATGGATTTAACCCAGATCTCTTGACTGGGGGAGAATGTCTGCATTGTCAGCATTCCGTCCATCATTTGTTTGTTGTAACGCTTTTCGCCCTAAGTGGGATGGGTATTCCCAGACGTGGGACCCGTGCTCACTACGCCACTGGAGTCAAGCTATCCTGGCTGATGACGGCTGATAGCCAGAAACCGGTCCTAGGATGCTTGATTCCGGTCCAGGGAAGACATGGCTTGGCAGTTCGGGCTGGACTGTTCCCATGAGGCACAGGGTCAAGACTGATTTGCATATGGCCATGTCTAAACTGGGGTGGCGTAGTGGGCAAAAGAACGATGGATTTAACCCAGATCTCTTGACTGGGGGAGAATGTCTGCATTGTCAGCATTCCGTCCATCATTTGTTTGTTGTAACGCTTTTCGCCCTAAGTGGGATGGGTATTCCCAGACGTGGGACCCGTGCTCACTACGCCACTGGAGTCAAGCTATCCTGGCTGATGACGGCTGATAGCCAGAAACCGGTCCTAGGATGCTTGATTCCGGTCCAGGGAAGACATGGCTTGGCAGTTCGGGCTGGACTGTTCCCATGAGGCACAGGGTCAAGACTGATTTGCATATGGCCATGTCTAAACTGGGGTGGCGTAGTGGGCAAAAGAACGATGGATTTAACCCAGATCTCTTGACTGGGGGAGAATGTCTGCATTGTCAGCATTCCGTCCATCATTTGTTTGTTGTAACGCTTTTCGCCCTAAGTGGGATGGGTATTCCCAGACGTGGGACCCGTGCTCACTACGCCACTGGAGTCAAGCTATCCTGGCTGATGACGGCTGATAGCCAGAAACCGGTCCTAGGATGCTTGATTCCGGTCCAGGGAAGACATGGCTTGGCAGTTCGGGCTGGACTGTTCCCATGAGGCACAGGGTCAAGACTGATTTGCATATGGCCATGTCTAAACTGGGGTGGCGTAGTGGGCAAAAGAACAATGGATTTAACCCAGATCTCTTGACTGGGGGAGAATGTCTGCATTGTCAGCATTCCGTCCATCATTTGTTTGTTGTAACGCTTTTCGCCCTAAGTGGGATGGGTATTCCCAGACGTGGGACCCGTGCTCACTACGCCACTGGAGTCAAGCTATCCTGGCTGATGACGGCTGATAGCCAGAAACCGGTCCTAGGATGCTTGATTCCGGTCCAGCGAAGACATGGCTTGGCAGTTCGGGCTGGACTGTTCCCATGAGGCACAGGGTCAAGACTGATTTGCATATGGCCATGTCTAAACTGGGGTGGCGTAGTGGGCAAAAGAACGATGGATTTAACCCAGATCTCTTGACTGGGGGAGAATGTCTGCATTGTCAGCATTCCGTCCATCATTTGTTTGTTGTAACGCTTTTCGCCCTAAGTGGGATGGGTATTCCCAGACGTGGGACCCGTGCTCACTACGCCACTGGAGTCAAGCTATCCTGGCTGATGACGGCTGATAGCCAGAAACCGGTCCTAGGATGCTTGATTCCGGTCCAGGGAAGACATGGCTTGGCAGTTCGGGCTGGACTGTTCCCATGAGGCACAGGGTCAAGACTGATTTGCATATGGCCATGTCTAAACTGGGGTGGCGTAGTGGGCAAAAGAACGATGGATTTAACCCAGATCTCTTGACTGGGGGAGAATGTCTGCATTGTCAGCATTCCGTCCATCATTTGTTTGTTGTAACGCTTTTCGCCCTAAGTGGGATGGGTATTCCCAGACGTGGGACCCGTGCTCACTACGCCACTGGAGTCAAGCTATCCTGGCTGATGACGGCTGATAGCCAGAAACCGGTCCTAGGATGCTTGATTCCGGTCCAGGGAAGACATGGCTTGGCAGTTCGGGCTGGACTGTTCCCATGAGGCACAGGGTCAAGACTGATTTGCATATGGCCATGTCTAAACTGGGGTGGCGTAGTGGGCAAAAGAACGATGGATTTAACCCAGATCTCTTGACTGGGGGAGAATGTCTGCATTGTCAGCATTCCGTCCATCATTTGTTTGTTGTAACGCTTTTCGCCCTAAGTGGGATGGGTATTCCCAGACGTGGGACCCGTGCTCACTACGCCACTGGAGTCAAGCTATCCTGGCTGATGACGGCTGATAGCCAGAAACCGGTCCTAGAATGCTTGATTCCGGTCCAGGGAAGACATGGCTTGGCAGTTCGGGCTGGACTGTTCCCATGAGGCACAGGGTCAAGACTGATTTGCATATGGCCATGTCTAAACTGGGGTGGCATAGTGGGCAAAAGAACGATGGATTTAACCCAGATCTCTTGACTGGGGGAGAATGTCTGCATTGTCAGCATTCCGTCCATCATTTGTTTGTTGTAACGCTTTTCGCCCTAAGTGGGATGGGTATTCCCAGACGTGGGACCCGTGCTCACTACGCCACTGGAGTCAAGCTATCCTGGCTGATGACGGCTGATAGCCAGAAACCGGTCCTAGGATGCTTGATTCCGGTCCAGGGAAGACATGGCTTGGCAGTTCGGGCTGGACTGTTCCCATGAGGCACAAGGTCAAGACTGATTTGCATATGGCCATGTCTAAACTGGGATGGCGTAGTGGGCAAAAGAACGATGGATTTAACCCAGATCTCTTGACTGGGGGAGAATGTCTGCATTGTCAGCATTCCGTTCATCATTTGTTTGTTGTAACGCTTTTCGCCCTAAGTGGGATGGGTATTCCCAGACGTGGGACCCGTGCTCACTACGCCACTGGAGTCAAGCTATCCTGGCTGATGATGGCTGATAGCCAGAAACCGGTCCTAGGATGCTTGATTCCGGTCCAGGGAAGACATGGCTTGGCAGTTCGGGCTGGACTGTTCCCATGAGGCACAGGGTCAAGACTGATTTGCATATGGCCATGTCTAAACTGGGGTGGCGTAGTGGGCAAAAGAACGATGGATTTAACCCAGATCTCTTGACTGGGGGAGAATGTCTGCATTGTCAGCATTCCGTCCATCATTTGTTTGTTGTAACGCTTTTCGCCCTAAGTGGGATGGGTATTCCCAGACGTGGGACCCGTGCTCACTACGCCACTGGAGTCAAGCTATCCTGGCTGATGACGGCTGATAGCCAGAAACCGGTCCTAGGATGCTTGATTCCGGTCCAGGGAAGACATGGCTTGGCAGTTCGGGCTGGACTGTTCCCATGAGGCACAGGGTCAAGACTCATTTGCATATGGCCATGTCTAAACTGGGGTGGCGTAGTGGGCAAAAGAACGATGGATTTAACCCAGATCTCTTGACTGGGGGAGAATGTCTGCATTGTCAGCATTCTGTCCATCATTTGTTTGTTGTAACGCTTTTCGCCCTAAGTGGGATGGGTATTCCCAGACGTGGGACCCGTGCTCACTACGCCACTGGAGTCAAGCTATCCTGGCTGATGACGGCTGATAGCCAGAAACCGGTCCTAGGATGCTTGATTCCGGTCCAGCGAAGACATGGCTTGGCAGTTCGGGCTGGACTGTTCCCATGAGGCACAGGGTCAAGACTGATTTACATATGGCCATGTCTAAACTGGGGTGGCGTAGTGGGCAAAAGAACGATGGATTTAACCCAGATCTCTTGACTGGGGGAGAATGTCTGCATTGTCAGCATTCCGTCCATCATTTGTTTGTTGTAACGCTTTTCGCCCTAAGTGGGATGGGTATTGCCAGACGTGGGACCCGTGCTCACTACGCCACTGGAGTCAAGCTATGCTGGCTGATGACGGCTGATAGCCAGAAACCGGTCCTAGGATGCTTGATTCCGGTCCAGGGAAGACATGGCTTGGCAGTTCGGGCTGGACTGTTCCCATGAGGCACAGGGTCAAGACTGATTTGCATATGGCCATGTCTAAACTGGGGTGGCGTAGTGGGCAAAAGAACGATGGATTTAACCCAGATCTCTTGACTGGGGGAGAATGTCTGCATTGTCAGCATTCCGTCCATCATTTGTTTGTTGTAACGCTTTTCGCCCTAAGTGGGATGGGTATTCCCAGACGTGGGACCCGTGCTCACTACGCCACTGGAGTCAAGCTATCCTGGCTGATGACGGCTGATAGCCAGAAACCGGTCCTAGGATGCTTGATTCCGGTCCAGGGAAGACATGGCTTGGCAGTTCGGGCTGGACTGTTCCCATGAGGCACAGGGTCAAGACTGATTTGCATATGGCCATGTCTAAACTGGGGTGGCGTAGTGGGCAAAAGAACGATGGATTTAACCCAGATCTCTTGACTGGGGGAGAATGTCTGCATTGTCAGCATTCCGTCCATCATTTGTTTGTTGTAACGCTTTTCGCCCTAAGTGGGATGGGTATTCCCAGACGTGGGACCCGTGCTCACTACGCCACTGGAGTCAAGCTATCCTGGCTGATGACGGCTGATAGCCAGAAACCGGTCCTAGGATGCTTGATTCCGGTCCAGGGAAGACATGGCTTGGCAGTTCGGGCTGGACTGTTCCCATGAGGCACAGGGTCAAGACTGATTTGCATATGGCCATGTCTAAACTGGGGTGGCGTAGTGGGCAAAAGAACGATGGATTTAACCCAGATCTCTTGACTGGGGGAGAATGTCTGCATTGTCAGCATTCCGTCCATCATTTGTTTGTTGTAACGCTTTTCGCCCTAAGTGGGATGGGTATTCCCAGACGTGGGACCCGTGCTCACTACGCCACTGGAGTCAAGCTATCCTGGCTGATGACGGCTGATAGCCAGAAACCGGTCCTAGGATGCTTGATTCCGGTCCAGGGAAGACATGGCTTGGCAGTTCGGGCTGGACTGTTCCCATGAGGCACAGGGTCAAGACTGATTTGCATATGGCCATGTCTAAACTGGGGTGGCGTAGTGGGCAAAAGAACGATGGATTTAACCCAGATCTCTTGACTGGGGGAGAATGTCTGCATTGTCAGCATTCCGTCCATCATTTGTTTGTTGTAACGCTTTTCGCCCTAAGTGGGATGGGTATTCCCAGACGTGGGACCCGTGCTCACTACGCCACTGGAGTCAAGCTATCCTGGCTGATGACGGCTGATAGCCAGAAACCGGTCCTAGGATGCTTGATTCCGGTCCAGGGAAGACATGGCTTGGCAGTTCGGGCTGGACTGTTCCCATGAGGCACAGGGTCAAGACTGATTTGCATATGGCCATGTCTAAACTGGGGTGGCGTAGTGGGCAAAAGAACGATGGATTTAACCCAGATCTCTTGACTGGGGGAGAATGTCTGCATTGTCAGGATTCCGTCCATCATTTGTTTGTTGTAACGCTTTTCGCCCTAAGTGGGATGGGTATTCCCAGACGTGGGACCCGTGCTCACTACGCCACTGGAGTCAAGCTATCCTGGCTGATGACGGCTGATAGCCAGAAACCGGTCCTAGGATGCTTGATTCCGGTCCAGGGAAGACATGGCTTGGCAGTTCGGGCTGGACTGTTCCCATGAGGCACAGGGTCAAGACTGATTTGCATATGGCCATGTCTAAACTGGGGTGGCGTAGTGGGCAAAAGAACGATGGATTTAACCCAGATCTCTTGACTGGGGGAGAATGTCTGCATTGTCAGCATTCCGTCCATCATTTGTTTGTTGTAACGCTTTTCGCCCTAAGTGGGATGGGTATTCCCAGACGTGGGACCCGTGCTCACTACGCCACTGGAGTCAAGCTATCCTGGCTGATGACGGCTGATAGCCAGAAACCGGTCCTAGGATGCTTGATTCCGGTCCAGGGAAGACATGGCTTGGCAGTTCGGGCTGGACTGTTCCCATGAGGCACAGGGTCAAGACTGATTTGCATATGGCCATGTCTAAACTGGGGTGGCGTAGTGGGCAAAAGAACGATGGATTTAACCCAGATCTCTTGACTGGGGGAGAATGTCTGCATTGTCAGCATTCCGTCCATCATTTGTTTGTTGTAACGCTTTTCGCCCTAAGTGGGATGGGTATTCCCAGACGTGGGACCCGTGCTCACTACGCCACTGGAGTCAAGCTATCCTGGCTGATGACGGCTGATAGCCAGAAACCGGTCCTAGGATGCTTGATTCCGGTCCAGGGAAGACATGGCTTGGCAGTTCGGGCTGGACTGTTCCCATGAGGCACAGGGTCAAGACTGCTTTGCATATGGCCATGTCTAAACTGGGGTGGCGTAGTGGGCAAAAGAACGATGGATTTAACCCAGATCTCTTGACTGGGGGAGAATGTCTGCATTGTCAGCATTCCGTCCATCATTTGTTTGTTGTAACGCTTTTCGCCCTAAGTGGGATGGGTATTCCCAGACGTGGGACCCGTGCTCACTACGCCACTGGAGTCAAGCTATCCTGGCTGATGACGGCTGATAGCCAGAAACCGGTCCTAGGATGCTTGATTCCGGTCCAGGGAAGACATGGCTTGGCAGTTCGGGCTGGACTGTTCCCATGAGGCACAGGGTCAAGACTGATTTGCATATGGCCATGTCTAAACTGGGGTGGCGTAGTGGGCAAAAGAACGATGGATTTAACCCAGATCTCTTGACTGGGGGAGAATGTCTGCATTGTCAGCATTCCGTCCATCATTTGTTTGTTGTAACGCTTTTCGCCCTAAGTGGGATGGGTATTCCCAGACGTGGGACCCGTGCTCACTACGCCACTGGAGTCAAGCTATCCTGGCTGATGACGGCTGATAGCCAGAAACCGGTCCTAGGATGCTTGATTCCGGTCCAGGGAAGACATGGCTTGGCAGTTCGGGCTGGACTGTTCCCATGAGGCACAGGGTCAAGACTGATTTGCATATGGCCATGTCTAAACTGGGGTGGCGTAGTGGGCAAAAGAACGATGGATTTAACCCAGATCTCTTGACTGGGGGAGAATGTCTGCATTGTCAGCATTCCGTCCATCATTTGTTTGTTGTAACGCTTTTCGCCCTAAGTGGGATGGGTATTCCCAGACGTGGGACCCGTGCTCACTACGCCACTGGAGTCAAGCTATCCTGGCTGATGACGGCTGATAGCCAGAAACCGGTCCTAGGATGCTTGATTCCGGTCCAGGGAAGACATGGCTTGGCAGTTCGGGCTGGACTGTTCCCATGAGGCACAGGGTCAAGACTGATTTGCATATGGCCATGTCTAAACTGGGGTGGCGTAGTGGGAAAAAGAACGATGGATTTAACCCAGATCTCTTGACTGGGGGAGAATGTCTGCATTGTCAGCATTCCGTACATCATTTGTTTGTTGTAACGCTTTTCGCCCTAAGTGGGATGGGCATCCCCAGACGTGGGACCCGTGCTCACTACGCCACTGGAGTCAAGCTATCCTGGCTGATGACGGCTGATAGCCAGAAACCGGTCCTAGGATGCTTGATTCCGGTCCAGGGAAGACATGGCTTGGCAGTTCGGGCTGGACTGTTCCCATGAGGCACAGGGTCAAGACTGATTTGCATATGGCCATGTCTAAACTGGGGTGGCGTAGTGGGCAAAAGAACGATGGATTTAACCCAGATCTCTTGACTGGGGGAGAATGTCTGCATTGTCAGGATTCCGTCCATCATTTGTTTGTTATAACGCTTTTCGCCCTAAGTGGGATGGGTATTCCCAGACGTGGGACCCGTGCTCACTACGCCACTGGAGTCAAGCTATCCTGGCTGATGACGGCTGATAGCCAGAAACCGGTCCTAGGATGCTTGATTCCGGTTCAGGGAAGACATGGCTTGGCAGTTCGGGCTGGACTGTTCCCATGAGGCACAGGGTCAAGACTGATTTGCATATGGCCATGTCTAAACTGGGGTGGCGTAGTGGGCAAAAGAACGATGGATTTAACCCAGATCTCTTGACTGGGGGAGAATGTCTGCATTGTCAGCATTCCGTCCATCATTTGTTTGTTGTAACGCTTTTCGCCCTAAGTGGGATGGGTATTCCCAGACGTGGGACCCGTGCTCACTACGCCACTGGAGTCAAGCTATCCTGGCTGATGACGGCTGATAGCCAGAAACCGGTCCTAGGATGCTTGATTCCGGTCCAGGGAAGACATGGCTTGGCAGTTCGGGCTGGACTGTTCCCATGAGGCACAGGGTCAAGACTGATTTGCATATGGCCATGTCTAAACTGGGGTGGCGTAGTGGGCAAAAGAACGATGGATTTAACCCAGATCTCTTGACTGGGGGAGAATGTCTGCATTGTCAGCATTCCGTCCATCATTTGTTTGTTGTAACGCTTTTCGCCCTAAGTGGGATGGGTATTCCCAGACGTGGGACCCGTGCTCACTACGCCACTGGAGTCAAGCTATCCTGGCTGATGACGGCTGATAGCCAGAAACCGGTCCTAGGATGCTTGATTCCGGTCCAGGGAATACATGGCTTGGCAGTTCGGGCTGGACTGTTCCCATGAGGCACAGGGTCAAGACTGATTTGCATATGGCCATGTCTAAACTGGGGTGGCGTAGTGGGCAAAAGAACGATGGATTTAACCCAGATCTCTTGACTGGGGGAGAATGTCTGCATTGTCAGCATTCCGTCCATCATTTGTTTGTTGTAACGCTTTTCGCCCTAAGTGGGATGGGTATTCCCAGACGTGGGACCCGTGCTCACTACGCCACTGGAGTCAAGCTATCCTGGCTGATGACGGCTGATAGCCAGAAACCGGTCCTAGGATGCTTGATTCCGGTCCAGGGAAGACATGGCTTGGCAGTTCGGGCTGGACTGTTCCCATGAGGCACAGGGTCAAGACTGATTTGCATATGGCCATGTCTAAACTGGGGTGGCGTAGTGGGCAAAAGAACGATGGATTTAACCCAGATCTCTTGACTGGGGGAGAATGTCTGCATTGTCAGCATTCCGTCCATCATTTGTTTGTTGTAACGCTTTTCGCCCTAAGTGGGATGGGTATTCCCAGACGTGGGACCCGTGCTCACTACGCCACTGGAGTCAAGCTATCCTGGCTGATGACGGCTGATAGCCAGAAACCGGTCCTAGGATGCTTGATTCCGGTCCAGGGAAGACATGGCTTGGCAGTTCGGGCTGGACTGTTCCCATGAGGCACAGGGTCAAGACTGATTTGCATATGGCCATGTCTAAACTGGGGTGGCGTAGTGGGCAAAAGAACGATGGATTTAACCCAGATCTCTTGACTGGGGGAGAATGTCTGCATTGTCAGCATTCCGTCCATCATTTGTTTGTTGTAACGCTTTTCGCCCTAAGTGGGATGGGTATTCCCAGACGTGGGACCCGTGCTCACTACGCCACTGGAGTCAAGCTATCCTGGCTGATGACGGCTGATAGCCAGAAACCGGTCCTAGGATGCTTGATTCCGGTCCAGGGAAGACATGGCTTGGCAGTTCGGGCTGGACTGTTCCCATGAGGCACAGGGTAAAGACTGATTTGCATATGGCCATGTCTAAACTGGGGAGGCGTAGTGGGCAAAAGAACGATGGATTTAACCCAGATCTCTTGACTGGGGGAGAATGTCTGCATTGTCAGCATTCCGTCCATCATTTATTTGTTGTAACGCTTTTCGCCCTAAGTGGGATGGGTATTCCCAGACGTGGGACCCGTGCTCACTACGCCACTGGAGTCAAGCTATCCTGGCTGATGACGGCTGATAGCCAGAAACCGGTCCTAGGATGCTTGATTCCGGTCCAGGGAAGACATGGCTTGGCAGTTCGGGCTGGACTGTTCCCATGAGGCACAGGGTCAAGACTGATTTGCATATGGCCATGTCTAAACTGGGGTGGCGTAGTGGGCAAAAGAACGATGGATTTAACCCAGATCTCTTGACTGGGGGAGAATGTCTGCATTGTCAACATTCCGTCCATCATTTGTTTGTTGTAACGCTAATTGCTTTCACCTGCATATCACACTATAAAATACACTCCATTTCAGACCATATTCCTTCACCATTCCACTGCACCACAACATTTTGAAGCTGAACTTTTGTCAGTTAAGTCAGGGGTCTTGTTTTGCTTTCCCTGTTTCTCCTCCCTGTTTACTTCTTTCATATATTTTCTTGTGGGTTACCTAATATATTTGAAATCTGTTAATTTAGATAATGGCAAGAAAAATCCCCATTTTGCAGAGTGGTAATTGTTAGTCATGGTGGATGTACTTATTAGAGCAGAGCCACAATTGTTTGAAGCCCAAGTACAAATACAAGCATATCTCAGAAAAGGCACACGTGGGCCAGAATAGTTGACAGAGTGAATGCTGTAGCTAACAACTTGCACACACTGAAGGAGAATAGGAAAAGGTCCAACGGCCTGCTAGGGAGAGTGCATTCCCTGGCCTCCAAGATTCACCTGGTGCCCTAGAGGACAAGTGGTGCTTCTCCAAGACCTGTCTTACAACTTCATCCCTGGGAGAAGGTCTTGCAGATTCTACATCTTGAAATCTTGACAGGAATCCCTGGTGGAGTGGGGACTGGTAAGTTAGATTGTTGAATGTGTCACTAAGCCTAAATGCCCTTTTAACTTTTCATTTAGCTGTTGCTAATGTGTTTTGTACCTTTTGCAAATATAGAAACCTATATATGTTTGTGTGTTGAAATGCATTATCTTTCATTTAAGATTCCAGTAAGTGTTTTTACATCAAATACTTTATCTCCCTTATGTGTTTTACATAGTAAATGTGTGTTATTTTTAACTGCATATTTTCACAAGGTATGTTTAACTTTCAATGTTGCAAGTGTTGTTCATATATAATTGAAATAATTGCAACTACCATAATGCCTTGTTTTGTTTTGGTGAAAATAAGATTGCTATATTATCTTGTTCATTCTCTCTTTTCTACAACATTTGCACATATGTTATGTATTTATCAATCAATAGTCCATGCTAAGGTTCGAAATATTGCAAGGCTTAAATTTCTATGTTGTCCTTTCTTTGTTATGCTATAGAATTGAAGTCATGTGTTTAACAAAGCAAAGTCTGCTGACTTCAAAATTGTAGGGTATGTAAATTTGTAGGCTGAATATAAATGGTGTTTTTGTAAAATGTATTCTGCTATATTTAGAAGATGGTTAAGACTATATATAATTTTAGGTTGTGTAATAGTCAACATGCTAGGCCTTTGTATGGTTGATTTCACATTTCTCTCTATACTGTGCTGTTTGGAATGTTTGATATATTTAACGCATACTTTCTAATTATTTTATTTTTGTCATTTCAGGACAACGTCTTACCTGCTTTTCTCATTTAAATCTGTGTGTCATTGAAACTGTTTTTGTTGCTGATTATAATACCACTAAAACATACAATCATTATGTTAAATATTGTTTTCCTTTTAGGTTGCTACCTTTTTAGTTTCAAATACATTTGATGTATAATCCAGACTTTTAATAGTTTATTTTTCATTAATAATAGGTCCAACACTGAGAGTACATGGGCAAACACCTGCCACTGAGGAGATCTTCACACATGGAACAAGGCTTCAGTGAGGACTCCACTCCTGCAAGTCTGGATGATGAGGAACTGGCTGGCCCATCTGGTCTCACTCGACCCACACCTAGACATCCAACCCCAGCCGTTAGCATATCTCAGGCCATGGATACCTCCACTTCCTATGTCCACAGCAACATCACCCCAATCTTGTGTCCGCCAGTCCCTATTGCTGATCCCCTGACACCACCACCACCACCTTCAAGTTCTGCCAGGAACTAGCGGGCTGGGAGCCCACTGGGTCAAGGTCACATGGTAGTGGGGGTAAGGGTCATGTGAGGGAACCTGTGGGCCAACAAATTGAGGCCAGTAGGTTAACTGTCACCCAGGCACCATCAACCAAGTCTTGGGGTCCCTCCATCAACTCCAAGACATGATGGGTCAGGTCCTTACAGAGCTCGGAAGATGAAGCAGTTGAAGAGGGAGCTCAAAGTACAGATGGAAAATCACAACTCCAATATGGGGTCCCTTATTGAGGTGCTGCATGGCAAATTCAATCATATGCCCAGGCCTTTTCCCACACCATCTTCCCCTTTTAGTGGTCCGACAACATCTGGGCCAACTACATCTGCCTCAGCCACAGAAAAGCAGGCCCTGCCACAAGAAGAAACACCTGCAGCAACTTGAGTCCCTGCAACTGTGGATCCACCAGCCCCCTGCAGGAGTACACATTCATTCAGACCACCAGGAGAGGATGGTAAGACCACCACCACCAAGCGATGCTGAACCTAATTTCCTCCAGTGTGTGACTACCCATCACTCTGTGAACTATTTTCTGGACACATTTACCTTTCTGATGCCGGTTATATCTTGTACATTGGACTTCAAACAAATATAGCTCTTCAACAATAGTTTCATTCAGCATGACTGACTTTTTATTTTTTTTGTTTGTGTACTTTATTGTTTCTATCCAGTTTAAGTGTATTTGGTTTTGTATAATAAATGCAAAACTAACAAAGACAAACACTGGTGTTGTATTACTTTTCTCAACTACTTTATTGTTTTCCTTCCATCATACATTTTTAAATGTAGACAAAAAATAGAATGATCATTCATAAACAATTTCCATGTAGTAAATGTTCCTCACATATGTCATAAATGGCAAAAAAGAATGGAAACCACAAATCAACATCTAAAATTGTTTGAAAATGTAATAGATATTTGTTTGTCATAGTTTACCAAAAACATTTCAACACATGCATAACCCAAATACTCAGTGCCATTTTTACAGTAACAGTTCTAGACCTTGCCACCATGGAATGATGGGATATAATAAAAAAAAGTCAGATTCAATAGCCAAACAATGATTGATTTATGACATCAACTGGAGCCAGATTTTCTGTCTCACAACAGGAACCCACATCAATGGCACCAATACTCAAAATCATGCCAGTACCGCATTTTGTGGCCACAGGATAATTCCTATACACAGTTGCAGTATCTGGTGTAATGTCGTAACCAACATTCAGTGGTGTGCTACAAGAACTATTTTCTACAGTGATGAGACATCAACGACTTCATACACTTACCCCCAAAAAGAGGTGTTTTGCCAATGTAAAGGGAGATTAGTATGAATTGGCTTGACTACCGCATGTGGTTAGAGCAATTTGAGCTGCACATACTGCCTTGTAGGTAACATTCAACAAAAAACAAGTCTAATGCAATCTTCAAAACTTCCATTCATTCACTGTGCACGTTGTCTTTCTACAAGATATGTACACAAAAAGTCTGTATGTCTTTCACAGGATCAGGCCACGTTGCCTTTGTACTTCACAACAGCAGCATATAACAGCAAATGTCATAACTTTGAAATGTCCAAATGAAGATGACATGGTGAAGGAACCTAAAACAGGAAAAAGCAAAAAAACTTTAAATTACATTACAAAATAGACACATTACTAATGAACTATTTTGAGGACCCAATTTCTAAGGACAATCAAAGATAAATAATGTAGATGAACACAGTGTCAATGTGTCAAAACTTTGATCAACAAACAGCTTTGCCCGGGATTTTCCATAACTTGCCATTTCTAAAAAATACCCATCACAGACTGTCATCCTCATTAGATTGAAAGGTGGATTTAACATCAGGGTGCCAATTCCGATCCTGTAAAAAAATTCCCCGTCCGACTCGTATCCGGATTTTTTCCCGTCCGAATCGTCAAAGTAGCGTACAAACTGCCAAGTACGATTCGAACGGAAAAAAGTCCATACGAATCGCATTGGGAAGATTTCCCCACACGTCCTCGGGTCGGGAAAAGTCACCGACACGTCCCCGGTCGAAAAACCCACCGTGCGGAAAAATAAAGTCCGACAGCGCAAGTACGATCCCTCCCGTCCTCTCCATTTCACAACCGTACGCAAAAAACACCGTCCGAACCGAACTCCCATAGCAACCATGGAGACATGTGCCCGCATACGCGCCGAACACCCCACCACCCCCCCGCCCGCGTATGTACGCCCCGAACCCCCACCCGTGTATGTACGCACCAAACCCCCACCCGTGTATGTACGCCCCCGAACCCCCACCCGTGTATGTACGCACCAAACCCCCACCCGTGTATGAACGGACCGAACCCCCCCAGCCGTGTATGTACGCACCGAAACCCCCCCAGCCGTGTATGTACGCACCGAACCCCCACCCGTGTATGTACGCACCAAACCCCCACCCGTGTATGTACGCACCAAACCCCCACCGTGTATGTACGCACCAAACCCCCACCAGTGTATGTACGCACCAAACCCCCACCCGTGTATGTACGCCCCGAACCCCCACCCGTGTATGTACGCCCCCGAACCCCCACCCGTGTATGTACGCACCAAACCCCCACCCGTGTATGTATGCCCCCGAACCCCCACCCGTGTATGTACGCCCCCGAACCCCCACCTGTGTATGTACGCACCGAACCCCCACCCCAGCAGTGTATCTACGCACCGAACCCCCACCCCAGCAGTGTATGTACGCACCGAACACCCCCCCAGCCGTGTATGTACGCACCGAACCCCCACCCCAGCAGTGTATGTACGCACCGAACACCCCCCCAGCCGTGTATGTACGCACCGAACCCCCACCCCAGCAGTGTATGTACGCACCGAACACCCCCCCAGCCGTGTATGTACGCACCGAACCCCCACCCCAGCAGTGTATGTACGCACCGAACACCCCCCCAGCCGTGTATGTACGCACCGAACCCCCACCCCAGCAGTGTATGTACGCACCGAACACCCCCCCAGCCGTGTATGTACGCACCAAACCCCCACCCGTGTATGTACGCCCCCGAACCCCCACCCGTGTATGTACGCCCCCGAACCCCCACCCGTGTATGTACGCCCCCGAACCCCCACCCGTGTATGTACGCCCCCGAACCCCCACCCCAGCAGTGTATCTACGCACCGAACCCCCACCCCAGCAGTGTATGTATGCACCGAACACCCCCCCACCCGTGTATGTACGCCCCCGAACCCCCACCCGTGTATGTACGCACCGAACCCCCACCCCAGCAGTGTATCTACGCACCGAACCCCTACCCCAGCAGTGTATGTACGCACCGAACACCCCCCCAGCCGTGTATGTACGCACCGAACCCCCACCCGTGTATGTACGCACCGAACCCCCACCCCAGCAGTGTATGTACGCACCGAACACCCCCCAGCCGTGTATGTACGCACCGAACCCCCACCCCAGCAGTGTATGTACGCACCGAACACCCCCCCAGCTGTGTATGTACGCACCAAACCCCCACCCGTGTATGTACGCCCCCGAACCCCCACCTGTGTATGTACGCCCCCGAACCCCCACCCGTGTATGTACGCACCAAACCCCCACCCCAGCAGTGTATCTACGCACCGAACCCCCACCCCAGCAGTGTATGTACGCACCGAACACCCCCCCACCCGTGTATGTACGCCCCCGAACCCCCACCCGTGTATGTACGCCCCCGAACCCCCACCCGTGTATGTACGCACCGAACCCCCACCCCAGCAGTGTATCTACGCACCGAACCCCCACCCCAGCAGTGTATGTACGCACCGAACACCCCCCCAGCCGTGTATGTACGCACCGAACCCCCACCCGTGTATGTACGCACCAAACCCCCACCCGTGTATGTACGCACCAAACCCCCACCCGTGTATGTACGCCCCCGAACCCCCACCCGTGTATGTACGCCCCCGAACCCCCACCCGTGTATGTACGCACCAAACCCCCACCCCAGCACTGTATGTACGCACCAAACCACCACCCGTGTATGTACGCACCAAACCCCCACCCGTGTATGTACGCCCCCGAACCCCCACCCGTGTATGTACGCCCCCGAACCCCCACCCGTGTATGTACGCACCAAACCCCCACCCGTGTATGTACGCACCAAACCCCCATCCGTGTATGTACGCACCAAACCCCCACCCGTGTATGTACGCACCAAACCCCCCCCAGCCGTGTATGTACGGCCGTACCCACACCCCACCAGGGAATGTACGGACCGTACCCCCACCAGTGCATGTACGGACCGTACTGACGCCAAAAACACACGTACTGAACCAGGACAAACCATATTTACACAAGGAGAGTCAATTAGAGTTTCCCCACACCACCAAACATGCCCAACAACCCCACAAACATCACATACACTGACCTGCAACTGCCAAACTGCCAAACAGAGGCCCAAAACTCAATCACTCCTCATAACACACCCACACAAATTTCAAACACAGCCACACCCACAAATGGACCAATAAAAATGGACCACACACACAAACCATGAGCCTTTGCAACAGACCCACTGCTGCCAGAGCCCACAGACGACCCACACCACCATACTTGAACCTCACACTTGCATACCTTCACACAACCACCTACACAAACACCCCCTTATCACATTCACACACACACCTCCACTACCACACCCACACACCCACAACCATCCACACCCACACCCCCACAACCATCCACACCCACACCCCCACAACCATCCACACCCACACCCCACGCCATGTCCACCACCAAGAATCCAAAGTTCACAAAGGAGGAGCTGGAGATCCTTGTCGACGAAATCCTCAGAGTCGAGCCACAGCTCTTTGGGACATTGGTCAGACAGACCAGCATATCCGAAAAAACGGCCATGTGGCAGAGGATTGTCGATTCTGTGAATGCTGTTGGGACCACCAGAAGGACCAGGCACGAGTGCCAATCCAGGTGGTACGATCTGCGGAGGACGGTCAAGAGGAAGATGACTGACAATCACAACCAGGGGAACATCACTGGAGGAGGGCCGCCCCCCAGACCGGTACAATACCATCCCTGGGAGGAGAAGGTGATGTCCACGCTGGCGGTGGAGGGACTACACGGACTGCCTGGACTCCCAGACCCTGGTGAGTACACAAACAACTCACCTCACATGGGGGGGATGCCATACACAATCAATCATGCATGCCACCCCCCCAAGCCACCACCGGACACAACAACACTCCACAAACACACACATGCCACTAGCGCCTCCATGCCCCATGCATCAATCAGGGCCATGCCAAGTCACAGGCCACACAAAACACCAACACAACACAGGATGTGGTCGATGCTGGGAGTGGGGGCATCAAAACTAACATTGAGCAACTCACAAGCACACAACAATGCCCTCAGCCCATATGGCCCAGGGCACAGCCATACAAACTGTGTGTACCCACACAGTACTGTCTTGCCTGCAAATGGTGGCTGCCATGCAGGATGACATGGGTCTGAAGGCACAATTTGCACATTACAGCAGACAATGAAGATGCATCGCTCTGATAGAGTCTCAGCACACACCGCCACAGCAGCAGCCTACACTCAGACACACTGCCCAATGGGTGCCCGGAGAACAGGGACTAACTCACATGAACAAGCCAATGGCCATTCAAAGACCGGCTAACTGTGTGTGCCCAGGAAGCTGGCCTGAGGTGACAGAGAGTGACAAAGAGAGGGAGGGAGAGGGGGAATGAGAGGGAAGGAGACAGAGGGGGACACAGGGAGACAGACAGAGGGAGGGAGTAGGGTGACAGAGGGAGACCGACAGAGGGAGGAGGGTGACAGAGGGAGGGAGGAAGGGAGACACAGGGAGACTAAATCACCCTTGGGTGGTGTGGCCATGTCCACTCGTCAGCCGGTGGACTGTGTGCATGCAGACCAGGTCTGGCAGTGCCTCAAACCCCCCCTTCAGTAGATGAAGACCGGTCCATGTGTCAATCTGTGCACGAGTCCATCCGTGCTGCAGGCACAGACCTAACCACACACCCAGTATACCCACCCACTGTGTCGGTAAGAACCCTGTCACAAATGCTTCAGTCCCCTACCTGCAACATCAAATTGCCTTGGCAAAACACCATTTGGCCACGTACAGTGCAACACGTAAGGCGCCTCTGCATGGCTCGCTACGCCCGCACACCACACTGCTGACTGTGTACCCAAATAGATGCATCAACTAAGATTGTGTCTCACACATGCGTAAAGCCCTGACAGCTGTGGCCAAGGGACATACCCATGCACAAGTGCACTGTGAGAGGAATGCAAGACAGATCCAACTACCCAGAGGAAGAGTGCCAAATCAGAAATGCATGAAACATGGATGCCACATGTGACACTGTTAACATTGTCTCTCTCACACACAGGTCAACGTCGACGAACACCCCCCAACACTGGGGGGGAAGTCTCACAGGACCAGGCTCCGCGGGATGAGGACCCCACCGCCAGCGATGACTCTCACCACTCCGTGGATGACCCAGACCAACCTGGCCCCTCTGGTGTCCAACCACCTGCAGCACCTGCGTCAGGTACAACTGTGCCAACCACCACCCCCATTCCTGCCACATCCCAGGAGACGTCCAGGAGCCCTGCCCGCACACGACCACCCAGCCAGTCTGCCCAGGAGGGACACGGTCCTCCGGGCACCCAGGAGGAGGCAGGCGGCAACGCAGATGCCATCCCTCAGGGGTCCCGGAGACCCGATGCACCCACAACGGCAGGCCAGGTGCACGTGGGCAGGGGTGGCGGGAGTGGAGGACGGCGGAGGCGCGAACCTGACCAGGCAGCTCAGGACCCGGTAGTGTCCCAGGTCAGCAACATCCTGGATACATACCGGCGTGACACCAGGGGCATGGACCAGATTGCGTCCACCCTCAATGACATCAAGGGGACCCTCCAGGAGATGAAGACCCTGCAGGCCCAGCAACATGCCTGTCAACTGCAACACCAAGGAAGGATGGAGGATAGACAGGCTGAGCTCGTGGCGGTGCAAACCCAAATGACCGGTGTACTCCGTCGGATTGCTGACAACATGGGCAACCCTCCCTGTGGCACCAGGCGAAGGCCATTACCAGACACAGGGAGGGATCAGGAGGAGGAGGATTCATCCGACGGAGCGTCACAGACATCGTCACGGACTGCTTCCGAGGGTCCCCGCAGGAAGGTGGGTCGTCCACGAAAAAGACTGTGAGAGTCAGCAGAACATCACCATCTCCCAGGTCACCTGGCCTGGCACCTGGCCCTCTGGCCCAATAGCAGCACATGACATTCTCTGCCACATGGACTTGCTGGTCACTGTCTGACCTATGTTGATGAAGACTGTGGCATGGACTCTGACATTTTGCTACGGCAAGGATACCAACTCCCCCAGTGAACTTTGGATTCTACACTCCCGCTGTGCACCTCTTGTCATCCCCACAAACCCGTACCCCACCACAAATAAATTAATCACACTTACAAGATGATGCCGTGATTCTGCATTATTACAATACATGTGTGTGTCGTAAAGTCAAAGCATGCCTGATCTCAGAATTAACTCCAACCATCCAAACCGTGGGGTCGCCCAGGACACACATGGGTCCCAATGTATCATCTGATACAGACATGGAGTACCATACTCACCTGTGCTGGGCCCAACCAGCTGAGTGGTTCCCGCACAACTGTGGCTACAGACACATTCAGGGGAGCAACAGTCATGCGCAGAGGTCAGGGATCATGTGGAGTGACCTGGCTTGCCGCTCCCAGGTATGTCTAGACATGTGTCCCTACAATGTCCTGCATGCTTGCGTCAGGCGGATGTTGAGAATGGTGGCTAGCCCAAGGTTGGATGCATGGAGATGCCAGAATGGAGTTTTGGATCACAGTGCCACATGGTTGTGTTGGGGTTGTGGGCTGCATCATGAGTGTGGGCGTGGATCGAGAAGGTCATCCTGCAGCTGGCTGTGAAACATTCCCCCCATCCCGTTTGGACGTTGATGTGGCCTGGTTGCCCGATGCAGTAGCAGAGCTGTGCAGATGCACTCCGGATATGGACAAGTATCATGGGAGTCGTAAGGCACATGTCCGTAGACTGCAGGGTAGGATTCGACACGGATGTTGTAGTTGCCCTGGGGGATGGTCTCTCTTGCCTTGAGGTGGATGGAACTGTGCATCTTGTGCATAATACAGTTCCCACTCCCTGACAAACCCCTAGCATCTTGTCACTCTACACATAGACACATATGCACCACCTCTGAAAACTATGCCAGACATGCCGCACGCACAGTGGCAACAGGCCACCATTGACAGGGAAGAGGCACCTTGGAGACAGAGGGACAAATTTATTAGTCATGTGTGTTGGAATGACAATGATACTCTGTCAACACATACACAGGTCATGTGGATGAACATGTGGGAGCAACACTGGCACCCCCCATTGCAACACAGATGCTGGTATTCCATTGAACTGGCACACAAGTGACGGATAACAGCTAAACACCCCCTGCTGCCACGGAGAGGCCGCTATACACCATTGAGGCCCTGATGGGGCAATCACACACCATGTCAACCCGGTGCAACCTGTATGTTTCCGAGGTCAGTGTTACACACAATGATGGCCTCATCACAATCCCCAATCCCCTGCCACATGACAGTCACCAAGTCTGACCATGGCTCCAGGTGAAGCCTGCCCCATGTCATGTTCCCCATGTAGGATCCACATGTATGCAAATGGAACACACATGAACCGGAGAAGTGCACACAGACTACAAACAATTCACACACCCAAAACGCCGTGAGGCATCCCTTACCCTAAGGAGATTTCAAAACTTGCCCGTGCATGTGACGCAGAATCAGCACATGTTGCTGTGTTCATGAGGAGTAGCAGGAGCACAACAATGCCACCAGCAGACAGCATGCCCATGGACCTGTGGAAGAGAGACACACAAGGAGTCAGCCCAAAGCAGCACATCCGCAAGCATGTACTCAACACGTATCATGTTGTCAACATGACAGGTGACAATGATGACCCTCAGACAACATCCTTCCATTGCGCCATCACTCGAGTGACACTTCAATACACACCACTGACTCACTTGGCAGACATGCAGATGGACACACACATTGCAACACATGCCACACACGGCCCACTGCGTGCACACTCAGACACTGGAACTCACCACTAAGCAAAGAAGTTGCGTATGAGCCGACTCCGCATGTCCTCCACAGCCTCCTCCTCCTCCACATCACTTGCCCCGTCACCAAGGCCTTCATCCTCCACGGGTGGATGGTCCTGGTCATCTTGATCCAGTATGAGTGGAACAGCTTCCTCCACTGCCATGTTGTGCAGCATGCAGCAGACGATGATGATCTTGCACACCTTCACCGGGGCATATGGGAGTGCTCCGCCGGTCTTGTGGAGGCACCGGAATCGGCTCTTCAGAAGTCCAAACGTCCTCTCAATGACTCTCCTGGTCCGCCCATGTGCGTTGTTGTAGCGGTGCTCGGCAGCCGTGCTGGGGTTGCGGACAGGCGTCATCAGCCATGGCATGTTGGGATAGCCAGCGTCCCCTACAAGGAAACATCATGGACAGAAGTGTGTCAGCACAGGCAGTGAGATTGGAAGATGACGCCAAACACTGAACTGCCAGAGTCTACCCACCAACAATACATGCTCGCTCGTTCCGCAGCTGCAGCATCATTTCAGGCAGCCTGCTACGCCTCATGATGAAGGCATCGTGTGCTGATCCTGGAAAGCGAACACGGACATGTGAAATCACCATGTTGGACAGACACACCACAAGGGCATTAATGGAGTGATAATGTTTGCGATTCCTATACACCACCTCCTGTGCCTGTGGTGGTACCAACGCAACATGTGTCCCATCTATGGACCCAATGACATGGGGCATCCCTCCCAGGGCATAGAACTCACGCTTGACATCTGTCAACTGCTCACGAATTGGGAATTTAATGTACTCATCCAGGTGAACCAACATGGCCGCTAAGAAATCATGCAGAACACGGCTGAACATCGTCTGGGACATGCCCCCGACATCAGCAATGGTATGTTGGAACGTACCCGTGGCAAGGAAATGTAGGGCTGCCATCACCTTCAACTTGGGTGTCAGTGCACTGGGATACCTGTGGCGCGGGAGGAGTTGTGCTTCCAGCCGGCCAGTCAACTCATCAATCAACCGTTGGCTGAATCTGTAGCGGCGTATACAGTCCCGTTCATGCAGGGCAGCCATGTCTGGCATACGTCGAGGGAGAGGCGGAGCCCTGCAGTGAAATGGAAGGAACACCGAAGAGTGAGCACTGTACAACGACATTGTCAATGCACTGAGCACATGTTACACAGCCAATACACATATGCCACATTCTGAGTCAGGTCTGTGCCACATTTCCTGGACACGTACGCCAGTCAGGTGACACTCCTACCAAGGGACAGCCACTAACGGAGGGGGGCAAGATCACGATGACATGGCATGAGACTAGCTGTGGGCCAGTGTAAGTGAACATGCACACGCATCACAGGATTCACAGACATCCACACATGTGCAGAAGTAGTATGCGTATGGTACAGACAGGTTGTTGGATGCGATATGCACTGGTCACATGTCATAGGAATAGGACAGGCCACACACATTGCCTTGGAGGTGTACATGTCGAGACAGAACATACATAGAGAGCATGTGGATATGTACTTGTGTTGATACTCCGTGTAGTTGCATACATACACACCTCATGGCAAATCACATATGTGGGCTGGTGTGCGGAACAGTGTGCCATGGCCATCTATACACAGACACTTGTTGGCAGCAGCAACTGCTGATGCATTGGACCACACACCTACAGCAAAATCATGGAAACACATGCCACACACATGACATGGTTGCAGCGTGCAACGCAGCCATACACATGTCATGTGTAATATTCCGTGTACCTGGCATCAGGGGACAGGTGTGGGTGTCCGTGACTGGGACATGCAAGTGACTCATGGCTCCACTAGTGTGTACGACATGCACACATGTCAAAGGAGTGCAGGGGATGTGTGGTACAATGCGCACCATCACACACGACATGTGTACACAGCTCATTGTACATGTGCTTTGCCCACACCTCAGGGGTAAACTGCCACATCACATCCTGACACACCTGTGTCACACACATGTGGTATTGCACAGACAATGCATTGGTGTCCACCCTTGGCAATATCTGACCGCTCCATTCCTGTCTGTGTGCCGCCTGTCACCACTGACAGTTGTGAAACGCACCGTACATACGCTCGGAGTGCGTGTATAGGGTCCCTGGGCCAATATTGCCGCTGGCGTATGCGTACGCCACAGTAGTACGAACTGTACAAGCGCTTGTACGGTCCGGATCACAATATGGGCGCTGGCGTATGCGTACGCCACAGTAGTACGAACTGTACAAGCGCTTGTACGGTCCGGATCACAATATGGGCGCTGGCGTATGCGTACGCCACAGTAGTACGAACTGTACAAGCGCTTGTACGGTCCGGATCACAATATGGGCGCTGGCGTATGCGTACGCCACAGTAGTACGGACCGTACAAGCGCGTGTACAGTTCGTACTACTGTGGCGTACGCATACGCCAGCGCCCATATTGTGATCCGGACCGTACAAGCGCGTGTACAGTTCGTACTACTGTGGCGTACGCATACGCCAGCGCCCATATTGTGATCCGGACCGTACAAGCGCGTGTACAGTTCGTACTACTGTGGCGTACGCATACGCCAGCGCCCATATTGTGATCCGGACCGTACAAGCGCGTGTACGGTCCGTATCACTGCTTGGGGGGTGCCCTAGGGCGTGGAACGCACCGTACCTGTGTGTATATGTATGAAAACACATAGGGGACACATGAGGGACAAGTATAAGGGCCTAAATGCATGATGGTTGCCATGGAGACTGAGTTAGATTTTCGAATTTGAGCACCAGGTGCCCAGCAGAAGTCAGTTTGAAAGAATCTACATTGATGCAATGTGGATGATGACTTGACATCATCATCAAAACTGAAACCATGCAAAGGCACACACTGGGGTAGGTTTGAAGGGATTGGATGAAACGTAGGATGCAAATGTGACTGACCAATCAATCTGTACTCCTGTACATGAACAGGCCAGCCAGGCATATATAAGGCAGCCAGGTCCCATGAGAGAGCACTTGCCTGCACATCCATTCATCCATGACCACTGCTGCTGATAGTGATTCCTCTGGCACCATGTCCTGGACTGTGGAGAGGTCACAGCCATTCACCCAGAAGGAGAACCTTGCCCTGATAGATGTGATCCTCCCACAGTTCCAGAGCCTGTATGGTCGACCAGGGGTTCAGGTGAGTGCAGACTCCACTAGCTTAGACTGTGCCCCTTTTGTGTGCCAGTGACTTCTGCCATTGTATCCATGTGTGACAGACATGCACTGTTGTTTGGAGTGGGTCCCAGGGTGTGGAAGGCCTCATGTCACCCATGCAGAGCATGCTGTGTTTCCTGTGTGCACTCCTCACTTGCATAGTGCCTACTGTGACAATGAATGCACGGTGCATGCCACATTCTGCATGCATACTCCTCCTGGGGATGTTGTTTCCACAGTCCTGATGTGATCCTGTGTTCCCCCCAGTGTGACAGGTGTCAGTACCCATGGATGTGTGTTTGTTCAGTGTACCTGTGCTGTGAGTGTCCAAAGGCGGTGTTCGTCCCCTGCACATTGGTGTGTGTGTAAGTCCCCTGTCATGTGGGTGAGTGCATATGGGGAGTGTTGCACACAAGCAGCATGAGGGATGGATGTAGCCTGGCCATCCAATGTGAGCAGGGAGCAGTGCTGTGTGCATGCCGTGCTGAGCCAGCCC
Source organism: Triturus cristatus (assembly GCF_964204655.1). Taxonomy (NCBI): domain Eukaryota; kingdom Metazoa; phylum Chordata; class Amphibia; order Caudata; family Salamandridae; genus Triturus; species Triturus cristatus. The sequence continues at coordinate 1,689,442,830 of NC_140589.1, forward strand.
CACACCTGTGACACCCCCGTCTACTGGCACATGGGCAGAGTGAGGTGTGTACCCCCAGTTGGCAATGCCATGTGATTGTCCTGTACCTGTGTGTGTCTGTGTACTCTGCTGAGGTAGCATCAGTGTGCTGGGGCAGGTGACTGCTGTGAGGTGCTGTACATAATCCTGGTGTAGCCTGTGAGGCACAGTGTGATCCCTGGTCAGTGAGTGTGTGGTACCCCTCATGCCACCCGTGTACTTTCAATGGCACGTAGTGCATTTGGCCTTCCACAGTGGATAATGTCCCTATGACAAAGGTGCAATTAGTTGCATGCATACCATGGCCTGTTCATAAAGAGGATTGTTCTATATGTGTGTCTCTGTGTCTCTGCTCATGTGGATTAATGTATTCTCACTTTTGCATCCTCACAGGTAGGCGCCATTGCCAAGGGGGAGATCTGGAGTGAAGCCGTCAGTGCCGTGAGGGGTACAGAGGGTCGGAGGCGGAGCCTGTCTCAGGTGAGGAAACGCTGGCAGGACATCCGGTGCTGGACGAGGAGGATTGCACGGGTCCTGCTGGGGGACTCACCTGTGAGCCGTAAGAACCGTGGGCGCCGTCGTCTGACCCACATCCAGAAGCGTGTGCTGGCGGTGGTCTTCCCCGATATGGACAGGCGCCTACAGAAGAAGCAGCAGCAGGAAGGGGGTAGGTACATGTGTGTCAGTTGTGTGTCCCCAGCCAATGTAAGTGTGCAGTTGCATGGATACACTGCCAGGGTTTGATTGTGCAGTGCGTCAACTTCTCAACAAAGTAGCACAGTGCTGTTCTCACTCCCTCCCTTCCCCTCCTTGCCATGTGTTCCCTGGTCTGTCTGTACCCACTCTTGCACAAGGTTATTTAGGCAGGCAGTTCATGCAGGTGCCCTATGCCATCAGCATCATGTGTGGGGGTGATGTGCCACAGGTATGGGGACCTTGCGTGTGCCATGGCCAATTTCAGTCATTGTGGTGTCCATGTCACTTGGCACTGATTGTGAATCACGACATAGGGGTGTGTCTCCAAACTGTACAGCCTTCCAGCATGCATGTCCAATTGTGTGCCCTCTGACATGATGTGCCTGAGTGGGAGGCCTGCTAAGTGCAGGGACGGTTGCTTAATTTGCAGTCATGTCCATCCTGGACCATGGAGGAGTGTGGGCACTACTGTGCCCTGGGGCACCTCTTCCTAGGTATCATGTGCGTCATCCAACAATATGGCCATTCACTGTGTCTTCGCCATGGGTTGGGTAGGGTGGCATTGTACCCTGGGCTCAACTGTTAGGACCTACAGGTTGCTACATGTGTCCACTGCACAGGGGGACCCATTTTGCTTGTGCATACTCACAGTGGGCATTACCTGTGTGTGTTGTTGAGACAATCTGATGATGTTTGCCTGTCAATGATGTGTGGACATGCCCACCAGGGGCTGTGTGTGTACAGTCATTAATTAGTGGAGGCCATGTGTTTTCATCCCAGAGTAAGAGGTGTACATACTTTCTCCGTCTCAATGAGATTGTCTCAGGTGTGGGTGGTTTGTGCGTACAAGGCCTACATGTCAGGAGCTTCATCCTCCTTGCTGGGTTTAGCCTGTGTGTGATGTTTGACTGGACATACGCTCAAGGTGCAGTGACCCAGTCATGTTTGGCCTGGTTTCATGTATTGCCTTTGCAGCATGCGGCAAGAGTAAATGTATATCATTCATGCTCATCCCTTTTTGACGACGCAGTGTGGTGCAGGTGCTGTGCACATTTGTCCCCAGAGGCTGGCTCCTCTGTAAAATTCCAGGTGCAGTGATTTGCTGTTGTGTCATGCTCTCCATTGTGTCTCAGTGGCATGGTGGGTCGAAAAACTGTGTGTTCCATGGCCTACATGTGTACATTGTTTTGTAGGTGTTACTCCTGTTGCTTTTCAGGCTATGCAATGTGACCTATGTATATTTGACTCATGTGACATATGTGTACAGGTGTCTGATTATCTCCTGTCTCTTCACCTTGCCCACAGCATCGCCGGGGACACGGAAGGAGACACTAGCACGGACCGGGAGGAGGGATTGAGCACCAGTGCCAGCAGTGCTGTCCTGTCTGGCACATGGAGTGGCACGGAGGCCGAAGGGAGTGAGGCAGAGGACCTGTCGACTGCCAACACAGACTATGACGCAGACGGGTCCGAGGCTGAGCTCCAAGAGGTGGCGGAGTCTGCCCCCCCAGCTGATGGCAGCCCTCCACATCCCCCCGCCACCTCAGGTTCCATCACCGGCCTCCCACATGCTCGTGGCCCTTCCCTCCGTGCTCGGTCCCCACATGTCTCCTTCCTGCCAGGCACCGCACCCCCTGCCCCTGTCACCACTGCTGCGGTGAGTGCGGAGTCTGTGGACATCCTGAGGCAGTTGCAGGTTGGTCAGACTGCGATGCTAAATGTCCTCCATGCCCACACCCAGGTGCTGACCCAGATGGAGGCATACATGGAGGGCATGTCGGCTGCGCAGTCTGACCAACGGCAGTTGCTGAGGTCCATAGACTCCACACTGACTGCAGCACTGGATCTCCTGCAGCGCTGCGTACCCCCCCTACCCCTGCCCCATCCACAATTCCCACTCCCGTGCCTGTCACACGCACATCCAGACGTCAGCGTGCACGCACCCCAACAGACACAGGCACCACACCACCAGGGAAGTCGAAGCGCACACCTCCTGTCACGCACACACAGGGTGAGGAAGGCACACCCACTGGGTCGGGGGGGAAACGTAGAACACGCAGCCACAGTGGGAGTCCGCATTCCACACAACCCACTCCCTCCAAATCCACTCCCCTTAGCTCTCCTGGCCAACAGTCGGTGACAGCATTATCCACTGCGAGTGTGCCCCCCAGCCCCAGGATGACACCACCCCGCAAGCGGTGGAGGCGGGACCCGGCCAGGGGAGTTGAGTCCCCCACCCTGTCCACACCCTCCCCCAGTGGCGCTGCGACCCATCCCTTTGCCCCCTCCCTCCTTGGGGCCTGTGGTTGGATTGGGTGCGGGGAAGTCGCTGGGGGAACTTGCCGACGTGTGCAGCGCCATTATGTCCTCCACCTTTGGCGCTGGCACCCCCCCTGTGGCAGAATCATCCCTCCCTGCACCCACAACACCTACCCTTTCCCCTCCTGTCCCTGCGGTGCCTGTTTCCACCCTCCCCCCTGATGCCCCCTCTTCTGTGGATGAAATGGACTTGTGAACTGTGCAGGCAAGCTAGGGGACACACGTCCCGATGTGTACCCCCCCCCCGGACTTTGCTGCTGGGCTGGCCCATGGCCCTTGTACATAGTGGACATTTTCTCAGAGATATTTTCCTGCTGAATGAAGCATTTTCTTTTGGTTTTGCACACTGATGCTTTCCTGGACTTGCTGTTGGTGCTGGTGCTCCCTGAGTTGGGGTGGTGATAATGTGTTAGGGGTCTGTGAAATGTTGGAGTGTGCTGCTCATGGGGTGTACCCTGCCATCTGCGTGCCATCACAAAGGTCTCTGCCAATGGTATTTGGTCATGTTTGCTCTCACTGTATGGTGACATTGTCCCAAGGTGTGTTCCATCCTCTGTGGAGCAGGCCATTTTCCCTGCAGGGTGTCTCCCAAATGCTGTGCTGTGCTGTGTCTACATTTCCTGGATGTGTGAGGGTTGCCGTTCAATATAGCCATGCTGGCTCAGCGATGGCTCCGCCTGCATCTGGGGTATCACCCTTGTTGGTCACTGAACTTGTTGATGGGGATATCTTGTACTATGTCTGGGCACTGCTGGGAGGACTCTGCACCAACCCCTCCTGTGTCTGGGCACTGCTGGGAGGACTCTGCACCCACCCCTCCTGTGTCTGGGCACTGCTGGGAGGACTCTGCACCCACCCCTCCTGTGTCTGGGCACTGCTGGGAGGACTCTGCACCCACCCCTCCTGTGTCTGGGCACTGCTGGGAGGACTCTGCACCCACCCGTCCTGTGTCTGGGCACTGCTGGGAGGACTCTGCACCCACCCCTCCTATGTCTGGCCACTGCTGGGGGTGTTTGGCACACACCATTCTTATTGCAGGTTCGGTGCGTACATACACGGGTGGGGGTTCGGTGCGTACATACAGTGCTGGGGTGGGGTTTCGGTGCGTACATACACGGGTGGGGGTTCGGGGCGTACATACACGGGTGGGGGTTCTGTGCGTACATACACGGGTGGTGGTTCGGTGCGTACATACACGGCTGGGGGGGGTTCGGTGCGTACATACACGGGTGGTGGTTGGGTGCGTACATACACGGGTGGTGGTTCGGTGCGTACATACACGGCTGGGGGGGGGGGTTCAGTGCGTACATACACGGCTGGGGGGGGGTTTCGGTCCGTTCATTCACGGGTGGGGGTTTGGTGCGTACATACACGGGTGGGGGTTCGGGGCGTACATACACGGGTGGGGGTTCGGGGCGTACATACACGGCTGGGGGGGGGGTTCGGTGCGTACATACACGGGTGGGGGTTCGGTGCGTACATACAGTGCTGGGGTGGGGTTTCGGTGCGTACATACACGGGTGGGGGTTCGGGGCGTACATACACGGGTGGGGGTTCGGTGCGTACATACACGGGTGGTGGTTTGGTGCGTACATACAGTGCTGGGGTGGGGGTTCGGTGCGTACATACCAGGGTGGGGTGGGGGTCGGGTGGGGGTTCGGTGCGTACATACACTGCTGGGGTGGGGGTTCGGTGCGTAGATACACTGCTGGGGTGGGGGTTCGGTGCGTACATACACGGGTGGTGGTTGGGTGCGTACATACACGGGTGGGGGTTCGGGGCGTACATACACGGGTGGGGTTTCCGTGCGTACATACACGGGTGGGGGTTCGGGGCGTACATACACGGGTGGGGGTTCGGTGCGTACATACACGGGTGGTGGTTTGGTGCGTACATACAATGCTGGGGTGGGGGTTCGGGGCATACATACACGGGTGGGGGTTCGAGGCGTACATACAATGCTGGGGTGGGGGTTCGGTGCGTACATACACGGGTGGGGGTTCAGTGCGTACATACACGGGTGGGGGTTCGGGGCGTACATACAATGCTGGGGTGGGGGTTCGGTGCGTACATACACGGGTGGTGGTTCGGTGCGTACATACACGGGTGGGGGTTCGGGGCGTACATACAATGCTGGGGTGGGGGTTCGGGGCATACATACACGGGTGGGGGTTCGGGGCGTACATACAATGCTGGGGTGGGGGTTCAGGGCGTACATACATGGGTGGGGGTTCGGGGTGTACATACAATGCTGGGGTGGGGGTTCGGGGCGTACATACACGGGTGGGGGTTCGGGGCGTACATACAATGCTGGGGTTGGGGTTCGGGGCGTACATACACGGGTGGGGGTTCGGTGCGTACATACACGGGTGGTGGTTCGGGGCGTACATACAATGCTGGGGTGGGTTCGGGGCGTACATACAATGCTGGGGTGGGGGTTCGGGGCGTACATACACGGGTGGGGGTTCGGGGCGCACATACACTGCTACGGTCCATACATACCCGTACCCACGCTCTGCATGCCTGGGTACGGCCCATACCCATGCCTTTGGTGGGTGGGTATGGTGCGTCCCCCCATTGTTGCGGTGCCGTGGGGTCCGCACCGTACACAGTCCTTGGGGGCGTGGCTACGGGTCATACCACGCGTACCCCTACATGACCCCAGCAATGCTGGTACGAGCCGTACCCAGGCATTTCTGATGTGGGTACGGGCCGTACCGCCATTGTTGTAGTGACGTAGGGGGACGCGTGGTACGTTCCGTACCCACGCTCTTACTGCCTGGGTAGGGTACGTACCGGTTCGCGTGACCATCCACTTCCGCTGTGGCGGACGCATGCGTTGCTGGCCACGCCCCCACCCCCTGGAGGTGACCAGGCCCTGATGGTCAGGTATGTCCAGGCCATGTATGATTTGGTACCATGTGTCGGTGTTGTGTGTCCTGCCCCTGCCCCCCCCTTTGCCCCTGGTTGTTGTGCTGACCTTCTGCGGCGTCTGCGTCGGTTCCTGTACGCCAGGTGGACTGCTAGGAGGGCAGGGATGGCACGTAGGTTCGGGTCCATGTCTGTTCGTCGCGTCCAGCTGCTCCTTGCGTGTGTCGTCCTGATTTCCCGGCAGTTTTTGGCAGCCGGTAAATATTTTCCGTGCGGGATGACGTCGGTTCGAATCGTACTTCTTGGTTCGTGAAACGTAGGCTGGATGCGTACCGACGTCAGGTCGGCGCCTTTCAGGATCGGAATTGTGTTTAGTTTCTGTTCGGTCGGTGTTTTGTTCGATTCGTACGGAAATGGTGTTTCCGTATGAATCGTACTTGCATTTTCGGATGGATTTCGCACCGGGTACGAGTCGGACGGAGAAAAGGCTCCGTCCGACGGTTCGTACCCGGTTTTTACCGGATCGGAATTGGCACCTTAATTACTAAAACTGAAAATATGTACTCACACTCATGTAAGGAAGTTGTCAATACCATCTTGACATAAATCATTTCCTTCTTCTTCACCACTATCATCTTCATTTAGCATTTCAACATTCTCACCCGGTGGCTCTTCATGGTCTCCATCCTCTACAATGTATGCTATGTTCCATCTCAGGGCTATGTTGTGCAACATGCAGCAGGCCATAGTAATTTGGCACACATTATCAGGTGAGTAGAGGAGGGCTCCACCAGTTTTATCCAGACAGCAAAATCTGGCCTTTAGGAACCCAAAACCCCGCTCCACCGACCTTTTTCTTCCATGAACCTCATTGAAGTGGACTTCTCCTGGTGTTGTTGGATTACTCAGCGGTGCCAAGAACCATGGTTAGTTAGAATAAGCTGAGTCTTTATGACAAAAAGCAATAGCCCAAAAAATATTACTAATTAAACTGGAAATTAACCAAACAACATATATTGACAGAATGTACTTACCAACAAGCCAGGCCCTCTCAGGTACAAGTTTTTACATGTGCAGGGGTATGCTGCTGTTCTGTAGATCAAAGGAATCATGGTCTGGTCAGGGGAAATGAGCAATATGTGTGCGATCAAATGTTCCAACCACAGGTGATACGCAACCCAAAGCATAAATCTCTCCCTTCACATTTACAAAATCCTCATGTTGTGAAAACTGGATGAAGCTGTTGATGTGTCTCATCATTGAAGAAAGAACTTCTTGTAGTACACCGCTACCCCACATAGTAAAACCCAGCAGTGACCATTTATCAAAGTCCTGTTTCATCTGCGTGATGATGGGAGGTCAAGTTGCCCGTGACCATCTCAGTTAGGCCCCTGTAGCCCAAGATGCCAAAATACTTGAGCCGAAAATCTTTCCAGCGGAAGGGGTATCCATGGATTGCTGCCATTGTGGAGCAGGTCAATACGGGAGTGCCTTACTCTTGTCCCACTTTACCTTGTACCCAGACAAGGCCGCAAAGTTGTCTATGACTTCCAGTAATGCTGGAAGGGAGTTGTGAAGCTCCCGCAGCGTGAACAGGATATCATCAGTATAGATATATACTTTGGAGAGACCTGCTGGGATACATATGTGGGCTATGAGCGATGAGTGGTGAATGATGGAGGCCAAGGGTTCCATTGCTAGTAGGAGTAGAAGTGGAGACAGCGGGCAGCCTTGTCGTGTTATGTCCTCCGGATCTTGAAGGGGCCTGAAATGAACACTCCTCAGTAGACCTGGGCCTTTGGGCCGTCATATAGCAGCCGTATCTTATAGATAAACTGTTCTGCTGGATCAAACCGTTTGATAGTGGCGAAAAGGTATCCCCACTCAATGCAGTTCAATGCCTTTTCGGCATCTAGGGATAGAGCCACAGCCTCCGCCAGAACGTTCTTGGCAGTCCAGAGAGTTTGTTCCAGGGTGCAGAGATGATTCCGGGAGAAATGGCCTGGTACAAAACCGACTTGCGAGTTATGAATGAGGGATGGGAGGAACGATTTTAAGTGTGAAGCCAGTATGCTTGCGAGGATCCTAATGTCACCTTTCAGGAGAGATGCGGGTCTGCAACTACCACACAGCAACTGATCTCTTTCCAGTTTGGGGAGGACCCCAATCACAGCCCTGTTAGAGAGAGATCCAAAAGAGGCCATCCGCTCTGCCTCTTGAGAGGCCGCATGGAGCGAGTCAATCACCTCTTCCCCTGCCCATCTGTAGAATTCAGCCGTGAAGCTATCCTCTCCCGGGGCTTTGTGATAGAGTAGCTTGGAAATGCCCACCGCCATCTTCTCCCCACTAATTATTCGCGCTAAGAGCTCTCAACCATTGTTTGTTAAGGTGGGAGGTTGACCTTCTCGGGGAATACTGTGATTCGATCTGCACCCGGTGTCTCTGGGGCGTATAGTGTGCCATAAAATGGTGCAAACTCATTAACGATGGCCTGGGGTTGGGTGAGTATCTCCCCTCTTGTCGACCTGATAGTTGGTATGGCCTTGGCAGCCTCCCGTTGCCTGAGCTGGGCCACTAACAGATGGCCTTCCTTCTTCCCTTGCTCATAGTGACTCCTTTTTATGCGCTGGAGGGTATACTCTGCCTTGGAGATATAAAGGCTGTTGAGGGTCATACGAGCCTGCTCCAGATGACGGTGATTGGTCACGGTGGGGTGGGAGGAGTAGAGGCGCCTGCTTGTTGGCCATGGAGGCATCCCTCATTAGTTGGCCATGAAAGGTTGCATTTGCAGCTGCCCAGAGCACCCTGTGGGAGTCTACGGAGTACTTGTTGTCTGCCATATATGTAGAGACATAGGCCTGAAGTTGGGTCTTGCCCTGGGGAGAGTGGTATCTTTGTAAATTTAGGTGCCATGGTTGACGGCCTGGGGATGTCAAGCCCACATCTAAAGACAGTAGGACTGGGGAGTGGTTGGACAAGGCTGCTTCTAGTATACGGGATTCCCCAACAAGAGCCACTACCGGGTGGGAGATGAGGAAATAGTCTATCCTGGATTGTGTGCCGTGTACCAAGGACAGAAAGGTATACTCCTTTTCCGTTGGGTGGCATAGAAGCCAGTGATCGACGAGCCCATGGTCGGATGTGATATCCCCCAGTAAGGCTCATTCCACTTCGTATCCCTTGTCTAGGGGACCTGTCCTATCCAAAACCGTGTTGCAAGCAAGGTTCCAATCCCCACTGATGATGTATTTAGTTGTGCTGATCTCCTCAAGGAGGGGATTAAAATGGAGGAGGCAGACATGTTTGGCCCCCGTCACTGTGTATACTGAACCCACACACAGAGACCTATCCCCTAACCTCAGCTTGGCAAATGCGTATCTGCCAATATCTGCCATCCGGGTCAGACCACGTCTTAACAACCGAGATGGGCAATGATTTTTTGGAGGAGTATCACTACTCCACATGTATGCTGTGGACTATTTGCAGCAGTGGATGGTGTCAAAGTGCTGCTGTGTATTACCTTACGCACCCTGTCGCAATGCAGTTTGACAGCTTCTAGGTCATTCAGGTGTGTCTCATGTATCAGGGCCACATCCGCACTTTTAGCCTGCAGATACGAGAGCACCCTTTTCTGTTTCATATAGCGTGTGAGACATTGGACGTTCCAGGAAAGAATGTGCAAATATTGAAGGGCGTGGTGTGGGTGCAGTCATGTGGAGTCTGGGTTCTCACGAGGATGGGAGCGATTACGCGGATGGCTTGTGTTAGCCGGGGGGAGAGAATGGCATGCCGGTGTGTGGGGGTGACACAGGTGGCAAAGGACCGTGAACCGTCAGAGCGCAGGAGTGGGGGAAGGAGGGTAAAAAGTGGGGGGAGAGTGGGACAGGTAGTGGTTGAGAGAGGGATGAGGGTAGAGGGCACAAGGGGAAGGAAGCGGTATGGAGGGGTGTGAGGAGGGAGGGAGAAGCGGGCGTAGGGAGGAAAAGAGGAGCGTGCTCAGGTAGGAAGGAGAGGGAGTAGGTGGGTAGGGGAGCTGGGCACTCTAAAAAGGGCACTTGCTGGATGCCAATGGCCGGGGTGAGATGGGAGGTCTCGTGACACTAAGACGCAATAGAGGAAGGGTCAGAGGATGGAAAGAAGTGTGGGAGGTGAAAGGAGGGAATCAGTGGTTCAATCAATCAATCAATCATAGGCATTTGTATAGCGCACTGCTCACCCGGAGGGTCTCAAGGCGCTGGGGGGGGGGGCGCTACTGCTCGAACAGCCAGGTCTTGAGTTGCTTCCTGAAGGCGAGATGGTCTTGCGTTGTCCGGAGGTGGATGGGGAGGGAGTTCCATGTCTTGGCTGCCAGGTAGGAGAAGGATCTTCCTCCGGCGGTGGCTCTGCGGATGCGGGGGACGGTGGCGAGAGCGAGGCTGGCAGAGCGGAGCTGGCGGGTGGGCTTGTGGAAGGTCAGGTGGCTGTTCAGGAACTTGGGGCCCAGGTCGTGGAGGGCCTTGTGTGCGTGGGTGAGGAGTCGGAACGTGATTCTTTTGTTGACGGGGAGCCAGTGCAGGTCTCTCAGGTGTCCGGAGATGTGGCTGTGTCGGGGGATGTCCAGGATGAGTCGTGCTGAGGCGTTCTGGATCCGTTGGAGTTTCTTCTGGAGTTTGGCGGTGGTGCCGGCGTAGAGGGCGTTCCCATAGTCCAGCCGACTGGTGACGAGGGCCTGGGTGACCGTCTTCCTGGTCTCGGTGGGGATCCACTGGAAGATCTTTTGAAGCATGCGCAGGGTGTTGAAGCATGAAGACGAGACGGCGTTGACTTGTCTGGTCATCGAGAGGGAGGAGTCCAGGATGAAGCCTAGGTTGCTGCGTGGTCCGTTGGCTTGGGGGTGGCTCCCAGGGCGGGGGGCCACCAGGAGTCGTCCCAGGCGGAGGGTGATGATCCCAGGATGAGGACCTCCGTCTTGTCTGAGTTCAGTTTCAGGCGGCTGTTCTTCATCCATTCGGCGACGTCTTTCATCCCTTCGTGTAGGCTGGCTCTGGCGGCGTCCGGGTCGCTGGTGAGGGAGAGGATCAGCTGGGTGTCGTCGGCATAGGTGATGATCTTGAGGTTGTGTTGACGTGCGATGGTTGCGAGGGGGCTCATGTAGACGTTGAAGAGGGTGGGGCTGAGCGATGACCCTTGTGGAACGCCGCAGATGACTTCGGTGGCCGCTGACCGGAACGGGGGGAGGCGGACTCTCTGGGTTCTTCCGTCGAGGAATGAGGTGATCCACTCCAGGGCCTTTTCCTGGATGCCGGTGTTGTTCAGGCGCTGTACCAGGGTGCGGTGGCAGACAGTGTCGAACGCTGCGGAGAGGTCCAGGAGGATGAGGGCCGCAGTTTCCCCGTTGTCCATTAGGGATCTGATGTCATCTGTGGCTGCGATGAGGGCGGTCTCCGTGCTGTGGTTGGCTCGGAAGCCGGATTGCGAGTGGTCGAGGGATCCGTTGGTCTCGAGGAAGGCGGCTAGCTGTCTGTTGACGGTCTTCTCGATGACTTTGGCAGGAAACGGGAGGAGCGAGATGGGGCGGTAGTTCTTGAGGTCGGAGGGGTCTGCAGTTGGTTTCTTCAGCAGGGCACTGATCTCGGCGTGTTTCCAGCACTCCAGGAAGGTGGCGGTGTTGAAGGAGGCGTTGATGATGTCGCGGAGGTGGGGTGCGATGATGTGGTCGGCCGTGTTGAAGATGTGGTGTGGGCAGGGGTCCGTAGGGGATCCGGAGTGGATGGTGTTCATTGTGCGTGTTGTGTCTTCGGTGCTGACTGGGGTCCAGGTGCGGAGGGTGGCGGTGGGGGGCATCGGTTCGGTGGTGGGGTTCGTGGTTGGTGGGCCGAAGCTGTTGTGAATGTTGGCGATCTTGTCGTGGAAGAAGGCTGCGAGGGAGTCGCAGAGGTCTTGCGAGGGACTGATGTCATTGTTTCTGGCGTCGGGGTTGGAGAGCTCTTTGACGATGCTGAAGAGTTCCTTGCTGTTGTGGGTGTTGTTGTCCAGTCGTTCCTTGAAGTCTGTCTTCTTTGTGGCGCGAATCAGTTGGTGGTGTTTGCGGGTGGCGTGTTTGAGGGCCGTCACGTTGTCTGTGGTCTGGTTGGTGCGCCAGGTGTTCTCCAGGGAGCGGCAGTTCTTCTTGGAGGTGATGAGCTCGTCGGTGAACAAGGAGGCTTTCTTGCTGCCGCGTCTGCTGGGGGGGTTCTTCTTCAGTGGTGCGAGGGCGTCTGCGCAGTTGGTGATCCACTGTGTGAGGTTGTTGGCGGCTTCGTTGGGGTCCATTGAGCTGGTGGGGGGGGTTCTGGCTGAGGAAGGTGGTGAGCTGGTCGCCGGTGATCTTGTTCCAGCTCCTGCGGGGGGCTTGTTGAGGGTGGTGGTGGGTCGTCGTTTTACTGAAGCTGAAGTGGACGTAGCTGTGGTCAGTCCACTGGAGATTGGTGGAGTGGCTGAAGGTGACGTATTTGCTGGATGGGAAGACTGGGTCAAGCGTGTGGCCGGCGTAGTGGGTGGGGGTGGTTATCAGTTGCTTGAGTCCGAGGTTGGCCAGGTTGTCCAGCAGTGCAGTGGTGTTGCGGTCCTTGTTGTCCTCCAGGTGGAAGTTGAGGTCCCCCAGGAGGATGTAGTCGGTGGAATTGATGGCGTGCGGGCTGACGAAGTCTGTGATGTCTTCGCTGAACTGTGTGCGTGGTCCCGGTGGTCTGTAGATGAGGGTGCCTCTGAGCGTGGTCTTGGGGTCGGTGTGTATCTGGAAGTGGAGGTGTTCGGCGGAGGTGAAGGTGTCATCGGAGTTGGTCGTGATGCGGATGGTGTTCTTGTGGATGATGGCGATGCCTCCTCCTGTCTGGTTGACGCGGTCCTTCCTGGTGATTTTGTAGCCTTCCGGGACGGCGATGACGACGTCGGGCGCTGAGGAGGCGTTCATCCAGGTTTCCGTCAGGAAGGCGATGTCTGGTGCGGTCGAGTCGAGGAGGTTCCAGAGTTCGACGGCATGCCTGTGAACGGAGCGGGTGTTGAGCAGGATGCACATCAGGTGTTTGTTGCTGGGGCTCGGTTTAGCAGGTGCGGTGTTGGGTCGGAGGCCGGTGAAGCGGCAGGTCAGGCAGGTGAAGGGTCCATGGGTGCGTCTCGGGGTGGCTCGGTAGCAGGCGGTGTTTCGGCCGGCGTTGAGTGCGTGGAGGGTTTTGGCATCATAGATGTGCAGGGTGTGCTGGCGAGGGCGAGGATCAGGGGGTCTGGCGCTGGGCGCGGTCCAGGCGCAGACGGGCTTACCTTTGGCGCACCTTCGGCGCTCAATCGACGCTCCCGCTGCGCGCGTCCGCTGCGCGGTCGCTCTAGGGGCGTCATAAGTAAGGAGCCGGGAGGGAGGAGCAGCTGGGTGGCGGGAGCGGGGCGGCGAATGGAATCACAGGGGGGCGGGGCCGCAGGGAGGCAGCGGCGGGAAATTCCAAGAAGCAGCGGGCAGCGGGAAATTCCCAGGAGCAGCGGGTTGTGTGGCAGAGAGCGCAGCACCTGGGGCTCCTAACTTTGTGCTGTGGATCTAGGCTTGCAGATGCAATGCACAAGGAGGCAATGCAGATATGGACTTGCGGGGGTAGGAGGTGGCCATGAACCTGAGGTCCCCTGGGCGTCAAGGGGGGCGATGCCATAGGCGGGATGTGCAGTGGAGGAGCAGTGTATGAGCATGTATGTACATATAAGTTCCCTTGGAATCTAGACCCACAATGAGTGGGGTACGGGGAGCAGGGGGCTGAATAGGTGGAGAATAGCAGGGGCGATTGCATGCCGCCCCTAGTTGAGAGGTCAATGTGTTGGTGCTTCTATTGATCAAGGAGCAGGGGACTGCGCACCAAGCTCGCTGCACTGGAATACATGATAAGCAAACCGTGGCACCAAAGAAACAATGAAAGAACAGTGGGAAAGACATGAAACATTTATAAAAATCAGGAAGAAAAAGATAGCCTGCAAGAAGGCATGCCAGTACTCAGCCATCTGTCGTTTTCGGTTTTCTACCCTCCAGATTCTGTCCTCCTGACATCAGAGTCACCATGGCTACTCAGTCCTCAGGGCTCAGTCTCCGGGGCAGAGGCGGGCTTCAAGGGAGAACTGGATTTGTCCCTATCCCACTTGTTTGTGAATGCAGCCACCACCTGGAGAGTCTGGCTCCTGTCACCCTGGGAACAGGCCTCACTGTTGTGATCTCTGCCCCTGTGCTGAGAGCCCCTGGAGTTCTGCTGGAGGCCGCTGGGATCAGCGTATGGGAGAACAATGATAGGGCATGACCCTCTGTGGTAGCTGGAGAGGCAATGTCCATACCCAAGGTGGAAAGGTCAGCAAGGAAGCGAAGCGGCCCAGGTCCTACGGGTCAAAGAATTCTTTTGAGTCTCCGTCCTTGGTGACCCTAAAGTGGGCAGGTTTGAAGAGTCCATATTTAATGTCCAGCTGCCGGAGCACGGGCAGAGAGAAAGGAAGGCTTTACAACACTCATTTGTCTCCCAGGAGAAGTCAGCCACCAACCCGCACCTCATGCCCCTCGTAGATTTATGGGCAATGAGTTTGGGCTGCTGAGATCAACGGTCGGGTCTGTTTGTGATGCAGCAAACAGGCGATGATGGGCCGTGGACTTGTGGGCGCGCCCCACCTTGTCGGACCTATGCGGTGAGCTCGCTGTATCTCTAAAGGAGGGTCAAAGGTCAGGCCGGTGAGCATCGGGAGTGTGTCTGTAAGTAAAGTTTTGGCATCTGGCCCCTCTGCGGACTCCGGTAGTCCAAAAAAGCGCACATTGACCCACCAGCTGAGGTTCTCCAAGTCTATTACGTTGCTGCAGAGGATTAAAAGTTCCTGATCCCGCCCTTGCAAGGTATTGATGCAGTCCACCAGCACGGAAACTGGTTGGGTCAGACCATCCACCCTGGTCTGGAAGCTTGCGATGTCGGAGCAGATGGATTTAGATTTGGTAATTAATATGGAGATGTTTGCATTCATGCCCTCCAGGCAGATCTCCTGTATAATGCACTCCATGGTGGTGTGCGGGGTGCTAGCTGCAGTGGGTCGAGACTGGTCCGGTGCGGACGATGGACGTAGTGCAAGGCAGATTGAGGGCCTCAGAATAGAGCAGCTGTCTGGCAGTTTTGCCCGTGGTCTTGCCAGGAGACATCCCCTGTCCCTGTGCTGCAGCAGGGAGACGCTCCATGGCAGGTCAGTGGGCTGGCGATGGCATAGTCCCCGGGTTAGGCCACAGGTAGTTGAGCGTCACCTGCATGAGGTCCCCCAGTGGTGCTCAGGGGTTCGGTCAGCGCCCACAATGTCAGTGATGCTGAATCTGTGGCAACAGGGTGGGTAAATGGGCCCAGGAGTCCATGATCTCGTGACCCCTCACCCTGCGTGCCAAGAAGCCTCCAGGTAGCCACCCCGCACGGGGCTGCGTACTATGTTGTGCGGGTGCGTCCATAATGCACATGTGGGAGGCGCAGTGCTACATGTTGCCTACAGTGGGGTCCCCGAATGAAAGGAGGATAGTAGGGTCTTCACACGGTCTGTGGTAGAGGATCCCTGCCACAGGGCAGGGTCAGCAATGTTGCGGGTGTGGCAAGAGCACCGGCCCACAGATCCATACAGAAGAGGTAGGTACCAAAGTACAAGAAAGGGAAGAACACAACAATAGCCAACAGGAGGTGCACCCTCTCAATCCACAGCCCGGGACCACTTACTACCAGCCCCCCTTGTGTGTCTCTAAGGATGTCGTGGAGCTTGCTGGAGGGGTACCAGCTAGTGGTGAGGCCCAGCTGGCAAATAAGCACGTTTACTGACTGTTTGCAGTGTCCACAGGTGGGATCAGGTGAAAACCACTCCGGGTGGGGGTCAAAGGAAGGGGTGGGATGCCGCCTGGGTGGGCCTGCGCAAGCCACTTGCCGAGACATGCCAAGTGTTGCCAGCATCATTGGGGCCAGAGTCTTGCATGCATCGCAGCAAAATCTCCAGTTGTGCCTCACAGTCAAAATACATGACAGGTGCTGTGGGGGTGTAGAGATGGTTCGGGCCCCTACAGTTCTGCAAGGAGGGACACCTGTCGTATATGAATACCGGTGGGGTCGCCTGCTGATGATCGGCCGGGCCGGGCCTCCCTTGATGCTGTGGCTCCTCCTCGTTGCGTAGGCCCTGTTCACATGAGGCAGCGCAGGACTAAGAGAGGAGGTCCACAGGCTTTGCGCTGCCACCCGTCACTGCCACAGTGCTGATGATGGCTGTTAGGTTTGGCAGGTAGGTGGGGGGCAAGTTGGAGAAGCCCCCGCGCTGTAGGAGACTCCGCAACCACCATCCAGGGCTCGTCCTCGCATGGAGCTCCTGATTCAAGTGGCCATCTTCGTTCGTGGCCAGACCACGCCCCCATGCTAACATATTTTTCAAATGAAACTACTCTTTATATCCAGTTTTCAAAACATATATTTTTTATACATAAATATACAGAACCTTATTATGTTTAGTATAAATTGTATTAAAAATTCAACATTTATTACATGTGGAAATTATACATTTTTTAAATGTGTTAATGTATTATTTAAACATTCTTATTTTTTTATTTTCTTGTAAAAATACCAGCAACAGCAGTATAAACACCACCACTCAAATCTTCCTTTGAACAACATTAAGGCACTACATTACACTTTTTTGTAAAAACAATTGAAGTACATTAGCATTTTTAACATTCTAAACCATTTTGAGTAGTGGTGATGCACTTCATAGTTACAAACACACTATTCCATCAGGACATTTGGAATTAGTCAACCACTGCGGAAGTTGACCGTCTAGTGGGTGTGAAACTCCACGACAGACCCAGCCATAGGCTAACGTGTGTTAAAGCAACGTAGGACAGCCAATGGATGTGTCTGTCGTCGCTGACGATCACGTACGTCGTGTACATGTGTGTAGCCTTCCAAAAAAAGCTCACTTGTTTCCTAGCACTGCAGCTAACAAGACCTGCTCAATTTTTGCTCCTGTTTCCAACCTCTGGGGACCACGGTGCCGGAAACAGTAGATGACAGGGCCCCAGCCTTCTCGCCTGAGGAGCTGGAGTTGCTGACAACTGAGGTTCTGTCTCTGTACAGCCAACTCTATGGCTCACCAGAGGAACAGGTACATGTTTAAAATGTATTTGTAAATCTGTCTAACTACTTTTTTTAATACACAGGCTAGAATGTCCCTTTGAGTTCCTGAGTGAAGTGTAGTAATTGGAGTGAAGTGTCATTTATTTTTTAACATTACATAAAACGATGATGGTGTGAATTGTTAGGCACTTTATTATTAGAGAAAACTACAACATTTGTATGTGTTGTGTGTTTGGAGCCCTGCATTTTATTTGGTGTGTATTTTGAGATATATCTTTGTATATGCATGATTTTCATGTAAATGTAGAAATTATACATCATGTAAAAATTGAAAACACACTGCATCTTATTTACTACTGTACATAGATATAATTTTTTAAATACCAAATGAAAATTATGTTTGCTATGTGTATTATTCCACATGTCACTCAGCCTAGATCAGGTACGTGGACGTCATTTGGAGGTAATCAGGGGTTGCAGCTTGCTCCCTTCTACTCATAGCACTTCCTTTGGGACCCCTGGCCTCTGAGGCGGAAAATGTTTTGCCCCCTCTGAGGCCAAGGGTCGCAAAGGAAGTGCCAGGAGTAGCAGGCAGCAAGCTAGAGGTCACAGCTGCTACCCCTGACTACTCCCAAATGAGGTCCATGATCAGGTGTCTCCAACCAGTCGTTTGGGAGCTCCCAGTAGCTCCCAGACACCTTCAGAGTAGCTCACAGACTTGAGTTATTTTGTCAAATGTGCACAAGGTCATATTTTCATCTGAAAGTTAAGGGAAGCCTATTTTCATGTGACCTCATGATCATCAGGCTGCAGATAGCAGCGCCTGACAATTAGCAGTGTTAGGTCAGATTTGTGGGCCAGGATGAGACTGAGTCACAGAAGTGAACAACTGAAGCACTAAGGTACTGGAGTCTGAGAAAAAATTCCTTGTCAACTCAGAATTGGAGTTGTGAACAAAATGATGCTTCTGAATGATTTTAAATGGAAGATACATGGAATGGAGAGTTATTAATTACATAAATAATTTAAATTTCACAGGCTCACAGGTTCACAGGCTCTCAGTCACCCATATAAATACATCCCCTTCATAACCACACATGTTTATACATTCCCAAAGAGCGTGCTCTCAATGACATACATGGCAGCCTTTCCATAGTGCCCTTAGTCTTGGTATTTAGTTCAAATCATAGTAGCTGGCTCTATGGACATTAGGCTTCAAGTCAATGTAGCTGTGTGTGGGGGTGTCTGTTTCTAATGCGTGAGCTGTTTAGCCTTCAGTATTCACTTGTGATTGATGTAGTAAAATTCTGTTACATCAAAAAGAACAAACAACAAGTCACAAAACAATTTTTTTATTTCATTTCTTGTATCCATACAGGTCAACACTCATCAGAAAAAGGAGATATGGAAAACCATCGGCAAGAATCTGCAGACCCTGGGGGTCTACAAGCGGTGGACCTATGACGCTGGACCAAAAAGTCAAGTCCAGCTTGACAAGTCCTCCCAATGTGGCAAGTGTGTGCACCGCACACTGACCCCCCCACCCCCCACCCAGTGGCCTGCATCCTTGCGGAGGCCTATCCGGACCTTTATGGGCAGTTGAGAGCCCAACAGAAGCATCAAGGGGATAAGTTCTTGTGTGAGTTCTACATGATAAATAACAAAGTTTTGTTACAGCAACTAATTTTGCCATCAGCACTGAGGTTGACACATGTCCAACACAGAAGAAGGGTTCTTGAAGGTAAACATTTTGCCCAAGGTGTATGATGTGTTTTGTATATGAATTTGTGAAAAGGATTTCTGTTCACTACCAAAGGACTGCTTTCAGCAGATACATGCCTGCCTAAACAACAAATATACATAAGTTTGTTTAATGTTGTAAGGGATAGTTGTACCAAACAGGCCACTAGTCTTTATTGTGTTAGGTGTGATGCTCCTTCCCTATTGTAAATGATGTTAGGGTAGTCCTATTACAGGTGATATAACAGAAAAAGCATTTATGATACTGTGGATGTTCCAAACGTCACATTGGTAAGTTGGTTTTATAGACAAACAAGAATCAAAATGACTGGTATTATCAGATTAAGGTGCCGATTCCGATCCGTTAAAAATATTCCCCGTACGAATCGTATCCTGATTTTTTTACGTACGAATCGTACAAGTCCCGTACAAACTGGCAAGTACGACTCGTATGATAAAAAATCCATACGAATCGCATTGGGAAAATTCCCCGACACGTCTTCGGGTCGGAAAAAGTGTCCGACACGTCCCCGGACAGTTTTACGTACGAATCGGGAAACTGAAGTCCGAGCGCGCAAGTACGATCCATCCCGTCCGTCCGAATGCACAACCGTATGGAAAAAACACCGTACGGAGCGAACTCCAATAGCAACCATGGAGACGTCCAAACATGTGCCCGCATACGCGCCGAACACCCCCCCAGCCCACCCCACCAAGTACGCGCCATACCCCCAGCCCCCCCTTGTACGCGCCGTACCCCCAGCCCCCCCATGTCTGCACCATACCCCCACCCCCGTATGTATGGTGCGTACCCCCACCCCCATATGTACGGTGCGTACCCCCACCCCCCGTATGTATGGTGCATACCCCCACCCCCCGTATGTACAGTGCGTACCCCCACACCCATATGTACGGTGCGTACCCCCAGCGCGTAGCGCTGGGGGTATGCACCGTACATACGGGGGTGGGGGTACGCACCGTGCCTACGGGGGGGTGGGGGTACGCACCGTACATACGGGGGTGGGGGTACGGTGCAGACATGGGGGGGGTGCTGGGGTACGGCGCGGACATGGGGGGGTGCTGGGGTATGGCACGGACATGGGGGGCTGGAGGTACGGTGCGGACGTGTAGGGATGGGGGTACGGTGCATACCGGGCCCCCTTTTCGCCGTGCATCGTGGCGTACTTAGCTTTTCCGTCACTTTTTGAGTCCCGTAAAAATATTGCCGTGCGAAGTGCTGTTGGTACGAATCGTACTTGCTGGTCCGTAAAACGCTGCCTGACTCCGTGCGAATGTCGCGTACGCGGTGTCCCGGATCGGAATTGTGGGTATATTTTAGCCGATCGGTGTTTTTTACGATTCGTACGGAAATGGTGTTTCTGTACGAATCGTACTTGCGGGTTTGTAAGGTGGTTTTCCCAGGTACGAGTCGGACGGAGAAAACGCTCCGTCCGACGATTCATACCCGGTTTTTCCAGGATCGGAATCGGCCCCCAAATAGGTACATTTTAGATTCAAAACATATCCCAAATGTGTTTGATTACAAAATACTATTTCATTCATATTAAAAGGGACAGATTTGCATGATAACTCACGTTGAGGAAGAAGGATGGGTGGCACACTTTCAAAGCCCCATAGAGATGTCGAGTCCTACTAGCCTCCTGGTAGACGGGGAGAAGAACCCCCACCTAGAGTTTGAATTGGCTGAGCTAATGCAAGCACTCGCATAGTCCACCTCACTAAAAGCCCCTGGCCCAGATGGTTCAGTGACTTAATATCGAGAGACAAAATATCGACTACACAAAATATCGACGCCAAAATATAGAAAGACAGAATATCGACTCCCTATCTACAAACAGGTAAGTACTAAAATATCTATTCCAAAATATAGAATGTTAAAATATAGTTAGCTAAAATATCGATTTTTTTAAATGTACTAAAAATAATATAAAAGTAATTAAATATTAAAAACAATTAAATAAAACATACATAATATAATATAAAAAAGCTTAAAATGTAAACATAATAAAAGTAATGTAAAAAAAGTAGAGATGTTGTTGGATAGTGAGAGCGTAAAAATTACTATTCCCACTCCAGTGAGTGCAACAGTAGGGAAAGCGTTGGATAGCGTAGGGGTAAAAATTACTATTCCCACTCCAGTGAGTGCAACAGTAGGGAAAACGTTGGATAGCGTAAGGGTAAAAATTAGAATTCCCACTCCAAAGAGTGCAACAGTAGGGAAAGCATTGGATAGCGGGAGGATAAAATTTACTATTCCCACTCCAGAGAGTGCAACAGTAGGGAAAGCGTTGGATAGCAAGAAGGGAAAAATTACTATTCCCACTCCAGTGAGTGCAACAGTAGGGAAAGCGTTGGATAGCGTAGGGGTACAAATTACTATTCCCACTCCAGTGAATGCAACAGTAGGGAAAACGCTGGATAGTGTAGGGGTAAAAATTACTATTCCCACTCCAAAGAGTGTAACAGTAGGGAAAGCGTTGGATAGCAGGAGGGTAAAAATTACTATTCCCACTCAGTGAGTGCAACAGTAGGGAAAGAGTTGGATAGCGTAGGGGTAAAAATTACTATTCCCACTCCAGTGAGTGCAACAGTAGGGAAAACGTTGTATAGCGTAGGAGTAAAAATTACTATTCCCACTCCAAAGAGTGTAACAGTAGGGAAAGCGTTGGCTAGCAGGAGGATAACATTTACTATTCCCACACCAGAGAGTGCAACAGTAGGGAAAGCGTTGGATAGCAAGAAGGGAAAAATTACTATTCCCACTCCAGTGAGTGCAACAGTAGGGAAAGCGTTGGATAGCGTAGGGGTACAAATTACTATTCCCACTCCAGTGAATGCAACAGTAGGGAAAACGCTGGATAGTGTAGGGGTTAAAATTACTATTCCCATTCCAAAGAGTGTAACAGTAGGGAAAGCGTTGGATAGCAGGAGGGTAAAAATTACTATTCCCACTCCAGTGAGTGCAACAGTAGGGAAAGCGTTGAATAGCGTAGGGGTAAAAGTTAATATTCCCACTCCAGTGAGTGCAACAGAAGGGAAAACGTTGGATAGCGTAGGGGTAAAAATTACTATTCCCACTCCAAAGAGTGCAACAGTAGGGAAAGCGTTGGATAGCGGGAGGATAAAATTTACTATTCCCACTCCAGAGAGTGCAACAGTAGGGAAAGCGTTGGATAGCAAGAAGGGAAAAATTACTATTCCCACTCCAGTGAGTGCAACAGTAGGGAAAGCGTTGGATAGCGTAGGGGTACAAATTACTATTCCCACTCCAGTGAATGCAATAGTAGGGAAAACGCTGGATAGTGTAGGGGTAAAAATTACTATTCCCACTCCAAAGAGTGTAACAGTAAGGAAAGCGTTTGATAGCAGGAGGGTAAAAATTACTATTCCCACTCAGTGAGTGCAACAGTAGGGAAAGAGTTGGATAGCAGGAGGGTAAAAAATACTATTCCCAATCCTGAGAGTGCAAAAGTAGGGAAAGTAATGATTTATTTTTAAAATAAGATTACATTAATTATCAATACCAATAAAAAGTTAATTGAAAATAATTACCAATTAATAACAATTAATTACCATTGAAAAAATTAATTAGCAATTAATAAAAATTAATTACCAATTAATAATTAATTATCAATTATCAATACACATAAAAAAAATATTATTTACTTTATTACAATTAATTTACTTCCCACCCAAATCCCTTATAAACCCACAGCCCACTCCCAATAATAAAAAATACAATTAACATTATTATCAATTAATCAATTAATAAAAATAATTTTGCAATTAATAAAAATTAATTAGCAATTCATACAAATTATTTACCCATTATTACAAATTAATTACCAATTAATAATTAATTATCAATTAATTATCAATACACATAAATAAATAAATAATTATTTACTTTATTACAATTAAATTACTTCCCACCCAATTCCCCTACAAACCCACAACCCGCTCCTAATAATAAAAAATACAATTAACATAATTATCAATTAATCAATTAATATAAATTAATTACCAATTAATAAAATTAATTACCAATAAATAATTATCAATCAATTAATTATCAAAACATATAAATAAATTTAATATTTAATTAAGCATAATTAAATTACTTCCCACCCTATTCCCCTATAAACCCACAACCCGCTACGGAATTAAATTACGCAAAAATTACATTATATAACATTCATTAGTTTAAATAAATTAAACATACATTACAAAAATAATACATAATTTTAACACATATACTACAAAGCATAACACTAATTTTTTTTCGATATTATGGTAATCTATATTTTTTAATTCGATATTATGGTAATCTATATTTTAAAATTCGATATTATGGAATTCTATATTTTTAAATTCTATATTATGGAAATCGATATTTCGTATCCCATTTTCGATATTCTGACCTATCTATATTTTGATAATTCGATATTCTGGGCAGTCGATATTTTGGAATCGATATTTAGGGTGTTCACCGGCCCGGATGGGGTCCCCGGAGATGTATTCCTGGAGTCCCAAGAGCTATGGGCCTCTCTCTAGTCGAATGTCTTCAATGTAATAGCTAAGTTGAGTCTTCCTAATTCTTGGAAGCACACAATAATCATCCCTATGTATAAAAAAGGGGATAAGGGCAACCCAAAAACTATAGCTAAATATCATTGATCGACAGTACAGCTAAAATTATGGAACATCTATTACTAAACAGATTGGAGGACTGAGTAGAGAAAAGGTCTGACAATAGCCCCATATGAGTTCAGGAAGGGCAAAGGGACCATTGACCAAGCACGGTGATTTCCAAGTATATGGTGGCAAAGAACAAGGGTCATCTCTACTTGGCATTTAAGGAAGTCTCTGCCAAGTTAGACTGCGTGGTCCATAGTAAACTGTGGGAAATTATAGAGACCATGGAAGTAGATCCAGTAATAATTAACTTCATAAGACAGCTTTATACTGGGGTAACGGTCTGTGCCAGATATGGTAGAGCTGGGGTGTGCAATACAATTTGGTATTGGGCAAGGACTAAAACATGGGAGCGTCCCCGTTCCATTCCTGTTCTCACTCTACACAAATAGAGTGGAGACGGTTTAAAAAAATGTACTGGGGCGTGGCCAACTAACATGGCCGATCGGAATTGTTCCTGATCGGCTCCTTCCTACGCCCAGTTTAATCCACTTAAAGAAGACGTACTTACAGTTTTCCGATGAAGACTACACAATCCCATGGGCGGCGGGTGGCCGAGGAATGCCTGGGGCCAGCTGTAAGATATCTACGCATGGGGAAAGCCGATACAGAGTGCTAAAGGCACCCGGAGATCAGTCGGAGAAAATGGTGCCATCCACGGAGGCGGACTCCGGGTAGCATGCTGGCCACACCTCCGGAGCTCCCTTCATGACAGCGGCCATTCAGACAGCCGAATAAGAGAAGGTGAAGGTACCCCCGGTGCGAACTGCACGCTACAGCGCACCCGGGAGATGTGGCAGATGCGGCGGGAGGCGGCTTGAAGTGAGAGCTCTGCACCAAAATGGCGGGATCGGCACACTATTATTTTACCTTTATTGACAAGTTCAATACAGACAGAATACAGTTTTCAACAGATCAAATCGATATACACAGTAGATTTTGAGCCGAATATCGTAAATGCAAAGACATACCCAACATGCAAGAGACAGATTCCCTGAGGCACTGCAATGACAACTAAAATAACATGTTAATCCCCTCACTGGAGGAGGCGGGGGCACAGCTGCAGTGATGGTTCCAGGTGCAGCGAGCAGGGGAGGCAAAGGGATTGAGGGAGACAGTTACTGACCAGCACCGGCGGGGCGCCGGCGGGGAGCGCGGGAGAGGCAGCACAGCTTAAAGGGGTACGGGAATGAAGATATGCCACCAGGGGTCCCCATATGTCAATAGGGCGTGATCTTGCAGGGAGTAAGTCCCAGAATTCCGATAGCAGAGTCTGGCATCTCGAGGCGTCCTTAAGCCAATGAGCAAATTGGGGCGTCCCCAGCACATGGCCATTCTATGCCTAGCCAAAACAAGCAGCCTTGCAATCAGGCGGCAGGAAGCATCCGGGCAGAATTTCACAAATCCTAGCAGACACAACGGTGAGTCGGACTGCACCGGCGCGGAGGTGATCTCGGAGATAGCGGCGCATACCGCTTGCCAAAAATCAGACACCGTGGGGCACAGCCATGCTAGATGAGCAAAGTCCGCAGCAGGGGAAGCGCATCGCATGCAACTATCGCTAGGTATGGGTCCTAGTTTGTGAAGCTGGACAGGAGTGCGGTATTACCTATGTAAATACTTGAAATTAATAAGACGAAGTCGGTAGTTGGGTGACAGTTTCTACATCTGATTGCAGCAGTAGAGCCAGTCAGCCTGGGCAATGTCCATGCCCAAGTCCACGCCCCACGCCACGCGCGCCCGATCTGTGGAGATGGAAGTAGACGACAACGTGAAGGCGTATAGTTTAGTGACTATTTTGTGAGGAGTCGGGGTTGTGTATATGAAATCGAGGGCAGGAATTGTGGGCGGAGGCTGGGGGAACGTAGGATGTAACCTCCGACATATCGCGCACAACTGGTAAAACAATAGAGTGTCTAGCGGACCAGAGGAGGCGGGAAGAGAATAGAACGTGTCACCGGGGTATAGATCCGCCAATGTCGACAGGCCCAAGCGTGATGCATGTTTGGACATGCCGGATGGCTAGAGGGGGGGAAAAGCAGGATGCCGCACAATCGTCATTGCATTAGCCGATAGCATCGGAAAATTGGAGAGTCGAAGCAGTCTGGACCAGGCCCAATGCAATGTCTCAACCGTGTCCACCTCCGCACGTGGGTGACTCACCGGGGCGAATAGGGCCGTAGCCAGTGGCCAGGGGGATGCCATGTCAGTCTCCACAGCCACATGTGGTTGATAGGGAGAGGGGTGGATCCAAAAATGCAGAAAGCTGGCCTAAGCGCATAAATCGTATAGCTTAAAATTAGGAGCGCCCATACCCCCTACCGACATAGGGAGAGTGAGGATATCATACGCGACTCTAGGTTGTTTACCGGCCCAAACGAGAGAGATGATCAGAGAACGGAGCTTGCGAAAGAAATGAGCAGTGAGGAGGTTAGGGATGTTCAGAAAAAGGTAGAGGAATTTCGGCAGAACCACCATCTTAGCAATGGCTATGCGACCGGCGAGAGATAATGGAAGCCAACTTCATTGCGGAATTTTGGATTCCAGCCAATCCACCGCACACCCGAAGTTAGATCTCCAGAGGTTGTCCAGGTCCCTACTCAGCCAGATACCCAGGTAGCGGGTGGGGCCGGAGGCCCAAACAAAGGGAAAGTCCAACGTGAATGGTCTGGTGGCATCCATAAGGGGGAACTGCACGGACTTACTCCAGTTCACCTGTATGCCCGACAATCCACCAAAGCGTATTATCTCCCATACAAGAGGGCTGAGATTGTCCTGGGGGTGGCGAACATACAGAGTGATGTCGTCCGCATACATAGGGAGCGGGCAGAGAAGCCTATACCCCTCAGAGTGTGATGCTGCCGGAGTCTGGCCACAAGAGGCTCCATTGCGATGGTAAAGAGCATAGGTGACAAAGGGCACCCCTGCCGTGTGCCACGTTCAATACATATGGGATCCGATATCTGCCCATTGATTCGGAGACGAGCCGAGGGGCGAGTATAAAGAAGAGATATCTTTCGTATAAATTTATTGCTAGAACCAATGCGTGGTAGGAGAAAAAATAAAAAGGGCCATTCGAGCGTGTCGAACTCCTTAGTGGCGTCTAGGAGAACGGCAACTGTGGGGAGACTGGGGTTGATCTGGTGAAGAACCGAAAATATGGTCCGGAGGTTATGCGAGGTGGCCCGACCAGGAATGAAACCGGACTGATCAGGGAGAACAATGATAGGCATTAGTAGAAGAAGGCGAGAAGCAATTAATTTAGTGAACATTTTATTGTCAGTATTAATAAGAGAGAGGGGGCGATAGGAATCACGACAGTCATCTGGCTTGGCAGGCTTGGGTAACAACGTTATCAGCGCCTCACGGAGGGACTGAGGAAAGAGGCCATTATCGAAAGAGTAGTTGCACATGGCAGCCAAATGTGGTTCTAAAAGAGATGCACACGTTTTATAAAAAGAGGCCGGAAGACCATCCAGACCAGGGGCCTTGTCGCCAGGCAAGCTACTAATAGCAGCAAGTATCTCCTCTTTAGTAAAGGGCTCATCTAAAAATTTCCGATGATAATCCTCCAGCCATACCAACGCGATAGTCTCGAAATAGTGTTCGAAGACCTCACGTGAGGGGGGGGCAGCGGTATAGATCTGCCCGTAAAAATCCATGAAACAAGCCTTAATCTCCTCAGGAGAGGTGGTTCTAGAGCGGCCCCCATCACTGAGAGCAGTAATATGCGACGCAGCCCTGGGAGGGCGTAGGAGGTTTGCTAAGGTCTTTCCCAGCCGATCGCCTTCCCCGAAGCGACAAGCTCGGGCCCCTCTGCCCAGAAAGGCAAGCTCTCTATCAGCTTCTTCAGTAAATTCAGTGTGCTTTTGCCTTAGTAGCGCAAGGGTCTCGTGCCTGGGGTGTGCGGCCTGAGCGGCGTCCAGAGCCCTAATTTCAGTTTCCAACTTTGCCACAGTGGTGCGGATATCACCCAAAGGTGGGAAAGCTAGGTAAGCGCCCCCAGCAAGAGGTTTGGCAACGTGAACGCAAGTCGCCTGGACAGGCTGAGTGTTGAAGGAAGCCCCCGGTGCGCAGAGACCCATAAGGGGAATTAAAAAGGGGAAGGGAAGAGCAGTGCGTTTTGAACAGGGGGAGTGTCATGCATGAACTCATTGCAGTTGGAAACAGTCAACACAGTAAAGTGATGCGATCTGACCATATATAACCAGCAAAGATTAGACGAAAGGTAAAATACCAAGACCCACCCACCCAGCAGACTCACCCATGATAGCAACTCAAAAAAGGGTCCCAAACACTTTTCAAATGTCTCAACCGCCTCCCAGTAATCCCACCCCAACAGACCAAAAAGCAGCATCATGAGGACCCAAAACCCTGCACCCACTCCAACCCCCAAACAAGCCCCAAAAGACCCACCAAGCCCACACCCACTTCAACCCCCCAATCAGGCTGAGATACCACCCATGCCCACCCCAGGAACCCACAACTTGGAAGGGGGGAAACCATAGTAAGAAAGGGAATTATCCCGGTAGGACATGGCAGGGCTTGGCGGACACCCCTGCAGTTAAGCAGGGTGGCCAAGCTACCAGAACTTCAGACAACATACAGTGAATAATAAACCCAGAAAAACACAACCAGTCAATCATTGTCGCTAAGGCGATCAACTTCATCAGGCTGAGAGCGGGATGATTTGTCGAGTTTCTTTGCAAAGGAGAGGGCATCTCTGGGGTCAGGGAATACAAGGGTTTTTGCACCCTGTCGAACTCTCAATTTTGCTGGGCACGCCAATGAATAAGAGACCTTGAGTTTTTGCACAATCCGCTTTGCAGGAAGGAATTCTCGTCTGGCTGCCTGAACAGTGAGAGTGTAGTCCGGAAAGAACAAGAGTGAATTACCTTGATGATTTATTTTGCCCATCACCCATGAAGCAAGAAGAATGGCATCCCGGTCTCAGAAATTTAGAATTTTGGCAATGATAGGGTGAAGAGTCAATCCGGGACAGGGCGTGGGCCCAGGGAGCGGTGTGCGCATTCGACAATAAAAACTGAGGAGAGTACATCACTAAAGAGGTCCTTGACCAGTTGCTCCACAAAATCTTCCATACGAGCTATGTTGGTGGATTCTGAGACGCCAGTTATGCGGAGGTTACTCCGACGGGAGCGCGCCTCCAAGTCCTCATTTTTCTCCCGAATAGGAGCTAGAATCTTGTCCATATGTAGCAGCTTCTGGTGATCCTGAGCGGCAGCATCCTCAGCGTCCAAGACCCTGGACTCGACGTGGAGGAGACGATTGTCGTGTGCGTCAACACGAGCCTTCACAGAGTCCAGCCTGGCTGAAAGCTGGTCCAGTTGGGTCTCTATTCCAGTGACCGTAGATTTTACATCCAACATGATTGCTTTTAGGTCATCGTCGCGAGATGGGGGCGAGTCCATGCTGGCAGCGAGGACACCACCGTCTGAGCCAGCGCCGTCCTGACGAGTCGACCTGAGCTGATCGAATGCAATTTTGGGCTGTTTGGGGTCAGTCCTCCCCATGGCGAAGGAATCACGCAGCCGACCACACCACAAAATGTGGGAGCAACAGAGTGCCCTGAGTGAGCAGATTAAGCACCAGGAGGAGCCGCCAATCTGCCACCAAGTATCTACAGCGGCAGGGGCAGTGGGCACCTGAACAGAGTAGATTGGCTGGCAGCGCAGGCCACAGGGCGACAACCCGGCCAGGCAGGACTCCACCGGCGCGACTCCCCAGCGGAAAGAGGTCAAACAAGAAGACGAATGAGCAGGCAGAGAGCAAATTTAAGTTCTGGAAGGCCCACGGGTTCCCAAGGGAAAGGCATAGTCAACTGGGGGGGGGCGGACCGCACATCAAAATGCGCTCCACCTCACACCGAGGTCATACAGATGGAGCCCGCCCCGAAGAGGGCCCGAAAGGAGAGAAGCCACTGCAATGGCAGATTCCCAAAGGCGGCGCCACAGCAGGGGCCTGAAGGAGCAGTCACAGGAGGCTCTAAATGGCAGCCCAGCAGAAGTGCCGAGGCGATGCAATAACTGGCGGGAAGGCGGTCCCCCGCCAGCAGCAGAGGCACGGGCCCGGCGCGACCAACGGCGGGAACAGCACCAATCGCACCAGGCCGAAGTCGAGGAGAGCACACACCCCCCGCAGCAACAGAGACGTGGCAGAGATTGTAGGACCAGCCGCAGGGTACACAAGGCCCGCAAAGAACCGGCGTAGCGCGTCAGATAGCAGGCCAGGCGTAGGGGTGCAGATGAGGCCTCAGACAGTCCAAGCCCCGGATGTTGTGTGTGCCGGGTGCCGTGGTGTCACAGGCCGCCGGGGAATGCAGCAGAGGCAAGAGCAGGTCCGGAGATCCCCGCACAGTACTGCAGCAGCGGGAGGGGGAGCACACA
Source organism: Triturus cristatus (assembly GCF_964204655.1). Classification (NCBI taxonomy): domain Eukaryota; kingdom Metazoa; phylum Chordata; class Amphibia; order Caudata; family Salamandridae; genus Triturus; species Triturus cristatus. Next base: position 1,689,472,708 of record NC_140589.1, read on the forward strand.
CCAGACCGGGGCAGACGCGACAGGGAGACGCGGGAGGCGCACCGCTCGCGTTACCAGGCCTCGGCACTGAGAGCGGGCAGGAAAGGCACCAAACAGGAACGGGGGTGGAAAAGATGGCACCCGAGCACCCCAGGCCCGGGCCGGGCAGTTCAGCTCGTGCGCCCCCAGCCCCGCCGCCGAGAGCCCTGGCGGCAACAGCACTCACCTAGTGCCAACAGGAACCACAGACAACCCTCCGGCTGCATGGAGCCCCAGGCAGCCCCGCCGGTGACAGAAGCAGTACGGCCGGGCTCCCGACGGTCCGCGAGGCGTAGGCCCAGCTCCTCAGACGAGCAGCAGCTCCCAGTCCCAGAGAGGCTCCGGAAGGCAAAGACAGCTCGAAGCAATGCCGCAAGTAAGGTTTAGTCAGGAAACACTGGCCGGCAGAGCCCACTTAGAGTGCGGCCATCTTGCAGCCGGCCAAGTCATGTCCCCCGGGATTGGTGCACTAATGACAAAGCTGCCGGCATTGTGATGACCCCGGTGCTGCAGATACGCCGGCCCCTCAACGGAGTAATGCACGGCTCCTGCCCGACACAGCATTAGCGCAGCCAGTTTCGAGACAGCCCAGCAAGGAGAACCTTATACACTGGCCAGTCATCATTGGGAGAATGCCAGCATCGTTGTCACCGCTCCAATAACCACCCAACAGGCAAGTGTGGCACACAGTGGGGCGGTTGTATGTTGGCCAAGGGACTTGATTTTTTTGTGGCAGACCCGACGAATTTCTGAGGCTCCCCTCCCGATGGCCCTGAGGAGGCCGAATGCCTGACCTTAACATGGCTGCCTAACTGAAAAGGTATTCACTCGCAGAGGATACCGTGTGCCCTCAGGCTTACCCAGTGTGGTTACTCTCGCAGTGGAGCTCACCCCTGCTAAGACACATACTGGGATCAGTGTTGAGACCCTTGGAGGAGGCGGCGACTCAGCGATGGTGAAGACCGACGGGGGTTGATAAGTGGCCGGAGACACTGCTCTCTGCACGAGAACTCCACACTGCTTCTACGAGATGAAGGGGACGGCCTGGAGCTGACCACATCGCGAATCCTCCTATGCCACCCAAAAAGACCCCCAACAACAAAGTCTCCAATTATTTTGCCTCTTCCGGCACGGGAATGTCAGGCAAAGAGACAACACCACCAGCGTGGGTAATGGCGCTAACCAAAGAGGATCTCCTTTCGTCCCTGCAGGACTTTAAGAAAGAACTCAGGTCAGGGATCAAGGCAGACATGGATGCCTCCTTTGAGTCCTTCTGTGCAGAGATGAGAGAGAAATTGGTTTCTTTACAGGTCGACGTGGACTTGGTGGGCACCCACATGCTGGATCTGGAGGTAAAACATCTAGAGTTAGTCGACCGCATCACACCCTTGGAGGAAGACTCGACCGATCTACGTAGCCAACTACGAGCCACCGTACTTAAATGTGAAGACCTTGAAAATCGCTCACACCGCAATAACATCCGAGCCAGGGGCCTGGAAGAAAACTGCGAGGGCCCAGACCTAGAGGCATTCATGGTGGGCTTGTTCTCCTCGGTGCTTGGTGAGGCGTGCCCGGAGGTCCAGCTGGAAAGAGTTCACAGAGTTGGTCCGAGGCCGTCGAAAGTCAACTGCCGACCCAGGGATGTGCTGGCGAAGTTCAGTTCATTTAAAGTTAAGGAACTGGTCCTCCAAAAGGCTAGATTAGCTGATAAGGTCTCCTTTCAAAATGTCTCTTGTGAGCTCTACCAAGATGTATCGCAGGCCACGCTTCTCCAACGCCAACAGTTCCATCCGATCACCGAGTGCCTGAGAGACAAGAGAATCAGATACCGATGGACATATCCCTTTGGTATAACCTTCCAATGGGACAATAAACCTCATCACTGCACGACGTTCCGAGAAGCAGCGCAGCTCCTGGGAATTGAGTCGTCCTCCTCCGCTGACAAGTCCCCTTCACAAGACCTGGAAGGCAATCGGCTGCAACGACGACAAGGTGGAAACCAATGGCGTACAATGGGCCCTGGAAGCAAGAAATCCACAGAGTAAGCCGTCTGTTGCTAAACTTTGTACTTCTTTGAGGACCCACCTATCTCGAACTGTGATGTGGTCAACTAGAGGCTGGTTGGAGCGAAAGACTTGCAATTCCCTGACTGAGTGGCTCACACCGGGTCCCCATCCCTGGGGACGCCCATTTATTCACATAGCAAATTGGTAGGTGCGGTGGTTCAGCAAGAATAATTCCTATGAGTGGACCAACCAATGGGACCCCACAGGGCGATCCAATCACTGACCATGTCCTTGGGACCATCTAGCTACACGACACCCACCAGTAGATGCCGGAGGGGCTGCTCTTTCTCCACGACGGGAAGGTGGGTCTCATGTGGAGAGTGCTGACTGTGGAGATCTTGCTTTTTGACTCCCTGCCACATGAGGTGTCACTGGGACATTTTAATGGGTCTGCTTATTCTTGTTTTTTTCTGGGGCCTTCACCCATGGGTTTTTTGGTAACCGATCGTATACAGTTATAAGCCATATGCCTTGTATTCGGCTTATGTTCATATGAGGGGCATAGGAAACGGGAATGGTACAGTTTCTTATGAGTGTACTTAAAGTCAATCCCACCTATGGAAGGGGGCTCCTCCACACTCATTTTCACTGTTTCTTATGGTTAATTCAGTTAATTCATTGTCGAGATGTCCTTTTTCTTTTTTTCTGGGGGTCAGGGGGTGGGAGAGGGTGATGTGGTGATGACATGGTGGTGGGATACGCAGCTCCAGCGAAAGCAGGGAGGTGAGGGTGAAGCTTGCACATTTAACGAGGGACAGAGAGTTACTCTTTTCGCACTGTGGTACACGATGCTATGGCAGTTTGCCTCTAGGCTTGAGAGGAGGGAGGTACATTGGGATAGATGGTAATTACTATAGCTTCATGGAACGTTAGAGGCCTCAACTCCTTCAGAAAAGGAAAAAGGTATGGAAATACCTCACAGATCACCACTTCGACATAGTGGCTCTCCAGGAGACTCACTTAAGAAGGCTGACGAACTGAGGCTGAAGCACATAATGTACCCCCTTATTTATAGAGCCTCAGCACATACCAAACACCAAGGGGTAGCACTATTATTCCACGCAGCGACGAAATTCCATCCTCCAGACATTCATTCAGACAAGAATGGGAGGATGGTCATGGTCAAAGGCATGTTGAGGGGAACTCTTTGCCCCTTTATAGCAGCATACGCGCCTAACGCGGGCCAAACAAGCTTTCATAATACCCTGCTTGATAAAATGGAGCATTTTGTTGAAGGGCCTACAATACTAATAGGTGACTTCACTCTTACCTGGCAACCCGATTTAGACAGCACTCACACGCAAAGATCCAAAACGGGTTCTTTCCCGGCAAAACTTAAACAGAGAATGCGCAAATTTGGGCTACAGGACGCTTGGCGCACCTTATACCCCAGACTAGAGACTACACATTTTATTCACACGTACACATGCCTAGATTATATTTTTATTAATCAATGCCTGATGGGTAAGCTTACTGAGGCCAAGATTTTCCCCATTGCTATCTCGGATCATTGTCCGCTTTCAATCTGCCTACAATGGGGATCAGCCCCAACCATGACCCACAAATGGTACTTCCCGACCTCCCTCACACGAGATAGTGTCTTACGGACGGAATTGCAAACAGCAATCACAAAATACTTTAAGGTGAACCAGAAGATACGTCCCCGGGTAACACTTGGGACGCCTTTAAGGTGGTCATCTGAGGGAAATGCATAGAACTTAACTCCACCCTGAACAAAAAGCGGGCACGGTTGAGAGAAGCTCTAGAGAAGGAGTTAGAACAGGCAGAGCAAGTACATAAGGACAAACCCTCGAGAGTGACCCTGCGCTCTCTCACCACACTGCGAGGCAAGCTCAAAGCTATTTATAACAACAGGGCGGAATACAAGCTTTTAAAACGTCGCAACATCTCCTGCACTCAAGGGAATAAGATTGGCAAGGACTTAGCAAGACAGCTGAGAGTAAAACGAATACATTGGGGGCATTTGCGATGGCAATATGGGCCTAGTACACACAGACAAAGAAAAGGCTGACCTCTTTGGGTCATTCTACAAGACTCTCTACACTAAGCAACCCAGAGATGCGGACTTGCAGGACGGCTATCTCCAAGCCCTGCGTCTTCCCCGAATCTCACAAAGCACGAACGATTTGCTTACGGCCCCTATCACGGTAGACGAGGTGAGAGCGACCATCTCTAATCTTAAATTACACAAGGCCCCAGGGCCAGACAGCCTTACCGCCCATTTTCATAAAACCTTTGCCCCCGATCTTATACCTCACCTCACAGGCCTTTTTAACCAGATGGTGGAGACAGGTGCAATAACCCCGTCGATGGCTGAAGCGGTGGTAACAGTTATCCCCAAGCCCAGGAAAAATGTACAGCTATGTGCCTCCTATCATCCAATAGCACTCCTTAATCTAGATGCAAAGTTGTACTCCACTATTCTTGTGAACCCAGATCAGTCCGGCTTTATCAAAGGGCGGCAGACTCACGATAACATCAGATGTACAATACATTTAATCGAGAAAGCCGGCAAAAAGAGATACCAGCAGTATTGGTAGGGCTGGATGCCAAAAAGGCATTTGACCGGGTCGATTGGGCATTCCTCTTTCGGGTTCTTTCAGCTTACGACTTCGCAGACAAATTCATTCGCATGATTAAGGCCAATTACGCTCAACCACGCTCCCAAGTCCAGGTCAATGGGGTAATATTGGCCCCGTTTTCTCTCTCAAGAGGCACTAGACAGGGTTGCCCCTTATCACCCCTTCTTTTTGTGCTGAGTACTGAACCTTTTGCAATGGGCATTCGCAATAATCCAACGATACAGGGTATACCCTTTGGAGGGGACGATCACAAAATCTCGCTCTTTGCAGACGACGTGCTACTGACACTCGCAGATCCGTCACACTCACTACCGGCCTTGCAACTCGAACTCGCCAAATTCGAGGATGTAGCCGCTTCAAGGTCAATCTTGACAAATCCTACGTCCTTAACCTCACTCTTTCGGACGTGTTGGTATGTGTAGTCCAGTCCCAGTCTTCCCTACAATGGATGACCCGCTCCCTTCAATACCTAGGGATCCAGCTAATGCCTCGTGTAGAGGGGCATCATAAAGCTAACTTCCCGAGCACACTCCTCCAAATACAGAACAACCTTAAACGGTGGAAGCCCCTATCCATCTCTTGGCTGGGTCACATCCACGCGATCAAGATGACTCTGCTACCCAAATTACTGTACCTCTTCCAAGCCCTGCCCATAGACCTCGATGCGACCTTTCTACCTCGAATCAAATCTCTGCTAACAAGGTTTATTTGGCAGGGATGATGGGTCCGTTTATTCTTCTCCATCCTGCGTCGTCCCAGAACAAAGGGAGGGGTGAGATTGCCAGATATCAGCTTATATTACAAAGCAGCGCAACTGCGAATTGAGACGGAGTGGTTTAAACGTGAATCAGGGAAACACTGGCTTCATATAGACAGGGGAATGACGGGTAGGACGATATGGGATTTGATTTGGAAACCTAAGAAAGAGCGCACGCGAATGTGTACATCAGTACCCCAACGCGCACCATCCTGAAGGTGTGGGATTCCATATCAGGAGATGAGGCCTGGACCTCGTTCCCTTCCCCTTACACCCCAATACACTTTAATCCGGCCTTCCCACCAGCCCTGCACGAAGGCCCATTTGACGCTTGGAGGGAGGGAGGCTGTCTTATGCTTGACCACTTATTCCACAACTATGACATCTTAACCTTTGATAACTGTAGACGGGAATTTCACTTACCGCCAGAAGAACACTTTCACTATCTCCAACTTCGACATTGGGCTCTCACCCCTTATATACGGGATAATGCTACTAGGGAGAAGACAGGGTTTGAAAAGTATGCCCGAACAGTGGGTTGCATGAAAGGATTGATATCCTTCCTCTCCAATTATTTACTATCCTCTACGCCGACAGCTCAACCGCGATACATGACCATGTGGGAAGGCCTGCTGCAAAGGGACATACAAGATAAGGAATCACTCCCTAGAACTCAGGGAAGCACATTTAAATACTCTAATGGACTGGTACCTACACCCGGCCAAACTCAAATGACTGTTCCCAAACTCGTCAGATAGGTGTTGGAGGGCTGTGGGCTTCTAGGAGATTTCCAGCACATTTGGTGGGATTGTCCCACTATATGACCCTTCTGGGAGGAAATCCTGGCTCATCTTAAAAGTATGCTGAGATAGCCTGTCCCGACCACCATGGAAGGAGTCCTCCTAGGTTTCCTAGACCCCACTCTAGAGCACCAGACCAAGGCGGATAAATCCATCATGTGGACCTGTATAGGTGCAGCGGAAATAACACTAGCAGCAGCGTGGAAAAGGAAGACGGCCCCCACCACCTCGGTCTGGCATGCACGACTTTGAAAAATCCTTTGCCTAGAGAGAATGGCAGACATATTCCGCGAGGACTATAAAAGCTCTGAATATAAATGGGGTCCTCTGGTAGCCTTTCTCACGCGGGGACTGCATCTCTTTCAGTTCTACCACCCTACACTTCGACCTAGCCACACATCCAGCCATCATCTGTAGAGTCACCACCGCACACCTTGTTAGTGGGAAGGGGGAGGGTATAGGGAATCATTTTAGTCACTTTTCTACTTTCTTTGTTTTGCGTTTTGGAGCACCTTCCCGGTTGGAAGGATGGAGCATCAATTTGCCACGGCATTAGAGGCTGACACTGCTTGGAGGAGGGAAGGACTCATTCAGCCTTCAAACTGTTTGAAACTGTACAAATCAATATAGAAGGTCTCCCATCCACAGATGGGCACGGCAGCCGGTGGACGGTGGTCCTCGGCCATGCTTTCTTGCACTATGTCATACTGTTATATATGATTCTGATGCTCCTGTATCTATAACGCTACCATTGTGTTTGTACCAAAATGCCAATAGACATACGTTTTACAAAAAAAGAAAAGAAAAATGTACCACGGATGGTCCGCAGAAAGAGGCATTCCCCCTCATGATACTCCTCTGTGCAGAACCTCCAGAGCACTGCAGAGGCTCATGGAGGTGTTCACTAGATTTATGGACACTTTGGATCTACTCGTCAATGAAACAAAATCATATGATTTAATCACAGGGCCACCTTTGAACAAACCCCCAGTTTTTAAACTAGCTCACCGTAGGGTAGATGTGGTAGACTCGTTTTTATTCTTGGGGATACTTTTTGATGGAAAATTTTCATGGAAAACATGGTCCGAAATAGAGCCTTGCATTTTGAGAGAAGAGCTGGAGCTCTTTCTAGCTTCTCAAAGAAACTAGGGGAAATAAGCCTGTCCCAGAAATCCTACAAAATCTGCGCTGCAATTAAGCCCCTGGATGGCATTCAAGAGTGCAGTCTGGCCTACAGTGATGTTCTGTATAAGGTCTGTAGCCTCCTCACACTGAGCAGCCAGGGGGACAGGGGCAGGGGGTGAGGTGCCTGCAGCGAAGGAAACACCACCCCTTTTCAGGGGACGGTTTGGCCAACAGGGGGGAGCAAGAAGGAGGGTTGAGATGGTTCTCTGGGTGGTGGACAAGGATATGGTTGGCAGAGTTCCTGTAGGGTCCACCACCACTGGGGTCTGCTCCCATGCCGAGGCCTCTAAAGATGATGTTGTTGAGCTGGTGGCCTTCGTTGCAGTCCCCTCACTCTCCGTGCCAGTGGGTCCCTCGGTGTCGGTGTTCTCAGCACACAAAGCACAGAGGCCAGCTGCTTCCAAGTCTACGTGGTCACTCTCTCCTCCGTCGGCTCCTGATGCTGCTGAAATGACATATACAATAGTTTTATTGAATCTGTGGAAACAGAACTGATCATTAACTTTGTTCACAAAACAATTTCCAAGTTTTCATATTTCACCTGCTTCAAGGCTCTCAAACTCTGATTCTACATTAGCATAAGCTCATAAATGTAGGCAAGATTTTCAGAAACCATTCAGTCACATTTTCGGAATTCTCAATGATTGCTCCTATATCATGTATGATTTTGTCTCTTATCCAGTCAGTCAGTCATTCAGTCAGAAAACTTTATACACATCATTTTTGGTGCATAAAAGTTGCCTTGCCCCCTTCAAAAGCCCAATCCAACCCTCCCAAAACACCAATCCACCCCTTCCAAAACCCAACCCACCCCTCCCATACTCAATATCACCCCTCCCAAAATCCCCCCTCCCAAAACCAATACTACCCCTCCCAAACCCAAGACCACGCCTCCCAAACCCAAACCCAAACCCAAACCCCCCACCAAGAAAGATCATTGAGGCGCCTGCTCTGTGCACACTAGATGCCCCTTCCTGAGGAGGTTCCCCATGGCAGTTATTTAGGAGGCAAGCTTAGTGCTACATCAGTGCACTGGACATTATGATCTATTGGACTGCCATTCATTTAAATATTTTATTTGAGAGATGTATATCTTTAGTGTAATAAAACAGCATTTTGATTTCAACAAGTTTTTACTGACATAAATTTTCCTTGGCAATTGTTTGATTCCTAGCAGTGTTTCTCACAAAAATGTGAATTGCGGTGTTATATTTACCATTATGGCAGCAAAAACATTTTTTGGATGTGTACTTTGTTAAATGCATAACCTGATGAAAATGGTATGTGATTGTCATTTGCATTTAGGTGCAGCCATTCATCATGATAATGGACACTTGCACCCAAAAAATGGATGTTTGAAATTATTTTTTGAAGTGATACTACAGGTGTGTTTATTTCGCCTTTTTTACTGATAAGAATAAACACATATGCATTACACCTTAAAAAATCATGTGACTATTAAATTTGGATACAATGCAGGACATGCACTAGATAAGGGGAAATATTACGTTGATGAATATGTTGAATGATTAAAATTTAGGACTGAAATTGATTTTAAAGGTAATTAATACGGCAAAGGTTACACCTTGTCCAGTGCAATTTCTACATCATGTTACATTGCACTTATGCCAATGATGTGTAATGCATGTGTTTTTAATTAGGCAATTTTCGAAATTTATTTGAACACACCTGTGTGGTGACTTTTTGATTGAAATCCTTTTTTGTGCAAGTGTCCATTTCTTTAAGGCAGCTTGCACCAAAATTTTGAAATACAATTTAATCATATAGCTGTGTTTCTTTAAATCTCCTAAACATTACACACGCATTTGAATTGCACATCAGTATGCTATTGCTTGTAAGAGAGATTTGAAAATGCACGAGTCCAGTGTAAATGTGAACAGACAAGTCAAAAAGTAACAGGTAAAAGTGGAGCTAACCATCGATTTCGGCCACAACAGTGTTGATTTTGTTCGTCATCAAGCAGCAGCAGTAGAGGCAGGTCTTGAAAGATGGGGTCCATGGTGGAAAAGGAGGTGTGAAGGTAAAAAAAGTGCAGTTTCTTCCTTATATCCCTTTCAAACTGCCAACCCAGGTGTCGAGGCTTTACCGCCACAATCACGTCAACGGGAAGGCACATCATGATTGGCCCGGCAGACAAACAGACCGCCTTCTCTCCAACAGCCGCTTTTGCCTATGGCACCGTTGACATGGGTGAACATACCTGGTGGAGTCGGCGGCACGCCGGACGTCTTTTGTCCATCGAACACCACCATCTAAATAGAGTGGGCCGACCGCCGATTAAGCAGACAGGGAACGTGTCGAAAAAGGGGCGCAGGGCTATTACTGCCAAGATCTAAATTATGCCCTAAGTTTTTTTACTGGTTTTGTTTTCAGTTTAACATTTTCCACAGCTATGCTTCCTTTTTTTCACTGTGAAAAAAATTCGCATTTTCCCACACCTTTACACGCTCTCAAGCCAGATTTTCTCAGATATGACTTAAATGTGGCATAAAGTGTATGAAATGCATATACACTTGTGTGTTCGTTTCTGAGAAACAAAAAATAACTCTGAGTGCTCCACCACCGTCATCACATCACATCACATGGTAGCACAAGAAAGGCCTTCATGTGGATTTCTTCTGAAAAAATCTGCTGCAGCAGCAAGTACACATCAATAGGGTGGGAACCTCAGTGGGCGCCATTGACTATGAAACCGTGTGTATGTGTGTGTGTGCGCCTTCACTTACTCTTGAGTAAGAACAAATCACGTAATTCCACCTGTCATTTGGCCTTTGAAATTGATTCTTGCATACATTATACATGCATGGGTTACACGTTTTTCAAGGTATAAAGTCAAATGTACGCTTGGAAATGTCCTTAATCACTGGGCGCATTGTGCTTTGGCTGTATTGAAAACATCAACACACCCAACATTGGCAAAAAACGTTGGATTTATTTGTGGCCACTGAAAACATCTTCAAACATATGAGAATCCTAGGGTACAGGTTATTAACAGTTGTGAGTCAAAATAACATCATTCTAATGCCCTCTATTTGGAATTAGACGTATTAATACTTTCTCACTTGTAGACAAGTGAAGCAGACCAAAAAGGCTAGCATTAGCAGATTAGTACAAAGCATCAATAGAAGTAAACAAACTTAATGCCCATCAGACTTGATGAGAATAATGAGAACTGACATAATTTATCATTTGTCTTGATGCCATTAAAAGGTATTTCAAATATATACCTCTTATCCTGAAAGGGGTTCTTCATTGATAATAGGTACAAGCCAAGTGTATTAAAGCATGTTTGAGTCACAATGAATCTCTGTGCAGGCATTAGAGTCAATAGTTGCCATTAAAAAGAGATTCGCATTTCACACAATTTGCTTCCATTATTTGAGGAATATATTCCAGAGCAGCTGGATTTCATTCTTTCCTTTTAAAACTGTAATTAATAAGTTTTACATTAAACCTCAGATTTTCAATTGTTTGGAGGCAGATAGAAAGAGACTGTAGAGTTAAATTAAAATTCTCATTTAAGACAGTCTGTAAATGCGTTTGACTAAATATAGACTCCTTAGTATATGGAATAAACCTTCAAAATAAGGAGAGCAAAGATGGTAAATCGCAGTGTTTGGATAGGACTCATAGACAGCTCTAAGGTGAGACCACCATCAGATGCAGCATCAGGGGATATGTTGATTGCCTTCATAGACGATTCATCCCCCACAAAAAGGAGAGTTTTGTGGTGGCTACTATGAGGGGAATTGCCCGGAGGTGAATCCTTGGAGCTCTGCTCCTGCCCCTACTCTTAACAGCTTAAAATGGCACATATTGCTCTATTCTCAGTCCCAGAGATTGGTTTGCTCAGCAAATGTCTGCTGCTCATAAATAGCGAAAAGGAGTGAAGGGATCAGCCGGAAAGCCACAGAGAGAGAGAGAGGGGCAAAGGGTGGTGAGTCAGGTGGGTGCCATCTTTTATGCTTCATATTCCGGAACCTGCTGCTGCAAAAAGGGGTTTTAAATACTCTGGCCACCCCAAGAGCAACTTCACTGAGTTCTGCAGAAGAATTCCTGAGAACTCACCACTTGGTTCTGACACAGAGAGGACTCCACCGCCCAGTGATTTATGAGCTCAAGGAGGAAGTGAAGTTCACATGGTGGCCTTGATGAAACCTGAGCATCTTTTTCTGAAATGCATTCCAAACCAGCAAGTATGCTGAGAAAGGAGGGATGTTACTCATGGGTTGGTCTTCAAGGTGAGTTTCTGAGACTACTTTACTCAGGGGAAGCAACAATACCTGCAGAACATGACAATTTGCCCTGGTTGTTGATTCTGTCTAGGTAAGGCATCCGCCTCACTAAAATCATAATTTGAAAAGAACAAGTGTTGTGGCGGTCTTGATGCCACAATATGATTACTTCAAGAAGCAAACTTCATTTGTTTTGCATATACGAACACACATAGAGACCATAAGTAGTTTTCAAAAAGGCTTTATGAATTGCATCATTCATAAATAACTAATGACAATGGCTGTCAAATGTAAAACACAGTTGTGACAAAGTGGCATAAAGTGACATAAAGTGCTCAGTGCTGTGGTGAAAAGTGCGTAATATATACAGTGTGATTTTTGCAGGTACTGATAATTTACAAAGGCCAGTATAAGCGAATAATCGAAACAATCTGCAGATCGATTGAATCAGTCTTTTGTGCAGAGTATTTCCAACTGATCCTTGAACAAGTGTCGACGTTTCAACCCAAGGTAGCGTTATTCGCTAGTCAAAACGGATCTTCATCAGGACAGGGGGTGACAGCCTATGAAATAGTAAGGAATATGGTCAGGTGCGTTCGAAAGACTGAATGCCGTCTAAAATTGTGCATGCAGGGTGAAGACTCACCAAAAGGAGGAGGCCCAATGTAGCTTGTAGGGCGATAGGTGAAGGGAGGCAAGAGCAGTTGTATCCTGTTCTCCCTGGTTGGAAGATCCAGAAAGTTACCAATTAATCAGAAAAGATCCAACACCGACTATACAATCAATGATTCAACAGGTGACCAAACACGGACTGGACTGCGGTTTCCTGAGCAAACACGAACATGATTTCTTAAACAACAGAGAACCTCGTATCCCTACAATCTATACGTTACCTAAGGTGCACAAGCGATTAGTGAAACCACCAGGCAGACCAATTGTCTCTGGTTGCGGCTCAATCTTGGAACCACTGAACAAATTTATCGACCATTTCTTGCAACCATTGGTACCCAAGACAAAATCATTCGTGAGAGACACTATGCATATCATCCAACTTTTGGAGGGGCAGGAATTCGATCCACAAACACAACTGCTCGTCACATTGGATGTCTCTTCACTATATACCTCAATCCCTCAAGACAAAGCTTTGGCAGTTATCAGAACCACCTTGGATGAACGAGAGAGACCCCACTGGATCCCGACCGATTTCTTGATTACACTCTTAGAGATCGCAATGAAAAAGAACTACTTCATTTTTCAGAAACATTTCTACTACCAGTGTAAAGGAGTGGCGATGGGAGCCACATATGCGCCGAGCCTGGCGAATATCTTTATGGACAACTACGAAGAGGAACATCTATACAGTCACCTAAACCCATTTCTCAACCAGATTACAATTTGGAAACGTTATATTGACGATGTCATCATGGTGTGGTCTGGGGATACAATGGAGCTTAATAACTTCTATGAGTGGCTCAATGCCAGGTCCAACGATATACAATTTACTATGACTAGTAACAACGAGTCAATTGATTTCTTGGATCTCACTTTTCGAGTAGAGGAAGGGCTCTTGTATTGTGATCTCTATCGCAAACCCTTGGAGCGAAATACACTATTAAGATACAACTCACACCACCCCCGTAATCTAAGAGACAATTTGCCATACGGACAATACCTGAGACTAAGAAGAAACTGTACTCGTAGAGTGGACTACTTTAAGGAATCCGACGTCCTCACGAACCGTCTGAGGGAGAGAGGCTACCCCATGGGTCTGCTGAAAAGAGCGAAAAAACGTGCTTGGTACTGTCCAAGAGAACAGCTGTTAGAAGTCAAAACTAAAGACACCAAAAACAACAACATCGTGTGCGTCACAACATTCAATACGAGGAGCAATGACATCAAAAAAATCGTGAAAAAGTACTGGAACCTGGTAGCGAGTGAACTGATGACCCAGCAAGACCCTATCTTTGCATTCAAGCGTGGCAAAAACATTAAAGACTCGCTAGTACGAGCCTTTCTTGAACCACCAAAACAACCAGATCTGAGGAACTATTTTGGACTGCCACCATTGTCGGGACACCATAAATGTGGGCAATGCAAAGCATGCGACCTCTGCCAAGAGGGGAACAGCTTCAGTTATGAAAATAAAACATACAAATTGCCCCAGTTTACTAATTGTAACAGTTCACAGGTTATCTATGCTATTATTTGTCCCTGTGGCCTTATCTATGTAGGCCAAACCATCCAAAAAGCAAAAGCCAGAATTCTCCAGCATACAAGCAGGATTAGGTGCAAAGTACAAGGTGCGCCTATGGTCGAGCATTTTGTGACACATAATCACCCTCCTGACAGCATCAAATGGTGGATCCTAGAGAAAGTCAGCCCCAATGTAAGAGGTGGTGCAATTTCCGGGACCCTAAACTACAAAGAATGTAGATGGATCCATTTGCTCAACTCTGTACAGACCGGGTTGAACGAAATCGAGGAGACTGCAAGACAGATGGGGCAACTTTAGCCTTAAAATATCTCTAGTGCTATGGGTAATACTGCCACATGATATCCTCATGCATGCCCCTGCATGCTGTTTGGGACACAGACCACGCTGTGTCTTGCTTTGACATAGACCAGGTTGTGCTATAAATTTTAGGCAATCAGATATGTCTCAGAATACTTTGCATAGACTCCTGTGTTTGATATCATCTGCAATCTGTTAAAATGTATATCTATACAATACTTTAATTATTGAATTGCATGTTCAAAATGCTTGAGGTGTTTGGCACACTAATAGATAAGATTTCTATTTTTAATTTATTCATTTTACAAATACGGGAACAACACAGGTCAGATGTGTCAGAAACTACCCGCTATTTTGTTGACCTTTTAAATGTACATAATCACAACATTCCTAAATGTTCACATGAACCAAAATGTTTGCAGGAAAGCCATTGGTGTGTTAATAACTAATATATAAGGTTTTTATTCGTTGATTATATCTGGTTCAAAAATGCCTCCAACACACGATGTATGTAAACAATTTGAATACGTTTAGACAAGTCCTCACTGTGCCATCTTGCCTTTTCATTTCTAACGTAAAATCCATTTATGCAGGATTTTTTGACACATGCGATGATAATATTTTGTGCATAATCCAATTGATAAACTATGGATTGACACTCAATTCCTCACTCCTTGATTTTAACCATGCGAGTCATCACGAGACCGCTCCTAATTATCACCTGGTCGCGCCTAAATGGCCAGCGCTGTGTTAATAATTTCCAGTAACGAAGGCTTGACGTCTTCGACGCCGCCCCAGTCCGGGCCCCTAGCAACGAACGCGTGACGTTGTTGTCTTAGTAACGTACATTCCAGCCAATCCGGATCCCCCACCACAACGAATCAGGACTCAGAGATCAGAGTCACGAGCGTTTCTTAGTAACCTGCGCATGACGCGGCCGCACGCGCCAATCCTAACGCGCCCCGTTTCTCCATTTAACTGACAGCGCCTGTCATACTCGCTGACAGACTTCGTGAATGACAGGACGCTTGCCTGCGCGCTGCTGATTAAGAAGCATTTGCTACATACCAGACTAACTCGGAGGGTGAGTGTGCGCTAACCCTTCTCTCCCTCTCTTCCCCCCCCCCCCCAGAGTCAGCCGCCTGCCTGGTTGAACTTGGAATCTTGACTGAGCTTATTTATTTTATCTTGACAGTGATTCGTCCCTCTGGAGGACAAAACTTTGTCTATGCTCACGCATTTCCCGCCTAGGACGACTTATCCCCAACGCGGGTTTGGTCAAACGATTGAAAAGAACTCACGCACCCACCAAGTGAGTTTATTAATCTTTCCTAAATCATGCGATCATTTTTAGCCACGACTGGGCCCTTACTAAACGCTATTTTCTTGAATTGATTCCTAACCAGGGAGAACAGGATACAACTGCTCTTGCCTCCCTTTACATATCGCCCTACAAGCTACATTGGGCCTCCTCCTTTTGGTGAGTCTTCACCCTGCATGCAAGTGAGTTTATTAATCTTTCCTAAATCATGCGATCATTTTATTAGCCACGACAGGGCCCTTACTCAACCCTATTTTCTTGAATTGATTCCCAACCAGGGAGAACAGGATACAACTGCTCTTGCCTCCCTTCACCTATCGCCCTACAAGCTACATTGGGCCTCCTCCTTTTGGTGAGTCTTCACCCTGCATGCACAATTTTAGGCGGCATTCAGTCTTTCGAACGCACCTGACCATATTCCTTACTATTTCATAGGCTGTCACCCCCTGTCCTGATGAAGACCCGTTTTGACTAGCGAATAACGCTACCTTGGGTTGAAACGTCGACACTTGTTCAAGGATCAGTTGGAAATACTCTGCACAAAAGACTGATTCAATCGATCTGCAGATTGTTTCGATTATTCGCTTATACTGGCCTTTGTAAATTATCAGTACCTGCAAAAATCACACTGTATATATTACGCACTTTTCACCACAGCACTGAGCACTTTATGTCACTTTATGCCACTTTGTCACAACTGTGTTTTACATTTGACAGCCATTGTCATTAGTTATTTATGAATGATGCAATTCATAAAGCCTTTTTGAAAACTACTTATGGTCTCTATGTGTGTTCGTATATGCAAAACAAATGAAGTTTGCTTCTTGAAGTAATATTGTTTACCCGACAGAACCGTTTGTACTATTTTGATAATCTGCCCAGGTTCTGAGGGATACTGGGTTACCCCATTTTGATATTATTATGCCACAATATGATTGGCGGTGCTGCTTCGGTACCGTTGAGCATATTACGAATTTCCTCTCCACCACAGTTTTCAGGGCAGTGAACCCTCCATGAAAACTCTTGTGGAAAGGAAACAAAGGGGGCCCTAAATGGCCCCCTGTTTCCTCAGGGCCATGGGGTGCATGCAGGAGGGGACCTGTTGTGCCCCCCTTGTGTCTTTGCACCCCAGTTCCTGCATGGCATGGACTGCAGAGTCCATGCCGTGCAGGAACTGCCTTTGACCCTCCCATTACGGTGCCCTTTTTCAGAGGCACTGCTGTGGGACTGCCAAAGAAACGCCCACCAGACACGAGAAAACTCATAATCTGGCGGGCAGTACTCACATGGCTTTGGCAGTGTGGAATTGGGACGGTGGTGTGGCGGCCCTGCTCCTGCTCTGCCAAAGTCGTCATCGGGCCCTAAATTGTGAGAAAAAATATCTGGGAAAACTAGACCAATGGATGCACCTGTACAGAGGCTGAAATTCTCTGAGAAAAAAAAATCCGCCCACAGCATGATATGAGAACTCTGTCTAAACAATTTAAATAGAAGTTCAATATATCTATAATATAGAGCACAAGAAAAACATTTCTTCAAAAATCTAAAAGCTTGATCATCTTCTCTTGGCCTGGTAAAGATAACTTCTTTTCAAAGTTCAGTACAAGGTCTAATTATCTGATAAAACTGGTGAATTCATTTCCTAGAAAGTTGGAAAAGTTTAGGAAACTTTGCACAACCTTTACAAAAGTAGGTGCCACCAGTGAAGTCTTGCTGAAATTTTCTTTTCACCCATTATAATTCCCAGTGGCCTAATTATATACTGCAAAAATTCAGCTGAAGTGGTATGAAATCTAAACTTATCAAGTTTAGCAAAAAAAGTGAACATCTCATAATGTTTGTGACACTGCCTGAACATGTTGCACATGCATTTCTCAAGAATCAGAATACATCAAGCTATTGAATAGATAAACTATACAAAGTTCACCCAAACATGATCTCTGTAGCTCCCATATTAACAAGCATTTGCAATGCAATAGGTCTCGCATTTATGCGAGTTTGAGCTATTGACATTGCAAATGACAATGCCTTTTATTTGTTTTAAAAACGAAAACAAAAATAAAAGGCATTTTCATTTGCAATGTCAAACGCTCAAACTCGCGTAAATGCAAGACCTATTGCATTGCAAATGCTTGTTTTTTATTGTGCTGATGTAGCACACTGATAACAGCACTATGGTATGTCTCGAGTTACACACTCAGAGGACTCGAGTGACACTGCGATGCCTCAAAGCTGGAAACACAGCGTGAAGTTCCTCATTCTTTCGTACGTCCTGTGCGTTGGTGTTAGACTGTGATTCCCAGTCGATTCTCTTTCATCGGCACATTAAACATGCATGCTTCATTCCCTTCCGTTCACTTGTGCGCACGCATCATGAGCGCGTCTCTGTGTAGACTCGGCAACTACTCGCGCTCAACTCCGCGCGTCTAACTATGCCTGCTCGCTGGAATCAGCCTCACGGAAAGCTTTCCTTTATATGCGTTGCTCATGCGCTTAACGGCAGCGTGTGCGCCAACAGCAAACTGCGGCCAAACAGCGAGACAGAGTTCCAATTTCACCTCAAATTCAGTCAAAAACTCCCCCGCTCGGTCTTCTCAGTCTGGCATAACTTATGTTAAGCACCATACACGGGTCTCACCACTTTCTTGACAATGCAACAATGAATACTAACCTTCACTATAAATGTCTGTGCAAATCTCGTCAACACGCTGGGTTCTTCGGTGGGTGACATGCCCTCTGACACAAAAACTGATCCAGATAGATGTGCACGCCACCCTTAGAGGATCTGCCATAAACAAGCCGGAAGTCAGGCACCCTTGGCCAAGACGTGGGCGGGGCATGCTCCAGCAAAAACAGAAACTGGTGTGCCGTGCTAACGCGGTGCTCCCATGCTGAAGGGAGAGCCCCGCGGTGGCGGCCGGACTGGAGAGAAGCCCCGGGTCCCAGGAGGGGGCCCGGGTGAAGAGTGCGGCGACCGAGGCTGCCCACAGCAGCGCGGGGCTCCCAGGAGTGCAGGGAAGCCCCGCAAGAGAAGTGCTGCAGCCGCGAGGAGGACCCCCCCCAGAAGAGCAGCCGGGTGAGTGAAGAAGGGCTGGGGGGCTCCGTGTGGGCTATTGTTGGTGCCTGATCGAGGCACAGTGTCCTTTTGGCATTCTGAGCGGCCCCTTCTTGCAGCGGCCCACTTCAACTTGCCTCGGAAAGGGGACAGGAGATGTGCAGATCGCGTGTGTGGACGTGCGTGTTCACGTGCGCATACGCCAACTCAAATCCGCCAAAAGCCTGCGTGTGCCCATCTCCTGTCCCACTTCCGAGGCAAGTCAGCAACAGTAGATCTGGCTGGCGGACACAGCGCTTCGCGCTGCATTCACCAGGCGAGACCTAAAAATGGAGAGGCAGCTGAGGCATTCCATAATGCAAAAGGCATGTCCAGTCATTAAAGTAGGCCAAATATTGGTGCAAAGCAGTTTTTCATTGATCACTCACACAGGCTTTGATAACATGATATGCTCCCCTAAATTCTAGTTTGGTGAAAATAGTTGCTTGTTTGAACCCAGCTAAGAGAACAGATATCAGTGGCAAGGCATACCTACTTTTAGCTATAATCATGTTGATTGCTCTGTTATCAATCCGTGTTCTTAAGTCCCCCCTTTCAAAGGCATAAAAAAGAAAGACGAGGAAGCTGGATACTGTGATGGTCTGATAAATCCACTAGTTAACTTCTCATCTGAATATTGTCTGGGATATTTTGTTTCTGATTCGCAGAGTAAATAGACAGGGCTATGAGATATAGATGTTTCAGGCTCCAGCTCAATCTTGAAAACATGACTTCGCAGTGGAGTTAATATACTTTCTTTTTTATCAAACACATCATACAATTCCTTGTAATAAGAGTGCACGGTAGCTGCACAACCAATAACATGACTTGTCATTATTCAAGCAAAATCTTTTGAAGGATGGCTATAAGCTTGTTCCCCTAACATAGAAGATTGATTGTTGGGTTTTTGTAGCCCCGTGAATGGAAGGATTATGCAAGGTTAAGCATGGCACATCCAAAATCAATTTAAAATTGGTGACTTCCAAAACATACCAAAGAACTCATAACTGTATAAAAATGTACAGACCCTGAAGGTAAGGCAAACCACCTTCTACTTGTCCAGAAACCGTTTTTATCATAGGTATCTGTAAATATTGAACACACTGAATGTCCAGATAGTTTCCTTTGGCTCTAGAATCTAAAAGTCCTGAATCATGTTCCTAGCCACTTTAAAATAAGCAACTGGTGACTGCAAAGAATATTCTACCCAAGTTGAAAGTGACTGACTTCCTTCACTCATCCAGGGAACTGCTTTCACTGTTGAAGAATCCAGTTTGTTTTCCATCTTCTACACTTGATTCTTTAAACTCTAAGGTTTATACTGGCAGTCTTTTACAGACTGTCCTGATTCCCACAATACATATTCAGTTTTTGCTTTCCTTTTCTTCAGATATTTATTGAAATCAAAATCAGATGCTTTTTGTGTTTCCCTCACCTGGGAGAAAAAAAATACCTACAGCATGGAGAGGTTTCCTAAAAGGGCCGCCAAAATCGGTACTTTCCAAAATAATTAGCTCCTTGAAGTATCTTTTTAGAAATTACTCACCCTTCAAAGTGCATATAGTGCAAAACAGGTAATCAGAATAAAAATAAGTGGATGACTAACAGCAACATTTTCTTAATGTCTGCAATGAAAGAGTCCAATTTGATGTCAAAATGTCAGTTGAACCCCATGTAAGGAAATGTATGACCACTACTTCATGATCATCTAGAAGTTAAAAAATAATTTTACATTTTATCCAGCAAATACACAGGCAGCTACTTATACAAGCACTGACTATTAGCAGTCTGGATTACTGTAATGCGTTGGATGTTAGCTTTCGAGCCTATCTCATACACAGATTGCAGTTAATCCAGAACGATGCTTCCAGACTGATAGGAGGCATTTGTAAATTTGAGAGCATCCAGACTCATCATAGAAAACTTAATTGGCTTCCCATACAGGAGAGAAGCTGGTTCAAGGCCCTCTAAGTGGCCATAAAGCCTTTTATCTGATGCACCATACCAACTACATTTCCTCCATGTCAAAAGGCATATTTCCCCTAGATTACTTCCTTCAGCCCCTCCCAATCAGGCAGTTGTGCCTAGGTATCGCAGGTTAGGACTTGGCGGACGCACCTTCTCAGTGGTAACAAGTTAGGCATGGAACAAACTTCCCATTGAGTTACGTCCCAAACCCAATCTTTTAAAATTCTGCAAGTCTTTAAAAATGCACCTATTTCAATAATGTATTGATTCCTTATTCTCAGCGCCAGGACACTTTTGGCTAATCACACACTATATACAGTACTAAATGATGAGAACAATTCCTTACATTTAAAGTTAAAATACACACTGGAGCACAATGTCAGATTGTACCAATCTATATAAATGGATGTATTCTTCCCTGTCAGAAAGGCTCCAGTGGTACCAAGTCAATCATATAATCATACTCCCTAATGGGGAGCAGCATATCCACTCCTTTCTAATTGAAGACATCCAAAAATTCCTTAATGTGTAACTGCATAGAATGATCTTTGTTGGCATTTCCATCTACGCTGTGGGAGATGGTTTATGCAGAGAAACACTTGATACTTTTCTCTTAGGGAGAATTCTGTAACATAAATTCTGCAGAGTTAGAAGATGTGAATGTAATAGTGTGAGTTTCCTACTTGATATGTGGAATGCGTTGTTTTAGCTATTTAGCTCCTAAGACTATGGGAAATAAGGTCATATCAATGTTCTTTCGTATGCCATTGCTGTGTACCCATCACCAGTGGTAATGTTAATGTTTCTAAGCAAACTGTTCCAGAGATTAATGCAGTTCCATAGTTCCCCCTGAATTTCTTCATAGGGTACTTGATGGTTGGAATCTGTACCTATGCCCAGTGGCGGCTGCTTCGGAATGAGGGTGGTGGGAGGCTTTGGATAAGAAACTTTTTTTAATGTATCTTCTTTGCTGCTGCTGCACACCTCTCCTCTGTCCTCATTCTGCAGCACCAGAAGCACCCAGGCTCCCAGCTTCTGTCAGCCAATCACAACGCTGCATGAGATTGGTCTGAGTGGCCTGTTTGGCTGCTCAGGCAGTACCTGGGAGCCTGAGCATGTTCTCCATGGGGCTGTGCAACACAACCCCATGGAGAACATGCGCCAAACACTCATGCACACTTTGGGAGTGCAAAAACAACTCCTCGCTGTGCAAAGCCCTGCCCCATCCCGACCTGGCTCCAATCTCTCACATAAAAACAAAATGAGAATAACGGCTTGCTATTATCATTATATTTTTATTTTTTGCGCTGGTCAAATAGCAGTGGGACCACGCTCCTCCGCCTTAGCAGAGGAGCCGCCACTGACTATGCCTGAAATGTATTAACCATAAAGTACCCACAACATAGATAAAACCCCAGTGCTGATCCTCTTGGGGACCCTATTAGGTAAATACTGAGAGGGTGAGAGAGAGAGAAAGAGAGTGACGGAGTGAGAGAAAGAGAGAGAGAGTATGAAGAAGAGATGTGAACATCTTGCATTTCTGTAGCAAAAATTACTGTCCCCCTCTCTCCTTTTTTGTTGATTCAGTACTAGCACGGCGGCTCAGCCGAGGGACCCCTCTATCTCTTTATCCAATCCTCTCTTGCCCAACACCACACATTTGTGAACATGACGACATCTAACATGGGGGACAACTTGGGTCTCGCATTCAGTGAAGACATGGTCTCCGAAATCCTGAAAACACCGTCAATACTTGACACGGACGGGAATATGGCATGCTCCAGCTCCCAAGGAGACTGGAACTCACTAACTGCTCTTAAGAAAACACTGGTCAAGGTTACACTCCATGGCCAGATAATGACCGAATATCTCAGGGCTAACGCAGCCCCCAATGGTCTCATTGTACGGACCGCTCCCCGCATCTTCTTAGACGACCCTATATCCAAAAGAGAATGGAGTCAGATCGCCTGGAAGTGCACTCGTGACTGGCTGATACTCATCATCAGTACAGTCAAACGCCTATCAGAAGCCCTGATTATCAAGATCAAAATCTCTGAAGATGGCCTAAAAACAGGCATCAATATATCATCCTTCAAAAACACGCCTAGCGGAGATCAATAATGAGATGAATGAACATCGTGATTACCTGCTACAACAAAAAATTACTAAACTTCAGAAAGATGTCAAGAAGTTTGACAGAGAAAAAGTCTATCCCTATATCAGAGATGACTACCAAATCACAGGTAATGATGCCCTCTCGACGGCTCAACATCATCCAATCATTCAGGACAGTCGGCCTACAGCAACTCGAGTGACAGGAGCTGGGGGAGAGCAACTAAACAATCGGGACTCCTCCCCCCACCCCAACATATGCCACCCCACCCCTATGGCTTCCATCATCCTCCTTACCCACCTCAAGGCCCTATGTGGTACCCCGCATTCAATGGACCACAACCAGGGTATGTACAGTCCGGCTACCCTCAACCGTTTTTCCCAAACCCACCACCTCCTTTTCAGTACAGAGGCAGGGGACGAGGCAGAGGGAAAAGAAGAGGTCAGAAACAGGTACAATGGCAAGACGCCGGTCAACACCAACAACAACAACAACAACAAAGACAAACCAGGAGCATGACAAACCAAAGACCTTAATCGTCAACCTTTCCAAGAAACAGTTGAGTGAAGAAGAAACCACCACCCTCGAACTAGGTCTTGGCTTTGTCCCCACCCTGAAGGAGGATGACTTCAGGATGAATCAAGAACTACATCAACTGTTTAGGAAAATACGACTGCATGCGTTCTTCCAGGGGAAACCTACTCAGGACAGAAATGATTCTGGGGTCAGACCCCCATCCAAGTTCACACCCACCACCGCTATGGTCCCACCTGAGGTCCTAACATTCGAGAAGGCCGTACTAAAAGAGACGAATCGACTAATACCAGGGTCACCGTACAACAACCTTCCAAACAGAGCATGCCGAGCCTTGGAATCACTCAGAGGAGATGAGACGATCATCATAAAGCCAGCAGACAAAGGGGGTGCCACCGTCCTCCTAGATATTACTGACTACGAGGCTGAATGTGAGAAACAACTCAGCAACACCAAATACTACCGTAAACTTAATGCAGACCCGACCGAGGGACTGTCCAAGAGGATCAAGATGCTGGTCAATGAGGCGAGCACGGAGGGGTGGATCTCCCCCCATGAGGTGGCTTTCCTTATCAACGATGACCCCAAGACACCCTACTTCTACATCCTTCCCAAAATACACAAGGGTATAACCCCCCCACCAGGACGACCCATTGTCTCAGGTATTAACTCCCTCCTGGAACCACTGAGTCAATTCAGCGACCACTTCCTCCGACCCCTGGTTCAAACTACCACTGCTTACCTCAAGGACACACGGGATGTACTCAACTTAATAGAAACCATCAACAAGGATAACACTGAACCTATTGACCTACTTCTGACTCTGGATGTAAAAGCGTTATACACCAACATCCCTCAAGACGCTACCATCGAGGTTATTGACGATCTACTACAGAGGGCCGATTTCCAAACTAACATACCAGCGGCCTTCATTTTGGACTTGATCACTCTAGCCCTGAAAGAAAACTTCTTCATGTACAAGACCTCCATTTTCCATCAGGTACAAGGTACCAGCATGGGTAGTACCTTCGCGCCGAGTCTGGCTGGTCTGTACATGGCCTCCTTCGAGAACAGCTATATCTTCTCAGACGCAAACCCATATAAGGAGAACCTCATTACATGGAAGCGGTATATAGACAATATCCTGATTCTCTGGAAGGGCACTAGATCAACCTGTGAGACCTTCTTAGAATGGGTCAACCAACTGAACCCACATCTCCGATTCTCAGGAACAATGAGCGAAACTACTATCCCTTTCCTGGATCTCAAGATCATCCTGGAGGACGGTGTACTAAGGACCACACTACATAAGAAACCCACGGATTGCAACAGTCTCCTGGACTTCAACAGCCACCACCCCAAGGCCTTACAGGAGAATTTACCGTACGGTCAATTTTTACGGATACGACGCAACTGCACAACCAATCAGGACTACGAGACCGAGGCCAACCATCTCGAAAAAAACCTCTTAGAAAGACACTAACCGAAGAGGGGCGTTAGACACGCAAGAAAAAGAGCCCGCAACAACCACAGGGAAACGCTCCTGGAAACAAGAACTAAGGTACCCAACGAGTCAATCACATGTGTTACCACGTTCACACCTCAGTCCAATAGGATCAAACAAATCATCAAACGCAATTGGAGGATCCTGAACACTGACACACTGGAACTGGAACAACCATGGTTTGCGTTCAAAAGAACACCAAACCTACGAGATACACTGGTCAACACACAACCAGTACAAAAAAGACCGGGCCCACAAAGGACCACGCTGTGGAATCTACCCCCTGAGACAGGCCACTACCCATGTGGTAACTGCCATGCCTGCTCCACTACAACTCCCAGTAAACAACTAACCCTGGAGAACTTCATCTGGGAACAACAAGGACACTCCAATTGTAACACAAAGAACTGCGTGTACCTCATCACGTGCCCATGCGGTCTAAGATATCTTGGCATGACCTCACGCCCCATCAAAACACGTATAAGCGAGCATAAGAGCACCATCCGACGGGGACAGACAGCCACCAAGCTAACCAATCATTTCCTTGAACTTGGGCATAACTGCGAACAAATATCATGGACGGTACTAGAATCCAGACTGTTCTGGAATGCCCAAGCCCTCCTGCACCAAGAACAACGCTGGGTGTTCCGTCTTCAAACTGACACCAAAGGACTCAACGATGAGATACCCTGGGTAGAACTCTGACCAGGCCCAGTGTATACATTGCATATTGATCATGTGTCTTTACACTTATGACTGTACAGCTGCACGATGGGTTCATAATTTAGGTTTTTTCTACCTTTGATGTAAGCTCTGGCTCCCCTGTAGGCTCATTGGACACTTCTGATTAGGCTATAGGAAGCTCCAACTGCATATTGAGTATTAAATATCCTGGCATGCGTATAATTCTTGGGGAGGGACCGCTACTCCGATGGACCAGATCAGGACCCTGGTTATAGTTTTAGGTTACGTGCCTAGCGATATGCGCAGGCGCAGTCCCCCTCCTAGGCTTTAACCGCAGATACCACAGGACGCATGCGCACACTAAGTCAATCCCCTCGGAGCATGCGCCCCCTCGAGACACACACTACAACGCATGCGCATCAGCGGCTTCCACGTCCTAAGCAGGAAGTAGGTTACGCCTCTACCGTCCCTATTTCAATGGGAGTTGGAACACAACCCGCACTTCCTACAGGCAGCCGCTGGCAGAGGGTAGGTGCTGAATGAGCCGGCCCCTGACGTAACCGTAAGTACTCTACCACGAGGAGACCTCTCAGGACACGCTTAATGATTTTCATGATTTCAATGCACAGCTTGCCCATGCTTTAGGGCTCCTGTGGTTCACTACCGATCTATCTGTGTTCTTCTATTTTAGCAAATACGGCCAGGCAGCCACGGCAATACCTAGGAAGCCCTCACTAACACTTATGAGGGTAAGCAGCATGGCATGCGTGTTTAAATGTCCCGTATGTCCTTTGTGTGATTATTCTGTCACCCTCATCTGGTTCACCCCTCCGGGGTGAGCACAGTACTCACGCATGATTCAAGCGATCATTTAAGTCACTGCTAATAACGTACGAGTATATTTGGGGCTTATATTCCACTACTTTCAATAGTTGACTACTACCGTGTGATCACCTCCATGTGCACAGATTGTTCTTTTACGTATTATTCTTCTGACTGAATGTAGCCGATGCTGACCCTGGTCGAGACTGTCTTGCAACCGCTTATAACCTCTCCCTCTGCAGTATATGCGGTATCCTCTCCCTAGATGCCATGTCTGTCACGAATGTCGTTTGGCTGATGTGGTACTCTGGTATGTTTTATTTCAAGCTACCACACGTCTGACTACACAACCACCATTTGGATGGCAATTGGGGGCACGGACAGTTTTTGCTGTACCACGCCCGATATACTGTTATTACTATTTATACCAGTACTGTCTAAAACCTCCATTTGTGTCTGTTACTCCCTCCTCTCCTCCCATCCTTTCCCTCCCCGTTTCTATCCCCTTTTTAGGTAACACAAGTTCGGTACGCTCTGACGAGATCATCCTTAGACTCGCACTGCTGTTTAGGTCATTGCACCCGGCAGTCCTGTACCTAACACTACCTTCCATTGTCGCGGGTTACCCTTCTAATTTCTGGAACCCCCGTCTGTATCGTGCACATCCCTTCACATAGTTAGGTCCTGAAGAAATGCCACTGACCTTTACAGGCTAAGCAGGCGTGAAACATGTCGACCTTTTTTTGAGTCACAGTAGCACCTTGCGCACAATAGTGACTCCTCGACCTATCGGTCTTTTTACTTTACCAGGGGTGCCACATTATTAAAATAGTGTTTTGGACACCCCTAGGTAATTTTATTTACACACTTTGCACGCACTTAACCACCTACCTCTTGGATCCACCACCTTTTTACCCCACACACTCGCACTCACCTATCGGCTTTTCTCTTTAAAAGACCTCCGACAAAGAGACCCTTCGGGGGACCGTCGGGCATTGCAGCACCGGCCCGCCGAGGAGCAATAACAAGCCCGATGATGAAGCAAGACATCCTTCGGGGTGTGTGAGGGCCAATAAGAGGCTACATTGAGTCCTCCCCTTCGGGATCGGATCCTTGATACTAGGGATAGTTCTCTCTGCCTCTTTTCACCTTCACCCCTCCCTCCCCTCTACCTCTCCCTCCCTTCTATACTCTTTCTCTCTTCTTTGCCTTCCCGCTACTTTTTCTGTTGAGTAGGTGCTCACTAATTGTGTTTCACCGCCAACATGGAACAATGTCCTCATTGATATAACCAGCAAAAATTACTGTATCATACATGTTACAGTAAAGCACAACTCTAAACAGGAACTGAGCCACACTGCCAGAAATGTTAGGAGAAAATGTAAGAACTTAAGTTTGATATGCTATGGGATTGTCACCTATCACAGGCTAGTTTAGTTATTTAAAAGCTTATCCATGACCATTCTCTGACAGAGAGCTGCCTGGTACATAAGAAGAAAAGAAGACTTCTGGAACAATTGTTATGCCTGACAGAGGAAAGTGGGGAAAATTGTAACCGAACACTGTCTGGAATTTCTAGTACTTGATAGCTTCTTGCATGGCTGAAGAAAGCTTCTTGCTGCAAAATGGTTGGCAATCGGTAAGTCCTCTCACAACTCTGGAGTGAACAAAAACAACTAGAGACTGATGAAGCTGTGTTCATTTGGTGCTGGTTCTGTTGAATCTCAGAAACTAGTTATTCATTTTCATATTACTGTAGACCTGATCTAGAATTGTGCTGACCCTTCCTACAACTTGATTCCATGTTGTAATATCCAGTAAGTCTTTCCAGAAAGTTAGAAGACACTCTGAAAACAAGTAAAGAGATTAAATAACGTATTTTGGAGGGCTGCAAAAAGGTACAGGGCTTACAAGCAAATATATATTAGGTACCTATCTACGTTTTCAGTGGTTCATGGCAATGCAGGACAAGCACATGATGTGCCTTCACTGGTGCTATTGCTGCAGACTGTGGTAATGCCAGTTTTGCATGCGACATCCTCATGCAGCAATTACAAGCAACCTTTATGGTGGTGTCATTCCACTATAGTGCCTGACAATAGAAAAGTTAATTTTGTAAGCAGTAGTAGATTAGCTGGTGATCAATTGAAGAATACATCAGGCGTAATGGAACAGTAGCAAATAAGGAGATGGTCACAATTTAAAATGCAAAGGAGAATCTAGTGATTTACACACTGCCCCCTTCACTCAGAATATACTATGACGGGAATAATGCAGCCTGTAATTCTACACTTGATACAGCTTCAGTTTGCGTATATTATTGTAAAACATTATTCTCCTATTCAGGGTGCATTTCAAGTGTTTTCAAAATAATAGTTTACAGCAACCAACATCAACCTAGAAAATAAGATCTAGAAAAGCTTAGGTGGATGAGTCTTGATTTATTTCTGAACCAACGGACACTTAAGGTAGTGCATATTTCAAATAGGTGCACATTCTATACCTTTGGGGATTTGCAAATACAGGACCATATTACATTCTGTGTGCACCATGTGCACAGTTTAGGCTTTACATAGCAGAGTATGTGCATTAATATCCAAAAGGCCGGGTCTTGAGCATTGATGGCACTTCTTTCGCAGACTCAGAATGGGAAATTCTATCCTTTGGACTCAGACATTCTATGTGGGATTTTAAGGAAAACCCTCTGCATCTGCACATGCTGCCTTAGGGTATCTATAGCGGGTGCAAAAAGCTTTTGAGCATGACACTATGGGCCAAATGTACGACCCACCAATTTGTGAGTCGCAAATTGCGTCGTAGTTGCGACTCACAATTTATGACTCGCAAATTGGAATGCACAAAAGTGTCTGAGACACTGTTTGCGATTCCCAATGGGGTCGCAAACTGCATGCCTCATGCACATTAATGAAGCTGTCGCAATATGCGACCCAATTGGGAATGGCTGGCACTCCCAGGGATGTTGGCATGCTGGGGTCAGCACACCACCATGTCTGGGACTGCTTTTAAATAAAGCAGTGTTTTTTTAAATGCAGCTCGTTTTCCTTAAAGGAAAACGGGATGCATTTGAAAAATAAAAATACAACTTTTCAGTTTCATTTTTTAAGGGCAGCGAGGCAGGTCGCTCCCCACGCTGCACAGCTCCACCTGCTGCGCCCGTGTCCCTGCACCCGGACCTCACAGCTGCTGCGAGTTCGAGGGCCTCCTCCACCCGCAGGCTCCCACCTGTGCCTCATCCCTGGTGGCCCAGTGGTGAGCCGTAAGTTTCTGTCTGACCGCTCTGTTCCTGTTTTGTATTTTGGTATCTGCATTGCATTGTATTCTGTCTGCTGTACTCTGTTACTGCATCTGTATCTGTTATATCACTGCTGTAGTCTGTCTTCTACTACCCCTGTTCTTATTTCGTTTTCGGTCCGTTTTCCCCTTTAGCCCTTCTAGTGTTTCCTGCCTTCTCCTCTCCCACCCCTGCATCCCCTGCTGTCCGGCCCCCCTCGCTCGCCCAATTGCTCCCACCTCCCAGCTGGTCCTCCTTCCCACCTCCCCTTCTTATGGCGGCCGCTGTGCGGTGAGGAGAGCGACCGTTGACCCTGTTCCAGGCAGGTTGGTCCCACACCGCACAGCTCCACCTGCTGCGCCGGTGTCCCTGCACCTGGATCTCGCAGCTGCTGCGAGTTCTAGGCCCTCCTCCACCCGCAGGCTCCCGCCTGCGCCTCATCCCTGGTGGCCCAGAGGTCAGCCGTAAATTTCTGTCTGCCCGCTCTGTTCCTTTTTTGTATTTTGGTATCTGTATTGCATTGTATTCTGTCTCCTGTACTCTGTTACTGCACCTGTATCTGTTGTATCACTGCTGTAGTCTGTCTTCTACTACCCCTATTCTTATTTCGTTTTCGGTCCGTTTTCCCTTTTAGCCCTTCTAGTGTTTCTGCCTTCTCCTCTCCAGCCGCTGCATCCCCTGCGGCCCGCCCCCCTCTCTCGCCCAATCGCTCCCGCCTCCCAGCTACTCCTCCCTCCCACCTCCTCTTCTTATGGCAGCCGCTCCTAAGGCAAGGCTATCTGCGCCCGTCCATGCCTGGACCATGCCAAATGCCAGACCCCCTGGCCCCCGTTACGTCCACGACACCAGATGCCGCTACGACGCCAACATCCTCCATGCACTCAACGCCGGCCGATCTACCACCTGCTTCCAGTCCACCCCGAAGCGCAGCCACAGACCCTTCCCCTGCCGAAACTGCAGCTTCACCAGCCAGCGGGCACCAGCACGTCCTGCTCCCCCCCCCCCACCGAGGCAGGCCACAACCATCTCAGATGCATTAGAACCAAGTCCTGTGCACACATTTTTAGATTGATGGTTTCAGTGTACAAACCGCTATTCAAGTATTCTTTGTGCAAAAAATACGAAGGTTGACATCAGGAGAATCTTTCTGAAGATATTTATATATCAAACCAGATCAATACAGAATTGAAAAGCCAGCCAACACGTGTTTCGTCACAACGCGGTACAATTGTGACTCTTCAGGGCTGGGAAGGACACAAAGCATAAGGTATGATACAAAAAAACAAACAAAAAAAAACAAAGCCAAATGGCGCATGAAACAGGAGACAAAAGCGACTTGAAAGCGTTGGAAACACCCCTGATCTTGTGGATACCCTATGGTGTAAAAAGTACATAACTGTGACTCCACTGCACACAAAGAGAAGCGTCACGTGACATCACACACATATAATTGTAGTGACTTTGAGGAACAAAAAAATGTAATAACATGAGAAGCACCACATGAATCGCGTCTTCATGGATGGGTCTAGCAGTAAAAGATGTATTAAAAACAAACACATCAAACGTTGGTAACAAGTGCATTAAAAGTGTGAGTGCGTGTGTGGTGACTGTAAAACGTACTATAGTAAATTATCTCTAAAAAAGAGTGGGGGTCCAAGGGATGTAGTTTAGCGACTCAAACAGTTCTCAATCCCTAATCCAGCACATGTATACACAGTAGAAGAACTGAGAGTCCAAAGAATGTTTAGCAACAATAGTGTAACCACTCTACAAATATCGAACAAGGTGTTTGCTGGTGTCAACAAAGTACACAATGTGTCCATGAGTGTATGTACACGTAAACAAAGTTCCCATCACCCACGACAAGTGGCTTGCTTCATCATTTGGGAACCGGGGAACTTGACCAAGGAACCATCTTCTACCAGATTGATGTAGATATTGGTTCGATGGATGTCCCAAATGTGTAACTGGATCAAAGGGGCCACAAGCGTAATGATAGTGGGTGATGTATGCAGTGCAAGTGATAAAGAAAAAGTGATTTAAAATTGGTTGTCAAGATACAATTATGTGTTTATTCTAGTGCTACCTTGATACCAAGTTAAAACTAAACAGTGCTATACAGTTCAAACAAATAACTGTGTTCTTAAAGACTGGTCTACATGTTTCAGCTCTTGGATATACTCTATCCCAGCTTTCGTCAGGACCAGAAAGCTACTGCATATTAACGGTGTAGTGAATACAAAAAAACTCAAAGACATACAACCTGGACCATGATCTTGGTACAGGTAAATACCTGTAAAAGCAACAACAGTGGTCAATGCAAACAGAGTGGTGACATGTTACAAAAACCGCATCCACAATGAAATGTCGATTTTAGTTCAGAATTACCAAATAGTGTAATAAATAATTCTACGTCCATCACCGCAAGTGAAACGTTAGAATTGTAACTCACCCGAATTACACTGGGTATGTGCCTCACCCCACCCGGCAACTGCTCAGGTATAGGAGGCACCGCTCTAAGGAAAAAGTACTAGCGTAAAACATTACATAACAAATGCTAGTAAAACATTTAAAACATTAGTACATTGCGCGCAACCCTTAAAAACAGACAAGGCAGGAGATTCACGGTCGACTGAGCGTCGAAAGACGGTTGTCAGTAAACATGTCTCTGTTATAAACAGACGAAGTGCCCATGCAGTTGGTTAAAGCACTATCATTTCTCTACCCCAAAGTCTACTGCTATACTGCGTTATTTAAAAGCCAGTGACTGATGTGTGTGGTACCGGAGAGTGAACAGTGAAAAATCCACAATACGGCATTTCCTTAGTCAAAGGTTTCCTGTTCGGTATTCTAAGGAAGACCCCAGAACTAAGCCAAGAAATTGACCAGGGACTCAAAGCACCGTTATCATATTAACAGATGTTGATTAATAAAGTTACGGGTACTGCACCAGACCTAGTCAGTTTATATCTGTCCACCTACCTCTCCGTCGGTACCTCTCGCGGTGTATGAGCGAGAAGGGGAGGTGTACTACAGCAGTAGGGAATCCCATTTGAAGAGTCGCCGCGCGTCACTACTGACATGCGCGGTCGGCGGCTCCAAGCTGTCCCTCGCTGATGACGGCGCGGCATTGTGGCATAGACGCAATGCGCATCGGGATTTGTAGTTTATTATGATTTATAAGGAGATTGCTTCCCGAAACAATGATAACTTAGTGCCATATGCTCATAGATGATTGTGCTTTTTGATCTATGTGCAAAGGCTACGTGGTTAGCGTGTATTATATCTAACTTAAATGTGGTGGATGTTATCGTATTCCACAAATAAACCACGTAGTCAAATTACAAATAGGCATTCTAAAAGTGTAACTCATGATCTCAACCCGGGTGTTTAAGCAAATTCTTATTAACGACCCGTCAGTTTAAAGCGAGGTCCATGGTATTTGGTCATTCAGACCTACACAGTCGCTATGCATTTTGAACACCCATTTCTGTTCCCTTATGAAGAGGAACTTGTGGATATCTGTAACGTGAGGTGGAATAAAGGGTTGTTCTAAGATTACCCAGCGCAGATCTTCTGGTCTGTGATTGTGGGACAAAAAATGGCTAGTTAATCTGGTCGCTTGTTTTTTACACCTGATGGTGCTTTTATGTTCGCTGATACGGACCTTTATCTTACGTGTGGTCATCCCTATGTATCTAAGTGAACAGGGGCACGTGATTTGGTAAATTACCCGATCAGAGTTACAATTGGTGTGCCGTCGTAGGATCCAGGGTTTCTCTAACCCTAAATCAACAGATTTGGTTAACTGTGTCTGTGGGCAGGCTGTGCAAGAGCCACATGGATAGTGGCCTTGTACTGGTGGTAAGTCCCATAAGGTAGATGTTGTCCCTTTGTCTTTGGCCCTCGGTCTTGTGTGTACCAAATTGTCGCGCAGATTCGTACCTCTCTTGAAAGAGAACAAAGGTAGTGGTATCTCTGTGTTTCCCACATTGAGGATGCGCCAGTGTTTCCGCACCGACTTCTGGACACTATTTGATAGTGTACTAAAGGTGGTGACAAAAGTCATTCTTGTAAGTGGTGCCTTAACTACCGGGGGCTCTAAGAGAGCGTCCCTGTTATTGTTTGACGCCCGTTTCCAGGCTTGTTTGACTAAATGTGTAGGGTATTTCCTGACTTGCAGTTGCCTTGAGAGTGCCTCAGCATGATGCTGGAAATTACCCAAATCTGAACAGTTCCTACGGATCCGCAGGAACTGCCCTACTGGAAGATTGTGTCGTAGGGACTTGGGATGATGACTTTGGAAACTAAGCAATGAGTTTTTTGTCTGAGGTTTTTTGTATAGTTCACTTCCCAGCACTCCTAATGTCGGATAGATCATGATATCCAAAAAGGGGAGTCTTGCTTTGTCATGGGTTACTGTGAATCTCAAAAAATTGTTTTGAGCATTAAGCCAAGAGTGGAAATCTAGCAAAGTGGCTACTGACCCATGCCATACCACTAGGATATCGTCTATGTATCTCTTCCAGCATGCAATCTGTGCCTGAAAGGGATTCTGGCTGGTTAGCACACAATTCTGTTCAAAAAGATGGACATAGAGATTAGCCAGACTGGGAGCGAAAATACTCCCCATAGATGTTCCGGAGATTTGAAGGAACACCGTTTCTTCAAATTGAAAAAAGTTTTCCATCATCGCCAGTCTGGCGCATTCCATAATGAAGTGTGTGGGTGTGGTGGTGTCACGATCTCTATTGTCTAGAAGGATCCTGATTGCTTCAAGTGTCTCTTCTTGTGGAATGCAGGTATAAAGGGATTCCACATCAAAGCTGACCAGAAGGTCAGTCTCGGTGTTAAATGCAATCTCTGGTAAGAGGCGCAAGACATCTTTCGTGTCTTGGAGAAAAGTAGGCATTTCTCTGACCATCGGCCGTAGGAAAAAGTCAACAAACGTGGACAATGGTTCTAGAAGAGACCCGATCCCTGATATGATAGGGCGGCCAGGAGGAGGTCTTGTCGGTTTATGTATTTTTGGCAAAACATAAAAATACGGCATGACCGGAAACTTAGTAATCAGGAATTCTGATTCCTGTGTACTGATCCATCCTGACTCCCTTGCTTCACTGACCAAGTCGTGAATTTCAACAGATAATCTTGGAGTTGGGTCTACTGGAAGAGGTCGGTATGACTTGGTGTCACTGAGTTGTCTAAGACATTCCTGTCGGTACGCGGAGGTGTCCATAATGACTATGGCACCGCCTTTATCAGCGGGCTTGATGGTAATCTGTTCATCGTTCTGTAATTCTTTCAGAGCCCGTTTTTCGGCACCCGAAAGGTTTTGATAAGTTCTGTTGTTTTTTGGATCAAGCGAGTCAATATCATGTATGACAGAACTTATCAAAACCTTTCGGGTGCCGAAAAACGGGCTCTGAAAGAATTACAGAACGATGAACAGATTACCATCAAGCCCGCTGATAAAGGCGGTGCCATAGTCATTATGGACACCTCCGCGTACCGACAGGAATGTCTTAGACAACTCAGTGACACCAAGTCATACCGACCTCTTCCAGTAGACCCAACTCCAAGATTATCTGTTGAAATTCACGACTTGGTCAGTGAAGCAAGGGAGTCAGGATGGATCAGTACACAGGAATCAGAATTCCTGATTACTAAGTTTCCGGTCATGCCGTATTTTTATGTTTTGCCAAAAATACATAAACCGACAAGACCTCCTCCTGGCCGCCCTATCATATCAGGGATCGGGTCTCTTCTAGAACCATTGTCCACGTTTGTTGACTTTTTCCTACGGCCGATGGTCAGAGAAATGCCTACTTTTCTCCAAGACACGAAAGATGTCTTGCGCCTCTTACCAGAGATTGCATTTAACACCGAGACTGACCTTCTGGTCAGCTTTGATGTGGAATCCCTTTATACCTGCATTCCACAAGAAGAGACACTTGAAGCAATCAGGATCCTTCTAGACAATAGAGATCGTGACACCACCACACCCACACACTTCATTATGGAATGCGCCAGACTGGCGATGATGGAAAACTTTTTTCAATTTGAAGAAACGGTGTTCCTTCAAATCTCCGGAACATCTATGGGGAGTATTTTCGCTCCCAGTCTGGCTAATCTCTATGTCCATCTTTTTGAACAGAATTGTGTGCTAACCAGCCAGAATCCCTTTCAGGCACAGATTGCATGCTGGAAGAGATACATAGACAATATCCTAGTGGTATGGCATGGGTCAGTAGCCACTTTGCTAGATTTCCACTCTTGGCTTAATGCTCAAAACAATTTTTTGAGATTCACAGTAACCCATGACAAAGCAAGACTCCCCTTTTTGGATATCATGATCTATCCGACATTAGGAGTGCTGGGAAGTGAACTATACAAAAAACCTCAGACAAAAAACTCATTGCTTAGTTTCCAAAGTCATCATCCCAAGTCCCTACGACACAATCTTCCAGTAGGGCAGTTCCTGCGGATCCGTAGGAACTGTTCAGATTTGGGTAATTTCCAGCATCATGCTGAGGCACTCTCAAGGCAACTGCAAGTCAGGAAATACCCTACACATTTAGTCAAACAAGCCTGGAAACGGGCGTCAAACAATAACAGGGACGCTCTCTTAGAGCCCCCGGTAGTTAAGGCACCACTTACAAGAATGACTTTTGTCACCACCTTTAGTACACTATCAAATAGTGTCCAGAAGTCGGTGCGGAAACACTGGCGCATCCTCAATGTGGGAAACACAGAGATACCACTACCTTTGTTCTCTTTCAAGAGAGGTACGAATCTGCGCGACAATTTGGTACACACAAGACCGAGGGCCAAAGACAAAGGGACAACATCTACCTTATGGGACTTACCACCAGTACAAGGCCACTATCCATGTGGCTCTTGCACAGCCTGCCCACAGACACAGTTAACCAAATCTGTTGATTTAGGGTTAGAGAAACCCTGGATCCTACGACGGCACACCAATTGTAACTCTGATCGGGTAATTTACCAAATCACGTGCCCCTGTTCACTTAGATACATAGGGATGACCACACGTAAGATAAAGGTCCGTATCAGCGAACATAAAAGCACCATCAGGTGTAAAAAACAAGCGACCAGATTAACTAGCCATTTTTTGTCCCACAATCACAGACCAGAAGATCTGCGCTGGGTAATCTTAGAACAACCCTTTATTCCACCTCACGTTACAGATATCCACAAGTTCCTCTTCATAAGGGAACAGAAATGGGTGTTCAAAATGCATAGCGACTGTGTAGGTCTGAATGACCAAATACCATGGACCTCGCTTTAAACTGACGGGTCGTTAATAAGAATTTGCTTAAACACCCGGGTTGAGATCATGAGTTACACTTTTAGAATGCCTATTTGTAATTTGACTACGTGGTTTATTTGTGGAATACGATAACATCCACCACATTTAAGTTAGATATAATACACGCTAACCACGTAGCCTTTGCACATAGATCAAAAAGCACAATCATCTATGAGCATATGGCACTAAGTTATCATTGTTTCGGGAAGCAATCTCCTTATAAATCATAATAAACTACAAATCCCGATGCGCATTGCGTCTATGCCACAATGCCGCGCCGTCATCAGCGAGGGACAGCTTGGAGCCGCCGACCGCGCATGTCAGTAGTGACGCGCGGCGACTCTTCAAATGGGATTCCCTACTGCTGTAGTACACCTCCCCTTCTCGCTCATACACCGCGAGAGGTACCGACGGAGAGGTAGGTGGACAGATATAAACTGACTAGGTCTGGTGCAGTACCCGTAACTTTATTAATCAACATCTGTTAATATGATAACGGTGCTTTGAGTCCCTGGTCAATTTCTTGGCTTAGTTCTGGGGTCTTCCTTAGAATACCGAACAGGAAACCTTTGACTAAGGAAATGCCGTATTGTGGATTTTTCACTGTTCACTCTCCGGTACCACACACATCAGTCACTGGCTTTTAAATAACGCAGTATAGCAGTAGACTTTGGGGTAGAGAAATGATAGTGCTTTAACCAACTGCATGGGCACTTCGTCTGTTTATAACAGAGACATGTTTACTGACAACCGTCTTTCGACGCTCAGTCGACCGTGAATCTCCTGCCTTGTCTGTTTTTAAGGGTTGCGCGCAATGTACTAATGTTTTAAATGTTTTACTAGCATTTGTTATGTAATGTTTTACGCTAGTACTTTTTCCTTAGAGCGGTGCCTCCTATACCTGAGCAGTTGCCGGGTGGGGTGAGGCACATACCCAGTGTAATTCGGGTGAGTTACAATTCTAACGTTTCACTTGCGGTGATGGACGTAGAATTATTTATTACACTATTTGGTAATTCTGAACTAAAATCGACATTTCATTGTGGATGCGGTTTTTGTAACATGTCACCACTCTGTTTGCATTGACCACTGTTGTTGCTTTTACAGGTATTTACCTGTACCAAGATCATGGTCCAGGTTGTATGTCTTTGAGTTTTTTTGTATTCACTACACCGTTAATATGCAGTAGCTTTCTGGTCCTGACGAAAGCTGGGATAGAGTATATCCAAGAGCTGAAACATGTAGACCAGTCTTTAAGAACACAGTTATTTGTTTGAACTGTATAGCACTGTTTAGTTTTAACTTGGTATCAAGGTAGCACTAGAATAAACACATAATTGTATCTTGACAACCAATTTTAAATCACTTTTTCTTTATCACTTGCACTGCATACATCACCCACTATCATTACGCTTGTGGCCCCTTTGATCCAGTTACACATTTGGGACATCCATCGAACCAATATCTACATCAATCTGGTAGAAGATGGTTCCTTGGTCAAGTTCCCCGGTTCCCAAATGATGAAGCAAGCCACTTGTCGTGGGTGATGGGAACTTTGTTTACGTGTACATACACTCATGGACACATTGTGTACTTTGTTGACACCAGCAAACACCTTGTTCGATATTTGTAGAGTGGTTACACTATTGTTGACTGTAAAACGTAGTCACGGTAAATGCAGAATGCCAAAATGAATAGAAAAATGAATAGAAAAACGATAAGCTCAGAATCGGATCAAAACAAACTAAAGAGTGCCCTTATAGTCAAGTATGGCAGGTACAGCCGGTCGAGATGAAAAACGAAAGACAAACAGGGATAGTAAGTCACTACTACTAAAACGCAACAGCACAAAACATCTCATCGTGAACATAAACCAGAATCAGATGCTAAGGGTCTATCCGTGGCATGCAGACGTGCACTAGATGGAGCAAACAAACAAAAGTACCGGTCGTGTGGAAAAATTTGTGGTGCGCAAGTCTAAAGAAACGATATGTATTAAAGTGTTAAAAG
The DNA here is from genome assembly GCF_964204655.1 of Triturus cristatus. Taxonomy (NCBI): domain Eukaryota; kingdom Metazoa; phylum Chordata; class Amphibia; order Caudata; family Salamandridae; genus Triturus; species Triturus cristatus. The sequence continues at coordinate 1,689,511,580 of NC_140589.1, forward strand.
AAAGCACACCGGTCAAAACAATTATTAAAAGTAAGGCAGTGAGTCTACTGTGGAAAGGGGTTAGCACTCACCGCAGTACCGGTGATAATTCCAACCCGGTATGGACATGGGTTCATCTAACAATTTGGACAGAAAGGAAGGTAAGGGTCGTCCTTCCTTGGTGATTCAGAAGTAACCTGAAAACACGAACGAACGGACGTGTCAGTCTGTAGTATCGGGAGACCTGTGAAGACGTGAATTGGATTTATAAAGGGTCTAAAGAGTGGGATGCTAAAGGAAAATATATGGCGTGCGTGTAGTTCGCTTACCTCAGCTCCCGAGTAGTGGGCGAGTAATGGTCGCGTCTAGAATTCCAGTGTAGTGGAAAGAGATGTGGGGAGCGGAAGCGCTTTAAAGAAAAGTGCATGGGAGGCTAGAGCGTAAACCCCCAGGCGATTGGGCGGATGGTAGTCACAACTACATTTCCAGAGTTGTGGAAAGAGATGTAAAAAACGGAGGCGCATTAAAGAAAGAGGTTCCAAGGACGACTAGTGCGCTAGCCTCATGGCGGGAAGCGGAAGCGCGTCAAGTAAAAGTTCTGGTGGGTACTAGAACGAAAACCTAAAAGTGAAAAAAAACCACGGAAGTGGGTAATCCGTCATGGGGGTGAAAAAACGGGGTGTAAAAGAGTATGGAAAGCAGAACTGCTATAATAGTTCTGTGGGCAGGAGAATGTTAAAGCAAATACTAATGTAAGCGAGAGAACAACGAAATTAAATTGTCCTTATCACTTGCGCGAGCAAGACATAAGCAACGGGAGCGAAATAAAAAATTGGAGACACCCTAGCTCCATCTGTGAAGGGTTCCAGACATCACTAACAGTATTCCAATAGTACCTATCATCAAGGTAGCACGAGATTGACAGTATATCAATATAACCTGTCGTCAAGGTGACAAACGGCATCCTTACCCAAAGGTTCATCATTGCAAAACTCAACTGTCCAATAATGAAAAAGTACATTACAATGGTACAGACAACCAAACTATGTAAATATCCATGTACGCTCAGTGAGTAAAGTCCATTCTATAACAAAGTGATGTCTATACTTGAATACATCCGAGTTCAGATTGTAAAACTTTCAAAAACTGAAACGGTGCAGCATAGCGGTACAGACACTCAGAATAGGTAAATATACATGAAAGTTCAGAGAAAATTGAACATTTTACATCGAAGTGAGGCATATATAAGAATACATTAGATTTCAGATTGTGACACTTGAGAGGTCCGGAGGCATTAGGAACCTAAAAAGTATTGGATTTCATGGTCGATGTTCAGACCGTGTTTGACTGTATGTAGACACATTATCCAAGTTGCTTCAAGCTGTCTCAGCCTCAGTTCGCGATTTCCACCCCTGATGTTTGATTCCGTCATGTCTATTCCAAAGAATGTCAGACTTCTGTGCGGCCCTTGCGAAGCACAAGACGCTACATTCAAGGCCATGGGGTATGATGCATACTGCTCAACACCCGCTCCATCCACAGGCACGCCGTCGAACTCTGGGACCTGCTTGACTCATCCTCCCCGGACGTCGCTTTCCTGATGGAGACCTGGATGAACACCTCATCGGCACCTGACATTGCCATAGCCATCCGGATGGCTACAAATCACCCGCAGGGACCTCACCAACAGACCAGGAGGAGGAATCGCCATCGTCCACAGAAACACCCTCAGAATCTCGACCAACACCGAAGACACCCTCAGCACCGCCGAACACCTGCACTTCCAGATCCACATCGATCCCAACCTCACCCTCAGAGGCACCCTTGTGTACAGACCCCCCGGACCCAGGACACAGTTCAGTGACTCCATCACAAATGTCGTCAGCCCACACGCCTTGGCCTCCACAAACTACATCCTCCTCAAGGACCTGAACTTCCGCCTCGAGAACACCGACAACAGCAACTCCACCACACTACTGGACAACCTCGCCAAACTTGGTCTCAAACAGCTCGTCACGACACCCACCCATTCCGCCGGACACACGCTTGACCCTATTTTCTCCGCCAGCAGCCACATCACCTTCAACCACACCACCGAACTCCATTGGACCGACCACCGCTGCTTCTACTTCTCCTTCGAGAAAACCACCACACATAACCACCAACAAAGAGTCCCCCACCGCAGCTGGAACAAGGTCACCAAAGACCAGCTAATCACCACCCTGGCCCAAGACCCAACAACCGACCACACCGACACCGACACAGCCGCCCGCAATCTCAGGCAATGGATCGACGACTGCGCCAACACTCTCGCCCCCATCAAGAAACCCTCAAACAGACACACCAACAGAAGAGCCATCTGGTTCACCGCCGACCTCCAGGCATCCAAGTAGACCTGCCGAAGACTAGAAAAGAAATGGCACCACGAACAAACACTGGACAACCATGCAGCCCTCTAGAACACCAGCCGCAGACACCACCAACTAATTCGAACCACCAAAAGGACCTCCTTCAAAGAACGCATCGACAACAAAGCACACAACAGCAAAGCGCTCTTCAACATCGTGCAGGAACTCGCCAACCCCAGCTCCAGCTCCAACGACATCCCGCAGTCACAAGACCTCTGCAACTCTCTAGCCACCTTCTTCCACCGCAAGATCATAGACATCCACAACAGCTTCAACATCTAGACCCCCCGACAGCCGCCGACACCTTAGACTCACTGCCCCCCTGCCACACCGGCCTCCTCAATTCCTGGAACCACGCCAACGACGAAGACACCATCGAAACCATGAACACCATCCACTCCTGATCACCGTCAGACCCCTGTCCCCACCACATCTTCAACAAGGCGAGCTCCATCATCGCACCCCAACTCAGAAAGATCTTCCACAGCTCATTCGAGACCGCCACTTTCCCGGAAAGCTTGAAACACGCAGAGATCAACGCCCTACTCAAGAAACCCAAGCCAGACCCAAAGGACCTCAAGAACTTCCGGCCCATTTCCCTGCTCCCTTTCCCGGCGAAAGTCATCAAGAAGATCGTCAACAGACAACGAACACGCTTCCTCGAAGAGAACAACACCTTGGACTCGTCCCAATCCAGATTCAGCAGCAACCACAGCACCGAAACCAACCTCATCGCCGCCACAGACGACATCAGGACCCTGCTGGACAACGGCGAAACCGCGGCCCTCATCCTCCTAGACCTCTCAGCTGCCTTTGACACCGTCTGCCACCACACCCTACGCACATGCCTCTACAATGCAGGGATCCACGACAAAGCCCTGGACTGGATCACCTCCTTCCTCACCGACAGAACTCAGAGACTCTGCCTGCCGCCATTCTGATCCGAAGCCACCAAGATCACCTGCGGCATACCCCAAGGATCATCCCTCAGCCCGAACTTCTTCAATGTCTACATGACATAATCTCATACGCCGACGACACCCAGCCCTCACCAAAGACCCCGTCACCGCCAAAACCAACTTCTACGATGGAATGAATGCCGTCGCCGAATGGATGAAGAACAGTCGCCGGAAACTGAACTCGGACAAGACGGAGGTCCTCATCCTTGGATCCACCACCTGGAATGACTCCTGGTGGCCGGCCTCACTGGAAGCTGCGCCGACACCCACCAACCACGCACGCAACCTGGGGTTCATCCTGGACTCATCTCTGTCAATGACCCAGCAAGTCAACGTCGTCTCCTCCTCCTGCTTCAACACCCTCTGTATGCTTCGCAAGATCTACAGATGGATCCCCACCGGAACCAGAATGACGGTCACCCAGACCCTCGTCACAAGCAGGCTGGACTACGGCAACGCCCTCTACGCGGGAACCACGGCTAAACTCCAAAAGAGACTCCAACGCATACAGAACGTCTCCGCACGCCTCATCCACGACATCCCCCGCCACAACCACATCACTGCCCACCTGAGGAATCTTCACTTGCTCCCCGTCAACAAGAGGATCACCTTCAAGCTCCTCATCCACACCCACAAAGCACTCCACGACGCCGGACCAGCATACCTCAACAAATGACTCACCTTCTACACTCACAACCGCCAGCTTCGCTCCGCTGACCTCGACCTCGCCACCATTCCACGCATCCACCGGCGGCAGATCCTTCTCTCACCTCGCCGCCAAGACATGGAACACCCTCCCCATCCACCTACGACAGACCCAGGACTGATTGTTCGAACAGTAGCAGCTCACCCCACCCCTCAGCTCCTAGAGACCCTCACGGGTGAGTAGCACACTCTACAAATGTTTGATTGATTGATTGATAGTACATCTGGCCCAAAGTGCCTAATGTACTAAGGTTTAATAAATTGCAAACCTTTCTCCAAATGGTTTGCAATCGTTGAGTCAGAAAATGTAATTGTGCTAACAGAAATTAACTACTTTCTTCTTTTGAAATTGCTTTTTTTGCATTTCTTAATTTGCGATTTGTAAATTCATCATTATCGAATCACTAATTGTATGTATTAATAATTTGTAATTAGCGAATGGTGGTAAAATCAACAAATTGCTTGAGCTAATCCAAACAGGTGGTAATCTGACACAAGGAATAAAAAGTCACCCAAAACGCATTGCAATCTTTCACAAGAGCTGCACTTTATGCAATGGTGAGGTGCATTTTAGAAGACAGGTTTTTTTGAGACAGAGGTTTACTTTGTTTGAACAAATAGATGAGGAGGGTGAATAGAAAGTACTGGATTAGTAAAGAGATTATTTTAAGTTTCATTTCTTAATTGGAGCCTGCATTAGAAACGTTCATCTCACATACTGTGGCAATCCCTGTACATATTCAGTTGTTATATAGCCTTCACCTCCTTGCATCTGAGAGTTATTAGCATACAGTAGAAGCTGCTGGGGACATATCACCAAGTGCTCTACCTAGAATATTGCACACATTTCTAGATGCTATGTGTAGTGATATCCGTTTGAACAAATACTCTGGAAGCATTCAAAGTAGATTCTTTATCTTTATTGCCAACCCACAGAACATCAGCATGACTCTCCAGGAGAGCGTAACATCTGCCCTAAACATTCTACACATAGAGTTATATAGGTAGAACATGGAACTAACAATTGGAAGTTCTACCTTCTGGATTCTACAAAGGATACTAATCAAAGAAAGTGAATACAATGTAAAACATCTTACCATATTCTACACATCCTCCCCCTTATAAAATAAAAAATAGAAAAAAACTTTATTCACAAACAAAATCAATAAAACAAGATGGTTTCTCAATAATTCGCCCACTGGAGGTTTTCGGCTCATTAGACAAAGAACAATCCTCAACAACCAAAGGAGTTTGAACAGTGTCCGGTTGGGAGGCATCTTGTGCAATAACTTGAGAACCTGATGAAGTTCCTTCACCAGAAATTGGTTGAGAATTGTCTTGTGCTAAGGCTTGAGAACTTGAAGAAGAAAGAAAAATCATTGGAACTTGGACACAAATCACAATCTAACAACCACCAATAACTTTCGTGAGGAGTGACAAAGTCAAATGAGCTTTGGAAAACATTTTTTAGTAAGGGCTAAACGATTCATATGCCAAACTTCACCATTTTCAAGAATAAAAGTATTATTATTTACTTTAATAACTTGATGAGGTCCGCTAAACCTGCTAACTCCTTTGGGAGTTTTTTTTTGCTAGTTTGACACAAACCCTTTAACCAACTGAAAGATTAGTTTGTTTGCTACCATGTATTTTTAGATTGAGACATTCTAATGTGATGTTTAATACTATGCCATTCACAATGAACACATTTGCTTCTATTCATCCAACTAGGAGTCTCCTTTGAAAAATGGAATCCTACCCCTCATGATAGAGAAGGGACTGCAACCAAGAGAAGAATGACTGGTCACCTTGTAAGGTCAAGTTATTTTCATCAACTCATTTTCCCAAGACAAATTAAATTTATTAGAAAGTTGAATAATCCCTTTATTAGTTCTGTTAATTCTTTCTACTACACTGTTCCCACTAGGATTATATAGTGCAGAGAATTTTTGCTCAATACCAGAAGAACGTAACTACTGGACCATTTAATTTGATTTAAACTGAACCCCATTGTCTGTGAGGACTGATGCGGGAAAACCTTCCCTAAGGAACACAGCATCCAAAAACTTGATAACAGCAAGGAAATTCACACTTTCCACAATACTCAACGCAAACCATTTAGAAAATACATCAACAAGGACAATAATGTACTTGGTAGAACCATCTTGCCAAGAAATAGGAACCAAAAAATCCAAAGCAACTTCTTGCCAAGGAGCACTCAGACAATGCAATGGGAAAGAAGGTGGATTAAGGGTTTTATGAGATTTGTCTGCAACTTCACAACTGACACAATCTCTAACAAATCGCTCCACAGCAGTATCTGCACCTGGCCACCAATACAAAGCTTTGAGTCTCTGTTTAGTGTGGGTGATGCCAGAGTGATGATCATGACATAAACTAATTATTTTCTTTCTTAAGGTAGTGGGATGTACTACTTTATCTCCTCTCAACAGAAATTGACCATCAATACTCAATTCATTCCTCACCTCCCAGAATCCTCTGAGTTTATCTGTAAGATTCTTTCTTTCAACATCAGACCAACCTTTAATAACCTTAGATTTGACATCAAGAATAATAACATCCTCAGTTTCAGCATTTATCCACTCCAAACGTTCAATGCCTCCTTGTAACACATCAACATAAGAGACACTGGCAACAGAAAACTCATTCCATGAATTACAGTCTATCTAAGTCAAAGGTAAAGCCATTCTGCTTAGACAATCAGCTGTTCTATTTTTCACGCCAGGAACGTATCTAACAGTGTACGAAAAATCTTGCAGTCACATTGAAAATCTAGCGATTCTAGAAGTGGCTTTGTATAAACCTTCTGTAGTAAGAATTTTAGTTAAAGGTTTATCTTAAGACAAAATGTCTGCCCCATAAAAATTTACATATGCAAGCTAAAGTCTCTCTTTAAATTACTGGAGACAACGACCTAGACGCAAAAGCAATGACAACTTCATTATGATCTCCATTAATTTGAGTGAGCACAGCACCCAAACCTTTCGAGCTTGCGTCAGTAGTAACAAACGTGACAGCAGACGGATCAAAACCTTGTAGATTGGGAGCTTTACTGATAGCTTTTTTAATAGCTTGAAAAGCTTGTTGGCATTCAGAGGACCAATCAAAACTGACTTTATTCTTTGGCAGTAGCCTCATTGGAAGGGTTTTCTCTGAAAAGTTCTCAACAAACTGAGAGTAAAATTCCGCTAACCCCAAGAATGATCGCAAATCATCCTTGGACTTAGGGGATGGAGCATCAATAATAGCACTAATAACTTTAGAATTTGGTTTAATACCATTGTGGCTTTTCTCGTGACCTAAATAAGTTACACTGCGTTCAGCAAATTTGCATTTCGAAATTTCACCAGTGAGCCCTGTGGACGTTAAAACCTGCAAAACTTTTCTTAATCTGTCATCATTTTCAGGTATATCATGACCCATTACGAGAATGTCGTCCTGGAAGAAAGTAACCCCCGGCATAACAACAAATAACTGAGTCATTAACCTCTGAAATACAGCGGCTGCAGAAGCCAAAGCAAAAGGCATTCTGCGAAATTCGTAGCAACCAAAAGGAGTACAAAAAGAAGTGACATTTCTGCATGACGGGTGTAGGACAATTTGGTGATATGCCGCGGAGAGATCGATTGTGGAAAACCACTTCAAACCTCTGGACATGGAAAGCATTTCATCAATCCTCGGAAGAGGAAATTGGTCCACAATGATGTTCTCATTTAGACTTCTGAGATCAACACATAAACACATTTTTCCGTTGGCTCATCCATTGACAACCAACGGAGAAATCCACTCAGAAGCCTCGATAGGCTCAATAATACCTGCTTCTTGTAATTGTTTTAACTCAAGTTTGACCTCTTCTCTTGCAATTAATGGAATATTGCGAACTTTGTGGATTTTGGGAATAGCAGAAGGCTTGACCCTAATGAGATGGGTGAAACCTTTAAGTTTACCAATTTTCCCATTAAACAGTTCTTTAAACTCATCCAAAACCCATTTTTTAGTTTCTTCACCATCACAAGCTACAAACATTTTTCTTCTGGACTATTTGGGTCTAAGATAATACTTAAAGCTCTCTGGTCCTTCCACCCCAAGACTGAAGGACCATCAAATGCTACAAACAGTTTACATAATGCGTGTCTCCCTTTAAATTGAAAATTTAGTAAATGAAAACCTAACGTATTTTTCTTTCTACATGTAAATCTTTCAGGATTGATGTCCGTAGGCTCTAAATGTGGACCTAAAGCGCTCACAAATTTGTCATCCCAAATGGAACGGGCAATGATTGTGAATGGAGATCCAGAATTAGCAGCAACCTGTAAAGGAATATCTCCAAAATTGATAATACACAAAGGTTTGCTTTAATCAGTATCAGTGATATTAAGAACATCATTTTTCATAGTGGAATGAGATCTTTCAGAATCTTTCAGAATCCTCAGAATCACTTTCAGAAGAATCTGAATTCTCAGTGAGACAAGCAACTTGGTTATATTTCTTCTTCTTTTTTTTTCTTCTACAAACTTTCGCAAGATGGCCAAAAATACCACAATTAAGACATTTTGTACATCTGGCATAACATTTGTCTGAACTAGCATTATGCTTAGTGCTGCCAAATCTATAACATGCAAAACTAGATGCATTTCCTAGAGATCTTGGTGTAAATTTGTCAGGAAACTTGTGGTTCACAGTACGTTTTTCTACAGGAGCAGTAAGGTTAGACTTTCCTTTAGACTTGGACGAAACTAAGCTAACGGATGGTTTTTCTGTACTGACAGAGATGGCCTTTGAACTTCTTTCGGAAAGTTCAGCCTTTTTAATTAAAGTAATAATATTTTTAAGGCATGAGTCTCCTTCAATCCATAGTTTGTCTTGGATATTTTTATTTTTTGGCAAATAACTAGTTGATCTCTTATCATGTTGTCATGAAGTACTCCAAATTTGCAAGGGACTGCAAGAGTTTTTAAATTAGAAATATAATCTTCAATGGATTCATTCAGCTGTTGCTTTCTTTTGTAAAATGTGCGTCTAGAAATGGCTACGCAAACCATAGGAGAAAAATGATTATCCAAATCTAAAATTGCACATTTAAAAACATCAACATCACCTACTCTCTCTGCTTTCTGCATCTGGTTATAAACTCTTAGACCTTCAGGGCCAAGGCAGTGCATGCAAATTCATTTTTTTTGTCAGGGGAAAGAGTACCACTATTATCTTCTAACGTGGCAATATAATTAAGGAAATACTCCTTCCACTCTGTCCATTTGACAACGGGCTCACCAAGATTGGTGAGGAACTCTTTCGGCGTATTTAAATTAATGCCAACTATTACGTTGTTAAGAACAGCAGAAAAAGTAGTGCTTCCTGAACTTCCTTCCATGTTGTCAGATACACATGCAGAAATAAGATATAAAAGTAAAAAATATAAAATAACCAACCAGTGCTCAGTAGTTGCAGGATGGAGCGCTGTGGGAAGAGTTTGAATCCGCTGGTGATGAAGTAAACATGCGCGGTGCTTTTCGTGTTGAAATTGACACAATTTCAGTAGTAGCGTTGCTAAACAACGAGAAATGCAGCAGAAAATAAGAAAACAAAATGGTGGCACATAAAGGTCACGCAGTGTGACCTGCGTAGGAGTCCCAGAATACCTTGCGTGTGTGCCAAATCATCATCAAAGAGAAGAATGAAGATGACAGAACGCTCGAGGAGGAGCGGAGCTGCGAATGTTGAGCGATGAGGATGAGTGCTAGGCAAGTTTAAAAGATGCAGGTAACAACAGTAACAGCAAATGAGTAATGGCAAATGCTGAACTTGAAGGAAAATTTTTTAAAAATCTTTACCCGACTTTGTAGGCAGTAGCAAAAGGATGTAGGCACTCACTTCGATCATCAGCAGTTAAACAATTTGTAGCGATAGCATCTGTAATTATTCTGTCGCAATAGCATTCGTAAACGAAGAGTAGAATAGCCGAAAAGGCTTCAGAAAACACAGTGTGTCCGGGGTTGGCAGCAACACTATCCCAGCTCGTCACCAAATTTCTGTAGTGATATCCGTGTGAACAAATACTCTGTAAGCATTCAGAGTAGATTCTTTATCTTTATTGCCAATCCGCAGGACGTCAGCATGATTCTCCAGGAGAGTGTAACATCTGCCCTAAACATTCTACACATAGATTTATATTGGTAGAACATGGAACTAACAATTGGAAGTTCTCCCTTCTGGAATCTACAAAGTAAACTAATGAAAGAAAGTGAATACAGTTTGATTTACCATGTACTACACTATGCTTGAGAAACTACACTACCAAATTTATTTTCCTCATGCCCAAAATGAAATACAAGCTACTCAGGTTCCTTTTTATTCAATATCAAATTTCCCAAGTGCAGTTGGATGTATGGATTTTACACATCCTCATTTGTCCAACATCCGAACAAGGATATGGTTATAGAAATAGAAAATGTCACCACTCCCTAAATAGCCTAGTGGTTTATAATGCTTCATGCCTCATAACTAATACAGTAACTGATACAGTAACACAATGTACAGGATGCACCAATGATTGCTATATTTTTAAACATTGTGCATATATAACCAGCTAGTCATAGAACAGATTGGAGCAGGTTTAAGTCAGTTATTAATGATTAATATAAAATATATATATTTTAAAATGACATAGGTTTTTATTTCTTTAGAGGGCAGTGGATATTCCTTGTGACCTTGTATTTTTATGCCATATATTCATCCAATACCATCTAGAGAGAGGAGGTCCAATAATGTACACAAACAAACAAGATCAATTATCAAAAGGACTTTTAGAACACTGAAAGTTTGGTTTTATTACCTTCAAAAATCTGGTGGTGTACTGGGATATATTGTCGAGTTATTGCTACAGATGCAATGCTATACAACATTATAGCTCGAAAAGGCACTCAGACAATGAGGATCAACGTAAGATTAGACCGTTCCCAGACATGACGTTACCATAGCTGCTGTAGGTCAAAAATGAAGAATTGGTGTGACAAACAATTATTTTTAAGATATTTAAAAGCAATAACATTGCTTTCTCTTCAAATAATGTTTAATGTTTTTTATAAGATTCTACAAATTAAATTATTTGTAAAAATAACAGTAACAAAATTGTGTCATTTGTAGCTACATACTGATAGCCATAACTGTTCTTATCTAGTTTTTCAAACTAATGTAATCATTTACATCTAGTAGCAATACAAATTGATCTTTCAACTGGACATGATGTTAAACTGGATTCTCTATCTGAAGTTTAACTTCTAGTTGTTCTAGTAGGACTAGGCTTAGATGTAACAGAGACTCTACTCTTATTAGAGCCAGCTTTGCTTTCTTGTTGGCCTATCTTGAATCTATAGGACATATTAAATGTGTTCTACAGTTTTTCCCTTTAGTTTCAATTTTCACTGTTTTGAATAAGCCGATTCTTGCTTTGGTATCTGCTCATTATGTAATTACTGTGGCCAGGAAGATGGACGAGGAGCTAATGCCCCAGTTACTTACCGGTAATCTTCATTACTCTGAGTCCTAGTCTTCCCCACTACAGTGTAATTTCCCATCCCTCCCTGCCCTGTTGAGTATGGCTTCATTTATTCTTGGTTGTAGATTTGGTGACAGGATGTACTGTGGGTAGACTTCCTCTTTATAGGAGGAAGATGATGTCAGCCATATTGGAGGGATGGGAGGCTAGTATGCTAACTTTTGACTTGGGAGTTTCTGTGGGAGGCTAAAGCTCATTATGTAATTACTGTGGTGAGGAAGACGGACGAAGAGGTATTGCAATAAGTGCCCTGGCAGTGTAAGAAGGCATTTCCTCATGGCGCTATGTAAAAAAGAGAACATGTTTGACATACCCTGGTGCCACATAACTGGTGCCACATAACTGACTTAGTTGCAGGCGCAAAGAGTCCATCAGGAAGTGCACCACTTGAGCATTACTTAGGAAGTGACGCAGAGTAAGTGAGTTAGTGGACCCCTCTAAGACAGATTTTAATACAATGCACAAAGACGACAATGATGGATGGGCATCCCCGATCCCCCTCCCCGAGAGTTGGTTGCAGTCAGACACTGTCCTTGCCTGTGGAATCGTTTCTGCCACCTACAACTGCAGGACATTCAGCCACAAGTGCAAGAAGGAGCAGTGAGTGGTTCAAGAGCAGACTCATTTGCTGCGTCATTCTCTCTTTCATAGGCCTGAATCAGCGCTCCAATGGAACGAGCACATTCTCTTTTGTAATTGGTCACAAGGTTGTAGCCTGGTCAGACACACCCAATGACAATGCTCACTGGCTCATAAGGCACGATCCAGAACGTAATCCTGGGGCTGTAATGTGAGGGTCTCTGCTGCCTCAATACAGAGCCGAGCGCTTGTTTCTATGAGCTAGCAAAGCATAAACTAAATCAAACATAATATATCACTGAGTTAGAACCTCTTTTTCAGAGAATACAGTGTAGTGGGGGCAATCTGGGGACCTTATACTAGTTGGGGTGAGCGGTGATATGCACTGCAGGAGGGCCTTGTCGTTACCTAGAATAACGTGACACCACATAGGTTGCTAGTATAGTGAGGTCAGCCACAGGAGCTGGCTGCACCTTCATTTGTACCCTTGGAGAGTGGATACATTGTATGGATGCGGCCGGGTGGATCACTACATCCCTCCAAACCAATCATAAAAACAAAGAAGGAAATAAAATAATAGATTAACAAAATAAAATAAAAAAACAACATTAACAGGGGATGGCTTCCAGTGATCTGCCTGGCTGGTCTCGTGTTCAGCACATAAAGTCTTTCAGCCTTTGGCTCGGTCGTGGATTGTCTCTGTCTATAGGGGTGTCCCCACTGAGTGGTCCGTGTGTTCACCCCTCTTGGATTGTTAAAAGTCTGTCACATTCCTTCTCCTTCTCTTTCTCCCCCCGGTTCTCCATTAGCCTCTTTTTCCCCCATCCTTGGTGTCTCTTCCTCAACTTCCTCACTCGGGCTGTCCGATGGGCTCCCTTGCTCTGTCCCCTCACTTCTCTCTTCCACAGGAGGTGCGATTTTCTTAAACCAGGACACATTTCCCGCCAGTTGCCTCTCACCCCTTTGAACAATGACCATGGTCTCATGCACATCAACCACTTCCCAGGCTTCTCCCTCGAATGGTGTTCTAAACTTCCACCCCGGATGTCTGTCTCTCACCACCACTCTATCTCCTGTGCAAAATTCCACCATTCAGGCTCTCGTCCTCTGGCTGGCTTGGTCATTGTTCCTTTTCCTCTTTGCCTGGGTAGTTTCACTATCCAGTTCATGAGAAGTCCAGTTTCTACTCATAGGTACGACATCTCTCACCGCCCTTTTCATTAGTTCACTCAGCGAACATTCTGTCGTGCTGTGGGGCGTTTGCCTATACGCTATCAGGAACTTGTCAAACACCCTTCTAGATCTTCCTGTTGATCGACCCCAATCCTCAGTGCCTTGTTAATCGTGCGCATAAATCTCTTCACCTCCCCATTGGCTTGAGGCCATTGGGGTTCACTCTTTTGTGTCGGATGTTGCAGTGGTGCAGGTATTCTCTGAACTCTTGGAAAGGTGTGCCGTTGTCTGTTCGACTCTCCTCCTGTGTCCCCAGCTGAGCGAAACGTTTTCTCCATTATTGGTTTGACACATTCAAATGCTGTGGACCTCTCAACCTCAAAACCAGGAAAATTTTAATGACTGTCCATCATGACTAGTGTGAACCGCCCATCAGGGAAGCTCCCAAAGGCCATACTTATTGCTGTCCATGTACAGGGTCCTGCCATAATCACTGAAGGAGCTGACGATTGACCTCCAGTGATGATGCAGGCGTGGCAACTCTTCACCAATTCTTTGACCATCCGGTCAACCCTCGGAAACCCCACTTTAGCTCTCATGTGTGCATTTGTCTTCTCAAACCCTTGATTACCTTGGCGAGCGAGTTCCACCATCTTCTTCCACACGCTGACTAGCATTACAATTTGCCTCTCAGAATCAGTCCCTCACTGCTTTCACTTACTTCGTCCCGACACTGCCAAATGCCTGTTCGGGCTTCCTTTTCTTCCTCCGTCAAGCTACTCATGCCATTAAAGAAATTCTTCCACCGGCGTTCACGCAGGGCCTCCTTGACCGCCATTAGGCATGCGTCTTCTCTTGTAGCCATCACGATATCTTCCAGGGACAGGGCTCGTGGGCAGGCAGACTCAGTGATTCGTTTGATGAAGCATTCCGCTCATTTGTCCGCCTCTTGCTGGCGTCCGGGGTCCACTGCCATGGGATGGTGCTATAAGTAAACCTGGCCGGTACACTACATTGAAGTTGTAGTGTTGGAGCTGCACCGCGCATCTTCCAATGCGAGGTGGTCTATTCCTTGCTGTTTCCCCAAACAGTGGCACCAACGGCCTGTGGTCCATGATCACTTTAAACCAGTGCCCGCGGGGTAGGTGTTAAAAAGCTGGCATGTCCATCTAATGGCCAGCACCTGTCTTTCAATTTGAGCATACCTTTTTTCCACGGCTGTTAGCGCTCTGCTGCCATATGCTATTGGCATCCATTTCTCCTGTGCATTCTGCTGTAGGAGTCCCGCACCGAGGCCAACCGGGCTGTCATCCACCACTAGCTCTGTGGAGTTTCCTGGTTTGAAGTAAGACACTGTTGCGCCTAGCAGTAGAGCTCCTTTCACCTCCTGAAATTACCTTGCTGCCTCGCTTGTCCACTGCCACTTGGTGTCCTTCTTTGTGAGGGCCCTCAATTGCACCGAAGATTGTTGCTAGATGGGGTATGAAATGGCCACAATAGTTTTCCAAGCCCAAGAAGCTTTGCATCTCGGTCTGATTTTGTGGTACGGTTGGGGCACGGATGGCATCAACTTTCGCCTGGTCCACCTGTAGACTGTTCTTGGAGAATTTGTAGCCAAAGATCTCCACTTTGTTGGTGTAGAACGGACATTTGTCCTGGTGCAGCGTCAGACCCTGGTCCACTAGCCTTTGCAGTGCCGCCTATAGGCCCTTGTGATGCTCTTCCAGCGTGTGAGAAAAGATTAGCACGCCATCACTGGCGTTGATGACTCCCATCAACTACAAAAGGGCCTTTTGGATTGCATCTTAAAATACCTCCTCCATTGACAATACTCCAAAGCTGAGCTGTTTACACCTCTGCAACCCCACATGCATCAAGAATGTTGTGTTATAACGACTAGCCTCGTCAAGCAGAAACTGATGGTATCTAAAATTGAGATCCACCTTCGAGAATCACTTTGTCCGGTTGATGTCAGTGACTATCTTATCTATTGTCGGGGTGATGTGCCTTTTCCTCCTTATCGCCTTGTTAGGCAGCCGCATGTCTACACATAGTTGTATCGCTCCCGGCTGTTTGGGTTTGGGAGCTATCACTAGTGGAGACACCACGGAGTGGGACCTGACACCATTTCAATCACTACGACCTTTCCAAGTTTCTCCAACCCCGCCTCCATGAGCTGTCCCAGGTGAAATGGCACTCTCCTGTGGCGCAAAGCCACCGGCTTGACCGACTTGTCGATGTGTAATTTGACCTTCACGCCCTTCAAACAGCCAAGCCGTTTAAACAGTCCTGGCAATTCGGCCATGATCTCTTCCGCATACGACAGGTGGATTTACTGTGCGAACATTACCAGGACCAGATCTTCTGCTGAGTGACAACCAAGCAGTGTTCCCACATTGTCTTGCGTCACATGGAACTTTGTTCACGTCAAGATGTTTCCATGGGTCACCTCCACCTCAATGACACCCTGTAGTGGAATGGGCCTGTCACCCCCATACGTGAAGATCTTCGCTTTTGTGGCCATTAGCTTCAGTCGAGGGTTCAACCTTTGATAGTGTTCTCCGTCCAGAATGTGAACTGATGCTCCTGTGTCTATAAGGGCCATCACCTGGTCCTCCCTGATTTGTATCTGGCATATCGGTGGAGGTCATCTCTTTTGATTTGCACGGTCTGTGTACGAGATAACGAAGACATCGTCCTCCTCATCGTCATCCATTAACCTCATCCACTGGTATAGGCTATCCATGTTCTCTGCGGCCTTGGCCTCCTTGACCATGTGTTTGGACTGCCCCAATTTTCTGGTCGTGCCACCCAATATGGATGCCTTCACTGCACTCATGCACACTTTCGCAAAGTGTCCCACTTTGCTGCACTTCAAACATGGCTTACGCGGGCCATACCCTAGGCGGGTGACTTTCTAGCCCACAGTTTCCACATCCTCGCCTTGAATCAGTTGAGGTCTGATTTTTAACTGCTTGGCCTGTCATAGCTTGAAGTGCTCATAATCAGTGTTTACCTGTTGGTCGAAATACCGGTCTATGGCTCTTACCGCTTTGTCGTAGTCGTTTACATCACTGGTATCAGGCAAATCTTGGAATAGTTCATAAAGTTGTCACCACTCATGTGTAACATTATGGACCGCTTGACTGGGCCACTGGTTTTGTGCGTCGCAAGGAAATTGTTTTCCAGCCGTCCTACCCACTTCTGCCATCTGGGCGCCGCTGTGGCTGGGTCCACCAGCTGGGTGAATGGGGATAACACTATTAACATAGGGCGAGCGCCCTGCTCCACTGCTCCTTCACCGCCTCCGCTGGTCTGTACCGACATGTTGCCTGTTCCTTGCGCTGTTGTGTGCTTTCCTGCGACTCCTTCCTTGACCACGCACACTCCCACGTGCTGATGCAAGAGCCAGGGGCCTTTTGCCTGCTCTAGATCCTTCCTTGTTCACTCCCTCCTCCCTCTGCAGTTAGGCCTCCTAACTCCTTTTCAATGTGCTCTGTTTCCTACTGTTTCCCTGTAGACAGTGCTCTTCCCTTCACTCTTTGCGTCATATTGTTTCCTGCCTGGCAGCCCTGTTCACTACTGCATACACGCTGGGCCTTGTCTTCCCTGCCGTACACACTACAGCCTCAGCCCGCTTCTCACCTGGGCTGGTGCACCATGCGGCAGGCTAGCCCCTGCCACACTCCTACCACTCCTGCCTGTGCAGGAGGGCTTACTACGCGCCCCGATTCAGGGGCGCTCCCTGTGACTAACACGAGCTTCCTCGCACACTCCGTTGAAGGAGGCACTTCAGGCGGCTGCACAGTCACAGCTGCCCACTCCTTTGGCCGCGATGCTTCACCTCACCTCAGCGGCCGCAGCGCCGCAGATCACCACTCTGCGCTACAACGTCCTGCACTGCTCTAACCTTTGGCAACAGGCAGGCGCCTCGGGCTTTGTTGCTCCACAGCTTCCGGCAGCCACGTATCTCCGGTCTTCCACACCGTGTGCCCGCTTTGCCTCATCGCCAATGTAGTGGGGGGCAATCTGGGGGTTTTATACTAGCTGTGGGTGAGCGGTGATATGCACTGCAGGAGGGCCTTGTCATAATCTAGAATAACGTGACACCACACAGGTTGCTAGTATAGTGCGGTCAGCCACGAGTGCTGGCTGCGCCTTTATTCATAGCCTCTGGTCCGCGCCCGGCCCAGAGGGTTCAGAGTGGATACATTGTATGGATGCGGCCGGGTGGCTCACTACACACAGGTCGGAAACAGTGAGCAAGGGTTACTCTTTCTGCTTCCAAGCTGTTTCTGAGCAATGCTGTCTAAAATAATGCACTCAGTGAAACATAGGGTTGAAAGAATTGGCTTTATGCTGAGCTCTGCGCTGTGCTTGCAGAGCCCATCATGATACGGCCTGTGGTTTCCTAAAATGGCAAACGCTGGCTTCATACTTACGTTACTAACCTATTTTTCACCTTTTCCTTTTAATCACAGATTAAGCTGTTTTATTTCCCTTGTTTAACGCTGAATAAACTAACAACCCCATCTGAAAAAGATTTGTGAATGTCTCCATGTTCTTTTAACTCATTGTATTTACTTACGGGCAAGGCATGTTTCTATTATTAATATTTTTATGATGATGAACAGCCCGAAGCAATGCTCTCGGCATGGACAGCTTCAGGTACACTGTTCAAGCAAACATACCTTCGGCGTACTGTCTGCACACGAACGATGCTTTTGTAACAAAACACACACAACACGCATGAAAATATATTTTCAATGATAAAATGTTACAGAGGTAGTAATCGCCTGCTGTAGGCAGTTAGTCCCAAGGAGGGTTCCAAAATCACTGCTGTTGCTTTACATTTTGTTATTTAAGTATCATTGCTAGAAAACCTGCAGCCACCAGTGTGTTTGTTTATGTAAACCTTGCCATTTTCCCCTTGAGCAGCCCTGCTTCGCTCATTCCCTTCCCCTATTCTGGTTCAGCGCTGGTGGCTATGAACAGATGTTTCAATGTCAAAAATGTGCATATTGTCTTGAGTGCGATTACCACTGACTGCCTTCACAGTTAAAATATGCAACTGCTTTAATGGACAAAAAAAAACCACAATCGTGGGAGCTGATGCAAAATCCCCCCAATAGGCAGGACAAAAAGAAAAACAAGACCGATTGATCATCTTTTTAAAACATAGTTCTGTGGAACCATTAAAAGATAGAACAATTTTACTTTTGAAGTGTTGAGAAGCAAGAAAATAGACCAAAGACAAATTATAAATTGATAAGCAAAGATTTTGAATATGTAAATAAAAGAAAGTTGCTCCAAGAATTTCTAACATGATGGATTGGCAAATTGGCGGGCATTTGAACTCACAATTTAACTCCTTACTTGCCCCTTAAGAATACTTAGCAATTTACACATATTGTGTCAAAACAGTTTTAGCTTTTCTCTCTTTTTTCTTTCCTTCCTTGCTTCTTTAGTAACACACAGGCTTGTGATGGAAACCACTTCATAGCACTTTCACAGATCACAGTGGAGGTTTATGCGATTGCCCACCCTACTCCGATCAGAGAGAATCCATGTTGATGGTTAGTCAAAGTCAACTGAAGATTACTCAGTTCTGTTGTTCTTTGATGGAAGTTTATCACACGTTGCTGCCCTGTCCATTTGGGGGGCAGCAGTTCCAGAAGGTGTGAGACGAGATGGAAGCACTCTTTGAACATATAAGTGTATAGCTTTTCCTTGATCAAAGCCAAGTTAGGTTAGTTCCTGAGGTATGTTAAAAGTAAACATGTACAGATCTTTCATCAATAAACGTTTGGGTACCACTTGGGAGTAAACATGTACTGGGATCTTGGGTGGCTGCAATTAACTTTTCCAACTGGTGTTTTCACACATGGTTACTCCTACTGTGAGTATAACCCCATGGAACCTGGAATAACTGTGAAGACCGAGATTTGCCACACGTAAAATGGAATGGAATTCCCAAATGTGTGACTTTTAACTCTTACTTTTAGCATGTGTTAAAATCGAGTAGTAAATGGGAGAGGGCTTCTTTGTAGGGCAAGGGTTAAGGGAAGGGGGTGGGGAAGACAGCGGTAGTTAGGGGAATGGGAGAATTGGTTTTGGTGGGTGGGTGGAACACTGAATGCGTAGAAAAAGACAGGGTGGAGCAGTCGTGATTTTACCTGCACTCTACCCAACTTACCATAACCAGACCTCTAGTCATTTTTGTTATCTTTGCATTGACTGTCATTCTCCTCTAATATGGAAAGAATACACCTAACAGATTGAATGAAAATGAATGTGCAGAAAGAACGATAATATAGCTCACATAATTATTCATCTAATGTGCCCCAACTCCCTCCACGCTAACCTCCCCATCATCACATTAAAGGCATAACTTTCTTACCCTGGTAGTCCAAGTTGCTCCTGATTTCTATTGGTAGATTTGAACATAATCTGCTTCTTTACAAATATAGCTGTATTAAAGCTTAACAGGTGTCCATTCGGATCAGTCACTTGTGTGCTTCCATCATTTTCTGCGACTAATTTTGACTTGAATTGTAGACACAACTGCATGTACATTTGAGGAAGAACCATTGTGTCAGGTCACTGTTCCATTCAGGTACCTTCGCTTAACATAGCACGTTCAAAATGTAGCTAAAGTGTCATAGTTCGTGTGCACTCATGCAACGTAAGAAAATACATAGCAAGACACAACTGCACAGCTTTATATACCTGTACAGTTTGCTTTTCAGCACTTAAGATGTTATACAAATGAAGGGGCTTATTTACAACCCCCTTGCACCACTTTTGCATCACTTTCAACATGGGAAAAGTGACGCAAAAGTGGTGCAAGGGGCTTGTAAATCTGCCTCGAAGTGTTTGGTGCATGCTTGATATCCTCATTTGAAACGACACACATGACTGCTTCTTTAATTTTTGGCAGTAGACAGTTGTCCATTGACTACTTTTTTTGTGTGAGTTGTATGGAGTTTGGCTTGGGCTTTGCGTTGATGGTCTTCTTCAGCCTTGCAGTACCATTTTGGTTAAGGACCACCAATGGTCATCTGCAGGAAGCACAAACCTTTCAGAGATGGGGCTACTAGTGTTGACCATTTAGATTATTACTTACATGATTGGCATATTTGGGGCAATAACTCACAAAATAGCCTTATGCTTGACAAATTCAGGAGCAGAAAATATTCTAAAGATTCAGTGCTATAACAAGACAAAAGTGCACAGCTGCTGACTTTTTATATAAATGTATTTATTTTGCAGTTAGCACAAAGAGAGATAAAAAAAATAACAATTCATCCAAATAGCAATATCATTGAAATACATAAAATAAATGCTTGTTAATTGACATAAATTCAAAATCTATATTTCGAAGATATAAGCAAACATAACCCTAATTCCCACCCCATATTTTATAAAACTTCCTTAAGGCTCCTACTCTTTGGTACTTAAATAGACTGAAGATACTCTTTCGCCTTGACTTCAGATGTGAAAAACTGACTGTGGCCACCCCTGACCACCTTCAGTTTAGCCGGATTTTGCAGAAACACCTGACAGCCTTTGGACTGAAACAACGGGATAAGCTGTCTAAGCCTCCAACGAAGTTCTACGGTAGGCTGGCAAAAGTCTGGCCGAACAAAGAACTCACACCCTTTAGCCTTTCTCCGTTTATTCGGTCGTGCCAGATCGTACAGTTCTTCTCTTGCACGGAAGTTATTCAAGGAAATCAAGATAGCCCTAGGGTAGTCTATGTTTTGTACTTTCTTCTGCACAAAAGGGAATCTATGAGCCCTTTGAACTTCCTTCCGCCACTCCCAATGTCCAAGGTCCGGAAAGGCTTCTGTTAGCAGTTCAATCACAAATTCCAACGGATCCAATCCCTCTTTCTTCTCCGGCACACCTAATATTCTCAGGTTATTGCGTCTAAGTCTATTTTCAAAATCAATAAGTTTCAATTGGACATCACCCCTATCTTCTTTAAAGGATTCCACTATTTTCTTTTGAGCCCCTAGCTCGTCCTCCACCGTAGAGATCCTAGTCTCCGCCTCGTTCATCCTTATGCCCATATCTGAACAAGATCTGGCAACTCTTCTCACAGCATTCTGTAGGCGCTTACAGGCATTCTGGGTACGGGTTAGACCAGCCTGAGTCTCTGCCCTGTGCGTCATTATAAGGTCATATATTGTTGCTAAGGTAATCTCTCCAGATGCCGATTTTCCTTCTGTTGTTGGAGCCGCTCCCTGAAAAGGGACTTCGCCCGCTACGGCCGTCCCAGCAAAATTAGGTGAACTCCGTTCATCCCAAGTAGACGAGGCCTCCGAGCCTCTCGTAGTCTCGGATCTAAGCTCCCCATCGAGCTGCACCAGGAGCTCAGCAGAATTCCCAAGGACCTCTTCCTCAGGCATCAAACTTGTCCCATCGAGCCAGTCCTGTACTGCACTCTCATTCGAGGACCTATCTGATAATGAAAAAAAATCTTCCACAATTGAATTCTTATCGGGCAAGTCAGATGGGTTATTCACCAACCCCCTACCATCCTGCCGAGTAGACTGCTTCACCACGTCGACGTCGCCCTTCGAATGAGATAGTAACTGCTCAACACTCTCCAGAACTCCATCTCCCAGAATCCTGCTCTCTGGACTATCTAAAGTGCATGTTGCCGATATGTCTTTAATGATCTGAGATTCACAAGTATCTGTACTCTCCTGTGTTCCCACCACTACCGGGGTAGGATCCTTAATCATACCTTGCCCCTTACGTGGCGCATTTTTTAGTTTAAACATTGCGGGGATATGCTGTGATGCCGCACTCTCACCCGGTGCTTCAGCCACCACCCTAGCAGCATTAGACAGATTGATTGCTCCATTTACCTCCTGCTGCTTGGCTGAGGGATCGGCCAGTCCGTCTCCCACCCTCTCTGCTCTCTCCACCGGCCTCCCTCCAGCCGCCGTCTGCCGTGTTCTCGGTGGCGTACCTGTCCCTTGGACGTTACCTTTGTTCCGTCCTGACCGCTGATGCTGATTCTTCCCTGCCATTCTGCCTGCTCAAAACTCCAGCAGACTCCAGCAGAAATGAATACCGTGCACGTCAGGCAGCCCAAAGCAAAGGCTGTCAGCACTGCCAATCCTCTGATTCAGCCAGGTGAGAGCAACTCGAACAGCAAGGTAGCAGGATAGCAGGATAGCGGGACGGACCGGTATACAGTAACGAATATCGAGTGTTGAGGGAAGTATAAACGGAGTGTAAACGGAGCGAAAAGGACAACACCGGAGATATCTTCCGCCGTACTCACTGCTCGTGAAGCCGCTTTAACTGCCTTAAATCGCCATTGACTCCCATACAACGAGGAAACCCGCAGAGGTGAGGGAGATGAAGAGCACCAGCTTAACCGGCCACTGCTGCGGCCGCCATCTTGCCTCCTTACAGTCAGTTTTTCACATCTGAAGTCAAGGCGAAAGAGTATCTTCAGTCTATTTAAGTATCTATTTTTTTTTTCTGATACTGGCTGCATTTTGTTTCATTATGAATCAATAATGTATGAGTAGGCCGATACACGGACATTAATTGACATTAATTGACTTTAGTGTGCCTCTACTGGTTTTCTGTTTTTTTTGGGGGGTCAATATATTTCAGCATATCTCAAAATCTGGTTTTTATTTATTTATTTTTTTTTTTTTGATATGCTGATTGCAGTGGTAACCCGCAGAGGAGGAAGTTGGGCATCAAGCTTATCATCATTAGGGAATAGGTTTTCCCGATGCCTCATGAGGAGGGTAAGGGGAGGAAGGG
Organism: Triturus cristatus; assembly: GCF_964204655.1. Classification (NCBI taxonomy): domain Eukaryota; kingdom Metazoa; phylum Chordata; class Amphibia; order Caudata; family Salamandridae; genus Triturus; species Triturus cristatus. Next base: position 1,689,534,757 of record NC_140589.1, read on the forward strand.
GAGGGAGGGGTTTAGGGTTGCTGGGAGGGTTAGGGTTAGGGGGGGGTTGGTGGTGGAAAGGGGTGTAAAAGATTCGGCGAGGAGGAAAGATTCTATGTTTAAGGTTAATTTGGTCTATGATAAGAAAGGAGGCATACAGAACAGGCAGGATTTAGTTGCCGGACCACAGCAATTGTATTGTGATATATTTTTTTTTTTTATAAGAATTATGCAGCTTACGAAAGTAGTATATAAAAATGGCTTTGGAGATATAATTTGGGAATGTTAAGGATTCTAGATGAGGAAATTAATATGTTGTACACTAAATATCTGTGGGCTGAACAATTTTAGGAAAAGACGGGTGTTGGCCAGGATTATAGGTTCCTGTTCCTGGGATTTGTTATTTCTACAGGAAACTCATATAGCGTGGTCCAATAGGGCTTGGCTGGGTACGCTTAGGCTTGATCTAGTAGCTTGTACATCCCAATCTGTTAATATAAAGGGAGTGGCAATATTGGCTAAGAAAGGGTTGATGGAGGTAAGGAAGCAAAAGGTAGATAGGCTGGGACGATGGGTTATGATCGAGGTGGCTATATCTCACCAAGTGATTACACTTTGTTCAATATATGGGCCAAATTTGGATGCCCCTGAGATTTTCCAGGAGATTAGTTCAGAACTTTCACTGTTTCCACAGCCTATGATAGTATGTGGCGACTTAAATATTCACCTCCCGTCTGGTTTTAATTTGAGATCACCCAAAATTTATATGGGAAGGAAGCCGAGAGGGTTTAGAGGTCTGCAGGCGTTTGTTTATGATCAAGGGCTTTATGATGCCTGGGTTGAGCTTAATCCTGGCCAAGATGGGTATACATTTTTTTCTGCTCCGCACCGAAAGATGGCACGATTGGATTATTTTTTGGTTTCTGATATTATTTTATCAAAGTCATCTATAAGGATTTTACCTAAAATAATATCGGATCATAACCCGGTGATATTAGAATTTGAGTGTACTGGCCTAATGTCTACGACAAGGAAATGGACATTTGACAGAAGGCTTCTTCTTAATGAAGATTATTGTAGCTGGATGAAGAAATGGATTCTTGAATTTCTTCAGATGAATATAGGTTCTGCAAGGGCTGATGTTGTCTGGGATACACTGAAGGCGGGGGTGAGAGGGGAGACACTTAGGTTTGCAGCAAGGAAACGCAAAAATGATCGTTTGGAGTTTTTAAAGGTCTTGGTGGTTCTATCCCAGGTGGAGCAGAGATTGGTTCAAGAAATAAAAGTTGGGGGCAGGATTAAGGAGGTACAGGCGGAAGTTGCAGCTACTCGGGCGAAAATATATCAGGAATTTGCGGATGTGGCGGCAGCAAACTATCAGGTACATAGGAATCAGTGTTATGAATATGGGGAGAGGGTTGGGAGAGTTCTCGCTAATAGACTACGTCAAAGAGAGGCCTGTTCTAGGATAGTTAAAATTAAAGATATGGATGGAAAACTTGTAGAGACACCATTTCTGGTTCAGGATGCCTTTAAAAAATACTACGAAACATTATATATGGCTGAACCAGTCCTGACCCCGGAGAACTATCTCCAACAAATGGCCTGTGTAGGTTTAGATGATTTGGATAAGGATTGGTTGTTAGACTCCCTTTCGTGGGAGGAGATAAAAACAGCAATGCTTTCACTATCTCCAGGGAAGGCGATGGGACCAGATATGATTCCTTTGGAGTTTTATGTTAAGTTTAGAGAGCCTTTAGAGGAAATAATGATGCTAGTGTTTCAAGGAGCGTTTGAAGGGGTACCTCCAGCATCCTGGTCACAGACAGTAATTGTGGTTTTTCCAAAAAAGGGAAAGGACCCTCTCGATCTATCCTCGTACCGACCAATATCTTTAATTAATGCGGATAATAAAATTTATTCAAAATGCCTAGCTAAAAGACTGGGGGTAGCCATCCCTCCATTAGTTTCATTACGTCAGCATGGATTTATTGCAGGGAGGGGGACCACGGACCATGTTAGACGGGTTATTTCTGTATTTGATTGGGCACAGGCAATGAGTCTACCTGTTGGCGTTGCCTTTTTGGATGCTGAAAAAGCATTTGATAGGGTGTCTTGGGAGTTTCTTTGGGCAGTGATGAGGTGGAAATCGTTTCCGGATGGTTTTATACGGGCGATATGTTCAATGTATCGGGCTCCAGGGGCAACAATACGGCTGATTGGAGAGGAGTCACAGAGATTTTCGATAAACAGAGGCACCCGACAGGGTTGTCCCTGCTCTCCACTTCTATTTGCTTTGTTTATTGACCCTCTCATATGTAGTCTGGAGGCGGACCCCGAAATTAGACCAGTAACAGCGCATTCGTACTCTGTTAAGGTCCTGGCATATGCTGATGATCTGGCTGTTTTGTCCAGTGATATGAATAAGGCACTGCAAAGAATTGAGGTCATCACAAAAATATTTGGGGCAGTGTCTGGTTATAAGTTAAATCTGGGGAAAACCCAGGTGCTACATACAGAAGTCGGACTAGTATCTGGGATGGAGGTAGTCACGGAGGCTAGCTATTTAGGTATAATTATCTCACCTCAAATTCAAACTATCCCAGAAAGAAATGTGGAGCCGTTGATCGCGTCCGTTAGTAAAACGCTGGAACGGTTAGACCGGCTCCATTTGTCATTGTATGGAAGAGGTAATGTCCTAAAAATGTCTATTTTTCCAAAATTTCTCTACCTCTTCCGGGCTATTCCAATCCTTTTTTCCAGATTGCTGTTTACTAAAATAGAACGAATGTGCACACGTTTTTTATGGGGATACCATCGATCAAGAAGAGCAATGAAATTCCTCTATCTCCCAACGGAACGAGGAGGTTTGGCTCTCCCAAATTTTTATTTGTATTATTGCGCAACATTACTTCAATTTATGGGTGTGTTGGTATGTGGCCCGATAGCAGTCCTGGATGTTGCTTTTTCTCCTTCAATATATGAATGGTGTCTTGGTGATTCAGCACAAGGCTTATTGTTGAAAATTTTGGAGCCAAGCTATTACAAAAAAACTAGGTTTAAAATAATTCAGGCAGCTTATTTTGTCTGGAAGGGGTTACGTAAGCAGCTGCATATTCCGAGTATCTTACGGGAAACACCATTAGATGCTATGGGTATTTTACCTGGGATATTTCATGACGCGGTCATGCGGAGGTGGGCCCGTTATGGTGTTAAAAGAATTGGGGATCTGTTAGTGCAGGGAGAGATGAGTTCGTTTGCAGCTTTACAGGGCAGGTTTAATGTTAGAAATGCTGATTTTTTTAAATATTTGCAGCTGAGAAGTTTTCTTCAGGGTGCAATTACGGGGGGTAGATGTCAGATTCGACAGATTTGTATTTTGGAGTTAATGCAACAGAATTCCAAAATACGTCAGATTTATACGGAGCTTATGGGTATGCAACGGGATGATATGGCTAGGCAGGAAGCAATATGGAAGGAGAAACTATCAATTAGTAATTTAGACCTAAAGTTGGTCACCCAAATTGCTGGTTCTATTTTGCTGTCTGGTGGTCTTAAGAGCCAGTCATATATGGCTCTGTTTAATTTGTATTATACTCCTGCAAAGATATCGAAATGGAAGTGTGGGAGGGGTGATAAATGTGCAAGATGTGATCTCCATGCTGCAGATTCAATTCATATGTTTTTTTCCTGCCCGGCCCTTCAGCCTCTGTTATTAGAGATAGAGGAGTTTATGAGTCAATATCTGGGGGTACAGATAACTATTACAGCGAGTCTGGTATTGTTTGGAGTTGAATTTGAATCTACCTCAGACCCGATTGGATTACTGGTGCCTCATAGAGGCTTTAAGTTTATGTCTATGTCGGTTCTGAGGCTATGTATAACGTCGCAGTGGCTTGATCCGGACCCCCCATCCTTTTGTGGTTGGAGGGCTAAGATAATCTGAATTTTTAATATTGAATCAGCCCTGTATAAATTAAAAGGTCTCTCAAAGAAAAAGTTAGGGGCTCAGATATGGGAGCCAATGAGAAAATGGATACAAGAATGATGGTTATAATTTGGCTATATGGTTTTATGTATGTATTACCCTGCGTTGTCTCTGTTGTTTACAAGAGAAATATTTGTATATTTTTTATTCTTTTTTTATATTTTATTTTATTATTTATTATGTATGGCTTCCTCGCTGAATCAATAAAAAAAAAAAAAAAAAAAAAAAAAAGGCTCCTACTCTTTGGTAATGTAGCTTCTCCTTCAGCTCAATTTGGGGCATCTTAGGTAACCACTGCGAAAATGTTGGAGAGTTGGCCTCTCTCCATCTTTGCAAAATCAGAGATCTGGCAACAAGTGATGCAATGAAAACAAAGTGTTGCTGAGGAGTGAATAAACCCGATATACCAGTTATACCAAAAAGAACCGTGCTTAGTTCAGGCATCAGATTAATATCAAACTTGTTGCCAAGCCACTGACATATTTAGTTCCAAAATACGTTTAGAGCTGGGCAAGAAAAACAAATATGGAACCAATCTCCCACGGGTGGTTGCATCTAAAACATGCACCCGAGATAGAAGATTACATTTTGGCGAGTCGAAATGGAGTATAATATAGTTGCCATTTACAGAAAAAAGTCATCTGTTTAAAATTGGCACCCTGTACGACCAGGTATTATATAATCTCAATTTTTGGATTATTATCCGACACCCCATAGATTTCAGGATCTTTTGTAAAGCTTGCAGTACAACTTCAGCCTGAAGCTGACTAAGTAGAATTTTATACCAGTTACCGATCCCTCGACTCTCCTTCACATAATAATTAAAGCTAATCAGATTTACATGGGGATCAAGGGAGGCTTGTAAGCTGCTTAGAAAATACCTGAATTGAAAAATAGGAAAATATTAAGCAAGATGGGAGAAGGGGATTGGACTGTTTAATTTGATTCCAGGATTTCATTTGATCTCCTAGAAACAAATCCCTGAAACGAAAAACTCAAAATCTTCCGCAAGTGGTTATGGTTTTATGGCTTATTTGGATACCTATCTCCCTACTATGGGAAATTAGCATATCGAGGTGAAATGTAGTAAACTGATATTCCTGCTTCAATTGAGAAAACCTATCAACAATGATTTGGGGTGTCTTATATCTACTACGCTTGGGGAGCCTCGGAATTTTAATAAAAGGGACAAGGTGGGACCTGGATTCCGAAAGCATTTGCTTCAAATAATAATTGCTGCCTAGATCACGTCTAGTAAAAGACCATGTGCACCAATCGAAAAAAGCTGCTTGATAGTATTTCTTAAAATGTGGTAGTGCAAGCCCCCATCTAAAGTTAGGCATTGTAAAGTCTCTAATTTTGTATGAGGTTTCCTACCCAACAAAGCAAATAACCGAAGCATTTGATCTACCTCTATGAAAAGTTTTGAGGGAACTTTAATTAAAAGGTTTGAGAAAATGAAAAGAAATAAGGGCAAGATGATCATTTTAACAACAGCGATTCTCCCTATCAAAGAAAGTTGTAAGTTCTGCCACTACTTTAATACATTTCTAGCCTTAAAAAGAGTGCTTTGGTAATTGAGCTGGTACAGCTGAGAAGGATCGTGCAACACATAAATCCCTAAATATCTGATTGCCCCGGTCAAGCGAACCTGATTGCTCAAATCTAATGGTAGGACCTAGTCGGAGCAATAAAAAAGCAACATTTCCGATTTGGAGTGATTGATCTTATATCCCCCCAGGTCGGAAAATAATTGGATTTTTTTTAAGGCATCCAAAATATTCTGTTGCTCAGCAGACAAATAAAGAATTATATCATCCGTGAAAAGTTTTAGTTTAGGGGCACCCAGCAAACATGCTCTAATTTGTGAATCCTGTCGTATTAAAGAATCTAGGGGCTCTATGAGAAGTGCGAACTGGACTGGTGACATTGGACAGCCCTGCCGAGTGCCTCGTTTAATCTGTATTGATCCGACAGTTTGAGAATTTATTATAATCTTTGCTTTGGCAGTAACGAAAAGGTTATTCAGTAAATTAACAAATTGTAGAGGAAAATAAAATGTTGCTAAAATTGCAATCAGAATAACCCAAGGAACTAAATCAAAAGCTTTTTCTGTGTCTATCATAATTATGGTAGCTTTTACGTTTTTATGGGTGTAGCAATCGATTGCCTGAGCTAAAAAATATGTATCAAAGATTGAGTACAAGCTGTAATTCTTAGTGCGATAATTTTAGTAAATAGCTTGTAGTCTGCATTTAGAAGACTAATGGGAAGATACGATCCCAAATTATCGGGTGGTTTACCTTTTTTGATAAAACTTAATATAGCAGCCTCTGAAAAAGATTTAGGCAGATGGCACCCTTCTAATATTGCATTGAATAGCTTAACTAGTATATCGATTAATTGGGGCAAAACGACCTTGTAGAACTCAGCTGGAAAGCCATCACAGCCACAAGTTTTCCCATTCGGGGGTCCCTTAAAAACCTCCTGGACTTCCTCTGATGTAATTGGAGCCACTAGGGAGGCTTTCTGGAAATCATTACGTTTAGGTATGTCTATATGATTAAGAAGTTCTTCTATGGAGAAAGAAGAGCTTGAAGAGAAAAGAAGAATAAAAAATGTTGTAATGAGAAAGAAAGACCGCTTCAATGTCAAGCTTTTAATCTATTAATTGATTTCTGTTTTCATCGACGATAGTTTTAACCATTGCTTCATTAATTCTTTTTTTTCAGAGACCATGCAAGAAGCTTGCCCGTGTATTTACTTTCCTCGTATAATTTTTGAAAGCATGTATTTTGTTTAAAATAGCATTAGAAACGTAGAGGTCTTTTAGATCGCTTTGAGCTTTTTCCAGTTTTTTTTTTAACTTGAGGAATAATCGATTAAGTTCCTCTAAACAGCATGATCTAAATTGCACTGGAACGCAAAAGCTAGACACCTTCTTATTTTTGCTAATTTGGCCTTGTGTGATATTACCTCCCCCCTAATAAAAGCTTTGCAGGCTTCCCAGACAAAAACACACGGAGCGGATCCCTTGTTTCTTTCCAAGAAATCTTCGATTATTGTACGCATGCTTGTGAGCCATTCGGTTAAAAGAGTCTTGTCTGACGTCCAGCGAGGACGCTTGATTCTAGCCATATTAACCTTGATTTCTATCACCGGAACCGAGTGATCAGAAAAAGTATTTTCAAGAATATAGGTCTTGCCCCATTCCCAATAATGTGAAATATAAAAAAAAAAATTGATTCTCGAGGCAGAGTTGAATCTTTTAAAAGCTGTGCATGCCCTGGGATGTTGGATTCTCCATCGGTCTAATAAAGCAAGTTCCTGTACTAAAGTGGCGGAACTTTTTGCTATTCTTGGTCTGTTTTGAGCCCTATTTTTATGGGAAGAATCAAGCTGTAAGTTCTGTATAAAATTAAAATCCCCCCAATGATAATGTGGACTGGGAGTTGGGAGAGAGCATTTCTGAGACCACCCAAAGCTGATGTATCATCAGAAATCGGGCCGTAAAAACGAGCTATCTGGAGGATCTGATTGCTCATCTTCCAGTTTACAATGATTCATCTTCCATTGGGATCCCTAGTAATATAAAGAACTTCACCATCACAGTGGTGTGTAAACAAGATTGCTAATCCCCTTGCTGTAGCTCCTGCTGAAGCAAAAACAAGCTTGAGAAATGTAACTTGATAGCCTGCAAGGGGATGCATCGCCTCTTAGATGTGTTTCCTGAAGCAGAATGATCTGAATTTGTGCAGGTACCAGCCACTGCAATGTAGCTTTTATTTTAGTGTGATTGTTGGCCCCATTGATGTTACATGAGGCCAAACTAATTATTTGCTGTGTAGCCATCGAAAGTTGAAATTGTGGCAAAGTGATAGAACTGTAATAAAATTCAGACCGTTTTTATGCCTGGCTGATTCCAAAGTCTCATAATAAAAGGAAAATATTTTTTCTAACTGCATTTTTTTTTTCTCCCTCTCATACCCCCACAGTGAACCGCCCCTCCACCCAAACCCCCCTTTGAAGGCCCCAACCGTCATGGGCCCAAAAGGCCATCCCACCCCGCCCCCTGTGACCCAAACCCCCTTAAATGAGTACAATGGTATGGTACTCAAAGCTCATTCCTCTGAAGCAGCAGCGGATAGCTTAGAATTATTGATAATTATGTTGCTAGAACAGTAAAGTTAGTATCTCTTAAAATGTTTGCATTTTGTAAAAGCCATCACCAAAAGAGAAAAAAAAGAAAAAGAGAGAGACCCCTGGCCCTTTCTACCCACCACCCTGCTTCACTAAGATCGAAAATTCCTTGGCTTGGTCCACAAAATGAAAAACATGATGATGTCCTTTATATAATACTCTTAGCTTTGATTGTTGCATAATCCCAGCGGGTGCCCCCGAGTTCTTAAATTCATTAATCAGACCCATGAACTCTCTTCGTCTTCATGCCGCTAGTATTGACATATCTGAGAAAATCAGAGATGAATAGTTCTGAGTTGTGGAGAAAGCTTTTTTGGAGATTGAATGCGATAAGATCTGCTCTTTTATCCGCACATCCCCAAAGCAGGCCACTATAGTTCGGGGATATTTAGCGTTAGAATGGCGAATTGCAGGGACCTGATGAGCCCGAACGATGGTAAGATCTTCTCCAATAGCCGCCTTGTCCACCAGTACATATTTGAGAATTAAATCAGAAATCAGTCTCTGAACAGATGACCCAGCTTCCGAGTCTTCTGGTATCCCCACAAATGGGAAGTTAGTGCGCCGCACCCTATTCTCCTGATAATCAATTTTAAGTTGAAGATCCTCGAGCTTGGATCTCAACTTGAGAATCGTTGTATCTTGGCTCTTTGTAGAATCCTCTAAAGAGGAAACTCGAGATTCTACTTGGGTAATGCGAGAGGATAATTGGATAAGATTGTTATTGATCTATTCCAGTTGTTCATTAGTTTTCGTATGTGCTTTTTCTTGTGAGATCTTGATATCGCGCAGCTCATTTAGGATTAGTTGCAGAGTTACCTCAGTTGGGAGTGATTGAGAAAGCGGTACAGACTATAGAGTGTTGAAGGTGGTAGAGGTGGTAGAGGTAAAGGATCCGTACCCAGTGTAGTTATAGGTATAGGTTAAGTTGAAGTTGGGGCAGTTGTAGTGGAAATAATTGACTGTGCCTTGTTGAACAGTCAGAATCTGATTTAAGAGTTGGGAGTGTTCGAGTGGCTGAGTTAATAACAACTGCACAGATGAAGATAACGGCTCGGTAATTGATTGAATCAAATGAGCGGGCACAGGAATCAGTGATTGTGCCTCTTTTGCGCTGGCCCAAGAAAATAGAGGGTATGATTGCTTCAATCTTTCCGTATTTGAGCATGTCGATGGAAGACAGAAAGTACTGATCAATGCTGAAATTGTTACAGCCTGTAAGGTTAGCGGGGTTGATGTAGTTGATAAAAAAGTGTCTGAGAGAGGAGATGAGGTAGCAGAGCTTGTGCTAGAATCTGATCTGTTATTGGTTTCCAGGGACATTTTGGAGAAGGACTCTTGATGGAACTGATTGTCTGTAGAGTGAAGCTGCTTCTTACTGGTTTGATATGCAACTGCACGAACAACCATACGACTCTCTGTCTAGCCTGGTTTATCTTCTTTATCACCTTTCAGATTTCGTCGAGCAGAACGCGTTTTCATAGAGGGATCTCTTGAAATACGCTTAATTGATAATAGCTGGTTGCACTCAAGAATTTGTGAGTGAGCAGGCTGCCGATGTGTCCAAATATACAATAGGTAAACTGCTGCTGCCATAGAAAATCTTCTGCATGATCCAGATGGCTCAACAAGTTAATCAAATGCTGTTGACATTTGATATATTGGCAGGTCATATGTTTGAACTCATCTTTCCAGGGTGGGTAAATTGAATACCATTATGTAGCTGCACTTAAAGGACCAAAAGGCCTGGTTTGTCATTGTGAAGGCTTTGTTCAATCTTGACTCACAAGGGAAGTTTGCTGTGCAGTAAAATGTGATATGCCATCTGAGATAGATATTGGGCCCTATAATAGCACCGAAATTGGGAAAGTCGGACTGCTCCAGAGGATGTGGCAGCACATAGTCTGGCAGGAGCTAGTCTTGGGGTCAGAGCGCCCCAAAAATATTTGGGGAACAGAGAGTCAATCTTCAGGAGAATTCTAGCTGGTACATGGAAAGGAAGCATACCAAACAGATAACTGAATCGTGGGGCTGTCACCATTTTAATTGTCTGGACCCTACCGCAGAGGGACAGGTGGAGGGACTACCACTTGACAAAGTCCAATTTTGTCGAGTCAATAAGCGGGCAGAAATTATCCTGGTCCATATTACATCACTCATGACATGGTCAGTGACATCACTGATGACTTCACTGCTGACATCCGAAATGACATCATTAATGACATCAATGCTGACATCTGAAATTAAATCACTGATGACATCATCCAGTGATTGTGAGTGTTTTCGAAATGTTACAGAGTGTTAAACATATATACTAAGGTAACTCACTGTGGAAGTGCCTGTATGGGTGAGTGGATGTGTAAGTGGTGTATAGAAGAGTGACTGGGTATATAAGAGACTGTATATATGAGATAGTGGGTGTGTGAGTTTTTGTATAGGTAAGAGAGTGGGTGTGTTAGTGCATGCATGAGTAAGTGAATGGTTGTGTGAGTATCTGTATAGTTGACTGAGTTGGTGTATCAGTGGTTGTAAATGTTGAATCAGAGGGTGCATGAGTGGCTGAATGGGTGTTTGAGCAGATGCATAATTGTCTGTATGGGTGAGTGACAGGGCACATGAGTGGCTGTCTCGGTGCATCAATGGGTGTGTACGTGGGTGTATGGGTGAGTGAGTGGGTGTATGAGTGGCTGTATGTGTGAGCCAATAGGTGTTTCAGTGTTTGTATGGGTGAGTAAGTGAGTGTGAGAGAGGTTGTATGTGGTTCCCTCAGTCACTGTATAGGTGAGTGAGTATATGTATTAGTATATGTATAAGCAACTGAGTGGCTGTGTGAGTAATTGTATAGGTGAGTTAATGGCTGTGTGAGTGACTGTATGGGTGAGTGAGTAGGTGTATAGATAACTCATTTACACTGTCAGTAACTGTATGGGTGTGTGAGTGGGTGTGTAAGTGTGTCTTTGTCTCTATAACTGAATCTGTGACTGGCTGTACTGATAAGTGAGTAGGTGCATGATTGGCTGTATATGTGAGTTAGTGGTTCCATTAGTGGCTCTATGAGTGAGTTGATGTATCACTGGCTGCATGAATGAGTGATAAGAGTTGTGAGTGTTTGTATTGGTTCTGTGAATAAGTTTGATAGTGATTGTGTGGGAGTGGGTGTATGACATGCTTTATGAGGTATAAGTGGGTTTGTCAGTTTTTCTCTGGATGATGTCATCAGTGGTGTCATTTCAGATGTCATCAGTGGTCATGAGTGAAGTCATTTGAGATGTCATCAGTGCTGTCACTGACCATGTCATGAGTGATGTAATATGTGAGGTCATTAGCAGTGCATTGCGGGGGCGTGAGTTATAGTTAGCTCATGTAACTATAACTGCTGAATTTCTCTGGTTTTGTACAGGTGAAAAGTCAACCTAACTATAATGTCCCTGTGACCTTTGTTTTTTTTTAGTGAATTTCTAAGGTTTTTTCATTCGATTGCCTAACTATAACATCCCTGTAGCCTTTGTTTTTTTCTAGTGAATTTCTAAGGTTTTTCAAATGCTAATTCCTAACTATAACTTTACTGTAACATTTGTTTTTTTTTCTATAATTAGATATTGAACACTAGATCTGCTTGGTGCAGCACTTATTGTAGTATTTGTCATCTATTTATTTAAAAAGTACATGTACATTAATCATCTTATTTCAAGATATTTTTGGTTTTCGCAACAATGTTGTGATCGCCAAAGAAAAACAGCGAATATCGCGTGTTTTTGACAACATGTAAAACACATATATAGACATGCTTTACATAAACTTTCAGTCAGAGTTTAGTAAGATATCAATTTAACTTTCCCCATTGTATTTATTTATGAAAAAAGTGCATCAAAAATTCATTTTCCTTGCTTGTGGCGACACCGGAGGTCGTGATTATGTCAGTAGTTGTGAATACCATGTTTTAAACACATATATAGACATGATTTACGTAAAGTTTGAGTCTAACTAAGTAATATATTAATTTAACTTCCCCTTTATATTAATTTGTCAAAAAAACAAATACAGCAAAAATGCATTTTTCTTGTTCGCTACGACACCAGCAGTTGCGATGACTTCAGTAGTTGAGAATACTCGGTTTTTTGACAAAGTGTAAAACACATATATAGTCATACTTTACATAAACTTTCAGTTAGTGTTTAGTAAGATATCAATTGAACATTACCGTTTATATTTATTTGTAAAAAAAAGTGCATCAAAAATTTTAATTAATTTTCCTTGTTCAGGGCAACACCGGAGGTTGTGATTATGTTAAACACACATGTAGACACGTTTACATAAAGTTTGAGTCTAGCTGTTTAGTAAGATATTAATTTAACTTTCGCCTTTGTATTCATTTGTTGAAAAAACAACATCAAAAATGAATTTTCCTTGATCGGGGCACTAGATGATATCGGTAGTCGTGAATACCGCATGCATTTGACAAAGTGTAAAACACATATAGACATGTTTTACATAAAGTTTGATTCTAGCTGTGTAGAAAGATATTAATTTAACTTTCCCCTTTGTATTAATTTGTTGAAAAAACTACATCAAAAATGCATTTTGATTGTTCACAGAGACATTGGAGGTTGCGATGATGTCGGTAGTTTCGAATATCACATCTAAAATACATTTTCATGGATCGCGGCAATACCGGAGGTCGCAATGATGTCGGTAGTCGTGAATAACGCAAGTTTTTGACAAAGTGTAAAACACATATATAGACATATTTACATAAAGTGTGGCTCTACCTGTTTAGTAACGTATTGGTTTTAAGTTTATTTTCTCTACGCATTTGTCAAAAAGAGCAGTTTCCAAAAGTAGCTTTTCGTCTTCACAGCGACACTGGAAGTCGCAACAACACCAGTACTCGCGAATAGCATGTGACTACCAAATAAAGACATTTTATTGATTTACACAGCTTCCTTTATGAAAGGAAGACACACCCCTTTCTCCCTTCTTGAACTTTCCAGGTACTGGTTAGTTTATTATAGGAGATGTCACAAACTGATTTTCAAGATTGTGCTGGTTTTTAGTTTTTTGGCTATTATTACAAAAATACAATGGCATCAGAAGAACCAGAGGAAGACCTACAAATGGTTGAAGATGTTGAACAGCAAGAGGACTCAGAGGCACATGAACAGTCTTCTGATGAAGACCCACCAATGAAGTAACAAAGCATAGCTTGGGACTTTTTTACTATTCCAGCTGGTGAGACGAAGACCACAGCTAAATTGGTGAGGTGCAGCATATGTGAGAAGACATCATCTCGAGGCACAGTAAGAAAATATTCATGTGGTAGAACAAGTATGATTTACCACTTGAAAACATAACACAAAAAGCAACTTAAAATTGCTCAGAAAGAGAGACAAGGAGAGGGATCATCAGCCTCCAGACCTCCAGCCCCTACTCCTGGTGACAAAGTTCCAGCTGAAGTGGCGAGAAGATGTAGTGAAATGTCACCAGAACTAAAATGTTTTGCTACCTGCTGCATGGACTGTAACACCATTGTAACAGCCGGGGAAAAGTCTGTGGATGTAATTTTGCAGAATATGAAAAACTAAACCTGTTAATTGCTTTTTGCTTTTTTATTGCAGCACTTCAACCACAATTAGTCTGTGCTCACAATTATGTTGTTTTCGTTGCTATTTTATTTTTGAAAAAATACAGAAAATGATGAAAAACAAAGCAAAAAAACCAAAATCAGTTCCAAGAAAAGAAAAATATGTTCTTTTCAGAACAATTGATTGAATGAATGAAAGAGTGCATGAGCATTTTATGGATGTTAGTATGAGTACATGAGTAGTGTATGGATGATTGAATGAGTGCATAAGTAGCTTGTGGATGTTAGAATGAGTGCAAGAGTGGTGCCTGGGTGATTCTATGAGTGCATGTGTAGTGCCTGGATGATTGTGTTAGTGCCTGAGTAGTGCCTGGGTGTTTGCATGAGTGCATGGGTAGTGCCTGGGTGATTGCATGAATTTATGGGTAGCGCCAGGGTGATTGGATGAGTACCTGAGAAGTACCTGGGTGATTGGATGTGTGCATGGGTAGTGTCTGGGTAATTGAATGACTGCATGAGTATTGCCTGGGTGATTGGATGAGTGTAAGGGATACTGCCTGTGTGATTCTATCAGTGCACGAGTAGTGCCTGGGTAATTGTATGACTGCATGAGTTGTACCTGGATGATTATCAGGACTTACTTCTGTTACACAGAAAGACCCACAGGAGCGAAGATATTTTTCAACTTTCCGATAAGGGATAGGCAACCCAAGTAATCAGTCACTAGGGTAATGCCTTATACCTCCTAGGAGAGAAGAGACCGTCAAGGGAGGACCACCAGGGGGCGACCAGTAGCTGAACAGGGGTGCTGAAGTAGGAACTCGTATAAGCGTGTGTTTCCAGGCTGCATAATAAGAACAAAAAAGGGAAAGAGAAAACAATATACCTAATGTTAACAAAATATACGTCAAGCAAATTGTGTCAGCTAGGAGTATTTCTCTGAGAGAGCCTTCAGTATTGTTAATAGTGTACTGTTAACTTACTTCCACAGTTGCTGTGCCGGGGCTCTAAACACAAGGTCTCTTCAAGGTTAAGCAAAAAATAAAACGTATTCAGTTCGCTCTTTTTAGCAGAGCAGAGGTGCTCAAGTGTTGCCGTCTTACAAAGTCAGAGGCAAACGTCTTCCTTCTGTCTTAAATGAGACCGAGTGCACCAGGCAGGAAAAAATGTAAAACATCCGTGACTAGTAGCGAGTCCTGCTACATTTGTAGCTGTGTCAGTTACTAAAATATAACAAAGCAGTCACTGCTCACTGAGAGTTCTACAGAGGCTCTCTGCAACCAACAGAAAGTCTTTGCCAGGTGATAATGAAAGTAACAAGGTCAGGCAATCACAGAGTTCAGCGTTTCGAAAGCCAACAGAAACATAAAGGAAACAGCTGACCTGTGATCCTCAGGGGAGATACAATGTGGCTTTACTGGGAAAAGAATCCAACTTGGGCTGGGAAATCAGTTCAGTGTGAAGGGAGGCAGGCAATCTCCTAGCATCAGCGCAGACACACACTGGGAAGAGCTTCCAACCTTGAAGGGAGAATTCAGCTGAGTGGAAGGAGAGGCAGGCAACCTCCCTCTTAAGCGCGAGCGTGCACTGGAACAAAAAGTAGGATTCCTGGAAATGCTGTGTCGAAGGTTCACAAGGCTCTCAGGAAAAACAGGAAGAGCACATCACAGAATACGGGTACGGGGGCGTGGTCCTATTCCAAGGAAGAAGTAAACCAAGCAACAATGTGGGTAAGGAATCCACCTTTATACCATGTGAGTCATCTGACGTGGTGATGCCTGGGTGTTTTCGGCAACAGTACACTTTTAAGATCACAGGATGATGAACAAGGTGCATTATGGCAAATGTAGCGAGGTGGTTTTCGGCCATGTCAGCGTGCACGAAGCCTAGCACGCAACAATGACTGGATTAGTACATAGTAACTGCCTGGGTAATTAGATGAATGCATGGGTAGTGCATGGGTGATTGTGTGAGTCCATGAGTAGTTTTTTTCTTTTTTTTGTCCATGAGTAGTACCTGGGTGATTGCATGAGTGCATGGATAGTGCCTGGGTGATTGGATGAGTCCCTGAGTAGTACCTTGGTGATTGGATGTGTGCATAGGTATTGTTTGGGTAATTGTATGACTGCATGAGTAGTGCCTGGGTAATTGAATGAGTTGTACCTGGATGATTGGATTAGCGCATAGGAACTGCCTGGGTAATTAGATGAGTTCATGGGTAGTTTCATGGTGATTGTATGAGTGCACATGTAGTACCTGGGTGATTGGATGAGTGTCTGAGTAGTGCCAGGGTGATTGGATGAGTGCATGGGTAGTGCTTGGGTAATTGAATGAGTGCATGAGTAGTGCGGGTTGATTGGATAAGTATATAGGTAGTGCCTGGATAATTGCATGAATATATGAGTAGTGCCTGGGTGACTGTATGAGTGCATGAGTAGTGCTTGGGTGATTGCATGAGTGCATCAGTAGTGCCTGAGTGATGACATGAGTGCATGGGTAAAGTCTGGGTAATTGTATGCCTGCAAGATGGTGCCTGGTTGTTTGCATGATTGCCTGGGCAGTGCCTGGGTGGTGAGATGAGTGTATGTCTAGTGCTAGGGTGATTGGATGACTGCATGGGTAGTGCCTGGGTCATTGGATTAGAGCAAGGGTAGTGTCTGGGTGATTCTACGAGTGCATGGGTAGTGCCTGGGTGATTGAATGACTGCATGGGTATTGCCTGGGTGATTGGATGAGTGAATGAATAGTTCCTGGGTGACTGGATGTGTGCATCAGTAGAGCCTGGGTGATTGTATGACTGCATTGGTAGTACCTGATTTATTGAATTAGTGCCTGGGTGATTAGATGAGTGTATGGGTAGTGTTAGGGTGATTGGAGGAGTGCATGGGTAGCACGTGGGTGATTGTATGACTGCATTGGTAGTGCCTGGGTGATTGGATGAGTCCCTGTGTAGTACCTGGGTGATTGGATTAGCGCATAGGAACTGCCTGGGTAATTAGATGAGTGCATGGGTAGTTTCATGGTGATTGTATGAGTGCACATTTAGTACCTGGGTGATTGAATGAGTGTCTGAGTAGTGCCAGGGTGATTGGATGAGTGCATGGGTAGTGCTTGGGTAATTGTGCATAGGTATTGTCTAGGTAATTGTATGACTGCATGAGTAGTGCCTGGGTAATTGTATGACTGCATGAGGTGTACCTGGATGATTGGATTAGCGCATAGGAACTGCCTGGGTAATTAGATGAGTGCATGGGTAGTTTCATGGTGATTGTATGAGTGCACATGTAGTACCTGGGTGATTGAATGAGTGTCTGAGTAGTGCCAGGGTGATTGGATGAGTGCATGGGTAGTGCTTGGGTAATTGAATGAGTGCATGAGTAGTGCCTAGTTGATTGGATAAGTATATAGGTAGTGCCTGGATAATTGTATGAATATATGAGCACTGCCTGTGTGACTGTATGAGTGCATGACTAGTGCTTGGGTGATTGGATCACTCATCCAATTATCAGTGGTGCCTGAGTGATGGCATGAGTGCATGGGTAAAGTCTGGGTAATTGTATGCCTACAAGATGGTGCCTGGTTGTTTGCATGATTGCCTGGGCAGTGCCTGGGTGGTGGGATGAGTGTATGTCTAGTGCCAGGGTGATTGGATTAGTGCATTATTAGTGCCTGAGTGATTGGAAGAGTGAATGAGTAGCACCTGGGTAATTGTATGACTACTCGGCTACTGCCTGGGTAATTTTACAACTGCATGGGTAGTGCCTTGGTGATTGGATGAGTCACATGGGTAGTGCTTGGGTGATTTGATGGCTGCATATGTAGTGCATGGGTGATTGTATGAGTGCCTGGGTGATTGTAGGAGTGTATGGTTAGTGCCTGGGTGATTGGATGAGTGTATGGATAGTGCCTGGGTGACTGGATGTGTGCATCAGTAGAGCCTGGGTGATTGTATGACTGCATAGGTAGTGCCTGATTTATTGGATTAGTGCCTGGGTGATTAGATGAGTATATGGGTAGGGCTAGGGTGATTGGATGAGTGCATGGGTAGTGCCTGGGTCATTGGATTAGAGCAAGGGTAGTGTCTGGGTGATTCTACGAGTGCATGGGTAGTGCCTGGGTGATTGAATGACTGCATGGGTATTGCCTGGGTGATTTGATGAGTGAATGAATAGTGCCTGGGTGACTGGATGTGTGCATCAGTAGAGTCTTTGTGATTGTATGACTGCATAGGTAGTGCCTGATTTATTGGATTAGTGCCTGGGTGATTAGATGAGTGTATAGGTAGTGTTAGGGTGATTGGATGAGTGCATGGGTAGCACTTGGGTGATTGTATGACTGCATTGGCAGTGCCTGGGTGATTGGATGAGTGAATGAATAGTGCCTGGGTGACTGGATGTGTGCATCAGTAGAGCCTGGGTGATTTTATGACTGCATAGGTAGTGCCCGATTTATTGGATTAGTGCCTGGGTGATTAGATGAGTGTATGGGTAGTGCTAGGGTGATCGGATGAGTGCATGGGTAGTGCCTGGGTCATTGGATTAGAGCAAGGTCAGTGTCTGGGTGATTCTACGAGTGCATGGGTAGTGCCTGGGTGATTGTATGAGTCTATGGGTAGTGCTAGGGTGATTGGTTGAGTGCATGAGTAGTACCTGGGTGTTTGGATGTTTGTATGGGTAGTGCCTGGGTAATTGTATGGCTGCATGGGTAGTGCCTAGTTGATTGGATGAGTGTATGGGTGGTGCCTAGGTGATTGCATGAATGTATGGGTAGAGCCTGGGTGATTGGATGAGTGTATGGGTAGTCCCTTGGTAATTGTATGAGGACATTAGTAGTGCCTGGGTGATTGCATAAGTGCATGAGTAGTGCCTCGGTGATTGCATGAGGGCATGAGTAGATCATTAGTGATTGTATGACTGCATAGGTAGTGCCTGATTGTTTGTATGAGTGTGTGGGTAGTGCCTGGGTGAATGGATGAGTGTATAGGTAGTGCCAGGGTGATTGGAGTAGTGCACAGGTAGTGCCTGAGTGACTGAATGACTGCATGGGTAGTGCCTGGGTGGATGGAGGAGTGAATGGTTAGTGCCTGGGTGATTGGATGAGTGTATGGGTAGTATCAAGATGATTGAATGAGTGCATGGATAGTGCTTGGGTGATTGGATGACAGCATGGGCAGTACCTGAGTGATTGTATGAGTACATGGGTAGTGCCTAGGTAATTGTATGACTGCACGGGTAGTACCTGGGTAATTGGATGAGTACCTCCATAGTGCATGAGTGATTGGATAAGTGTAGGATAGTGCTAGAATGATTTAATGAGTGCATGGGTAGTGTCTGGGTAATTGTATGACTGCATGTGTAGTGCGTGGGTGATTGTATGTGTGCATGGGTAGTGCCTGGGTGACTGGATGAGTGTATGGGTAGTGCCAGAGTGATTGGATGAGTGCATGGGTAGCACCTGAGTGATTGGATACCTGCATGGGCAGTGCCTGTGTGATTGGATCACTGCTTGAGTTGTGCCTCTGTGATTTATGAGTACATGGGTGGTGCCTGGGTGATTGGATGAGTGAATTGGTAGAGCCTGGGTGATTGGAGGTGTGCATAGGTAGTGTGTTGGTGATTGGTTTAGTATATAGGTAGTACCTGGGTCATTGCATGAGTACATGTGTAGTTTATGGATGATTGAATTAGTATATGGGTAGTACCTGGGTCATTGCATGAGAACATGTGTAGTTTATGGATGATGGGATGAGTATATGAGCAGTGACTCAATAAATCCATCACTAGATTAGTGATTTGACACACATGAAACCACTGTGAAAAAATATAAACAAAGAAAAATGTATTTGGATTTCATTTTCAATATTAGGCAACCAAAACCAGATACAATATTCACACTGCTTTACCTTGCTCTTATTCACCCTCCGCATTGCCGCACTATAATCGTGCCCCTCACCGCTATTTGGCGGGTATGACCTCCGCGCTTTGTAATTACTGGGCACCAGCTTGGGTGGGTTTTAGGGAAGCTCTCTCCTCACTCTGTGCTCTAGCAGTCAGGTGGACTGGATAGAGCCCTATTTTAACTGGACATTATGGCGCGCAGCGTCTGCGCGCAGCGTGTGTGCCGCAGTGACGCCGGAGTCATGCCAGAGTCCAGCCCGTCTGCGCCCGTCCGCGCTGAGGACGGGCTGGCCGGCTGGACGTCTGGTCATCGCAGGGCGAATCCTATGTCCTTCAGATATTCTAAGCATGACCTTCTCAGGCTTAAACCATCAAGACTTTTGTGTTCCCACAAGATCTCCCCGGATGATCTCATACTTCCTTTAGGCTGTGGATGTTCATTGGTAGGCTCTGGGGGTCTGATTCTTCCTCCATCCCCCCATTCGTTAGGACACAATATTGATATAGGAATCAGCTCGGCGAGAGAAGACTGTATTCTTATTAATGCCCGCTCGCTGATAAAGAATAATATTGCTTTTAAGGAGCTCATACTGGACAGGAAACCCTCGTGGGTCTTTGTCATGGAAACGTGGGCGAAGGACTCCTCTGGTCCAGATCTTGTTGAAGCGGTCCCTGTGGGCTACTGCCTGTCCTGGCAGGATAGAATGGGCCGTGTGGGAGGAGGGCTAGCGATTCTGTATAAAGATAGCTTTTATTGTCATACCCTATCTCTATCAGACCCCAAGGACAACTTCCAAGCCTTGTACTTCTCTCTAAAAGGTGTTCATGAGACCCCTTTTAATGAGATCTTGATTTAGCGTCCCCCCGGTTCTAGATTGGACTTTGGACAACAGCTGCTCCATATTTTAGAACCTTACTTTGGTTGCGAAAATTTAACTGTTCTGGGAGACTTAAATTATCACCTGGAGTTGTTGGAGGCCAATGATACTCTTTCCCTGCTGGATGTTACCTCAGCCTGTGGACTGGACTGACTCAACTGGTCAGAGGTGCTACCCATCGAGCGGGTCATACGCTTGAAGGGATCTTCTCCAATGATGGGAGGTTGGTGGTAAAGGACCCCTTCTTCCTCTCATGGTCTGATCACCTGGCCGTACCGTTTGAGGTGTCCTGCCCGACCGTCGACAGGTACGAAAAAGTTCTGAGCAAAAGGGAACTACGTAGGGATTTTAAGAATATCACTAATAGTTCCTCTGCTCCTTGGACTTCTAGCCTGTCCATCTTCCAGGAGGATAATGTCCAGGTGGCGGTCGCGCAATTCGAAAAGGCTGTCAGTGAGCCACTGGATGAGTTGGCTCCTATCCGGGCGCGTTACTCAGCGAGAAAAAAGCCATCTGCCCCTTGGTTTTCGGAGCATTTAAGATTTCTTAGACAGGAAGTCAGGAGACGGGAGCGGTTATGGCATACTAGCTGGGATCGGGGGGATAAGGAGGCCCACAAAACCCTGATGAGGAAATACAAGATGGAAGTGATAAGGGCTAAACAGGAACATTTTGTGGACTCTCTTATGTCCCTTCAAACCCCGGACTCTGTTATTGCCTCGCAGCAGCTCTGTAACAGCATAGCTGTCTTTTTCCAGACGAAGATCTCTGACATTTATTCCGCTTTAGAGCTGCAGAGGACTTTAACCATTGAGCCCCTTGTACCTGTGGATGCGGCTCCTGTTCTCACTGCTCTTACTGAGAAACCCTCTCTGGGACGTTTGGAATCCTTCCCTCCCCTCTCTTTGCAGGATTTAGAGAACCTCCTGAACAATACCAAGTCAGGCTCGCCATTGGATACCTGCCCGCTTAAGATCCTCAAGCAGTGCAGGGAATCCCTCCTGCCCCCTCTCGCTGACATCATGAATAGGGCCATGAGGGATGGTATTTTTCCCCCTCAATGGAAAAGGGAGGTAGTGAAACCTTTACTCAAGAAACCATCTCTTGATCCTGGGGTTCTAAAGAACTTTTGCCCCATTTCACTGCTCCCTGCCCCGGCGAAGATGTTAGAAACTCATCTGAATAAACATCTTGCAGCTTTCGTGGAAAGTTCGGGTTGCCTTGATTACTCCCAGCATGGTTTCAGGAGGGAACATAGCACCGAGTCAGCCCTCACCATAGTGCTGGATAATATCCGCACACGTGCGGATGGGGGTCAGACCACCCTCCTGATCCTGCTAGACCTCACGCCAGCCTTTGACACCCTTTCTCCCTCAGTTTTAACATCGCGCCTGAGGGAGATCGGGGTTGAGGGAGCAGCCCTGCATCTATTGACCTCTTTCCTCGATCAAAGAGAGCAAAGAGTGAAGCTGGGGGAGTTCCTATCTCCATCCATGTCTGTGCAATGTGGGGTCCCTCAGGGGTCGGCATTAAGTCCGACCCTTTTTAACATATACGTGACCCCCCTTGCCAGACTAATTAGATCTTTTGGGATGGAGGTAGTTTCCTATGCAGATGACACGCAGATCCTCGTCTCTCTCTCCCAGTCAGTTAGCTCGACTGCCTCCAATTTTAGATCTTGTATGGAGGCAGTCGGCCAATGGATGATTCATAATTCATTGAAACTGAATGGGGAGAAGACGGAGGTGATGGTTTTCGGAGGAAAGGAAGAGGTATGGTCAATCGACTGGTGGCCGGACTCACTGGGAGCGTGTCCTGTCCCCGCCTCTTCGGCCAAGAACCTAGGAGTTCTGATCGACCCCACCCTCAGCATGTGTCAACAAGTCAATAGAACTGTCTCTACTTGTTGGGGCATTATACACATACTGAGGAAGATCAGGCACTATCTCTCGCAGCAGGCAAGGAAACAAGTTGCTGTTGCTCTCATTGGCTCCCGGCTGGACTACTGCAATGCGCTATATGCGGGACTGAATAAAAGTCTGCTGCAGCGCTTGCAAATGGTCCAGAACGCAGCAGCAAGGTTTGTCCTGGATTTGCCCAGGCGTGCCTCGGCTACCTCTGCCAGAAAACTGTTACACTGGCTTCCTATAGAGGACCGGATACTTTTTAAGACCATGTGCATGACCTATAGGGCCCTAGCTAATGGTAGCTCTACTGGAATCGGATCTATTCTATCTTTCTACAGCCCCTCCAGGAACTTGCGCTCTTCTAATAGACTTCTTTTATTAGTCCCCCGTATCCGGAGAACTAAATGGGGGGTCAAAGCCTTTTCCATTCTGGCACCTAAGTGGTGGAATGCTCTTCCACTGGAACTTAGGTCCCTTCCCACTCTACAGCTATTTAGAAATGCTTTGAAAACCCGTCTTTTTGCGAGGTCATACCTGTAGTTGTGTTCTGCCTTCTGTTTTTGATCTGTTTTGTAGGCGCCTTGATGCCGTCGGGTTTTAGTTGCGCAATATAAATTTTATTTCATTCATTCATTCTCCAAAACTTTAATACACTATAGTAAAATGGTTTACTGTTTTTTTTAACTGTTTTCAGCTTTCATACTTCCTCACTTTCAACAGTGGTCTGTATGTCAATAGACAATTGTCTAACTATCTAGAGGCCAACAAACTATTGGACCCCTCGCAAACTGGCTTCAGGTCCACCAACAGCACTTAGGCAACTCTTCAGGCCGTCCTAGATAATGCAAGATCATTGCTTGACCAGGGAAAGGCAGTAGCCCTGGTCCTGCTAAACCTGTTGGCGGCGTTCAACACGGTCTCCCACCAGCTCCTATTGGAAAATTTGCACAAAAAAGGGATACACACAAAAGCCCTTCAATGGCTCAGTTTGTTCTTGAGCAACAGAACTCAAACCATGCAAATGGGTGCCTTCTCCTCAGGTCCAAAACCCTCAGTTGCAGTGTCCCGCAGGGAGCTTCCCTGAGCCCCACTCTATTTAACGCCTATGTATCATTCCTGGCAAAAATTGGTACGAAGTGGGGCTTTGGTATTTGTTTCTATGCGGATGACATGCAACTGACAATAGCTATCGGAGACAGGCACAAGGACACCAGGGCTAAACTCAACAATTGCCTCACTGAAATGACAACCTGGATGTCGGAACACTGCTTAAAGCTCAACGCTGAGGAATCTGAGATCCCGCTCCTCGGCGAAGCCACTCATATCTGGGATGCGTCACAGTGGCCCCACTCACTGGGAGATGCCCCAGCACCCAACCAGTGTGCAAAAAATGTGGGTGTCATCATTGATAACACCCTGTCCATGCAGGATCATGTGCGGACCCTGTGTGGAAGAAGCTTCGCTACGCTGAAGCTTCTAAAAATGCTTTTTCCCTGGATCCCACTGGAAAGTAGGAGAACAGTCACACAGGCTCTACTGGTCAGTAGGCTGGAATATGGAAATGCACTTTTCATTGGCATGCCAGACCATCTGTTCATACGTCTGCAAGTGATACAAAATGCAGTGGCCAAAGTTGGTGTGCAACAAAGACAGATACAGCTCAGCAACCAATTGCTTGAGGCAACTTCACTGGCTGCCCATGCGTCAAAGAGCAAGATTGAAGCTCTTAGGACATGCACACAAGGCACTCCATCATACTGGCCCTAGGATCCTTCGGAATAAAATCAAATTCTACACTCCACCCAGGTGCCTAAGGTCACATTTTCAGGCGCTAGTTGAGACTAAAATGATCAGAATGATCAGGGCAGGTTGACGGACCTTTTCATACCTCGCAGATTTGCACTGGAAGAAGCTTCCACTGGAACTACGGCTGATCGAGGACTACACGGCGTTCAGGAAGAAACTTAAAACCCACTTATTACCCAAGGACTGATTTTACCTACCTTAACAGCCCCGGCCCTAACCACCACCCTCCCGCTACATTAGCGCCATGATATCCCTATGGGATAAATGTTGTGCTTTATAAATAAATAAAATAAATGAAGCATCGTCATCAAACAGTGAGGAAAAACAAACAATGGATTGTAAAAAAAACAACCAAAATGTGCACAGTACATTATTACAAATATGTGAAACTGTGCATTCCACTCACTATAAGTTTGTAAATAGTGGCTTGCTGATTGGTTATTATCTTAATGAAAGAAACTATATGTTAAAACTGTTTCTGATATTTTTATATCTGGTACAAAATGTCCTATAGTTGTGAAGCAGTCTTCATTTTGGGATATCCTTTTGTAAACCTCATCCCTGTTAGGCCAAATGATGTCTAAAATATTCTTGGTCCATGTATGAAAAACATAGCACACAGTACTACGTAGAAGTTACTGAAGCAGAAACCAAAGAGGTAATTTTCTTTGTAGAGAAGAAACTTCATAGATGCAACTTAAGGCTGCTGGTATTATAATACCTCCATTTAGTTTTTTTCTATTGTAACAGAATGTAGTCCTGTAATGTTTTGTAAATTCCTTTCCTGCAGTTAAAAAGAGCCTTTAATTTCTAACAGCTTGCTGTAGACAATACCCCTAATATGCCAAAAATGTCTCAGAAACACATAATCTAGATACATGTCAACACAATACAACATTTTATTATCCTAAATTGTCCTTAGAACTTCGGTTCTAGAAATAGCAGATTTGAGTTTGGTAACTTTTTAGGTAGTCTTGATTTGAATGTCATTTGAATGTCATTGCACTCTGTCTATCCTGTTTGACATCTTAAATATATTGTGCAGTGTTCAGAGGTTATATTAACTCCTTCATGAAATATGATTGCTATAGTTGTGGAAGTTCTTTTTGAAATGGAAAGTTGTCCAGCTACAAAGTTGAAATTTTAAGTTTCTAATTTAGTAACTTCCACCAGTGCTTAATTTGAACTGTTGGTTTCTGGTGCTCACCACCGGCACTTAATTGTCAATCTTGGAGTTTGACAGTCTGCCACAAGGTGGCGCTGTCTGGCTAATTTAGAGATTACCACAACAACAGTTAATTATGAATTCAATATAGATTAAAAATTACTATTGCGTGTCGCCCAAGCCATTCTTATAGCTTTGGGGGCTTGAAATAATCCGAATTGTCACACTTGTAGGCGTGTGATGGTTAGTGGTTGTGTTGTTACTATCATTGGCAGCATAGCAGGGGCAATATGTGGTGCAAGCTGCAGTGGCCTCCTGACAAGAGCCCTGGTGCTTCATTTTTCACAAATTAAGTTCTACCTTCCACTCTAAATCGTTGTAGCATAACTATGACATATTTTTCATACCTTTGTAGTACCTACGTAGACCTAAGTTCTGATCTGCAGTTTGGACTAGGCCTGGGCTAAAATTCCGTTCCGCTTGCGGAAATTGCGATAATTTGACAGTTTCGCGTTCCGCGGAGAGCGCGAAAATGTCAAAATTTCCGCAATCCACAATTTACCGGAAATTGTTTGCTTGCTCGCGCTGTAAAATAATACATTCTCGCGTGCGCGCGATCGCCTTACCTGAATCCCCGCGTTCGCCGACAAGTTTTCCCGATCCGGTCGTGTTCTCCACGAGATGTTGGATTGTTGGTAGCCATTTGCGCTGTCTCGCGACAGTTCGCGCCTGCAGTAACGTCATTCGTCGCGCGATCACGTCTTTCTTCTCGCGATCATGCACCGCGAGACAAGTAAAAACAAGATGGCCGCGCCCGCGAGCATCCGCATGGGTAAGTGGGCGAGCCGCGACCACGCATAAAATACCGTGAACGGGCGGGAAAAAAACTTCCGCATCTTCGCGATATTTCTGCGTGTTTGCGGAGATTTTTAACAGTTTTGCGATAATTTGCGAAAGTGAATTTCGAAAATTCCGCCCACCCCTAGTTTGGACAGGTCATGTCTTGATGGCCAATTTTAGTTACATTTTCAAAGGGCACAGCTTTACAATCTGGTAACGTCATTCTGAACTACCAGTTGTTATATGTATACTATACTTTACTCTGAGTCTTGCCCCCCACCGGTAGACAGCATCAACCATCCGGGTTCCTGGAGCACCATACCATGTTAACCAATTAATCCCCCAAAAACGTTTCAGATTGATTTCTCAAGACTTAACCAAGTCCACGGCTTGTCCCAGTTGGGGCATTACATCCCCATCCTTCCTGTGAGTGGGATACAGGGTTTGAGAGACTGCATGGTGGACAATAATACAGCTTGCTAAAATGTGTTCACCACGTGGCCTAAACACACACTCACCACAAGTGCTGTATGTTACATGTGGCCATTTCACATTATGTTGGGAATATGCCTTCATTATGAGTTGCCCCCCTCGTTTTACATTAGGTCCCCATTTGTCTTTTTTGAGTGTGGATATGAACAATAATCAATTTATATTACCCCCACTAGGTATAACAACACTGCACTAATTGCTTCTAGAGACAACATGGCTTGAGACATTCACAATGGAGATGCATCAGTACTCACCACATCCATGCACTAAAGATGTCTAATGTACTTGTTTCACTTATGTTAACATCTCTGGCCTTTTTCTCCAGGAGGCGGGTTGCCTCCCCCTCTCATGTTCTTCACCTGGGCAATACATATGCCTACTCCTGACTTTTCTTTCCCTTTCCCTTTCCCCCTCCCCCTCCCCCTTTCCTTTCTTTCCCTGTTGTTAAATTTTTACATTACCTTCCAGGGAGACCGAGCCTTTGACTCATCAAGTACCCATTGACTTGTATGTTCTATGTTTTATCCCCTAGTTGCACCTATCTCCGGAAGGTATAACTGTACCTCACATTTGATTTATTTATTATTTTTTTCACACACCAGGACAACTATATTATCCTGACATAAGGAGACGTGACTCTTACATCTGTCTGATTTCATTTGCCGCCCCCTTGAGAGTAGACGAGGTTCTTAGGTCCTGAAGAATTGCCGAAATCCATTTGGACTTTTTAAACAGGCAAGAAACATGTTGACCCTTTTGCACAACTCACTAGAACTGACACAGGTCTAATTCCCCCTTTCAGTTCGCGACTTTTTCAGTACGCTTTTATGTATGCCCCAGACACTACGCAAACAAAATTCTCCTTGCACATTCCCACATCTACTCCCTTCACATAGTTTCACCCTTACATAACATTATCTAGCTTCACAACGGCAAAACCGAGAAGACCTTCGGCAAAGAGCAACCCACGCAGGGCCCGTTGGGCATTGCAGCGCCGGCCCAACGAGGAGCTGTCCTATGATGAAGCGTGACACCACTCTGGGTGTGTGATGGCCATTGCTCCTAATTAGAGCTATCCTTGGATGAGCATTATATCTCTTGCTCCCTCTAGCACCTACCTACGTCTGCCATCACTGACGTGTCCCTTCGTCCTTCCCTCCCCCCACCTTTTCCCTCCTTTCCCTCCTCTGGCCCCCAGGAACAGCATACCTTTTGTTCAAACTTTTGGTAGGGCCCGTAAGCTGGACATATCAAGCCCTCTGTCCGTCCCTGTGAGACTTTACTTCTTAATTCTTCACGTAAACTACATAGCTGTGAAGACATTCTTTTATCCACTTTATCTTTAATAGAATTTGTAAAATGAGGCAAATGGTACTGCCCATTCAACACTACGTCTGTATAACAGTTCACTCCAGAGTTATTATCAAAGTGATAGCCTTCCATTTCCTTATTGTGTTGTAGTTTTCTTTTCTTAGGACCTTGTCATTTTTATTTTTCTTCATCTTTCTGTTAATCTATGCTAGACTGCTTTAGTTTATGCTTTGGACACATTATCAGTTTTTCAAATACAGGATACTGGCCTAAATGAGGCGCATAATTTCCTCTTAACCGATAACACTCCCTTACACAGCTCACATCAGCACTTACTTTCTTCTCCTCAAAATCAATCAGAAATAAACCAGACGAAATTCTAATTTGTGACACAGCTACATATGACATTCCTTCTTTGAATACACTAATGCCAATATTAACAAGATCTGTATCTACACTTAAACCTTGTGATTTGTGGATAGTTACTTCATACGCTAAAGACAGTGGAAACTGCTTTTGCTGGACATACAAATCTTTCACAAGTAAGAAACGTACAACACATCTTCCAATCTGCTTAACTTCACCAACATCATTAAATGTTATGGCTAAGTATTCCACATCATTCCTGTTTGGATAATTAATACATTTCATAACTTTACCCATTGAGCCATTCACTAGCCATTCTTCAACCTTTAAATTGCGACGTAAGATTACACATCAATGTTTACAGATATGTAACTGTTTTTCTAATCCTGCAGTTTTCGACACAGACTTTTCTAACCTAGCCAATTTTGATGGCACTTTTCCTGTTAGTAGCACTGTAACTCTTTGATTTTTTATTTTATCATTTGCTCTAATTTCAATGATCTCTTCTCTTTCCAGTTGCCGTAATTATTCATTGAATTTACTACACTCGTCAAGGGTTGGCATCATAAAAACAATAGACTTCTCTTCCTTAACAAAATTATACTTTACTTCTGTAGCTGAAACATTAGTTTGAAACAGATTTTTGATGAGACAGGTTTGTAATGCTCTCTTTCCTTCTTTTGTGAGGACCCCCACTCTTATGTCCTTTAGTATATCTCCATATTGCATATCTGATGCTTTGCACATATTTCGGATGAACTCTTTGCATTCAAAGTTTTCCCAAAGGTTTACTTTTCCAATACTTCCTAGGAAGTTCCTAGTTTCATTATGTAGTAGTGTCTTCAATGCAGGTTGTCCTTTGACTGGAGTTAGTTGTAGCAGGTCTCCAAAGACTCTTAAGTGTTTTCCTCCAAAAAGCAGGTCGTAGTCAATTTTTAATATTTGCTGCATTCTTAAATGTATAAAAGCTAGCATTAAGTTAGAAGCCATGCTGAGTTTATCAATAATTAGTAGCTTTAATTTCTTTAATACTCTTGCCACTTCATGACATGGATGCTTGGTTCCAGTTCAGGGAGGTCCTTGCTTGGCAGTTCGGGCTGGACTGTTCCCATGAGGCACAGGGTCAAGACTGATTTGCATATGGCTGGGTTCAAACTGGAATGGCATGGTGAGCAAAAAAACGATGGATTTAGGCCCAGATCTCTGTACTGGGGTGAAGGTATGACATTGTTCTGCATTCTGTCCATCAACTGTTGTTTTTGCATTTGTCACCCCGAGTGGGACGGGTATGCTCAGACATGAGTCCCGTGCTCTCCATGCCACTGGAATCAAGCTATCCTGGCTGAAGAGGGGTGAAACCCCGAAACCGGTCCTAGGATGCTTGGTTCCAGTTCAGGGAGGACCTGGCTTGGCAGTTCGGGCTGGACTGTTCCCATGAGGCACAGGGTCAAGACTGATTTGCATATGGCTGGGTTCAAACTGGAATGGCATGGTGGGCAAAAAAACGATGGGTTTAGGCCCAGATCTCTGTACTGGGGTGAATGTATGACATTGTTCTGCATTCTGTCCATCTACTGTTGTTTTTGCACTTCATGACAAGCATCACCAGATAATTTGTTGTATTCTAATTTGTTGTTGTGTTCAACAGGCAGAATTAATAATCGATGAAGTGTAACTCCTTTAATAATATGAGCAGTTAAGCCTGTTGGTTCAGTAACTGCACACACCACATTGGAATCTGTTGTCTCCTGTAGGTAACTTGTCAGTATTTTAACCAAGAAGCTTTTTCCAGTTCCAGCTGGACCTCTTATATACCATAGAACTGGTTTATATATAGAACATGCAAACTCTTTCTTCTCATGCAGAAATCCATGTTCTATTTCAACTTTTACTTCATCAATTATTTCTTTTTGATCTGCATTCAATTGCTGTACTAGTTTTTCTAGATCCACAGTTGCCTGTCTTCATTGTTGCATTGCATTCTCCACCTCATTCATGGATATTGCAGCTTCATTTTGAATGATTGCTGTCCAAGAGGATCTTGACTTCCAGGTACTAAACTTTGACTGCTCTGAGAACTCTCTCTTGCTATCTCAGCAGATATTGTTTCTTCTTGTTCAATATTCTCTCTCAAAATTTGAAGATACACTGAACACACAGAGCACTCAGTTTGCCATGGCTTGACCAACTGCAACACAGCTAAATAGAGGAACTCTCTTTTGTCTGGAGTTTGTCAACTCAGCTCTCAATGGTTTATCAAATTTCCTTTGTTATTGCTGACCAAACATCATTCACATGTATCAACAGCAAATGTTCCTTCTTCTATATTTTCACCGACATTATAGTATATAGTATAGTGATAGTACATATCCAGCATGTTAGTCTTCAGAATATCTGTTCTGTGTGGCTCAAATTCCCCAAAATATTGGATTTCAGGAAAAGATATAATTTCTCTGTTACGAGTATTACCAAGCTCTAAACTCACCCATTGATCTCATCTAGATTTATCAAAACAATCTAGCTGAGCTTAACAGATCTGCACATTCATAAGAGCATATCTCTCTGTGTGAAAGGATTTTCATTCCCACATCTCCTTCAGCTTGGTTTTCTCCGACTTTGTTATATAAGAGGTGATGTACCGAGCAAGGGCAGTTGAATTATCTGCAACAAGCTGTACATCCATGTTCGTATTCCACATCTTCAACATTACAGGATTGTAGTCAATGATGTATTTGGAAGCTTCTGCTCTTCTGAGGTGTATGTGTTCTTTGGTGATTTCCATGTGAGAGTGTGCTTGACTGCAGACAAAAAGCTGTTAACTCTTCCTTCTGAGATCATAGGTGGTGGAAATCCAAAATGACATGTATATTTTCGAAAACAGTATTTCCCCGATCTATGATTTTGGAATCGTAAAACTTGTTGTCTTAACATTTTGTCAACAGTCTCCTTTGGGATGATGCTAGTCACATACTGCTCTGTGAAAGACAACACAGACTCATCAGTGTTTGTTCCAAATGTTACCAATAATAGCATGTGAATATGTGGAACACCTCTGGCTTGGTATTCTTTGCGCCAAAAGAAATCAGTCACTTCAACGAGATGAGGGTTATTTTTATCGCACATAAAGCCATCATTGCTTGAAATCTGTGGTTAAAATATCTGCAAATGTTTGCAGTGTCCAATGAGCAGAGTTCTCCTGTTGTCTTTAGATCGATGTTTTTTATATTTCAATTTGCCTCTCACAAGAATTGAAGCAGGTCATCCCATGCGTACTCAGCACAACTGATTGTTAGAAACCATGTAGGTGCTATTAAATTTCTCAACATGTATTTTAGTTTACCGTGATGGTGATACAATATTTATTGGTCCCACATTGACAAGCTGTATTCCAGTTGTTCATCTTTTCCATGAATTTTCTCAACAAATTCTCTTGCAGATAGATTTTTCAGATTTACTCATGTTTTCAAAATGTGATTTACTGCATAAGACAATGCAGAATAATCACTTTCAAATACTAGATGAAACATGTAAGGGATACATTGACGAAATCTAGGGTCCTCTGAATAAAGTCTAGTACATCTTTGCTCGGCTGCAGGCATTTGTGGAGATCGATCATCATACCTATCACCTAATCCTATAGGAAACAGATGAGGGAAACAGTGAGCTTCTAAACCTTTTTCCCATACATTTAAGGGAGTGCCTTTTGCCTCTTTTAGTTGATATACATCAATAGCATCACCAACAATGTCTTTAGAATATAGAATGGATGCTGTAATGTTCATACATTTCTTCTACTCTGCATCTAACCTGTTGATGATGATGTATTGTCTTCCAGATGTGTGCTATCTTGAAGAATTCTGCATTGTTATAATATGTTATTTTGTACCAGACATAAAGTTGCGTTTTTAACTTTGCTTACATCTACTAACTCTTGCCATATATTTTTACTCTTGGTCGCAACACCATTTACTAGAATTACAAGTCCCTCTTCCGAATTTCTCTGTACCCGTTTCAAAATGTTCCTTAAAATCTAATGGCATGTATACAACTCTACCTTAGAGACCTTTCTGAAGCTCATTTTGAGGTAATCTCCATGTCTTTGCCTCCATAAACACTATAGCTTGAAATGGATGTATAGACTGTATTAATATGGATTCATAAACATTCAAATCTTTAAGTACTTCTGGAACAGGCACTATTTCTAAGTTGTTGTGTACTGCTCTAGCAGGCATTCTGTTTTCCTCTAACTTATTATAGCAGTACTTACATATAACTTGTCGGGTGGACAAGTCAACTCGTCCCTCTACAAATAAGTTAACAGCAAATTCAAGCCATTTAGCATTAGTCTCTTTTGCAGTTTTAATGTACAAATCAACATACACAACACAGTTTGGTTGCCCTAAACAAACTGCTTTAAAGTTTCTAATCTTTTTTTCAAAATTACTATCACTAATTCCTCTGTTCTGTTGTGCAACTCTTGTTGTTACCAACCCTTCATTTTCCCTACACTCCTGTTCTGGTCCAAAGAAACGCGCATCATCACAAAACTTTTCTATTTCTACAACAGTACCATGCAAAAGAGCTCTATTAAACATGCAGCAGGAGTTTTTGCATAGGGGAAATTTCTCAATATAACAACTGACTGTTGTTGAATACTACAAACAATAGTACAATGCCATTTGTACACAGAGGCATAGCTACACCTCCCTTGCCCCTCTTCAGCAATCACTTCCCCAACATTTGTTTGTACCATTACTTCTTTTGGAATAAGAGTTCTATTTTTCATCTCATAACATCGTCCAGATTCATCAACTGCATGCACTAATGGCTTTTCTTACAAATAGCCTTCTTTGTTGAAGAAAGGCTGAGTACTCGAAGTATGTATCCATTCTCCACTAAAACCTTTGCAAACGTCACTTCTATTAGCGAGTCTTTTCTTTTGGCTATGTCTCCTCATACACAACACTATTTTGTCAAGTGTCTTAATTCTGTTTAAAACCAAGATAAATAGTTTTCTCTTCAAAGCAGATGCCTTATAAACTACACCTTCAACATATTCCTTTTGTCTGATTGCTTATGTTCTTCTTTTATACTTCTTCATAGATGCTAACAAGTTGCAAATTACTCTAGTATGGAACATTCCAGCTCTGATTTCCTTGAACTGCCTCTGCTTTCTGCTTAAAATCTCTCCTTTTTTAATAATGTGTTCTTTTTAATATCCAAGACTTTTTATGCTTTGATACTCGGTGTTATAGTTTCTATTTTCTTTACTTCTTTTTGCATTTTTTCCAGTTGTGCACAAACAATTCTAAGGAATGTCTTGGTCCTTTTACCAGTTGGCCATTTCTCTACGACTGTCTTTTCTGCATTTTACCCCTTTTGTTTCCTAGTGTTAAGCAGACACTCTATTTGCTGCTGCTTCTTTCTTCTTTGACTTTTTGTTGGTGTGGTAATTCTCTGTAGATAACTAGATATTGATGTCTGAAAACAAAAGTAGAAAAGCACATTTATCACTTAATCACACAGTATCACATTTCATATTGTAACTATTGAACTATTTAAACATTTAGGGGCCGATTCCGATCTCGGTCGGAAGGGCACCGCATCGGGTTCGGCTGGAAAAACTACGAGCCGTACGCGTGTTTTCCGGCCGACTCATACAGCTGTACGAGCGAGCAAGTATGATGCGAGCTACGTGAAATTCACCGACCGAGTCATTTCCGGGTCCGAAGTGCTCAATGCGTCCCGGTCGGAAGCTAACCGTGGCGTGCAATGGATGCGATTTACAACCGAGCCAGTACGATACACGCGTCGGACAGCCTGTGCGAGCTGGAGTATCTGGCTCGCAAAAGCTCCCGGAGTCGGACTTTGGGGGTCCGCGTCGGACCCCCTGACACCCGCAACCCTATGACTCGGACACAGGGGGAGACCTATGGGTCTCCCCAACACAGGCATGTACGGAGCAGGTGGCACCGATGCGTACCCACTGTAGGGGGCGCACTTGTTTGAGACATACCCATTCAGTCAATGGGAGCCCATGTACGCGTCGTACGACCGGCTCCCATTGACTTCTATGGGAGTCCGACCGAACCGAGTCTGACAGCATACGTGCGCATCATACTCGCTTGGTCGGACTGTAGGGGTCCGGCTCGGTCGGAAAACACTCCGGATCCGACTCGGTCGGAGTGCTTTCCGACCCGGATCGGTATCGACCCCTTAGTTTACATGAGCATGTCCAGCTCAGGCAATCTTCAGACTACATGTGTTACCTTATAGTACATAGCACTCACCCTATTAACTATACACAGCCTACCTTACTGCTCAGTTATATGTATGGGTGAGTGAAAGTGTGTTCATACAGCTACTCACACACACACACACACACATACATACACACACACTCACTCACTCACTCACTCACTCACTCACTCACTCACTCACTCACTCACTCACTCACTCACTCACTCACAGAGTTAATCAAACACCCTTTCACTCACCCATACACCTACTTACACAGACATTAACTCATAGAAGCATACCCTGTTGGCTGATTACAGCCTACCTCAGGGGGGAATCACATGTGGGGGAAGAGTAGGTGAAAGTTTGAGAAGGGCTTTATATGTTAGACTTAAAAGTGTCTGTTTTTTCGCAGATATCTGAATGAATGTGTAAGTCCATATCAGCGGCTGATATTCCATGAGTATGTTACTTTGTTGGGAAATGACTACCTCTGTTTGTGACCTCTATAGTTTACTAAATGTGTCTGAAAGGGACTGCATGAATTGCCCCCTAGGTGTGTTAGTGAGTATTGGATTATATGCGTGTATGTGCAACTACCTGTTTTAGCATGAAATACATATTATTTATGCCTGTCTATGTGAGTGAATATGTAGGTGCTTCTGTCATTATATTTCATTGGATGTTTAGAGCCTGTCTGGTTTTTTACTTAGGTGTGTCAGATTGAAGTCTGTGTGGCACAGTGAAGATGTAATTGACCACTTGGGTTCTATGAGCACATATAGCTCACTGAATCTTCAGAGTACTAATGTTACCTTTTGAGCAAATACCAGCCAGCCCTATGGGCTACCTACAGCCTCCCTCAGTGGTGAGATATACATGTTACAGCAATAGTTTAAGCCTTCTCTAGAAGTTTTATATGTGAAGATTGACCTAACAGTAAAACTGCATGCACAGCCTCAAGTGTAACAGGCCTGAGACTTGATGCAAGGGCTACTTCTCTGCATGTTAGACTTGAATTGATCAGTTCTTTAGCAGATATCTAAATGAGTATCTCAGTCCCTATCTGGGGCTATCATTGCATGTCTATGTAAGTTTGTTGGTAAATGGTTTCCTCTCTTTGTGACATCTACGATTCTCTAAATGTGTCTGTAAAAGGCTGCATAGATTGCCTCCTGGGTGTGTTAGTGAGGTTTGAATTTTTTCAGTGTGTACAAGTGCTTCTAGTAGTGCCCACTAGACACCAGGGATTTTTTGGGCAACTTTTAATTAGGGTGGGGGCATTGGCATGCCCTTTTTGGGCAGCCCCTACCCTAATTAAAATTTTCCCAAAAACTCCTTGGCATCTAGTAACCTTCCTGCCCCCCCTGGTGGTCAGATGGGGGCCTTAGCCCCAAATCTGCCCTGCCGGGGGGGTAAAAAGCCCACTAGACGTCAGGGATTTTTTGGGGGCAAATTTGAATTAGGGTGGGGGCTTCCAAAACGGGCATGCTCATGCCCCCACCCCCCGCCCGCAAAAATAACAGCCCGGCAAGGGCCCAAAACGTAGTGAGGCGACATCAACTTTGCCTATCAAAAAATGTTTTGGGCCCTTGCCTGTCTCGGGTACTTGGGCCTCCCACACAAGTGAGGCACCATTTTTATCGGGAGACCTAGGTGAATGCTGGGTGGTGGGAAATTTGTGTGAGCTCAGTGATGCCACAACTTTCCCACACAAAAATGTGTGAAAACAGTGATTTATTCAGCTAAAATTGA
The DNA here is from genome assembly GCF_964204655.1 of Triturus cristatus. NCBI lineage: Eukaryota > Metazoa > Chordata > Amphibia > Caudata > Salamandridae > Triturus > Triturus cristatus. The sequence continues at coordinate 1,689,571,159 of NC_140589.1, forward strand.
GGTTTACAGGGGATTCTGGGTAAGAAAACGTTGGGGGATCCCCGCAAGCCATTCCTCCCTGGAAGCCCCCGGGTGTCTAGTCTTCAGAAATGTGTGGGTTTGGTAGGTTTCCCTAGATGGCCGCCGAGCACGGGGCCAAAAACCCAGGTGACCCCCCTTGGAAAATCAGGTGGTTTTGAGATAGGCAATTTTGATGTCGCCTCACTACTAAGGGTGGGCGTAGTTCGCGAAGTAGCACTTCGCGAAGCTACGCAAAGTGAAGTTCGCATTACGCGAGCTACGCGTAGCACTTCGCGAACTGCGTAGTAACATGTTCGCACTGTGCAAGATGTTGTTTTCAATGATTGCACAGTGTGGACAAGCAACCGGCACTGTGCAATCATTGAAAATGGCATCTTGCACAGTGCGAGCTGTAGTTTTCTGCTGCTCGAGTAGATTTTTACTCGAGCGGCAGCTTTCTCAACGCGAACTGGTAGTTTCTCATCGCGAGCGGTCGCGAGCATACGCGACCCCTCGCAATGAGAAACTTGACCTCCTCGCGTTGGGATTCTCGCCGGGAGGTTTATTTTCCATGCTCGCGATCGCGAACAAGGAAAAAGTCTCGCCGGGATGTCATTTTGCTTGCTCGCGGTCGCCAACTTGACGTTGAGGACCGCGAGCAAGCAAAAAATGACCGCAGCACTACGCAACACTACGCTACGCGTGTTCGCACTGTGCTACGTGCAGTTAGCGTAGTGCGAAGTAGCGCAAACTACGCGAGCGTAGCGTAGTGCTTCGCCAAGGCCTACTCACTACGTTTTGGGCCCTTGCCTGTCACGGGTACTTGGGCCTCCCACACAAGTGAGGCACCATTTTTATCGGGAGACCTGGGGGAACGCTGGGTGGTGGGAAATTTGTGTGAGCCCGGTGATGCAACAACTTTCCCACACACAAATGTGTGAAAAAGGTGATTTTTTCAGCTAAAATTGAGGTTTGCAGGGGATTCTGGGTAAGGAAACGTTGGTGGATCCACGCAAGCTATACCTCCCTGGAAGCCCCTGGGTATCTAGTTTTCAGAAATGTGTGGGTTTGGTAGGTTTTCCTAGGTCCCGGCAGAGCTAGGGTTCACAAACTACAGCTAGGCACTTTGCCAAAAAAGGGTCATCTTTCACTGCGAAATTGAGGTATGACCACGTTGCGTTTTGCACTGTTTCCTGTCGCAGGTTCTAGGCCAACCAACACAAGTGAGGTACCATTTTTCTCGTAAGACTGTAGGGAATGCGGGGTGGGTGGAAATTTGTGGATCCACGCAGATTCCAGAACTTTCCACCACAGAAATGTGGGGAAAATGTGGTTTTTTTGGCAATTATTTAGGTTTGCAAGGGATTCTGGGTAACAGAACCTGGTGGGAGGCAGTCAAATCACCCGATCCTGGATTCCCCTGGGTGTCTAGTTTAAAAAAATGTATAGGTTTGCTCGGTTTCCCTAGGTGCCGGCAGAGCTAGGGTACAAAAACGACAGCTAGGCACTTTGCCAAAAAAGGGTCATTTTTCACTGCGAAATTGAGGTGTGACCACGTTGGGTTTTGCGCTGTTTCCTGTCGCGGGCACTAGGCCGACCCGCACAAGTGAGGTACCATTTTTCTCATAAGACTTTGGGGAACGCGGGGTGGGTGGAAATTTGTGGATCCATGCGGATTCCAGAACTTTCCACCACAGAAATGTGGGGAAAATGTAGTTTTTTTGGACAAATTTTTAGTTTTAGGTTTGCAAGGGATTCTGGGTAACAGACCCTGGTGGGAGGCAGTCAAGTCACCCCATCCTGGATTCCCTTGGGTGTCTAGTTTTCAAAAATGTATAGGTTTGCTAGGTTTCCCAAGGTGCTGACAGAGCTAGGGTTAAAAAACTACAGCTAGGCACTTTGCCAAAAAAGGGTCATTTTTCACTACGAAATTAAGGTGTGACGACGTTGCATTTTGGGCCGTTTCCTGTTGCGGGCACTAGGCCGACCCGCACAAGTGAGGTACCATTTTTCTCGTAAGACTTTGGGGAACGCGGGGTGGGTGGAAATTTGTGGATCCATGCAGATTCCGGACTTTTCCACCACAGAAATGTGGGGAAAATGTGTGGGTTTTTTTACAATTCTTTAGGTTTGCAAGGGATTCTGGGTAACATACCCTGGTGGGAGGCAGTCAAGTCACCCCATCCTGGATTACCCTGGGTGTCTAGTTTTCAAAAATGTATAGGTTTAATAGGTTTCCCAAGGTTCCGGCAGAGCTAGTGATGAATACAGGCCCCAGCTAGGCCCGCAAGGCACAAGGGTTCGCTCTCCTGTAACGGAATCTATAAGGAAGTTGGCACGGAAACTGCAAAGTACAAAAACAAGGTTTATTAACCCTTAAGGGTGGTCCTACAATCCATACAATACCCTTCAGCATTGCATAGAGTAGCACACAGAACTTGCGTACACAGTCCCCTTTTATACACAATAGAGGGGCTCATAAGTGGGTGGATACAACATGAGGCCGAAGAACATTACCATTTATGGTCATTCTCGATACTGAATCAATACATGGGCGGAGCTAACACACTCCTTGAGCCCGTGAACACATGGTCAAGCAAAGCTAATTATAACAGATGTGGTCAAGTCTGGGCATGCGCCAGACAGACAAGAGAGAGCTATTTATAAACGGTTACTAGGCAGATTACAAGAGCAACTAACACAAAGGTCGGACTCTCCTCGTGGCGAACACGTGGCAGCATGACAATACAAAATGGAGTCCAAACTTCGGTCAACATAACGGAGAAAACATGATCTAAAGGGAAAGCATTAATGTCATCAGTAAATGCTTAATCACATTGCTGCTTTAATTACAACAGACGACCCTTTCAGCATTTACTGAAGACATCCGGCTTCCAAAAATCATCATATATGTCAATTATCATCATTCCTTTAACCTCTTTAGCTAGACGCTTCTGATGAGCAACATCGGCAATAGCTTTCTTATCCGGAATGCAGAATGAAATGCATACAGAACAGAACAATGGTCCACATTGAACACACATACAGAAAAAGAACAGAATTGCTATAATAATACAGAGACCAGTTAAGACCTTCCATCCCCAGGCAGTAACCAATGCCCAAAACCATCCAGAAAAGGACCAAGTGCCGTTTTCTGTGTGGATTTCAGCTGCTATTTTATGCAACTTGTTAATGGCGTTATAAACGGATGGCGTATGATCAGGGATGAACACACAGCAACTACTTCCAATAATTTTACAGGCTCCACCTCGATCAGCTAGCATTACATCTAATACCATACGATTCTGCAATGCAACAATCCTAGTTATTTGTAACTCTTCTGTAAGATTCCCAAGAGCAGCAGCAGTCTGATTTGTCACAGCTTCTACCACTCTTGTTAATCTTCGGATCTTCCTACTATTCAAAGCGGCTCCGACAAAGAAAAACAGTCCTAAGTTAAAATCAATATACTGCTGCAAGCTGGTATCAGTTTGATCCACATCATCAATCGATAGAGTACGTTTATACCTATTTACAGTCACATTATTCAACAATTTCAAGTCCTTATGGTAAGATGCTGGTGCTAGGAATACAGGAGGTAATAGGAAGGATACATAACATACCCCAGACCACCCAGCCGGCAAACGATAATAACCTTTATTTCCGCATACAAAATAGGTATTATGGGACGCTAGGAAGGTACTGTTGTTCAACCCATCAATGTTCAAGACAGTTAGGCAATCACTGACACCAACAGGGATAAAACCCACACTCTGGACACACAGGTCCGCTTGAGCCTGTGCCACTTGGATCACGAATTTGCCCTTCCCCACAGTGTCTCTGGTGTTCGTGAAGATGTAGGGAATGGATTCATTGTCTGGTCGGTACTCTTCCCACTCCCAAATTGTCCCATTCGCTTGTGGATACCCATTCTTGTCTTGATGGCATTCTTTATTAAGTCTAAAAAGCAATCGTCCCACTGTCGGTTTCCGAGTGGCAAACAGTAAGGTGTACCATGCTCTACAAGAGCCATTATGAGAGAAAGGAAGTGGTATGAATGGCGTACCTCCTTTCTCCTGATGGGCCGGCATCATCCCACATATCCAACAGTTCGTAGCGTTTGTAGCAACGTGGGTATGATGCAGCATCTGAATGAAAGTGTTATTCAAATAAGACTGTCGATGCTTCAACTCTTGATACGACAATGTATAGAAGTAGTGCTCCGCAGGCACCGGAGTCGTCAACACAAGTGTTTTCCGAGCAGGAGTTACCTCCTCTACAAACCATGTTGTTATTCCAACAATAGCTACTGTTAGCATAAACCCCAACGCACAAAGGATTTTCTTCTTATCCATATCAAAGGAAACAATACCCTGATATCTTCCTGAAACTAAAGAGTCTGTCAGAACTCTTCCCCTTGGGCAGCGGTTGATTTCTTCACCAGCGGGCCAAGACGGGTGTCACTACACTAATGCAGGGCTGATCCCCCCCCCTTGCCTCATTGGCTCTCCGTTTCACTAACCCAAGGGCCGTTCTGACAGTATGTCCCGGTACTGGAAACTCACTTTCTTGGTCGAAGATGATATCGCCTCCCTCCAGGAGTCGCGTGGTCCGGAAAGAGCTCCTCAGTGTCACTTGGCCCTGCAGCACGGCCTGTCTCTGCTGCCAGGATTTCTCGTTGATCGGTCAGCACGGCAGACTCCACCAATCCGGGCGGTACCTTTCGACAATGCAAGGAATGGATCCAATTCTTCCTGTTCGAAACTCGCACAGCCGTCCTCGTTGCAAGGAGGACTTGCTCAGGGCCCACCCATCTCGGTTCCAAGCTGTTCGTTCTGTCAAAGACTTTCACCATCACATGGTCACCAGGCCGGAGACCATGTCCTTCACCGGTAGACCGATCAGGGAGCGCTTCTCGGACCTGTTGATGAATAGAAACCAAGTTATCCGTTAACTGTGCCAGATAATCGCTCATCATTATACAAGGTACATCATACACAGCCTTAGGCCTTGGTGGACCCCAAATGTTCATTGGGCGTCCAAATACAATTTCGTATGGCGTAAGGCCAGTTCGAGAGTGTGGCACTGATCTAATTGACAATAACGCCAGTGGTAGGGCATCTGGCCAAGTCAACGACGTTGAAGCTTGAATTTTGGCGATCTTAAGCTTCAGTGTACCATTATACTTCTCGACTAGTCCTGCAGACTGAGGGTGGAACACGGCGTGGAACTTCTGAGTGATGCCTAGGCCCTTCAAGACATACTTTATAACATCCGCTACAAAGTGAGGCCCATTATCACTCCACAGAAGCCTACAGACGCCGTATCGAGGGAAAAACTCTTTCAGCAGTAGCTTCGCTGTAGTCATTGCAGTATTGTCTTTCGTAGGGTACGCCTCAACCCATTTGCTGAAAGCGCAAACCACTACTAGGACGTACTTCAAATTATTACAGCGCTCGAGCTGGATGTAATCCATCTGCAGAACCTCAAAGGGTGCAGTAGGTGTCGCAAATCCTCCTACTGGAGTTCGAGTACCCTTTCCTGGGTTATACTTCAGACAGATCATACAAGTCTGCACCACCCTCTTTGCCGTGCTAGCAATCTCTGGATGCTCCCAAACTTGAGTAAGCAATTTCACTATTGCGGAAGCTCCAACATGTGCTAGCCCATGTGCCATCTGAACCATAGGTTGTACAAAGGCCGTGGGTAATTTCCATCTATCCATTTGCTTATTTCTCCAGCAACCCTCGTCATCCAACTCTCCCTCGCTAGCCCATTGCTCCCGCTCTTTATCAGAAGCGGTCCTTTGCATTTCTCGCACTTCCTCCTTCGCATCACGCCATCTTTCCACCTGTGACTTTACTACATACATGGCAGTAGCACCGGGCTGCATCGCCGTCTCCCGTGCTACTCGATCTGCTAACGCATTCCCTTCTCCAACTTTATCAACCACTTTCCTATGGGCGCTACACTTAACGATGGCAATTTTCTTTGGGTACGTCAATGCGGTTAAAAGATTGTGAACTAACTCTCCATGCATTATCTGCGCCCCATGTGACGTTAAAAACCCTCTCTCCTTCCAGAGTAGGCCGAAGTCATGCGCTACTCCGAAGGCATAGCGGCTATCTGTATAAACATTCACACATAGTCCTGTACTGAGCTCACATGCTCGTGTTAATGCTATCAGTTCCGCTGCTTGAGCTGATTTCTGTGGTATGCGTGCTGTCTCCACTATCGTTTGTAATGTGGTAATTGCATATGCTGCTGAAGTCGTACCATCTGGTAGCTTCAGACAGGATCCATCCACCCACAGTTCTCCATCTACATCTGGAAAGGGCGTATCCTGGAGATCAATACGACCCTTTGTTTGTTCCTCAGTCACAAGAATACAATCATGCGCTTTCCGCGCCTCAGGCTGAGTTTCGGGGTATGGCAACAATGTTGCCGGGTTTAGTGTCACGCACCTTTTCAACGTAATATGAGGAGCCAAAAGCGTCAACTCATATCCCGTCAAACGGGCACTGGTCAAGTGCTGCGTCTTTGTTTGATTAAGCAGGGCATCAACAGCATGGGGAACTAATACCAACAGCTTGTGAGATAACACAATTCCCTCGCTTTGGCGTATTGACACAGCTGTCGCCGCAACCGAGCGAAAACAACCAGGCAATGCTCGGGCGACAGGATCAAGTACAGCCGAGAAATATGCACAAGGGCGCTGCTTGTCGCCGTGCATCTGTACTAAAACTGACAATGCACATCCATCTTTCTCATGCACATACAACGAAAAAGGTTTTGCATAATCAGGGGTCCCTAACACTGGTGCTGAACAAAGGGCCTGTCGCAGTTGCTGAAAAGCAGCATCACACTCATCTGACCAAGGGATTGGGATAGGTGTATCCTTTGTCAGAAGGGCTAACAATGGCTTAGCTATGTGTGAAAACCCCAATATCCACTGTCTACAAAAAGAAACGAGGCCCAAAAATGCACGGACATCCTTCTGTGTGGATGGTCTCGGTGTATCCAAAATTACTTGGATACGATCCGGTGTGAGTGCCCGTCCCTCCTTAGACAAAAGGTGACCCAAATAAGTCACCTTTGGTCTACAGAATTGCAATTTCTTCCGAGATACCTTATGATTGTGGGAGGCTAAAAAGGAAAGTAAGGATAGCGTGCTTTTCTCACACAGCTCCAGGGTGTCAGCCGCCAACAAGATGTCATCGACGTATTGAATGAGGGCGACCCCCTCGAGTAAAACAAAGGAATCCAACTGTCGTTTCAAAGCCTGACTGTAAATGCTAGGGCTTTCTGTATAGCCCTGGGGAATCCTACAGAAACGATAAGATCTATTATTTAATGTAAACCCAAAAAGATATCGGCTATCAGGGTGAATGGGAATGGAAAAGAAGGCATTTTTCAAATCAATCACTGAAAACGTGGTCGCCATAGGCGGGACCAAGGTAAGCAATGTCGTAATATCGGAAACCACCGGGTACTGGGGTATCACGATCTTGTTTACCTCTCTCAAATCAATTATGAACCGATAGATCTTTGCATCCGTGTCCTTTTTCAGAATAGGGAGAATCGGACTGTTACAGATATTATAGGGAACTTCTTCCACTACACCTACTGCGATCAAGTCTTGCACAATCTGTATGAGAGCCTCCTCGCCCTCCTGCGAAATACGATACTGCGGGAGGCGTGGTAACACCGCCCCCTCCTGGACACTAATGTGGACCGGGGGAATCACCATTTGTCCCACATCTGTGTCCGAAGTCGCCCATAAAGCACGAGGGAGGGTAGCCAACAACGCATCCTCTGATATCGTACACATCCGCCCAGACCGCGGGTAGTTGTCATTCAAAATCACCCTCACACCCTCAGGGGAGCAGCGGATCGTAGCCCTAAAGTGCTTTAACATATCAAGGCCCATAATGTTATCCGGTGTATACGGAGCAAGCAGAAACGGACAGGGCGCAGAAAAAGAATCAACCTTAAATGTAAGGGGCTGTGAAAGAGGGCTTCGGGAGAGTGTACCGTCAAACCCTACCGATGTAACCACTGAGCCGGATGGGGGAGCCCCCTGAACCAAGTACCTAGACAATGCACTACGTGTCGCTCCTGTATCTACTAGGAACTGATCAGTAGAACCTAAAACCTCAGCCGATACATAAGGACCCGTCTGATCGACCGGCACCTCAACTGATTCAGACCCCCATCCAACGCATTCCTATGCATGCTGCGAATCATGATATCCCGACCGATCGATCTCCGATACGTGATACTGGTGCTGGCGATCGAAAACATTTGAGCTATCCCGGTGCTGCCCAGCGGTATCGAAACGAACATGATCGTTAGAATTCCCTTTAAAGCTCGAGGAACCCCCTCTACCTCTCGGGCCACCCGGAGTATGCCCCTGACGCGAAGCACGCAACACTGGGCAATCCCTGGCCCAATGGCCCAATTGCTTACAATACGCACACTGGTTCCTATTCATATCAGATCGGCCCGAAGGGGGACCATAAGATCCTCCCCTTCCTCTATTATTACCCCGTCGGGGCGGGCCATAAACTTGCGCCAACATTACCTTAGTCTTAAGATCTTTCGATTTCTTTTCCTCCTGGCCCTTCGCCTCGTGCTCCTGACGCTCATAATACTGAGCGATAGTCAGAAGGGCCGTCGGCGTCGCGGAGGACCAGGAACTCTCGCTCGCTTTTAAACGGGCCGCAACTGCCGGTAACAGATTAGCCACATATTTGTCCGCGAAAAGGTGGCGGCCAGTGTCGTCAGTAAGCGACTGGCCACTAAAATCATGAAACGTTTCCTCAAAGCGCGTGAAGAAATCTGCAACTGACTCGTCAACTTTCTGTTTACATGCGGCTAACATATTCCAGTCAATCTTTTTAGGGGGGATAATCGTCTTCAGCTTAGTCACAATAGCAGCAGGGAGATCTAAAATACTCTGCGGCGGTTTCTGCGCGGGCTTCCTCTCCCTGTCTTCATCCTCAAGCTCAGACCATCGAGCCTTAAAGGCAACCACATCATCTACCTTTCGGACAGATCGCCACGTGTCCGGTGGCAGAATAAGGCCAAAGAACAGATCTATATCCGCTAAGGTCATAACGCAAGAATTCAAGGCCCCCTCGACTTCCTCATAGAAGGCCGCTGGATTCTTGCGGGGGTCAGGCAATGCATTCTTTAACGCCATAACATCGGCCCTATGCCATGGAGTATAAACCCAATTATACACAAAATATCCCCTAGCATCGGCGGAGTTAATATCCGAGCTAGTCCCCGCTCCTTTAGGAGGAACATACAAAGGCGCCGCCTCTCGCATTGGTTTAGCATGCACTACGTCATCCTTATCTGACTGGGAGGTGGATGAGTGGCCCCCTGCTGCAAACGAATCCGACTGCTTCTCCTCCTCCGTTTGTTGGCGTGCTTTCTCTCTAAGGGCCAGCACCTCGTCCCGCAAAGCGAACAACCGCCGAGCCGCCTCAGGAGCCTTAGGGGGAGAAAAAACACCATCATGCAATGCTTTAGCATCCGATGTCACTTCTTCAGGCTCAAAGACACTAGAATATTTTCGGAAAGCAGCAATCACTTCCTCAGCGAAATGAGACAGAAAATACACCCTCTCTCTATCTTGCCACGACCCCCAAGTATGGAACAACTCCTCCTTAGACATCTTGCCCTTAAGTGCACGGAGGGAAAGTTTCCGAAGCTCAGCCATATGCTCGGCCGATAACATGGACCGTGTGTCTACCTTACCCGAGGCCGGGCCAGAATCTTGCGGCCGCGGAGCAGAGGCGCCAACATAAGGGGGCGGAGAGCGATCTAACAAATAAAAATCATCATCAGGATTATTAAGGACAGGATAAAGTGGCTGGCGAACAACATATTGACCCGAAACTTGGAGCCTACGCTCTTTCTCTTGTCTGTCCGCCTGCTCTTTGTCCTCCCGACGCTTCGCTTCCTGTGCTCGCACATGATCATTCTTTCGTTGGTTTTTATCATACAGCGCTTTCTCACGCTTCTCTCGCTCACGCACTTCCTTCACCCATAATCGCACACACTCAAACATATCCTGACGAGCACGTCGCTTACACATACACTGTTCCACATACTCAATCTTACGTATATCAAACGATCCATACAAAGGCCATCGCAACTCAGGATCCTTCTTTGTGTATTTCCTCCATACTGTGCTGTACATTATGGAAGAAAGACCATGCTTCACATACATATCCCTATTAGGCGTCCCCTCTGGGGGAGCCGGAGCAGATTCCTCGAGGTTCAACCGGTTTCCGAAACAGCAGCACCACCTACGGAGTGCGCTGAAAGCAGGCATGCTCAGAAATAATGCAAAATATGCAATATTATAAAAAATGGCACTTAATCGTTGCGCCGTTCAAAGTTACACAACTCTGGAGAAATCTCTCCACATCACCTGCCTATATGTGTTGCAACGCATATATATTCACAAAGACAAATCCAAAATATGACTAGTCATCATCAATCAAACTCAAATAGCCAACCCAGGCTTCAAAAACTCGGAGCAAGTACCGTACAACGGTTCTTACCAATCAAGAGTCCAGATTCCAACTGCCAAGCTCCACAATCGCCCAAACGGCTCTCACGGCAGGACCGACAGAAGAGGTCTCAGTCGATGACCGGCGCCACCCAGACGGTCAGCTCGGAAGGGAAGGAAGAAAAACCTCGGGATGCCAGGGCTAAAACGCCGCTGGCAGTGATCACGTCCCCGGCCAAACTCCTCACCTTCGTCGCGACCAGTCCTTCGAGCATCCGAGTCGCCGATGAGCCCCACGTGACGGGCGCCAATTGATGAATACAGGCCCCAGCTAGGCCCGCAAGGCACAAGGGTTCGCTCTCCTGTAACGGAATCTATAAGGAAGTTGGCACGGAAACTGCAAAGTACAAAAACAAGGTTTATTAACCCTTAAGGGTGGTCCTACAATCCATACAATACCCTTCAGCATTGCATAGAGTAGCACACAGAACTTGCGTACACAGTCCCCTTTTATACACAATAGAGGGGCTCATAAGTGGGTGGATACAACATGAGGCCGAAGAACATTACCATTTATGGTCATTCTCGATACTGAATCAATACATGGGCGGAGCTAACACACTCCTTGAGCCCGTGAACACATGGTCAAGCAAAGCTAATTATAACAGATGTGGTCAAGTCTGGGCATGCGCCAGACAGACAAGAGAGAGCTATTTATAAACGGTTACTAGGCAGATTACAAGAGCAACTAACACAAAGGTCGGACTCTCCTCGTGGCGAACACGTGGCAGCATGACAATACAAAATGGAGTCCAAACTTCGGTCAACATAACGGAGAAAACATGATCTAAAGGGAAAGCATTAATGTCATCAGTAAATGCTTAATCACATTGCTGCTTTAATTACAACACTAGGGTTCAAAAACTACAGCTAGGCACTTTGCCAAAAAAGGGTCATTTTTCACTTCGAAATTGAGGTGTGACCACGTTGCGTTTTGCGCCGTTTCCTGTCGCGGGCACTAGGCCGACCCACACAAGTGAGGTACCATTTTTCTCGGAAGGCTTTGGGGAACGCGGGGTGGGTGGAAAATTGTGGATCCACGCAGATTCCAGAACTTTCCACCACAGAAATGTGGGGAAAATTTGGTTTTTTTGACAATTGTTTAGGTTTGCAAGGGATTCTGGGAAACAAAACCTGGTGGGAGGCAGTCAAGTCTCCCAATCCTGGATTCCCCTGGGTGTCTAGTTTTCAAAAATGTATAGGTTTGCTAGGTTTCCCTAGGTGCCGTCAGAGCTAAGGTTAAAAAACTACAGCAAGGCACTTTGCCAAAAAAGGGTCATGTTTCCCTGCGAAATTGAGGTGTGACCACGTTGCGTTTTGCACTGTTTCCTGTCACGGGCACTAGGCCGACCCACACAAGTGAGGTACCATTTTTCTTGGAAGACTTTGAGGAACGCGGGATGGGTGGAAATTAGTGGATCCACACAGATTCCAGAACTTTCCACCACAGAAATGTGGGGAAAATTTGGGTTTTTTCACAATGTTTTAGGTTTGCAAGGGATTGTGGGTAACAGAACCTGGTGGGAGGCAAGTAAGTCACCCCATCCTGGATTCCTCTGGATGTCTAGTTTTCAAAAATGTATAGGTTTGCTAGGTTTCCCTAGATCCCGGCAGACCTATGGTTCAAAAACGACAGCTAGGCACTTTGCCAAAAAAGGGTCATTTTTCACTACGAATTTGAGGTGTGACCACGTTGCGTTTTGCGCCGTTTCCTGTCGCGCACACTAGGCCGACCCACAAAAGTGAGGTACCATTTTTCTCGTAAGACTTTGGGGAACCCGGCGGGGGTGGAAATTTGTGGATCCACGCAGATTCCAGAACTTTCAACCACAGAAATGTGGGGAAAATGTGTTTTTTTTGGACAATTTTTTAGGTTTGCAAGGGATTCTGGGTAACCGAACCTGGTGGGAGGCAATCAAGTCACCCCATCCTGGATTCCCCAAGGTGTCTAGTTTTCAAAAATGTATAGGTTTGCTAGGTTTCCCTAGGTGCCGGCAGAGCTAGTGTTAAAAAACTACAACTAGACACTTCGCAAAAAAAGGGTACATTTTCATTGTGAAAATGTGGTGTGTTCACGTTGGGTTTTGAGCCATTTCCTGTTGTGGGCACTATGCCTACCCACACAAGTGAGGTACCATTTTTATCGGGAGACTTAGGGTAATTCAGATTTGTAAAGCAACTGTTATTATCTATTGATTTTTGATGCATTTCTAACTTCCAAATGAAAGACATTGTGTTAAAAAAAAGTCATTTTGAAAAATGACCGATAATTCTCTGCTAGTATGAGTATTCCCAATTTCGAAAATGTGCAAATATGTACTTTTTCTAAACTCTATAATTTGTCTTTCATACTGATTTTTCCATGTATACATTTTCCCACAATAATTGCTATATACCCGGAACATAATAAAAAACCATTGCAAATTGCTGCTCAGTTTTTGACTCTGGGTTCGTCGGGTTCTTGGTGAACCTACAAGACCTCTATATCCCCACAACCAGGAAGGTCCAGTGGATGTAACGGTATATTGCTTTCAAAGAGCTGTCATAATTAGAAGAAGTTACAGGTGAAAACGTTGACACAAAAGGCTGTTTTTTTCAACTAATTTTCAATTTTTCCTATATTTAACTGTTAGTTTCTATAAAGAAACCTTGATGGATCTACACAAATGACCCCTTTCTGAATTCAGAATTTTGTCTACTTTTCAAAGATGTATAGCTTTCCAGGATCCATTATTGCTTTCACACCCATTTCTACCATTAACTGGAAGGAGGTTGAAAGCACAAAAAAATAGCAAAAATAGGCTATGTCCCAGAAAAATGCCAAAACTGTGTAAAAAATGTTGGTTTTCTGACAAAAGTCTGTCAATCCCTAAAAGCTGGGAAAATGGTGATTTCAGCCCCGCAAACCCTTTTTTGATACCATTTGCAAAGAAAAACCCAGACGCTTTCATTTGCAGCCCGTTTTTTCCATTTTTCACAAAAAAAAAAGTTTTGCTGTATTTTGGCTAATTTCTGGGACCCTTCCAGGGGAATCCACAAACCCTGGGTACCTTTAGAATCCCCATGATGTTGGAAGAAAAGGACGCAAATTTGGCGTGGATACCTTATGTGGTCAAAAAGTTACAGGGGCCTAAGCGCGCACTACCCCAAATAGCCCAAAAAAGGCTTAGCACGGGGGGGGGGGGGAAAAGGCCTAGTAGTGAAGGAGTTAATCGGTGACGCAGCTTCTTGGGGTGTCCCATTAGTCCGTGAAGATAATGCCATTTTGTATAACTGGAAGGGCTTTGTCCGAGAGTTTGAAAAAGTATTTGACAGGAGGGCAGCAACATTATCGGCAGATAGAGAACTGTTGGAATTGCGTAAAGGTAATCGAGATCTGCTCATGTATTTGAAACATTTTAATCATTTGGTTTCAGAAACAAAATGGTCGGAGGAAAAAAGAGCTGCAATTTATTACCATGTGTTACGTGATGAATTGAAAGACGTCCTCGCGCAAATAGACTCACAACCTCAAGGATGTACCAAACTCATTAATCTAACCTTGCGTTTAGACCATAGATTAACAGAACGAAAAGGGCGTCCTGAGCGTAGTGGTTACCGTTTTGAGCATAGTAAACCAATGGTTAGTACCCCATCACAGGACACTCACAGTGAACTCATGGACATAGGATCAGTCCGCCCGGCTCTTACCACAGATGAGAAAGAGTCACATAGGAAGAATGGATTGTGTCTGTACTCTGGCAAAAAGGACCACTTTGTTAAAGAATGTCATACCAAACCACGAAACAAAAGCTTTCAATCAGCCATCAAGACAATAAGTACAACTGTAATCCAGACGGAAAACTAATCCACTCAAAAGATGAAGAGGAGGTTCTTTTTTTGAGTGCTTGGCAAATCCCCTCCATAAATTCATCTACTGGTGAAAGAGTTGCCCGTCTAACTCTAGAAATTATTTTAGAAACCACATCAACAATCAGACATTCAATCACTGTGTTCCTTGATTCTGGGGCAACAGGTAATTTTGTAGATTCAGCATTAGCACAACAATTACTATTACCATGTGAACCTAAGAAAAAAAAGGAAATAGTGCAGACCGTTGATGGGCGTGTTTTAACCTCTGGGCCCTTTACTAAACAAACCAAGACTTTACAACTGGAATTTACAGTAGCAACTATGCGGCATACTGAAACCATTACCTTTAATCTCATTAGCGCTCCTCAATACAGATTTATCCTTGGAATGCCATGATTACAAACCCATTATCTGGAAATAGACTGGGTTCAGCTAAAAATTATTGACCTTTCAGACTTTTGTAAACAACACTGTGTGGAGCGTTCATGTAACCCAAGGAGTCTTGACCAAGTGGAAAATCATGCCTTAGCTATGGCTGAAGAAAAAGAAACCAGGTTACCTCCACAATATGAAAAACATCGTGAAGTTTTTAATGAGAGACAAGCAGAAAATGTACCTCCTCACCGGGCATATGATTGCCAAATAGACTTAATTCCTGATCAGTGGTCCCAAATTGTCATATTTACGCTCTAGCCGAATAAGAAAACTAGCACTTCAGAGATTACTTAGATAAATATCTAGCCAACGGTTTCATTCGCACATTCAAGTCCCCTGCGGCCTCTCCACTATTTTTCGTACCAAAAGCCAACGGTGAGCTCTGTTCCTGTATTGACTATAGACCACCGAACAAAATCACAGTAAAAAATAAATATCCACTCCCGCTCATCCCTGTTCTCTTAGACCAAGTAAAAGCAGCCGTGGTGTACACAAAATTAGTTCTAAAAGGTGCTTATCATCTGGTACGCATGAGAACAGGAGATGAGTGGAAAATGGCATTTAAAACCAGGTACGGACTCTTTGAATACTCCGTAATGCCGTTTGGGCTTTGTAATGCCCCAGCCGCATTAAAATGTTTCCTGAATGATATCTTGCGAGACTTCCTAGACAGATTCGGCATTGTGTACATAGATGATGATTTAATCTATTCTACTTCCAGTGAACTACACGGACAACATGTTTTGACCATTCTGGAACAATTACAGAAACACGGTCTATACTGCAAATTGAACAAATGTGACTTCCATGTCACCAAAGTCGAATTCCTAGGTGTCATATTAACTCCAGGAGGTTTTCAAATGGCACAAAGAAAGATTCAAGCAGTACTCAATTGGCCAAGTCCAACAACAGTACGTGATGTCCAGTGCTTTCTGGGCTTTGCAAATTTTATAGACGTTTCATTGTTCATTTTTCTCAAATTATTGCTCCAATCATCCATCTATTGAGAAAAAACGTCCCTTTTAAATGGAACTCTGAGGCTCAAAAAGCATTTGACCAGCTTAAACTAGCTTTTACTTCTGCTCCTGTTCTAGTAAATCCCAACCCTGAACAACCTTTCATCGTGGACGCCTCTGATATAGCAATTGGTGCTATTCTATCACAAAGACATCCACTCACGGGTCAGTCTGTCTAACACATTCTAACATTTCTATTTACAGATCTCATTCCCTGCTGTTCCTACCCCAACATCCCTTCCCCGCCTGGCCACTCTAATGCTCTGTGTCATAACGACAATCAGACTTGGAGCTGCCTGAAGATGGACCCTTCTAGCATCATACACGCCCTGAGGAATGTCACCCCTGACAAAGAGCAGTTTACACCTTGTGTAGGAGGTTTAACTGACAAGACAGCCCTAGCAGTAAAACCTCATGCACAGGCTCAAGTGTAGGGCTGCATGGTAGACTTCAAGGTGTCAGTTGTTTATCAGATATCTGAATGAGTTTCTCAGTTCCTATCTGGGACTGTGATTGCATATCTATGTACGTTTGTTACTAAATAACTGCCTCTCTTTTTTGACATGTATGGTTCTCTAAATATGTCTGTAAGGGGCAGCATGGCTTACTTCCTGGGTATGGTAGTGACTATTGGATTTTATTAACTGGGTGTGTACATCTGCCTCCATTGCCACTAGATACATATCAGTTCTGCTTGTCTGTGTGAGTGAATGTTCCGGTGCTTCTGTTACTATCTCAAAGGGTGCTTTAGTGTCGGTCTGCTTTTCTACTTACATATGTCAGATTGAAGTTTGGAACACAAAGTGGACGTATAATTGAGCACATGTGCCTCTAGGAGTGCAGATAGCCCACTAAACTTTGCAGTATATTTCATGTATTGTAAGCACAATCCAACCTGCTTTAAGGCCTACTTGCAGCCTATCTCACTGGAGAGTTGAATGTGGTAAAAGAATAGTTTACACCTTTTGTAGGACTTTTCATTGTGAAAATTGACCAAGCAAGAAAAGTGCATGGACATGCTCAAATGTAGCAGGCCTGATACATAATGCAAGGCCTTCTTCTCTGCATCAGTTCTTTACTTGATATTTGAATGAGTATGTCAGTTCCAGTTTTGGGCTCTGATTGCATGTGTATATAAGTTTGTTGCTAAATCACTGCCTCTCTTTGTGACATGCATGCGTCTCTAAATGTGACTGTAAGGGGCTACAAGGATTGCCTCCTGGGTGTGTTAGTGAGTATTCTGTTTTTAAATATGTGGATAGCTGGCTCCATTACTACTAAATACATATCAGTTCAGGCTGTCTGTGTGAGTGAGTATTTAGGATGTTCTTTAACTACCTCACTGAGTGTTTTAACGTTTCTCTGTTTTTCTACTTAGGTATCTCAGATTGAAGTCTGGGTAGCTGGATGGATATATAATGTGACACAAAAGTCTGTAGAAGTGCACATACCTCACTAAACGTCACAGTACATGTGCTACATTTTAAGCATATGCCACCTACCCTATGAACTAGCTGCAGCCAACATCAGTGGTGACTTATATATGGTAAACGACCACTTTATGCCTTCCCTAGGATGCATGCACAGGCTCAAGTGTACCCAGCCGGAGAGCATGCACAGGCTCATCTGTACCAAGCCGTAGACATGATGTAAGCACTAGTTGTGGGTTATATAAGTGTGTATGCAGCTATCTCCATCAGTGCCAGATACATAACAGTTGTGCCTGTCTGTATAAGGGAATGTTTACATGCTTCTGCCACAGTCTGTATGGCTGTTTTAGTCTCTGTCTACTTTTCGACTTGGGTATATCAGATTGAAGTGTCTGTGGCAGGGTGGATATATAATTGGGCGCATGGGTCTCTAGGACTGCATATAGTTCACTAAAATTTCAGACTATATGTGTAAAATTGTAAGCATATAACACCCTGCAATATTACGTAGCTACAGCCTATCTCGATGGTGAGGTATACATGGTAAAAGAGCAATTTATGACTTCACTAGGATTTTTAAATATGAAGGTTGGCCTAGCTAGAAAACCGCATGCATGGGCTAAAGTATAGAAGGCCTGACACATTATCCAAGAGCTATTTCTCTAAATGGTAAACTTGAAAGTCAGTTGTTTAGTAGATATCTGAATGAGTGTTTCAGTTCCTATCTAGAGCTGTGATTCCATGTGTATGTAAATTTATTATTGCTTTTCTTTGTGAGATATATGCTTCTCTAAATGTGTCTGTAATGGCCTGCATAGATTGCTTCCTAGGTGTATTAGTGAATATTGGATTATTTAAGTGTATGTGAAACTGCCTCCTTTAGCACAAGATACATATCAGTTGTACATGTCTGTGTGAGTGAATGTTTACGTGCTTCTCTAACTACCTAACTGGGTATTTCGGTGCCTGTCTTCTTTTCTACTTAGGTATGTCAGATTTAAGACTGGGTGTAGGCTGGATGTGTAATTGGCCACATAGGTCTCTAGGAGTGCATATACCTCATTCAGTCTCAGAGTAGATGTCTTAAGTTTAAGCATATAGCTCACTACAGAATGTCCTAGCTACACCCTTCCTTAGTATGGACTCATATGTTTTAAAAGAGCAGTTGACATATTGTGCAGGATTTTTAAGTAAGAAGACAGCCTTAATAGTAAAACTGCATGCACAGGCTAATTACACCACACCCAACACAGAATGTATAGCTTTCTACTCAGGTATGTCGGATTAAAATATGTATGGCACCGTGCAAGTACACTTCAGAACAAAAATCTTTATATGCACATATAGCTCACTCAAATATTTAAAGGACATATCTTACATATTAGCCACATAGCATCCTGCGCTATGGCCTACCTAGCAGTTCCATAACATCTGTTTTGAAAGCTTTAGGAATATCAACGTACATTGCTGAATAAATACCCAAGTACCTGTATTATGAATTTGAAACATATCTCTACCTGCCTTTGACACTGTTACACATATATCTACTTTGTGAATACCTTAGTGAATAAATAAGTGCTTCTCTTGATCCATGAGTGGGTGAGAGAGAGCCTCTATAATTTACAAACATGTATGTCACATGCATTATAGGTGCTATGCTTTATATAGTAGTTGGCATTACAGTGCCTAGCAGTGTTATATTACATATCTCAATCTGAATATAATTCAAGAACATATCTCCCGATGTATGCGCATACAAATCTACCCAGTAAGAGTAAGTAACGCGTAGCTATCAACTTTGAGAGATTCACAATTCAAATACAGCTACAGTGTATACTTTCCACTTTCAAATATGAGAGTTCTAGTCTTCCTTTATAATGGAAGAAATAAGACTACAACTCCCACAATTCAAATAAAAATATTTGTTATAAGCTGCACATCATATATACACATATAAAACTTTGATATCTTATGCTACATTATTATATTATTACATACAATTTTAACCATAAGTGTGAACCCCTTTCTTCTACCACTTACAGAATAGAATAAGGGAATACAAGTGCAATAATACACCTCCATGGAAACACATTCTAAACTAACTTGACAGACACCTTGTCTGCACCTGAGACAAACTATATCTTAGTTACCTATTAATAAACATATAAAAACACTTACCATTTCAATTATATATCATCATTTTTTTAAAATACTTATATATATTTCAAAATCTTTTATCACATTATGACATAATTTTCTACCTTATTAATCAAGTTTTTTTCGCTTACAAAGAAATTTAATTAACATACCAGAATATTGAGTTTGTTGGTAAAATCGCTTTTTTTTCTCTTATTATACAGATGGAATACTCTCAGGGTGTGTATAAACTTAGCATAAGAATGGTATACCACTCTCATACAAAGCAACCATAAAAGGCAACCTTCTGAACTTTGCATGGCCTGATACTGCAAAAGTCAGGGAATAAAAATATTCCTTTCATATTTCATTGTTGTAACTGCATTTCTGAATGGTTACTGTCTGTTAACCTATTCACTCCTTTTTAGAGGTAGTGTAAAATGGATGCCTTTGTGTCAATAATTGCGACGTAATCGCAATCATTGCGATGAATTCGCGAAAATAACAGGAGTCAGATAACCTACTATCCCTTATATTTTTAACGCTAGTCTCCATTTTGCAAAATCCTCACTAGGTAATCTTACTTACCTTATAACACAAGGAACCTAAACCTCTCCAATTTGAGAGAATTGATACCTGTCTTTTTAACACCCTTCCCCGATACACCTTCTGCAGATTCTCCATAGAAAGCCACTAAAATCAGTAGGTCACAAATTCACAGCACATTCAAGAAGGGCCATATTAGTTACAAAGTAAACTACAGCAGGTGTGGTTTAGTGCACATACTGTAAAGCATATCCAACTCTCCATTACATTTTCTTCTATTTACCAGACCCAATCAAACATCTATTTACTAATCATTTCCAAATGCTACCAACTTTTTTTACCTGTACATTGCCTCCACCCAATCAAACGTTTAGTGTTTTTCAAACCACCAGCACACATGCATTTCCACTGTCTTTCATAGTACCAACTGTGATTTTCAGCTGCAGACCTATCCTATGTGCTACTCCTCCTTTCTACAATACAACAAGAGTGTGGATTGTGGGCCACAGCTATGTCTTTTGGACTGCTGAGGCTGCAAGAAAGAAATGTATTATTAGGAACTTGGGTTTGGGTAATGTGAACATTACTTGGATTGGACAGAGAAGATTAAAGTTTCATCAATTACTACAGTTGGTTAAAACCATTATGGGTTCGGCAGTCCCTGACTTCATGATTGTGCACGGCGGTGGCAATGACCTAGGTACATTAACTGGAGTAGGACTGGAAATCCTAATGAAGGATACCTTTGCTGAATTGATGATGCTTTTCCGTCACACTGTCTTGGTGTACTCTAACATATGCCAAAGACAGAAATGGAAGTGGTCTAATCCATTCTGTCCA
Organism: Triturus cristatus; assembly: GCF_964204655.1. Classification (NCBI taxonomy): domain Eukaryota; kingdom Metazoa; phylum Chordata; class Amphibia; order Caudata; family Salamandridae; genus Triturus; species Triturus cristatus. The sequence continues at coordinate 1,689,592,002 of NC_140589.1, forward strand.
CAGATTGACAAAGCCAGGAAACATGCTTCTGCATTCCTCAGAGACCAAAACATGGGCTCTATCTACAACAACTGGGTTTCTATATTGTAGAATCCTAAGAAATGATGGAGTGCACTTTACAGCCGAAGGCAACAGGGTGTTTCTAAGCAAACTGAAACTCTGCATCCGGGCTTATGTGGGGTTCTCATATACACACAATTAACACAAAGGCTCCACACTAGTGCCCAAAACAAAAGTACATATTCAACGGCTACCAGCACATACAAAAATAATAACAACTAAAAAAGACCATTCTAAACATTATACTACACATATTACTATATACATGCTTCTTTAAAGCACGTTAAAACTCATGCTTTTGTACTAAGTTTCTTTAAAAAAATCTTTGAAACCTAATTCCTGTTTTCGTTGTTATTTGGGGCATCGCAACGATTGCACCTTTTTTTATAAAGTGTAAAAAACATATATGCACACATATTACAGTATTTTACACACTAGGGGTTTATTAGTGTATTATGTAAAGTCATGTTTTCTATTTAGTTTCTTAAAAAATGCATCTCTAAAACATATTTACCGTTTTCATGGTGATGCAGGGAGTCACGATGATGTCGGCACCAGCGACAATCGCGCCATTTTTACAGGCTGAAAAACACACATATGCGCACATATTATATTATTTTTGTCACCAAGGGTTTATTACTGTATAATTCAAACTCATGTTTTTCTAGTGAGTTTCTATAAAAACCCTCTTTCAAACCTATTTTCCATTTTTGTGGTAACGTCGGGAGCCACGATGACGTTGGTACACATGACGATCGCAGATACGTCGCCAAAATGCAAAGCGAAAGCAAGACTTCAAGAGCCATCACCATATTCAAAATGTATAACTATATAATTCATTCTAACCATCACACTACATAAATCACTTTCTAAATACCTCTATAAAAACATTTATCAGCGTCTCAATATCTCTATAACAGTGTGTATTCATGATTCACTGGGCTATGTGAGTGGGTGCACAAGTCTCCAAGTGGGTCTGTGATGGCTGCATGAGTCCTTCAGTAAGTCTATAAGTGGATGCATAAGTCTCTGAGTGGTTATGTGAGTGGGTGTGTGAGTGTCTGAGTGGGTATGTAAATAGGTGTATGAGTGTCTGAGTAGGTATATGAATGGGTGCATGAGTCTGGGACTGGATCTATGAGTGGGTGCATAAGTGTCTGAGTGGGTCTGTCTATCAGTGAGTGTGTAAGTGAAAGCATAAGTCTCAATAGGTCTGTGAGTTGGTGCGTGAGTGTCTGAGTGAGTCTGTGACTGGGTGCATGAGTCTCTGAGTGGGTCTGTGACTGGCTGTGTAAGTCTCTGACTATCTATGTGAGTAGGCGCATGAATCTCCAAGTGCATCTGTGCATGGTTGCATGACCCTCTGAATGCTTACATGAGTACACACTTGGGTCTCTGAGTGAGTCTGTGATTGAGTACCTTAGTGTTTAAGTGGGTATGTGAGTGGGTGTTTGAGTGTCTGAGTGGATATGTGAATAGGTTCATGAGTCTGAGACTGTGTTCAGTGAGGGTGTGTATATAGATACTTTTTCTTTTATATTTCAACCAATATTCGCAATAGTCGAAAGTACCTGTGATGGTACACGGGGGGCGCGCTGGGGATCAGGGCATTGTCACAATTATCACACATGATTAAAAAAATCTGTTTTGGAAGCATAACTTGTGTCACTAACACCCCTATATCTCAAACATGGGGTCAGAGTGCCTCCAACCTGACCCCTTATGTTGGGTCTCACTGACATTTTTAGCCCCGGGAACCATTCCTAATTGATAAAATGGCTGTTGCAACTTTCTGTTCAGGTTGCATCCAGCCAATCATAGCATTCCTGTTGGGGCACGCATTCACGATTAATCGCAAAATTGCAGCAAAATATCCACGGCCAGAGATATCACTATAATTTCCAACTTACATTTTTCACAAACTACTGAACGGTTTCGCACCATCTGCGTAACAACATCTACCTTGCTGCCAAATTTGGTGTAACTCCGTTCAATATTTGGGTCTGTAGTTTCGACAACGTTTTCTCATCGAAATGAACATTACAAATGCGCCTTTATTTTTAACCCCTATTTCGAAAATCCCTACTGCACGGATCACACCCAAATGTTCCATGACACACAGTACCTACCTTGACACTTACATGGGAACATTTCATGAAGATTGGTCAAATGACGCCAAAGTTATAGTAAGTCAAAAAATGCTTTTCGTATGTAAACTTGGTAATAACTACCTACTGGTGAGTAGGTTATATATATATATATATATATATATATATATATATATATATATATATATATATATATATATATATATATATATATATATATATATATATATATGCATCCTTTAACAACTCCAAATATGTGCACTCTCAGAAACACGAACTCCGTACACTTAGGTGAAATCGCCGTTTATTCACAACGCGTTTCGCTCGACCTCGAGCTTGATCACGTGAATGTAGGCTAACGAATGGCAACAGAACTTAATGGCAAACAATAATCATAGAAAGATGGACTACTACGAAGGGTAACAGTGGACATCTTGTAACGGTGCAAGATAACGTGAATGACTCGTAACTGTCCCCAACATTGACTAAATGAATCAACAACAGTTAAATATATTAACCAAACGTCTGTTACAGCATGTTATCAAGGAGACAAGATGGATTTGTGTCATGGAACCGAAAATGTATACATTCTATAATCTGTGTTTCCAAATTAAAACACAAATGTGCCAATGCAACACACACAATAATCATCTAAAATTTGATGACAAAAGCTCAATGACCGCATATATTGCTGTGCCAAACGGGAAAAAATAGAAAAAATAGAAAAAAAGAGGGGGTGGGGGGGGGAAGGAAAAAGGCAAGTGCCTCAAATCCTAGATGCGGACATCACAAGCATCTATAAATTAAATCCCATAAAGTTCAAAGTCACTTCTGCGGCTCCAAAGTTCCAAAAAGGAGAGTCCATCTTATACACATTACCAGGGAGGATATACATAATAAGTAGAAAATCGTGACATTGGAAGGTGAATACCAAAACGTCATCCTCCTGTATCCTTGTGTTTCTATGTTGATGTCATGATCAGTTCAGCCATCCGAAAAAAGAGGAAAGGGAGTGAGTGACATACGTATTCCTGTGTTATGTGAAGGAGGGATGAATGGCCCGTGCTGGTGAAAATTGATGGATGGGCCAAGTCCTTGGCTCCTGTGCATAAAAATATAAAAAGGAACACAGGAAACATATATTAAGAAAAGGACGAAGGAGGGAGAACACTCAGTCATGGAGCAAAGGTGACTTGCATTGTGCATCCTGAAATAGTGACTCCCTCGTTGAGGAAGGGGGGGAATACCCCACCGTCTGTTGTGTCCACAAATCCAACTATGTAAATGTTACACACAACACAGCTATTAGGTGAAACATCACATGTTCTTATGAACTGATATATATAGAGAGAGAAATCATGTAAGAAAGACGAGAAAATAGAAAAAGTGAGAAGCAGCAGATTCGCTCTAAAAAATTGTGTGTCATGCCTGGGTGTTGTCTTTATGACATAAGGATCATTCTCTAAGGTGAATTGACAGCTCCTCATCTTCATTTAATCCTGTTGGATTTTTTGTTTGAAAGTCTATGATGTATTTCGACTCCCTCTGTCTTAACATGAGTAACCTGTTCCCCCCCTAGGGTGTTTTTCAATCTGTTCTAGTATGAAGAAACTCATGTCGTTGGTGTTTGAAGAGTGTTTCTCTCTGAAGTGACGCGCTACCGGGTATTTGGGGTCCTGATTTTTAATGGCCCTGCCATGTTCCAGGATGCGCTTCTTGGCCATGCATGTGGTGCTGCCGATGTACCAGAGGTTGCACGTGCACTCAATGGCATACACCACAAACGTGGAACTGCATGTGAGGAATTGGGTGAGTTCCTTACTGACACCATTATACCTGACATGTTTACGGAAATTGCTTCTGTTGCACGCCTTGCAATGGCCACAGGGGAAAAATCCCCTTAGACCATGCAAGTCCTTTAGTGGGTAGATTGTGACATCACTGCGTACCAACATGTCTCTGAAGTTTCTCCCTCTCCTGAAAGTTATGTTAGGTCAGTCTGGAATCACTCCCTCAATAACGTTGTCACTCTTGAGGGTACCCCAATGTTTGGAGATAATATGCCTGATCTTATTGGCGTCCGTGCTGAAAGTAGTAATTATTCTAGGGGTGGCCTCTACCTCTGTCACATCGGAAGGTTTGTCAGCAATGGTAGAAGATCTATCTACCTGTTTCGCTCGATCAAATGCTCTCTTAAGTACCCATCTGGGATATCCTCTCTCAGTGAAACGAGTGATGATCTTGTTACTCTCAAGTTGGTACGTCTCCTCAGTATTACAGTTCCTTTTGGCTCTCAGCAGCTCACCATAAGGGATACTCCACTTCAGAGTATCCAGGTGGCTGCTGAGAGCATGCAAGATGCTGTTGCCTGCTGTGCATTTTCTGAACAAGGAGGTATGTATCTTGTTCTCTCTTACCTCAAGTCTCACATCAAGGTATTCAGCATAAACGTTGCTGATGTTCCCACTGAGTCTAATATTGTACTCGTTGTCATTGAGTTTATCAATAAACTCCTGTGCCTCCCGCTCAGTCCCCCTCCAGATGATGAACATATCGTCGATGTAACGGAGCCACAACGACACATGCCCAAAACCTGAGGCAAGTCCCGGATGGGATCGTGCAGACTCCTCCCAGCTCCCCATGAAGAGATTGGCGAAGCTGGGAGCAAAGCACGAACCCATCGCGGTACCAGTGATTTGTCGAAACAGAGAACCATCAAACATGAATATATTATTCAACAGACAGAATTCTGTCATGTCCATGAGCATTGAGGTATGCTCACGAAACCTGATGGGTCTGTCCCTCAGATAATGTTTACACGCCTCCAAACCTTGCTGGTGATTTATAATGGTATAAAGAGAACACCCAGGCATGACACACAATTTTTTAGAGCGAATCTGCTGCTTCTCACTTTTTCTATTTTCTCGTCTTTCTTACATGATTTATCTCTCTCTATATATCAGTTCATAAGAACATGTGATGTTTCACCTAATAGCTGTGTTGTGTGTAACATTTACATAGTTAGATTTGTGGACACAACAGACGGTGGGGTATTCCCCCCCTTCCTCAACGAGGGAGTCACTATTTCAGGATGCACAATGCAAGTCACCTTTGCTCCATGACTGAGTGTTCTCCCTCCTTCGTCCTTTTCTTAATATATGTTTCCTGTGTTCCTTTTTATATTTTTATGCACAGGAGCCAAGGACTTGGCCCATCCATCAATTTTCACCAGCACGGGCCATTCATCCCTCCTTCACATAACACAGGAATACGTATGTCACTCACTCCCTTTCCTCTTTTTTCGGATGGCTGAACTGATCATGACATCAACATAGAAACACAAGGATACAGGAGGATGACGTTTTGGTATTCACCTTCCAATGTCACGATTTTCTACTTATTATGTATATCCTCCCTGGTAATGTGTATAAGATGGACTCGCCTTTTTGGAACTTTGGAGCCGCAGAAGTGACTTTGAACTTTATGGGATTTAATTTATAGATGCTTGTGATGTCCGCATCTAGGATTTGAGGCACTTGCCTTTTTCCTTCCCCCCCCCCCCCTCTTTTTTTCTATTTTTTCTATTTTTTCCCGTTTGGCACAGCAATATATGCGGTAATTGAGCTTTTGCCATCAAATTTTAGATGATTATTGTGTGTGTTGCCTTGGCACATTTGTGTTTTAATTTGGAAACACAGATTATAGAATGTATACATTTTCGGTTCCATGACACAAATCCATCTTGTCTCCTTGATAACATGCTGTAACAGACGTTTGGTTAATATATTTAACTGTTATTGATTCATTTAGTCAATGTTGGGGACAGTTACGAGTCATTCACGTTAATAACATCTTATCTGGCCACCTTTTAAATACAGGTATCCTTCATTCTTCCCAGAACGGATTTAGAGCAGGCCATAGTACTGAGACAGCTCTGGTGGCTATGGTTGAGCATCTTTGCAGTCTGTTAGACTCTGGTCAGACGGCGGCACTGATCCTTTTGGATCTCAGTGCCGCCTTTGACACTGTTTCCCGCCCGATTTTGCTCCAGAGACTGAGAGAAGTCGGAGTTGACGGCACTGCTTTGGATTGGTTTCGCTCATTTCTGGCTGAGCGTACCTTTAAAGTATGTACTCCCCCCTTTGAGTCTTCTCCCCGCCCTATTTCACAAGGAGTTCCGCAGGGTTCGGCACTCAGTCCGACCCTGTTCAACTTGTATGTGAGACCGCTGACGGAAGTTGCCAATAAATGGGGTCTCACTATGGTATCTTACGCGGATGATACCCAATTAGCTGTTGCACTCAATGGGTATACTACGTTGAATTCCTCCAAATTTCAACAAGCTCTTAGAGAGGTGGCAAGCTGGATGACCGACAACCGTCTCCAACTTAATGCCACAAAAACCGAAGTCTTAGTGCTGGGCAAAGAAATCCATCTCTTGGGAGATAACTGGTGGCCTTTAGAGCTTGGCCCAACTCCTATACCAGTCACTCAGGTGAAGAATCTTGGGATTCTGCTGGACGCCAATTTATCATTTACTCCCCACACAAAGAAAGTAGCGGGCACTTGTTTTGGCGTTCTTCAGAGTCTCAGGCCTATTCTCAAATTTTTTGATGCCTCTACTAGGCAACTCATAGTGCAGACCATGATTCTTTCCAGACTGGATTATGCCAGTGCACTTTTATTGGGTACCAATCAAGCAGAGCTCACACGCCTTCAGCGCGTGCAAAACGCGGCCGCTCGTATGCTGTTTGGTTTGCCTAAATTTTGCTCAGTCAAGAGCGCCATCTCTGATCTTCACTGGTTGCCCGTTAGACAGAGGATAAAATTTAAAGTACTGTGCCTGGTTTTTAAAATTCTGAAGTTTGCTTCCCCTCCTATCTTGGCTCAGGCTATTTCTTACTAAACTCCTGCTAGAACACTTCGTTCAACGGGTCAATTTTTGGCCATAGTTCCCCGCTTTAAAAAGGCCAGAATGGGCGGACGCTCTTTTGGTGTTCTGGCGGCCAGCCTTTGGAACACATTGCCGTTCAGTATTCGATCCATCCCGGACTTGCTTCCTTTCAGGAAAGCGGTGAAAACATTCTTGTTTCCTTTAGCCTAGCGGTTGTGGCTGATATGTTTCATCCTTCTGTTATGTTACTCGTCCTCTGTTGCGCCGGGACGCCGCTTGCTGTGGCATCTGTGCGCCTTATAAATGTAAAATAACATAACATAACATAACATAACATCTTGCACCGTTACAAGATGTCCGCTGTTACCCTTCGTAGTAGTCCATCTTTCTATTATTATTGTTTGCCATTAAGTTCTGTTGCCATTCGTTAGCCTACATTCACGTGATCAAGCTCGAGGTCGAGCGAAACGCGTTGTGAATAAACGGCGATTTCACCTAAGTGTACGGAGTTCGTGTTTCTGAGAGTGCACATATTTGGAGTTGTTAAAGGATGTTACGAACCGGATTTCCCTGCCGGTGCGTGCACCACTCTACATGGGTCCCAAGCTGTCCAGAAGGGCAGATGCGCAGTTTGGATATATATATACATTATATACATACACACACATATATATATACATACACACACATATATATATATATGTATAACTCAAAGCAGACTCCTACCAAAGTTCAAGCCCTTGGAGGGGTTGCGCGGAGCCGGTGGAGAAGACCAGTAATCCAATATTCCCAAAAAAATCGGAGTTCCAATCGCACTCGTAGAGCATGAACACACCAAAGATTCTCAGAGTAAAGTAACCATAAGGGGGTTTATTAGCTTCATAAACCCGCCGTGACGCGTTTCACCCGTGGACGGGCTTGTTCACACAGCGTTTGTCAAAACATTAAAGCATTACATACTTTTTCACATGTGGTCATGGACAGAGTAAACGGACTAACAATACATGTATTGCTGAAGGTTCATTATTTGGTGACGCCATCTTGTGATGTCTGTTTTGTATAAACCAGATTGCTCAATTTACCAATCATGCATGATAAACATTGTCAATGCGTCTAAATTCAAATGTTAAAGGTGACAAATTAATCGTAGTAGCATATTAAGTGCCGTTTTTCAATCTACGTACTCAACAACAGTTTGCTGTATATATTGTATATATTGTATTACTCGTCATACCCTAGTGCATAATAATCACATGTCTGAATTGACGAATTGATCGTGATATTATGTTCGGTAATACTTGCTTAATTTCTTTATGCTGTACTCAGTGAATCAAGGCAGTATCAGGCAAAGTGCAACTTACAACTTACTTGATTTCTTCATGTGATGTCAGGCAAAGTGCCTAAACAAGTAATCACATTTTTCGTTATGTGTCCTGGTTCTGTCTAATTAAGGGGATACACTTATATTAACCATAGTGGTCTAGATAGCAACATGCTAATTTCCCTGTCTATATACACTTGTCCGAGTCCGTATTTGCTAAGTGTTTTGCTTACCCCCTGTGTCTCATTGTAGACTATGTGTCTACCATCCCCAATTAGTAATCTACGTGACAAAATAACATGAAAAAATCCGTGAGAAAACAACCAAGATATCAAATTAAATCAAATAATATCTTCAAATTCTTATCTGTGTCTCGCAGAATGTCTGGAAGGTGTATGAAGAAAAGGGTAGGGATACCGTTGTCACTGGATGAGGACCTGTTCCCTTCCTTTCCTCCTATTAGAGAGAAGATAGAGGATTCAGTTATCAATAATATACATATGATACCAGCTATACAATACTTTAAAATATTCAATTTCTTAAGAGCAGAGTTGAAAAAGCAGTGTTGAAAAAACCATGCGGCTATAATCAATAAAGGAATCAAAGAAAAGGGGACTCCTGGACTCAGCTTATTATTCAGTTTGTAAATGGATTGCCATTTCTTCGTCTAAGTTATGCCCATGGGGAAATCTGGTACACATGCCGATGATATGCCTGGATTCTCGTTGTCTGAGTCTCAGGGTTCGATTGCCCCCTCTCTTCTTAGGTATGACCTGCTCTATGCCATAGTAGGAGAGTTTAGTGCAATCCAAGAAGTGGTACCTTTCAAAATGTCGGGCGATGGGATATTGTTTCTCCCTATTCGTAATCGCCCTCAAATGCTCTAGGATACGTTTTTTTACCATATGTGTCGTGCTGCCCACATACCTTAATTTACATGGACATTCCAATATATAGATGACAAATGTGCTGTTACATGTTATAAATTGGTCTATACTGATCATGGTATTGGTACTAGTATTCCAAAATTCCTTGATCATCCGACTATTGGCACACGCCTTGCAATGGCCGCATGGAAAGAAACCTTGTAGATTGATACCTCTTGTATTGGTACTGACTGACACGTCACTGTGTATTAACATATCCCTGAGATTGCGTCCCCTTCTGTAGGTTATGCTAGGTCTGTCTGGCAGTCCCTCTCCTATTATTGGATCATTTTTGAGTATTTTCCAATTTTGTACAATAACTTTTCGTACTTGATCGAAATTGCCATTGTAAGTAAGAATCATGCGTGTTTCATTAGATTCTTCATTTTTCATGGGCATCTCAGATGCCACTTCCAGCAGTTTACCCCTCTCAGTGTTGGATACCCTTTCGGTTGCCCTTTTGAGTACCCAAGGTGGGTAGCCTCTCTCTCTGAACCTTTTGATCATCACTTTCTCTTCCTTTAAATAATCATTCAAGGTGCTGCAGTTTCTTTTCGCCCTGAGCAGCTCCCCATATGGTATACTCCATTTCAAATTATCTGGGTGGCTGCTCAGAGCATGAAGTAGAGTGTTTCCTGCAGTGCTTTTGCGGTGAAGAACACTCTGGATACTGTTCCCCACCACCAGTACTTTAGTGTCTAAGTAATCCACTTCATTTCTGCTAATGGTACTGGTAAATGTGAGATTCTTGTTGTTCTGGTTCAGGGTGTCAATAAAATTACAAAGATCGTCTTCCTCCCCTTGCCAGATAACAAAAATGTCATCGATATACCTGAGCCATAACTTGACTTTCGTAAAGGTATCATGGAGGTTGGCATTGAGGTTGTTGTCTTCTTCCCACGCTCCCATGAAAAGGTTGGCGAAACTGGGCACAAAATATGTGCCCATCGCGGTACCGAATTTTTGTTTGTACATGTCATCGTTAAATATGAAAAAATTATTACTTAGACAGAATCTGATCATGTCCAGAATCATATTGGTATGTCCCAAAAATCTGATATTTCTACGTTTAAGGAACCGTGCACATGCCTGTACTCCCTGTTCGTGGTCGATTACCGTATATAGTGAATTTATATCTAAGGTCACTAATATATAGTTCTCCATCCACATAAAATTGTCGATTTTACTAAGAAAATCCTTAGTGTCTCTTACATATAAAGGTAACATAGATACAAAATCTCTCAAGTAGTGATCCACGTACCGTGAGATATTTTCCAAAACACATCCTCTTGAAGAGATTATGGGTCTACCTGGTGGGTTTTCTCTACTCTTATGAATTTTGGGAAGAAGGTACATGACCGGCAGAATAAGGTAATCTTTTTTAAGAAAACAATATTCTCAGGGACCCAGAAAGAGCGATACCCATCTATAAAAATGTCATTTGTAGTACAGACTTCTTGCAAACATAGAAGATCAAAACCTCCAATAAAGCCCAACCAGTCCTCGTTCCCCAATTTTGAATGGACTCCAGCTATATTCCATGATGAAAGTTTAAGATTAGTAGTGGTATCATCCTGTGAAACTTGCCCCAAATTTACATTAACAGGTGCATCAGGGATACCAACAAAGAACAAGGCCACTTCTTCAGATACATCTTCTGCCTCACAATTAATTTCCCGTTGGTTGTTACTTAAAACATCTAAACCCCCCCACCTCATCTACCAGGCAGGACGAATTCTGCAGTCAGTCAATATCAGTTAGGCCATAAAGTGCTTCAAAATGTTTGACTGGTTAATCAGCTGTAAGTGCGTAAGGTTGAAGTGTTTAGGCTGAATTTGGACTGGCATCTGTAGAGAACTGGGTCCCATATGTGGATGATAAAAAAAACCCAGAGGATATGCCCTTATGGGACCATTCTCGCCCATCACTTCCTTAAGGCGTGTCAACACAAAAAGCAAATACCTAGGGTTCTGGAAAATTAGGACTACACAATCTCCGTCCACAGATTTTGGTGTACAGCCTAACCAGCTAACCCGTTGTGCCATAATGATGTTATCAATTAGCTTCATCTGACATCTTATTTTACTAATACACCAATGGGCTGATTTATTTGACAGTCTTCATGGTGGCCCAATGGAAATGGGGGAACTCCTGTTAATATCAAAGTATAGGGGTGCTCTCTGGTTGTAAATGTAGCTGGTCTTGGGCCCCTTCCCCACAAGTAGGTGCATTTATTGTACAATTAGGATTGACACATTGCTTTCTGCCATTATTCTGCAAACCCTGACCAGATCGATTAGCCTTAGTGATGCTATCCCCTAGTCCCTCTTTTTGATTTTTCCTTGGTGAGACTGTCTCCCAGGAGTCCCTTTCAATTAGCAAAGAAGAAGACTTATTAAGATAAACCTCATTCGTATTTGGGGTATGTGTTATTGTTGGGAGAGTACCCCTTTTGTGAGGGGCAATATCCTGTTTATCAGTGTGAGTGGCATCATCCCTCATTGTGGTATATTTTGCTTTCTCTTTTCAAACCCTAGCCACAAGACAGAGCTGTTCTTCAGTAAGTCCTAACCATTCTAAGATAGGGCTCAAGGCCTCTGTTATCAGGTGTCTAACTTTATTGATGAAAGAAGAATCCATTTTCTATAATGATGCCTCCCTACCCACTCCACCCCTTGTCTTAGTATCCTTCCCCTTTAAGGATTCTTGCCAGGGTTTTTTCAACACAGGACACTGCCCCTTTGATTTGGGAATCCCTCTATGCTTTTCCTTTCCCACAGTAAGTCTTATGGGCATATGGCCACCTCTTTAGTCAAAATTCGGTTTTGTAATTTATTTGTACTAGAAATTACAGAAACATTAGTGTTATCAATAATGTTCACCGTTGGAGACAGTGGCACCGAAGTCGTGGGCTCGGTGTCACTGATAATAATATCTGGAGAATCCTGGGGAGATAATGGTGGACAGAAGGGGGTGGGAGCACACTGCTTCACCTCCCAGCACAGTTTACCCCTTAGCATTATGGTAAACGCAGTTCATGATAAATGCTTACTTGAATATTTACTGCAGTATTTCACCAAAGTTGGTGTAGGTTAGTGCCTTAAATATCTAGACACGTGTTTCTGGATATCATCCGTCATCAGTAGAGATAAAAACTAGTGTTGTTTTCCGTCCACCCATGGCTTCAATCTCAATAGGCTGGTGCTTAGAGTCAATGGGAACAACACACATCGTTGACACAGGAATATTTATTTAGGCCCTTATTTAGTTCTTGACAATATGACAAATAAGCTAAAAAAATTACCTCTGGTAGATTCTTCGGATTGAAACAGGGCATGTACAATTTTCCAATGGCGGGACCAAGAGAGCAGGCCCAGCCCAGCCTCGATTTGGCACAAGCAGATGCAGATGGGCCCGCTCTTGGCCCACTCTTCGCCCGGGCACGCACCCTCGCATGTTCCCCATCAGCTGGAGCCCAGAGTAGATTTAGTACCCACATCCAGGTGCGGGATTAGTCGCCCCCCCTCCTCTGGCTGGTCAAAGCCCCGAGGGCCACCACCTCCCTGGGGCAGTCATATAATTATATAGGTGCCCCGGGGACTGACGCCTCCCCGGGGCACACATGTTATATTAAAATATTGCGGGGAGGCCCTATGGCCTCCCCCACAGCCTCAGGGACCGCCACCTCCCCGGACACATATATTCCTTAAACAAAATGAGGGGAGGCCCTACAGCCTGCCCGCTGCCTCAGAGACTGCCACCTTCCCAGGACACTTTACATTTATTTATTTATTAAGGCGTTTTATATATCGCTGGCCAGACCCGAAGATATCGGACCGCTTTACAACAGTCGTAATGAGTAGATCACACAATATAGCAGTAGTATACATGATTGGCTCATGGCGATTCGGGAGTCTCAGCGCGCTGTACAACATTAAAGCAAGGAAGTCGTATAGTTTCCTGGTAGTGTGCATGTTGCCTTGAGCCAAGCCTCCTTCAGGGAGGGGGGATAGAGGCAGGGGTCGGGGAGGTGGAGGAGGTAGAAGTCTTAATGTCCGAGTATCAGTGTGCTGGAGTGTGCAGGCTTGAGTGCATCGGCGGCAGCTATCGGTTCGGGAGGGAAAGATTGAGTAAGAGGTCTTTAAGCTGCCTTTTGAATTTTAAGAAGAAGGGGGTAGTTCTGATATGGACCGGGATGGCGTTCCAGATTTTAGGCGCATTTCCAGCAAAGGACTAGGCTGCGGTTTTTTGTTTGCGTGTTTTTGGAGGGATGAGGAGTAGAGTGTTGAAACTCCTGATGCTCCTTGTCTGACCGGCCTTCTTGTGTTTGGAGGCCAGGTAGTTGGGATTCCCTGTGTGCATGGCTTTGTGCGTGAGGAAGGCCATTCTGAAGCTGGCACGCATTTCAACTGGGAGCCATTTTAGCTCTCTGAGTGCAGGCAAGATGATGTCATATTTCTTTACTCCGGTGACCATTCTGGCTGCTGCATTGAGAGTTGTTCTGAGGGGAGCTAAGTGGGATTTTGCTGTACCTGTGAGTGCTGCATTGCCTTAGTCGAGTCTAGATAACACCAGGGATTGAGTAGCTTGTTTGAGGTCTTTGGACGGGATGAAGGGTTTTATTATATAGTGGCTTCAAGTTGACAAAGGCGCTCTTTGCAGTGTTTTTGATGTGTTTGGTCATGTCTAACTTTGGGTCCAAGGTCATTCCTAGTGATTTTACAGAGTCCCCCAGGGTGAGATTGCCATTGAGAGCATCAATAGCCTTTAATCATTCAATGATTGAGGGGTTCTCTTCAATGTTAGAAATGAGGAGCATTTCCGTTTTGTCCTGGTTGAGTTTCAGGTGATTTCTTGATAGCCAGTATTGGACTTCTCTTAGAGTGACATTGAGTCTCTGAATGTGATCAATGGAAGAGGTTTCAAGATAGATCTGGGTGTCGTCTGCATATAGATGGAAAGGGATGTTGGGATGTTGGCTGTTTTGAGTATGGTGGTGAGGGGTTCCATTTATATGTTAAAAGTTGTGGGGGGAGCACTGATCCTGGGGGACACCCCTGTTGAAGAGGTGTATGTCAGACGAGAAGTTTTTGAATTTTATACTTTGGGTGCGATTGTGGAGGAAGGAGGAGAACCACTGTAGGACCACCTCTTTTACACCTATCCTTTCTTGAAGTACCTTAATGAGTAGATTATGGTTAACCGTGTCGAAGACTGCTGATAAGTCCAGGAGTATGAGTAAGCAGCATTGGTCCGTATCAAGTGACTTGTGGATATCTTCTATGACGTTAAGGATCACTGTCTCTGTGCTGCAGCCTTTTCTGAAACCCGATTGGTGGGGGTCTAGAAGGTTAATGCTGTCCATGTGTTGAGTCAGCTGTAGGAGAACACATCTTTCCAGGATTTTTGATAAGAGAGGGAGATTGGAGACGGGTCTGAAGTTTTTCAGGTCGTGTGTGTCCAAGCTTGTTTTTTTTAGTCATGGCGTGTCTTGGCCAACTTTGAAGCAGTCTGGTATGACTCCGGCTCTCAGGGAGCTGCTGATGATCTTGCGCCAGAGTGGAGCTAGGGAGAGTTTAAGCTTTTTCAAAAGTTGAATAGGTATAGGATCCAGGACATGAGATGATGGTTTGGAGGTGGAGATCAGTTTGACTATCTCCGCTTCCGGGATGGGGTTGAAGGCTTTCCAGGGTTTTGGGTGGTGCTTGGGAGCGATATCTTCAGTCCCTGGTGACAGGCTCCTGTAGGGGGGACTGCAGTTGTCATCCAGGTAAACTCAATCGCCGTAGAAGTTGTCGCACAGGTCTTTAGAGGCCAGAATTGAGGATGCAGTGGGCTTGGAAGTTTGTTGCCTAATGAGGTTGAAGAGTTCTTTGGGCCTGTATTTTGCGTTGTCTAGAGCATTGCAGAAAAAGGAAGTTTTTTCGTTCCTGATGTGTTTTTTGTACTTCCTGCTTACTGATTTGAGTTTATCGTGGAGGATTGTGGACGGGTTGTTCCGCCAGAGTCTTTCTGTAGCTCTTAGTTGTCTTCTTTCGGAGTTTATGTCTGTGTTGAACCAGGATCTAGATGGAGTGTGTCTGAATCTTTTTAGTTTCAAGAGGGCTAATTGGTCCAAAATAGAAGTCGTAGGTGAGTTCTGTTGTGGAGAGATCATCTGAGGAGATGGGAAAGAGAGAGCTTACACTTTCCTCAAGGTCAGCCAGGGGGATCTGATTTAGATTTCTCACCCATTTGGGGGGGTCTTGCTTGGGGGGTTGGTAAAGGATCATTTGGTTGATGTGGAATAGGTGGTGTGGTGGTCGGACCAGTCCACGGGCAGGATGTGGTCGATCGTGACTGTGTCACATTGGGCAATAATGGCATCCAGGATTAATCCTCTGTTATGGGTTTCCTCTGAGCAGTGTTGGGTAAGGTTGTGTAGAAGATCATTCCAGGTTTGGATTAGCAAGTTGTTTTCTTCATTCCAGTGTGGGTTGAGGTCGCCTAGAATTGAGTTGTTTGAGTCTCGGAGGAAGCAGTGGGTAATCAGGTCGGACAGGTGTTCACTGAATGCGGTGGTACTGCCTGGTGGATGGTAGAGGAGATGGCAGAGTAGAGTTTTGTTGTCACTGGTCTTGATGTTGGCAGTTAGGCATTCAAAAGTGTTGTACTTGAAGGTGTCCGTTTCAGTCACAGAGATGTTGTTCTTGTGTATTATTGCTATACCCCTTCCTCGTTGTTTTTTTTTCTGTCTTGTTTGAAGAACACAAAGCCTGGGGGCACAAGAATATTCATGATTGGGGAAAATAACTCATTTAGCCATGTTTCGGTGATGAACATGGGTGAGGATGGATTCTGCCAGCTCTGTTGCATGTTTGGTGGCTGATCTGCAGTTTATGAGCATGCAGTTGGTGGCGGCCCTCCCGTTTTTGTGTTTCTTCACTAGGGGGGCCCTAGGGATGTTAGTGAGGAAGGCTGGGGGTCTTAAGAATCTCGGAGGGGAGTAGGCTCTTCTGAATCAAGTGCCATACAAGGAGGCAAGATCCACCGCTTCACTCGTGGACATTGCAGCTCTTGTTCTTTTGGGTCTCTGTGTCTGGTTCAAGAGGGGGGTTGAGACCCAACTGGGACAAAGAGTCTTGGAAGGCCTTTGATGTTTGGTGCAGGAAAAAGTGAGGGCGTTGGCTAGGCTTTTGGAGTGTGGAGAGGTTCAGTAAGATTCAGTAAAATTTCATTAAAGCCCAGTATTATAGTTTCTAGCTAGCTTTCCAGCAGAGGAAAACGATGCGTCATCTCCTCAGCGGGGGAGGTGGGGTTGTTCTGGGCAGGGTCGTCCTGAGAAGGAGAGAGCTTTTCATTGCTAAGTTGGCTTTTGGTGTTCGTGTTGCCAGTGTTGTCTCTGTGTGTGGCTGTGGGCATGGTGCTAGGACTTGTGGTATAAACTTGGCTAATCCCCATATTGTGCGTTAATCATGGTCAAGTAATTTAAGCAATTGGCCCTTTTTTCCTGGAATTCGTATTCCATTTGATTTTAGTGTGTAAATATGCATAATCATGATCATGAGTTTAAACTGAGAATATTTGGGAACATGCCATGTAAAGAAGTTATTTTTGTATAAGCGCAAACGGAGTCTGTGTACTGGAAAAGCATGGAAAGCAGAAACAATCAACAGTTAACACGTGCTTGCCACTTGCATTTCAGTTTGTTTATTTGCATATGTAACATGCGATGTTAGCACGCGCTGGGCTCCCTTACCGTTGAGTCATGTGCAGCACACTCCTGCCACCCCACCCATCTGAAGCCTATGAAAGGCTTGAAATCAGAACGAGACGCGCTTGCGCTCATCATTACGACCCCTCTCACCTAAAGTCCTCGGAGATTCTTCAGCGAAGCAACCTCTTCCTTCTCTTCATCTTCCAGTTTTTCCTCGATCCCCCGGGGAAAATGACGACTTAATGAACTGCATTCCTGCTCAAAAACTGTTCCGACCTGCAAAAAAACAGAAATAACCAAGTCAGTGAGGCATTTCTGATTCTGGCGCTGCAGAGAAAGCGCGTTAAAGACAGGTACTGTTTATCTAAATCAAGTTGGTAATTCTGGTTGCATGCTTGCAGAAAAAGCGTGGCAAAACTCCTCAAATGATCTCCGCTAAAGAGCCCTCTCACGGGGCCCGTGAGGGACTGCAGCGCCACCCCCACGAGGAGCAATGCCCGATGATGAAGCATGACACTCGCAAGGGTGTGTGAGGGCACTATATTCTAAAGGAGAAATTCTCCCTACACCTACATTGACCCAGCCTCACGTGAGTCTCAAGTACCAACATTTGGTCTTTTTCTTAGTTCTGAGGAACAGCTACCCCCCTGGTACATATACGATACCTTGTGGGAGCATGGGTACTGGACCTCCTTCTTTTCTAACCTCGCTCCCGGTCCCCAATTCTTCTTGTATTACTATTTTTTATTTTCTCCCATTTTCCCCCTTCACCAAGAAATCTATTCTTGTCAAGCTGTGTTTTACATACGGTTGGGCAGACATAGATTTTTGGGGGCTTTGGAAACAAGCGTCTCATCTCCCAAATTGAACACCCTGGATTTCAGGTGAGTGGAGACTTGACAGAAGCGCAAGCCTTCACAACAACTCAAGTTCTTTTTGAGAGATATGGACAAAAATAACGATCGCATTGATGTCCAAGCCATGGCTCAAATTTTGAGTGACGACATAAAGCAAGATCAAACTGTAGTAGACATGTTACAATATTTGCAGTTTGCAATGCAAAAATTGAAAGAAGAAAATTCAGAATTGCGCAATGAGTTACGTTACAAACCTAGGCAGTCTTTATCGGACAGTCCTTCTCCTAAAGCTTTCATGACCCCTTCAGAAACAGGTACTAGACCAAAGACGTCCAGTACTTTTATGGCATCAGATACAGTATCACCGCCAGTACATGTTACTGTAGCGGTTCCTAATGTTATGCCTTTGGCTGCACCAGAAACATTTTTGGGGATAGTGCTAAATTTAATGTTTTTATTAGTCAATGTCAACTGCATTTTATTTGTAAGCCACAATCTTTTCCCACTGATGCATCCAGAGTAGCTTTTGTACTTTCTTATTTGGGGGGGCACAGCCGCTAACTGGTCTATCCCATACATAGATAGGAATGACCCCATCTTGTATAATTGGACTTTGTTTAAAACAACCATGACTAAATTATTCGTTAAACACACTTATGTTCAGGCTAGCGATAATGAATTATGGAATCTAAAGCAAGGAAATAAGGATTTGTTAAGTTATTTAACCACGTTTAACAGGTTATTGACAGAGGCCCAATGGCCAGAAGAGAAACGCACTTCCCTATTTTATAGTGGTTTGCGAGATGGTTTGAAAGATGCTCTTGCACATATTGTAGATTTGCCAGAGGATTACTCAAACTTTTTAGATTTGGTAGTACAACTAGATCACTGTCTTGGAGAGCGTAAAGGGGAAAGAACAAGAGTAGATGCCAGAGTGATTGTACTTATGAATGATAAAAAAGACGTTGAAAATAAATTGTCCGAGCCAGAACCAATAGGAGGAGTCAAGGGGCCATTATCTGTAGAATAAAAGGATAGGAGGCGTAAGTTAAACTTATGCTTATATTGTGGACGGTCTGAACATTTTGCCAGAGATTGTTCCATAAAACCAAAAGTACCCAAAAAGACTAACGCCATAGCATCCATTAATACAGAGCAGGAAAACTAAAAAGCTTGTCAAGAATGGAGATCGCCTTGACGAGAAACGCAGTTCCACAGATCTCCCAACACCTAGCTAACACTGTAGCCCACATACCAAGACATTTCATTATCCAGGTTACATTGATTTTAAGTACACAACTAAGGTATTCAGTTTCTGTTCTTTTACATTCTGGAGCAACCGGAAACTTCCTGGATATTTGGTTAGCACAAAAACTGCATATTTCCACAATACCGAAGACACAACCAGAACCGGCTTGTACTGTCTATGGTTCTGCATTTTCATCTGGGTTAATAACCAATCAAACATGTCCCATTACTATGGTCTGTCAGAATGGCCACACAGAAGTAATACACTTTGATCTGATAGATACACCCACGTTTAGACTCATTTTAGGTGTACCGTGGTTGATGAAGCACAACCCAAAGATTAATTGGGAATTGAGAACAGTAACTTTAGATTCTTTACATTGTCGGTCATGTTGTTATCAAGAAGCACATATAGATTCCATGACAGTGTTACATTGTGCCAATATCACAACACTTTCTCCTGACATACCTAATGAATATCACAATTTTAAAGACGTTTTTGACCTTGTAAAAACGACCACTCTACCCCCGCACAGATCATACAATTGTCGTATAGATTTAATACCAAGAGATACTCTTCCCAGTAGTACAGTATCTGCTCTTTCTGAAGAAGAAACACAATACTTAAGAAGTTATTTGGATGAATTATTGGCATTGGGCTTTATTCGACATTCTACGTCCCCCGTCATTTCGCCACTATTTTTCATCCCAAAACAGGATGGTGGCTTAAGAGTGTGTATTGACTATTGCGGGCTAAATAAAGCCACTATTAAAAATAAATATCCGTTGCCATTGATCCCAGTCTTTCTTGACCAGCTGCGTCTTCCACTATATACACCAAATCATACAGGCCAAAGAGCATGATGAGTGGAAGACAGCATTTCGAACCAAGTTTGGTTTATTCAAATACACTGTCATGCCCTTTGGTCTGTGTAATGCCCCTGCAGCCTTTTAATATTTTATAAATGAGGTCTTGAGTGCATTTCTTGATATCTGTGTAATTGTATACATAGATGACATTCTCATGTATTCTAAAAATAAAGAGGAACATGTTCAGCAAGTAAGGGCAATGTTGACAAAAGTGAAAGAAAATCACCTCTTTGCAAAATTGAAGAAATGTATATTTAATACTGATACTGTAGAATTTTTAGGGTATTGTTTGTCACCAGCTGGGCTCATGATGGATCCAAAGAAAGTGAGTGCAATACTGGATTGGCCAGAACCGACTTCAGTTAAGGAAGTACAGAAAGTGTTAGGATTCGCCAAGTTTTATAGGCGTTTTATACCTTAGTTTGTAGGAACTGTTGTGCTTATCACAAAATTGTTGCAAAAAGGTCAAACCTTTCGTTGGACAGACAAGGCAGCACAAGCTTTTACCAAATTAAAAGAGAAATTTACCTCAGCACCATTGCTAAGACATCCTGATCCTGACCTCCCCTTCTTTGTGGAGGCAGATGCGTCACAGGTGCGGTGGGAGGATTTCTCTCTCAAAGAGATTCAAAGGATGGACAATTTCATCCTGTAGCATTTTATTCCAAGAAGTTACTTCCTGCCGAACAACATTAAATGGTTGCAGAGAGAGAACTACTAGCGATCAAACTAGTCTTTACAGAATGGCAACATCATTTAATGGGATCTAAATATCCTGTAACCATTTTTAGTGACCATAAGAACTTGCAATCCTTCAGTTCTGTCAAGGTGCTTACACCTCGTCAAATGCGGTGTTTAAATTTATAGTGCATTTGATTCTGTTATTACTTACAGGCCAGGTGCCAAACAAGTTCAATCAGATATCTTGTCATGTTATGGACATACAGCCGATTGAAAGAAGGAAACAGCAAGTCCTCCTAGCATTCCTCCTCATAAAATAGTAGCACCCACCATACATCAAGATTTTATGCCTCTAAGAAGAGAAGAACACCTTAAATTAAATATACAAGACTGATTATCAAGTCCAACACACAGTAGTCACAACGGGTTATTCTATCATAATACTCGTTAATTCATACCCACTGCAGAGTTACAAAATAAGGTGTTAATGTGGCATCACAATTCCGCCTTAGCAGGTCATCCTGGGTATCAGAAAACGTTAGATAATTGTAAGAAGCAATTTTGGTGGCCCTTATTGTCAAAAGATGTTCAAACTTATGTAGCATCTTGTCCCATTTGTGCCAGCAATAAATCTTTACATAAACCACCAGCAGGATTGTTACAACCTTTAGATACCCCCCCAAGTCCGTGGCATTCTATTGGTTTAGATTTTATTACCAATTTACCAGTAGCCAATGGTTATACCACAATCCTTGTGATTGTTGATTAACTGTCAAAAATGGCACATTTTGTTCCATTGCATAAAATACCTACTGCAGTAGAATTTAGTAATATTTTTATGACTAATGTAGTTCGTTTGCATAGCCTGCCATCTAAGGTTGTCTCCGATCATGATAGTCAGTTCACATCTAGGTTTTGGAAAAAACTTTGTAAGAACCTGAAAAAAAAATTATCCCTATCTACAGCTTTCCATCCAGAAAATGATGGGCAAATGGAAAGGGCAAATCAAACACTACTTCAGATCTTACGTTGCCTAATGACTGACATTACTAGTGAATGGGATAAGGCTTTACCGTTGGCAGAGTTCATTTATAACAACAGTGTACATTCTGCAACACATTGTACCTCATTTTATTTCCTAAATGGACATCATCCTAAGGTGTTGCCAAATTCAATAGAGTCCTTCCTTATTCCTGCTGTCACAGATCGTTTGCAACAATTATTGGACATTCAAGAAAAAGCCAAAAAGTATTTAAATAATTATAAGGATTTAATGGAAAAACAAGCAGATAAACACAGAACTCCGGCTCCATGTTACAACTTAGGAGATAAGGTCTGGTTGTCCACCAAGAATTCGAATATTGTGGGCCCAAGAAAATTACAGCCACGCTATATTGGGCCATTTGTAATAAATAAACTGATAAACCCTGTTACAGTTCAATTAGATTTACCCACTGAATATCCTGTGCACCCCACTTTTCATATTTTCCTGCTGAAGATGTACAATCCTGAAACCATAACAGAAACACCACCTCCTCCCATTCCCCTTGGCGGGCATCTAGAATATGAAGTATGGCGCATTCTTGATGCCAAAAGAAATCTGGGTCGGCTTCATTATTGGATAGCCTGGAAAGGTTATTCTGATGCTGAGAATTCTTGGGTGCCAGCCTCCTTTGTTTGTGCCCCTAACTTGGTACGACAATGTCATCTGCGATGCCCACAAAAAACACCCTGTAGGGCGTCCTTTGAGAGGGGCGACTTTTAGGACTTGTGCTGTAAACTTGGCTGATCCCCATATTGTGCGTTAATCATGGTCAAGTAATTAAAGCAATGTGCCCTTTTTTCCTGGAATACGTATTCCATTTGATTTAAATGTGTAAATATACATAATCATGATCGTGAGTTTAAACTGAGAATATTTGGGAACATGCCATGTAAAGAAGTTATTTTTGTATAAGAGCAAACGGAGTCTGTGTACTGGAAAAGCATGGAAAGCAAAAACAATCAACAGTTAACACGTGCTTGCCGCTTGCATTTCAGTTTGTTTATTTGCATATGTAACATGCAATGTTAGCACGCGCTGGGCTCCGTTACCGTTGAGCCATGTGCAGCACATTCCTGCCACCCCACCCATCAGAAGCCTATGAAAGGCTTGAAATCAGAACGAGACGCGCTTGCGCTCGTCATTACGACCCCTCTCACCTGAAATCCTCGGAGATTCTTCAGCGATGCAACCTCTTCCTTCTCTTCATCTTCCGGTTTTTTCCTCGATCCCCCGGGGCAACATGACGGCTTAATGAACTGCATTCCGGCTCAAAAACTGTTCCGACCTGCTACAAAACAGAAATAACCAAGTCAGTGAGGCATTTCTGATTCTGGCGCTGTAGAGCGAGCATGTTAAAGACAGGTACTGTTTATCTAAATCAAGTTGGTAATTCTGGTTGCATGCTTGCAGAAAAAGCGTGACAAAACTTTAAAGCAACTTTAAAGCACGAAAAGAAAAGACTCACTTTTCTAATAAGGAGAAAGTGGACATTTACTGCAGAGACTTTATTTTTACGTATTTTATTTAGTTGCTTATGGTAATTTGAAAAAACAAGAAAGGCATTATTTATAATAAGCGTATTTCTGTTAAAAAGCTGACAATTGTTATTTTATTTCACTGCAGAGAACAGCATAAGAGGAACATCATTTATTTGATGATAAAGAGAGGCCATATCTCTATTTTATGTTTGCTAGCACATTATATATGAAGGTACAGTTTTGCGCAAAGTACAAAAACAGTATTTTAAAACTGACATTCTGTAGAGCTGGGAGTTTATTATTCTCTCCTGTTTGTATGTAGATAACTAAACGCAGAAGACCTGCAGAATTCAGTGTGTGATCAAGATATTGCAATTAGCGTCACAGTCGTGCCGAGAACCAAAGCCAGGAGAGTACTTTCTTGCTGTTATTTTTTATTTTGTCCCATTTTTCCCCTTCCCCTAGAAATCTATTGTTGTGAAGCTGTGTTTTACATACAGTTGGGCAGACATAGATTTTTGGGAGCTTTGGAAACAAGCGTCTCATCTCTCAAATTGAACACCCTGGATTTCAGGTGAGTGGAGACTTGACACATGGGGTGTGTCGGATCCCGTCGTGATACCGGTGTCCTCTTGTGTGTGGGTAGAGAGAGGTGGTTGGGAGTCGTTGACTGCCGGTCGAGGTCGTACGTTGCTTGTCGGAGGTGGTGATACGAAGGGGGAGGGTGTAGGTGATGGTCAGCAGGGGGTTGGAGAGCCTTACTTGCGGCATACCTCCGGTTTGTATTGGAAAGGGGGAATGAATTTTGTTTATTTTGTGTGGGTCGGACGGAGGGGAGGTTGGTATCTAGGGGGCAAGGTTGGCGGTGTTGGTGTAGGGGGTGGCATTGGTTCGTGGGATTTCCTGGTGGGTCAAGTTGTCCAGGGATAGGTAGGAGGTCGAACGAGGGGGAGAGAGTGGGAGGGGGCGTTTCGTAGCGACGGGAAGAGGGAGTCAAATGCATGTAGGTTGTCGTTGTTGGCTTGAATCAGGACTTTGCTGTTGGAGTAAATGGTCGCAGAGGTGTTGCCACTGCGCATAGGGCGTTTGGGGGTTGAGATCATTAGTTTGCAGCTGTAAGGAGTGTTAGTTATTTTGGCTATGTGGAGCTGGGATCTGAGAATGGAGTTCCAATTTCAGGTCTTTCCGCATGAAAAATGAGATCCATTTTCATTGACCTTTGGAGGAGCAGTGGTATATGTCCTCGAAAAGTGTTTCTGGGTGTTGTCTAATCGGTCTGTGTATGAAGGTTTTTTTCGCTTTTGGTGAGAGATTGGGAGAAAATGATGGAGAAGGGCTAAAGGAGGTTGGCGTGGCGAGTTGCATTTTGTCTTAGGTGGATGGGAGGATAGCTCCTCGGAGCTCTTCTCAGGCTGTAGGGCTTTTACCAGGGCCTACTGTTTCTTACTAGCAATATGTGATCGGCAGTCGCGTCTATGGCCTGCGTTAACTGGACTCGGTTGTGTCTGAGTGTTAGCCCTCAGAGGTCTCCCTAGACTGAAGGTATTGGAGGAGTAGATGTGGCTAAGCCAGGGTGACGGGTTTGACTAAATCTATGGGGTTGGGGTCTAGATGCAAGCAGGTCACTCCGAGGTCCCCCTTGGTTGTGGGTGATGTAGAAGGAGGGTAGGTAGAGATGTCAGGGCTTGTTTTTACACATAGGTAGTTTAGGGACAGTTGTATAGAATCTCACCTAGTGTTAGTGGTGGTTTGTTCGGGGGGTCTGATGTGTTGGTTTCGGCTATCTGGTGCTTCTTTGGGTGAGAGGATGATGTTGACGGACAGAGTCCACCATCTTGGGGCCAGGCATAAGGTTACCATAGACCGAATCTGGTGATGCTGGGGCTAACTCGTCCGTGGTGGTTATTCAAGGGAGTCTGGTGAGGGAGTTGGGGGAAGGCTCATTGCAGATTGAGTTTACAACACTCTTCCCCCTTGATTGCTGCAGCTGGCATGACTGTATGAATTATTCAAAGTAGCGTGGAGATGTTATTTAGGAGATTGGTAAAATTATAGTTTATTGGATAGAGTGCGGTGTTTGTCCTATAAGAAGGGGTAAAGGTTGGTTAGAATCCAGGGGGCCCGCCCGCCCCCATGCAGTTACGGGGACTACAACCTATGCGGGGCAGAAAAAGACAACAATGAAGGGGGGCTGTTGCGCCCCCCCCCGGCCCCAGGGACTACTACCTCCCCAGGGCCCTTGATGGCCCTGGGGACTACCACCCCCAGGGCTGGCTCCAGCAATGTCTCAGACTGCCCACTCCAGGGACATTGCATTTTGCTATGGCATGGCAGGAGCACTGCTCCCGCCGTACCATAGCAAACAGGGAATGCATGTCAGCAGCTCCCTGTGTGATAAAGCAATGCTGGCTCCCACAGGAGGCAGGGAGCAGCAGGCACCTAGGGGGCTTTAAGGTTCCCCTGTGGTCCCCAACGAAGTGGCCTGGCCCCGGGGAATGGGGTCCCCAGTGCTGAAATCAGCCTAAGGCAGGGGCTGTCCATCCCACTACTTAAAAAAATATATACATTTAAAAAGGGGCAGGCCCTGAGGGATGGGGTACCCCAGGGCTGAAAACAGGCCTGGGAAGGGAGGCTACGCCGCCCCCATTCCTTTATTTAAAAAAAAAGAAAAAATGAAATACCAAAATCGGCCTGGGAGGTGGCCACAAGGCCCCCCTTCCTAAAGAAATAGGAATAAAAGCAGCAACTCTCCTGGAGGTCCTGCCATCTTTCGCCACCACTCTGCAAACACGCCTTCTGGTGTGCTGCTGTTTGGGGGGGATAAAGTACCCTTCCCTGGTGAAGGTCCGTAAGGGCCACCAAGGCCTCCTGTTCCCCCCAGTAAGCCCCACACAGTGGGTTTGCTGAGAGGTGGTCAGAGGCCAAGCCCCCTCTCTTAACCCCTCTGCAAACACACCTATCGGCACTCTGCTTATGGAGGGGTGAGGTCCCCTTGTCTCCTGAGGGCCTCAGGGCTAAAGTAGACTTCTTCCCCCAACCAGGAGTGTGCCAGGAGGCGCATTTGCAGACTTGTGGAAAAAGTGGGTGTGGCCTCCAAACACCTCTCAGCAATCCAGCTGTGTGGGTCTCACTGAAGGTAACAGGAGGGCTGGTTGGCCCCAAGGATCCTCAAGAGCCAAGGAGACTTCAACCACCAACTAGTAGAGTGCCAGGAGGCACTTTTGCAGAGTAGTGCAGAATGGGTACTTGGCCACCAAAAGCCTCTCAACAAACCCAATGTGTTGGACTTTCTGTAGGTATTAGGAGGGGTAGCTGGCCCCAAAGGACCCTCAAAAGCCAAGGGTACTTCATTCCCCTACTAGTAATGCCCGAGGAGGTGCATTTGCAGAGTGGTGGAGAAAAGGGACATGGCATGCTACCAGGTCTCAGCAATCCCGCGGTGTAGGACTTACTAAGGTAACAGGAGGGGTAGTTGACCCCCAAGGATGTCCTTGGTGGCCAACTGCCCCTCCTGTTATCTCCAATAAGTCTCAAACAGCGGGATTGCTAAGAGGTCTTAAAGACCACATTCCCTTTCCCCACCATTCTGCAAAAGTGGCTCATGGTGCACTACTGGTTTAGGCATGAAGTCCACTTTATTCCTGAGGGACCATGTCGGCCAAGAAGCCCTCCTGGTACCTCCTGGATGTCATACAGAGCGGGATTTCAGAGAGCTGGTCGGTGGCCCCCTTTCTCCACCACTCTGCAAACTTGACTGCTAGTTGAAAAAACTAAACAATTCACAGAGAAAAGCAAAGGTTACAGGGATGATATAGTTAGGAATTAGCAATTAAAAAACCTTAGAAATTCACAGAAAAAACAAAGGTTACAGGGACGTTATAGTTTGGAATTAGCATTTAAAGAACCTAAGACATTCACGGAAAAAAACAAAGGTTACAGGGACACTATGGTTAGCAAATAGAATTAAAAAAGCCTTAGAAATTCACTAAAAAAAACAAAGGTTACAGGGACATTATAGTTAGGGTCAGAGTTCACTCGTTCAAAACCAGTGAAATTCAGCTGTTATAGTTAGCTGAGCTAACTATAACTCGCGCCCGCGCAAAGCACTGCTTATGACCTCACATATTACATCACTCATGACATGGTCAGTGACATTACTGATAACATCACTGATGACATGTCAAATGGCATCACTCATGACATCCTTGAAAGACTGTGAAAGTTTTTAAAAAGGTTATGAGTGTTAAATATATATACCAAGGTGTGTTGGTGAATCAGTGGGTGTATGAGTGCCTGTATGGATGATTCAGTGGGTGTGTGACTAACTGTATAAGTGCCTGCCACGGGGTGAGGGGATTCTATGGTGCCCCCTCAGCCCCCAACCAGAGGGCACGCACACAAGGGGCCCACTTCTGAAAGGCTGGCACGGAAACCCTGCTGGAAACCGTTCACTGTAATCCCAAGGGCAGAAAGACCGCCCTTTGGGATTACGGGCTGGAAGACGGGTCGGAAACCAGCTGGAATGAACAGCCAGTTTAGTTTTCGACCACCAGCATTGTAATACGGTGGTCCAAAAGTAAAACGAGATGCACATCTGAATCGGCCCCTTTATGTTGTGCATAAAAAATAGATTATTTTCTACAAAGGCAGCATTGCTTCATAATACTTTGTCTTATTGGGTATTTGTTATAAGAATCAGAAACTTGCCTTGCTGTGCTGCGGAAGAGAGCAATCATTCCTAATTAAATGACTTTTTGCCTAATTTTAACCTGGAGTTGATTTCAAATAGACAATAAAGTTATCAAAAAATCAAAGCACAGCAGATGTGATGCTACACATAACATTTACTATACATCAATAGGCAAAACATGCATCAGCAATGGTTCGCCCCTGAGGCTATTTTGAAGGAAAGTTTGAAAACAGCCCCTGGGCTGAAATGTTAAATGTTTGTATGCTAAAATATTGATGTCTGGTAATTGTTTTGTCTAAAATTAATCCTGCTGCCTTTTAATGTTCTGTTCACTGTATAATTTGTGGGTGATTGACTTGCACGAAGCGTGCTTTTTTATATTTTATGCATTAAATGAAAGAAGACATTCTTATTTAAGTCTTTTTATTTTAATTTCAAGTATTTTTGGTGAAAGTTGCATAATTGACACACATCCACTACCAGAATGAATCATGTCCAACCGACAAAACGTCATTGACTTTTGTTTACAAAAGACATTACAGAGTACCTTATGACATAACTTTTTCAGATATCTTTTACATATTATATAAGGTAACCATAAAGACAACCCTGTCAGCAAACGCTAGGTCTGTCATTAGTTGATTCATTGTATCGCTTTAGTCTCAAAACCTTTTGTGTTTAAATGCAAATATTTCATCCATCTACTAATAGTTAAACCCATGTTGAAAAACGTACACAATGCATGGAAGTAGAAAAAAATACTCGTGTACATAAATTAAGAAAATGCAGTTGTGTGTACTCCACTTGAAAAAGTTTGTGAGGAGGACAGAAGAAAAAAAAACTAATGAGTTAAACTAAAAACAGTAGAAACTAAGCATTAAAATTAAGAAATGAAATACAAATTAAATGAGATGCTAAGATTCCATTGCAAATTGTGTATTTTTGCACAATGTTGCAAGTCTTGAGTGCCAGTAGGGAACAATGTCTTGCAAAGCCAGTTAGGAATACTTGAAGGGAAAAAAGGGTGCATGTGATGGAATTTTCTAAAGAATAATCCGTCATAGGATACCACAGGAACACAGTTCAGTTTAATTATTATTACATACAGTTAGTAAAACACTATACTGGCTGTGTTAGTGGTAGTACAGTTACAGATTATATACGCTTGGCTGTCCCCCTAGCCACTGTTCCAGTAAGAGGAAAGGAATGAGTGAAGGGGGAAAGAAATAGTAATTAAGGTAGAGAGAAGAAGAGGTAGCATACCAGAAGTTTATTTTCTTCTCGATAGTGTCTTGATCCAGTGGGGGTGTGAATTTGAGCCGATTGTTTCATTTTGTTAGTGCCATTCATAGCGGATCGGTGTTAAACCAATAAAAATGATATTGAAATAAAAAAAGAATATATGCAAAGTGCTTTAAGAGTGACTGGCAGACATTGGACAACATCCCATAAAACGCAACCCCAAAAATTTGAACAGGAATGCTGATTGGCACCTTCTGGAAACAATCTGTATTACATCATAAAAAACATTGTTCATAATAGCTGACTTTTCAATGTCTGCAATATATTTGCATCTAGAATTCCCATTCCTTACAGACACATTACTTTCTTTCCCCCACATCATGTACCCAAATGGTGAATTTTGCTACATTTTTATAAATTTCTGCTCTACCTAGGCCTGGACCAATCAGGTATAGTGCAAATAAATGTGAGAAAGAGGGCACACCACCTCTGTATTCCTTGAGAATATCCTGGATAAGAGATGTATTCATGAATATATATATATTTAACATGCGAAGGAAAGGCTATCAAAAATATCATGAACTTCCTGACCTTACCACTGCATGCTTTCTTTGCTTCAGTCACTCTGCCCATTTCCCTCATACTCACACTCCTAACTCATTGTTTTGTCACTCACAGTGTTGTGAAGAGATTCTGGTCACTTCCATTGAGGCCCTATTACTTACCAGTAATCTTCAATACTCCCGGTCCCGTTGTCCTCATCCCATTCATTACTGATTGAGATATATCTATTTCGTAGACAGAAAAAAAGAACAGAAGAAAAACTGGAACCCAAACCCACCCACTCCCAACAGGAGTCTGTAAGGTTTACTTACCCACCATAAATTCTGAACTACCAAGCCCCACATATGAAGGCTGGCCGCCTGGGAGGGAGGGAGGGTCGTTATGAATGGGATGAGGACAACAGGACCATAAGTAATGAAGATTACCGGTACGTAATAGGGTATTACCCCCAGGTCCCTCCTGTCCTTGTTCCAATCATTACTGATTGAGATTACCCAAGCCAGGAACCTGGCATTCATATAGAATGTAAATACCAAATGACATCACACAAGGCAATATCGCCCAGAGGTGATGTATCAACACAGGCCAAAACACCATGCAGGAGTGCACAGACGGCAATATCCAAATCAAATAAAAAAAGGGAATGAACACCCAACACATGCAGGGCAAAAAGCCATACACAGGAAGAAGAAGATGCCCAAACAGTTACTTGGATGAGAATTGAAAAGGACGCTCAACCCAATTGTAAGACCTCCTCTCCTCCTGCAGAGACCAACAAGCCTGCAAAGAGCTGTTCCCCAATGTGGTAAGGACCACAGGAGGATCGGGTTGTAACGGTACCCCCAGGACCGTCCACCAGTGCAGATCTGGTATGATAACTGGAACTAACAGAACCTGCTAGTCGAGGTCCCAAGAGACTGGATTCCAATCAGCTAGCAGATGGATCCACAGAGGCCAGAGATAGAAGCAGGCCCAGGGAACTGTGAATACAGCTGCCACCATGAAACCCAGAAGCCTCAACCACAGTCAAACCTGAAAAGAAGCACCCCCATCACCTTCACACCAGGGACCTCAAGACCATAACCCTGGGGACTGACAAGAACACCCTGTTCAGATCAGTGTGAAATCAGGCCCGATAAATGTCATGTCATGAGACTGAATCAGCTGACACTTTTGAAGGTTCAGCAGGAACCCATGATCCACCAGGACTGAGCAAACCACCAGTAGATCATGAAGAAGCTGCTCCCGAGATGGAGCATGGAACAGCCAATCGTCATTATAAGGATACAGGTCGATGCCATGGAGATGCAATGAAGCCACCAATGGAGCCACCACCTTGGTGAAAACATTTGGGGGAGACCAAAGGCAAAAGGGCAGGACACAAAACTAATAATGACTGCCTTGAATGCTGAATCTGAGATACTGCTGGTAGTGGGGATGGATTTTAATGTGCAGATCCAGAGTGCACGTCAGAAGATTCCTGGGCACCAACAGGATCACCCTCTGGAGGGTCTCCATCTTGAAGGGCAGGTGAATGACAAACTTGTTCAGTGCCTTTAAGTCCAACAGCAGCCGAATGCCCCCGTAAACTTGGCCAGTAGGAAGATTATGTAGTAAAAACCCCTGTCTCTCTCCATCGGCTGGACTTCCAGAATGACCACCTTCTACAGCAGCAAGCAAATCCCCTCAGACAATGCTGCCCTCTTCTCCAGCGTAGAGGGCTAAGGAGTCGGACGAACCCCGGTATCTGAAGGAATCACTGCAAACTCCATCCGTCAACCCTGCTTTACAATGACCAGCACCCATGCATCTGAAAAAGATGTTTCCCAGGCCTGAAGAAAGTGCTGATGCTATTCACAGACCACAAATTCCTGTGCCCCTATCATACAGTCAGGAAAGAGGATTCGGCAGCGAGACTTGGCTTTCCTGTCCCTCCCTCTGCCAGAAGGAAATCTGCCCTGTTCACGGGTATACTGCCGCCAAGATGGCTGACGAAAGGGAGTCTTCGCTTTTGAAAAACGCTTATCAGATCACACAAAGGTCTCGTTTAACCCCTACTGATGCCTGGAGCCAGAGCTGGTGTTAACTGGGGGGTGTTCTTTTGAAGTTACCTCCACATCAAAGACATTTTGAGTATAGGTACAGGGGCTCTGCCCCCATACTTTTTATGCGCTGCGTGGAACTTGTTACCAGATGCTGCTGCCTCTACAGACTGCACCTTACCACAAGGAACTGTTATACTGCCAGTAGTAACCAACCCAATACCACCTATACGTAATGCAACATAAGGGATGTCATTTTAAATATTGACTTTGTTAAGGGGTCATCTCATCAATAAATTAAAGTCAGGCCTATGAGCTTTGTCACTAGGTCAGAAAGGCAGAACCTATTAGCTTTGTCAAGCAGTCACCACTTTAATAATTCCATCAGATGTGATAAATTGTCTTTAAAACTAATGGAATCAATAACCATAATCCAATGTATTCATTATCAATACACACATTTCAATGTTCACTAAGAATCATTTCCACTAGGGTATTTTAAATAAAGCAGTGCTATTCAGAACAAACATGAGCATGTGTTTGAGTCTTTCTTTCACATGCTTCTGGCCACAAAATGCAGGCATAGAACCAACCACAAGTTGTCCCTGCACTTCAGCTATAGTGCATATAGCTCCAGCTCAGAGTGCTTTATGGAAACCTGTCATGGGGTCTTGTATGCAATGGCCCAGGATCTTTAGGATTCAAATGTTTTATTTGCTTCTGGGCTCAGCTGCACTCTATGCAGTCCCTCCACCCAACACATATGTTATACATTGGTATTATTAATAGTGCACAATATGCACTACGAAGCCTATGCAGAGCATTATCCACTGTAGGAACACGTCATTATGAAATTTTTAGATGTTCCACTTTTGAATACCAGGCACCTTACCTTGGGAGTTACAAGGCCTACTTAGGGGTTATTTAATATTTAAAAGAAGGGTATCTTACTGTGAAGAAAGTTTTTTGACAGGTTTGCATGCAGTTTTAAATGCTACAGTAGTCAGGCTACACAGGTAGGACTGAATCAATTTTTCTTGGCACCCTGGTGAATGGCAGAATTGGTGCTAACATCGACAGGTGACATTTATCTTTTTATGCGAGTAGCGTATTTTCCTAGACAAGCCTTAAATATGCTAACTGGAGATTAGCAAATCTTACCCTGTTTTAGGAGTCAGAGCACATTCACTGGGGCTGGAAAGCAGTAGCTTAGTCCACAGAGTAAAAAAACTAGGTGCATCAGTCCACATAAATGGGGACTGGGATGACCATCCAAAAACCGACACTTTTTCACAAATAGCAAATGTGGCATTCCCCCCACCTATATGCGCTTCCTCCAATGTTTGTAAGACTGGAGTTAGAATAGTAAATATTCCTCCTGTTATATGCATTTACACCTATGTTTGTATGACTGCCGTTAAAAATAAAAATTAGGTTCCTCCTCAGGTATATATTACCTACTGGCGGTCGCCAGTAGGTAATTATTGTTAGGACCTAGTTTCCATAGGAAGAGTTTTTTTTCATTTGCCAATAACTTTGGTGTCATTTGTTGAATCTTCACAAACTTTTCAAAACTAGTTTGCACTCACTTCAGCTGCTGTCTTGAAAGTTTTGGAGTGAACCGTCAAGCTGGGCCCAAGAAAAAGGAGGGGTCCCAAAACACTTTTTTCCCATGTTAATTTCCATAGGAAACTTTAGCCACAGCTACAGCCCAAACTGCTGAATGGAATTACACTAAATTTGTCAGGAACGTAGCTGTTGGTCCAGAAAGCACTCTTTTTGTTAAATTGTGTAAATCCCTTCAGCAGTTTCAGAGCTATTTAAAGGTTTTTCAGATATACAATAGAGGACACAGAGGATCTGTGACTCCTCCTGAGATCTTGTGCTGAGATCTGGTTGGCTGCCAACACTTCAAAGCAGGAAGAGTAGGCAGCCATCGTGTGACTCGGTTGATCCGAGTGACAGGAAAAAACTTTTTTTTTAAACGAAAAGGGGGCAGGGTAGAAACACCCTGACCCCCTAGGCCTCTTGTGGGGGTGGGGGTGGGGGTGGGGAAGGTCCCACAAGGACCCCCCAGGGCCAAAACAACACCCACGACTCCCACCAAAAATATATATTTTTAAATGAAGTACTGGCTCCGGTGCTGCATTTCAAATTGGCCCTGGGGCATTGGATAAATAAAGGAGGGGATGCACGAGCACCCCCTCCTGGATCTTATTATGCCCTGGGGACCACCACCTCCCCAGGGCAATATGTGAAGTTTATGCGGGGGCCCGCGTTCCCCCCTTCAGGCCAAGGGACCACCACCTCACTGGAGCAAAATACAACATTAATGCAGCCCCGGGGACTGTCACCTCCCCAGGGCTAAAATGAAGTTAGTGCTGGGGGCTTGTGGGGCATCCCCGCAGCCCCGAGGACAGCCACCTCCCTGGAACAACTCTTTATAATTAAAGACGGGGGCCGTGTGGCTACCCCTACTGGAGTCATAGATGGCCTTGCGGACCGCCACCTTCCAGGCCCGGCTCTTGCTATGTCCTGGGGTACCCACCCCCGGAACATATCTGTTTGCTATGGCTTGGTGGGAGCTTTACTGCTCCCACCAATTCATAGCAAACTGTGCTCGCTTTCAGCAAATGAGGGAATGGAAAAGGCTCTTTCTTGCTGAAAGTGAGCACAATTGCTTTGACAGAGAGGAAGCTGCATGTTAGCAGGTCCCTATTGGTGAAAGCAATGCCAGCTCCCACAAGAGGCGGGGAGCCACAGGGACTGCGGGGGCCTTGAGGCTCCCCTGTGGTCCCCAACAGAGTGTGTGCCCTGGATGGGACCTGGGCAACCAAAAGTGAGGCTGAGCCCTGGGGACGGGGTCCCGGGGCCAAAATCGGCCCAGGAGCGGGACCACTCGGCTCTCCTCCCTCAAAGAAAAACAAGCCCCTCCCTTAAAGTTAAAAAGAAAAGGCCAGGCACCAGGGGATGGGGTCCCTGGGGTCAAAAGTGGCCAGGGAAACAGACCGGTAAGTCGTTGGAGGCCATGCCCCTTTTCTCCACCACTCTGTAAACGCACCTCCTGGCACTGCGCTGCTTGGAGGATGAAGTCCCCTTGGATGCTGAGGGTCCTTGGGGGCCAACAAACTCTCCTGTTACCTCCGGTAAGTCTCACAGAGCATGATTGCTGAGGGGACTTCAGAGGCTACTCCCCCCTTCTCCACCACTCTGCAAATATGCCTCCTGGCACACTGCTAGTTGTGAGAGGAAGTCCCATTGGATACAGAGGGTCCTTGGGGGCCAACAAGCCCTCCTGTTACCTCCAGAAAGTCCCACAAAGCCTGATGCTGAGAGGACTTCAGAGGCCACGTTCCCTTTCTCCACCACTCTGCAAATGCACCTCCTGCCACACCGCAGGTTGGGGGATGAAGTCCCCTTCACTCTAGAGGATCATTGGGGGCCAATAAGCCCTCCTGTTACCTCCAGTAAATCTCACAGCGGGATTACGGAAAGGTCTTCGGAGGCCACGCCTCATTTCTCCACCACTCTGCAAACACGCCTCCTCGTGCACTACTGGTTGGGGGATTAAGCCCTCTTGGAAGCTGAGGGCCTTTAGGGGTCGAGAAGCCCTCCTGTTACCTCTAGTAAGTGCGACACAGCGGGTTTCATGAGACCTGGTCGGAGGCCCCTCCCCCTTTGTCCACCACTCCATAAACGGGCCTACCACTTAAAAAACATAGAAATTCAATGAAAAAAACCAAAGGTTACAGGGACGTTATAGTTAGGAAATAGAATTTAAAAAACCTTAGAAATTCACTGAAAAAACAAAGGTTACAGGGACGCTATAGTTAGGCTGACATTTGACTCGTACAAAATCAGAGAAATTCAGCAGTTATAGTTAGCTGAGCTAACTATAACTTACGCCCCACAATGCACTGCTTATGACCTCACATATTACATCACTCATTACATGGTCATTGACATCACTGATGACATCTCAAATGACATTACTGATGACATCACACTATTAGACCTACTAAAGATGCCCAAAAAAAGGTGCTGATGCGCTCCCCCAAGTAGTTCCACTAGAGTTCACTAAATAGGAAAGCATCCAGCCCCCCAGCATGAGTCAAGATCTGCGTTCGGGCAAGCTTTATTGCAAGATATTTCTATGAACTCTCCGGAGCAGTCAACATTGTTTCGGGGGGATTGACAGTCTCATGCCCTATGCTTTCATGCACAGGCCCTGTCAGAGAGAGGAGAGTGACCCCATCACACCCCTGCATGTCCACCGCTTCCTTCATCTGCATGGTTCCATCCTCCTGAAACATAATTCTGTGAGTGTCCAGATGCCCAGCCGCCGTCAGTCCTTTGCGGGGAAGGCCCCCTCTAGAGCTACACACAGACCCCTCACTTGTCTCCCTGTGGACACGCTCTCTCTTCCAACTCACAAGTTATATTGTAGTCATCTTAGCCATTTGCGGCTTAAGCTGTAGGCATCCCCCTGAAAGCTTTCAGTGTTACCCTTTGCCTCCGTCACCTTGTCAGCCACTTTTCTCATGTTAACTCTGAATAAGTTGACGTCAATCTTATGCTGTAGTGCCGTGCGGAAACCCTATATTGAAGCCATCAGGTCAGCATGTGAGGGGTCCACCATCCCCTCAGAGGAGGCGCTCCTGGACTCCACACCTACCTGCCTGGTGGTCCGCTGAGATGCCTTCCTTGGTGTAGTATATTGAGTGCTAATGTTAGTGGCATATAAGCGAGTGGCCTTGTCCTTACCCATTGTGCTCAGAGCCCCGCAGCTGCAAATGCGCCCCCACAAAACTGCAATTCTTGCCCAAAAAGAATCGGTCCCTGAGGATCTCTGGCTCCAGCCAGCTTCGGTAATCTGAATAAGACCCCTAAGGCTGTGCTACGATGCTCTCCCAATCCATGAACACCTGTGGAGCTCATAAAGGTCTATTCCAGCAAGAGGCTTAGAGTTCTCTAATTTTCCAGGGCCACTCAGCCTGCTTCTTCAACTGGGAACATATCAGGCCACCACCTCATTGACTTCAACCCCTGCACAGCCCTGTTTCCAGCAGGAGCCCCATGGGTCCAGGCTAGGCCACCCCCCACAGGCCTATACCCCTGCAAGGAGCCTGAAGTATCTCAGGCCAGCTGTTCTTCCACCCTCAAGGGAAGGCTGTTAACACTCAGCGAATCTGCAGCAACATCCGAGGCTCACCAAACTTCACTCCTCCAGACCCTGTCAGTCAGGGGTATCCCCAGGCCATGTAAGTGGCCAAGGTCTGTTGCTCCCACCATGTGTCACCAGCTCAGATGCTCTCTACAGTGCCAGCCGTTCAGTCTCTCACCATGGGTGGAGGGGCAAGGGATTCATCCGTGCAACCTCCCCTCTAGGCCCCCTGCAGGTATCCCAAGCAAGATCTACCCAGCCGCTGCGCTCACAAGCAGAAGTCTGCGAGCCCCTGGTACCACCTTGGAGATCCAGCAGCAGCACAGCAGCACTCCACCTCATTAGCCCAATTCCCCCTTTCAGCCTCTGCAGACACCAGCCACTGCAAGCTCCGCCCGGCCGGTCTGCGAAGGGGACTCACCTCTTTAGGGACGCACCACGACAGACCCGACTTGACTCGCCTCAGCTCCAGTGTTTCCTCGGCAGCCTTCGGGGGCAGGCCGCTCACCCCAGTCCTCCAATGCAGCCATGAGATCTGCAGTGCCAGCAGGAATCAGCGCCAGGTTGCACTGTCATGTGTTGCCTGCATGGCCCATTGTAATTCTACCCATATTAGCCTAGTTGTGCACGTTGTAGGCCGCATTTCTTTTGCACACATTACTACATAAACACACTCGCTGTATTTTCACACCGAACCTGCATATGTTTTCGTGTTCTGTTCTTTTCTTGGGATTTTGTCTGAACACCATAGATAAGGTCAAACAACAATGCCCCTTTTTACTCTATCTGGTCAGGCACTAGCACCTAGACATAACACAGGAATGCAGCTGTGGTTTGTGGGCAAACATGTATTGTCATATAAATGAGGGCAGGTGTTCAAAAAGCACACACTGAGCGAAGGTCCTGAGGCAAGATTATTGCGTCAACTGAGATGTAGAACATCCATCTATCTTTGCTAAGGTACAGGGTCTGCCATGAATCCCAGAAACATTTGAAATATAATCATTTAGCTTCAGTAGGAAGAAGAGGGGGAGGTAGGCTAATCTGTTTTATAACATGACAGGGCTTTTTATGGAATATGGGTTGTTAACCATGCTAGAGATATTTTTGCTATCTAATTGTTCTCTTAATGTGGCACAAATGCTGCATCTTAGAGCATGATAGTTTAAATAAATATTCTAATTGTCCTTTGTGTCTCTTGTTTAAATTATTGTGGACAAGTACGAGTGAGAGAGCAAAAGGGTGAGTCCTGTTACCGCGATCCCTTGGAGGATCAAGAGTGTAGTGTAGAGTTGCCAACTCACTTGCTTCCCTGGAAAGGTTAGGAGGGCAAGTGAGGCACTTTAGCTTGTCAGGCTCAGACTCATTATACTGGGGGAGCATGGTGACTCAGTCCCTACATGCCAATGTTCTATGGTCCTAAGCATACGTCTGTTCCTGAGCAGAATCCCTGCAACAGCACGCTGCCTCAGGTTTTTACAGGGCTCTGCTGGGTCGCTAATTATGGGGCCACTACAGTCCCCAACGGGCTCAAATTCATCCCCCTCAATAGCCAGGAGATTTTAGCAAAGCAGTCATTTAAGCCTTGTCTGAGGACTTAGTGGACTAATGCGCCCACTGCAGAGGCCTGTGTTTGACCTCTTTTCACAGATTCAAATCCTGGTGGGCCCACTCAGCCTTTCATCATTTTGAGTTTAATAAAATAAGTATCATTGAGTTGGGTAACAATAAACATCTAGTATTGAGCGCCAAGATACCCTTCTGGGTGAACGTGCACTTTACAAACATATATGTTTAGTGCTATAGTTTAGATTGAAATGGATCCTTGCATCAATTTTTATGTATTTCATTTCTTTATTTAATTTTATCTCCTCTTCCTCAACAATGTGCTGCATCCCTTTGACTATTGACCTCTCTTATTGCATGTGGCAGTCTTTCCCAAACGTTTGGAGGCCTGGGAACTCAATTCCACCCTAGGGGTATTCCAAAAAACACTACCCATGTGTCTTCAATTAGTAATAGACTTATTTTTTTGTAGATCAGTTTTTTACATGCTATCATTTTTCGCATACCCTCCAATCAGGTTTGCAAGGTCGGGATTGTGGCTTTTTCCATAGTGGAGGGACATCCAGCTTTGCTGTCGCCAAGGCCATGGCTCCCACCTTTTTGTGCGAAAAGGCATTGGGTGTTAGTCTGAGGTATTGTGCAGTCCTGCGACCCTAGCAGTGGGGTCTGTCTTCACATTTAGTTGCAGTTGTAAAGCATTCCAAATTTGTCACCGGTGTTGTCTTGTTTGTAACTCTCACAGAGTATGAAGTATGTCAGCATTCCTATTTCCACATGTCCAAGAGGCAGAGTCCCCGTTTATTTTGGTTTTAAGCAATTTTACAGATGTCCAACTACAGCAGTGGAGTATCTTAACATAGCTCTATTTCAGTCGGGCCTCCCTCAAACCGCTTCCCTCAACCCCCTGTTGTGTTTTTCCACTACCATCTCCCAGTCCACTTCCTGAAAATTGGGTTTGGAATCATGTTTCCCACCATCTCTGAATTATGTTTCCCATCATCTCTGAATCATCTTTCCCGCCATATTTCTGTGGTCTCAAGTGAGAAAAAGCAATCAATCAGGGTGGAGTATATGCCTGAAATTGTCCCTCTGTACTCTTTTCATATGTGTAGGTATCATACAATCAAGGACTGTGGATGATTCATGGGCTAGGTCCCTAATATTGCCCTCAGGGAGAGAGTGGAATGACATTATCTTGCCATCTTGGGGCATGTCCACTATGTGTATCATTTTGTGTGCCTTCCAAATGGCCCAACAAATCCCAACCCCACCTATCTGAAGTGCACTAGCCATAGTTATGCTTTTAAATGTAAAAGACCAGTTT
This sequence comes from Triturus cristatus, assembly GCF_964204655.1. Taxonomy (NCBI): domain Eukaryota; kingdom Metazoa; phylum Chordata; class Amphibia; order Caudata; family Salamandridae; genus Triturus; species Triturus cristatus. The sequence continues at coordinate 1,689,631,778 of NC_140589.1, forward strand.
ATGTGCCATTTGCAATGCGTGTCAAGAGGATTGAATCATAGAGTTTGTTTGCATAGGAGATGGATGCTAACATGTGCAATAAATGGCCAGTTCCTTATTGGTATTAAGTATGTGTCTTTACAGGTATACCCAGAAGGCATTTCATGATGAGTTTTGAGCATGTATTCTGAGTGTACCAGTTGATTTGCCAACCAATAGCATTTCATGTGTGATGATTGCAAACCCCCCGAATTTGTGGTTGACTGTGGTTTTGACCTTTTCAGTCTGGATTTCTCTTAATCCCAACTGAAGGTGGCAATATCCTTTTCCTTCGTGAAGGTGTATTTGGAGATCAATAGAGCAGGATTCCAAAGAAATAATTAATTCCCGGGCAATTGTGATTTTAAAAATGTTTACTTTACCCCATAGTGACAGTTGCAAATCATCATTCTACCTCTTAAAGTCTGATTTTGTTTTCTGTAACAATAGCGATATATTGTCCTGAACCATGTTTGTAAGTCCCTAATTTCTGAGTATAGGTATTTCAGTGGTGAGTGTTTCCATGTAAATTGCAGGGAGCCTAAGGAAGCCTGTATCGTGTTCGGGTTAATTGGTAGGACTTCACATTCGGACCAATTAATTCGATATCCCAAACAACTGAAAACAATTTCATCAAGACAATGGGGCGGGTCTGGAGGTTGGATACCGAAGGTATGGGGTGTTCGATAATGTCAACAAGACATCATCTGCATAGTCTATTGCTTTATGCCCCCCCTACTACCATCATTAACCCTGTAATGTGATTGGGGGCATAGCCAAGCCAGCCAAGATGACAGACGTTAACTTCTAGAGCTTCGTCCGCCAGCCCACAGATCGACAATCATCCTGGCCTGGGGAGGTTAGTGACGATTGCCGGGAGAACAAGCACACGGGCGTAAGGCTGAGACCTACTGCTCCTGGCAGCAGCCCCCACTGGGGATCTGTTGCGGGCAAGCCTGGTGTCGACGTGACTCTGTTAGCGACTGAGCTGCATGGTCTAGGCTGGAACTGCGGGTTAAGGGGCTGCACAGTGGGGATACCCTGCCCTAGTATGGAGTAACTGTTGTGGCTGACTAAGGGGCAGTCACGGCCGGCATGACTCGTGAGTGGGGTTTGTGCGAGTTCACGGGGGAGGCGGGACGGGTTTAATTAAAATTTAAAAAATTGAGCTACCCGTTCCCGCGCTGCCTCACATCCTGGTCGGATCCTGCGTTTTTCTACTGTTCTCCTGAACAGGAAGCAGCCACAGGCAGCCTCCCTCCCCCCCCCAAGCCAATCACAACGCTGCAATGGCAGCGTTGTGATTGGTGGGGACGGCGCCCAGCCAGGCGCCTATGGGGAGGCCATTTTCTCTATGTAGGCGGCATGCAGCCTACATAGAGAAAAGGCTGAGTGCAGTCAGGGCCCACAGCATTGGGCAAGCCACTCCCCCCGACCCGCCCACCCTCCCGCCCCCAACCAGGTATCTCCTTCTGCTTTTTTGCAGTGCGAGAAGCAGAAACATAAAAAGATAAGAAAGCAGTGGGGCGACGCTCCTACACCCTAATGGAGGAGCCACCCCTGCTAAACGGGGGACGTGCTGAACCACCCCCATCATCCGCACTACCGGAGCCCACAACACTGTCCGTGATGTGGTCCTGCGGGGTTTGGAGAGGCCCAAAGATGACCAGGAGAGCTGCGGCAGCTTCGGAGGCCGTGCACCTGCTCCTTACCCGCCACACCCATCTCCCACGCACTTCTTCCTAACCTGATCCATAAATCTCCCTGCCCCTGCATCCAAATTGGGACTTGCAGGGGTGGGGGGCCTTTGCCTCCTGTGCAGGATGGTGCCATCAACTGCAGGGGGCCTTTCATAATCCTGCCATGATCGGCAAGGCCTCCTCCCCCTCTCCTCTTCCTGGACTCTGACTAGAAGGCCTCCCCCTACACAGACCTCAGAATTCAGATCTGGAATGAGTGTGGGAGGGGGTGCTCCCCTCCACCAACCCGGGGGCAGACAAATTGAGCACCTCTCCAGAAGCCTGCCTGAAGTGGGTAAGGCCCCTCCACATCAGTGCCACTACCGGAGAGCGTGGTGGGTAGGCCTGGGCCAAAATTCCGTTCCGTTCGCGGAAATTGCGATATTTTGGCATTTTCGCGTTCCGCGGAAAGCGCGAAAATGTCAAAATATCCGCATTCCGCAGCTTAGCGATAATTTTTTTCTTGCTCGCGCTGTAAAACAATACATTCTCGCACGCGCGCGATCGCCTTACCTGAATCCCTGCATTCTCCGACAAGTTTTCTTGACCCGGTCGCGTTCTCCACGTGATGTTGGATTTTGGTAGCCATTTTGCGCTGTCTCGCGAGAGTTCGCGGCCGCATTAAAGTCATTTTTCACGCGATCACGTCATTTGTCGCGCGATCACGTCTTTCTTCTCGCGATCATGCACCGCGCGAGTATGAGAAGATTGAGATCTCGAACATGTCATTCTACATCGCGAGCCAGAGGATGAGGACGCGGGCACGTGAAATCGAACGCGAACAGGAGAAAGAGACCGCGAACACGTCATATCCAACGCGACAGGGACAAAGAAGAGAACGCGAGCATATCGTTTTCGACACGCCGGCGGAAGTAATGTGAAGCTCGAGAACTCAACAACGTAAAATTTACAATTTGGAGAGGAATATCGGCTCTAGCAGCATGAAACCATCTGCAAATACTGATTTTGGATGAAAAGAACTCCTTACATTCACATTTGGCTTTCCTTTTTTGTGCAAGGAGTCATTTTTTTACAAGGTGGAGAGAGGGAGGAAGTGACACAGAATCTCCAACTTCCTGTTCCTGTCCAGCAGGCTCCTCCCAGTGCTTTGTCCATCTCCTGCTCATTCTGCCTTTGGATTTGGAGCTGGAAAGATCACTCTTTTTGTCTGCTGCATCATTGCAATTGGATTTCAGGATTTTTGGAATAGGATATTTTACAAGTAAGTGGTTGTTGTGTTTGATTGTGGGCATTGCAGTTGTTGTGTAACTACAATTTATTTTTGATAATTAATTAATTATCATCATTCCTTTTTTTAAATTTTTTTTAAAAATGTTGTGGGTTGTAGTAGTAGGCCCGAGCTAGCCATGGGCATGGCCTCATTGGTGTGTGTGTGCATGATGAAGCAACTGTTCCTTTTGTTTTTTGAATATATTTCATTTTCAAGCACATTTAGGGCATGGATGGCATTGGATTGAGTTGGGGAAGTGTGTTTTTTGGGGTGGCCTTGCTGATGTTGTTGGGCCTGGCCATGTGGCTGGTGGCCATTTTGAGGCCTAGGCCTGCAAGCTTGCCTGGCCTTGTCTGCCAACAGGCCTGCTTTCATCCACTGCTACCAGAGCAGGTAGCCACAGCTTTAGTAATCTACTGTTTTCTGTGTGCTCTGTTGAATTTAGACATCATTTAGGGCATGGATGGCATTGGATTGAGTTGGGGAAGTGTGTTTTTTGGAGTGGCCTTGCTGATGTTGTTGGGCCTGGCCATGTGGCTGGTGGCCATTTTGAGGCCTAGGCCTGCAAGCTTGCCTGGCCTTGTCTGCCAACAGGCCTGCTTTCATCCACTGCTACCAGAGCAGGTAGCCACAGCTTTAGTAATCTACTGTTTTCTGTGTGCTCTGTTGAATTTAGACATCATTTAGGGCATGGATGGCATTGGATTGAGTTGGGAAAGTGTGTTTTTTGGGGTGGCCTTGCTGATGTTGTTGGGCCTGGCCATGTGGCTGGTGGCCATTTTGAGGCCTAGGCCTGCAAGCTTGCCTGGCCTTGTCTGCCAACAGGCCTGCTTTCATCCACTGCTACCAGAGCAGGTAGCCACAGCTTTAGTAATCTACTGTTTTCTGTGTGCTCTGTTGAATTTAGACATCATTTAGGGCATGGATGGCATTGGATTGAGTTGGGGAAGTGTGTTTTTTGGGGTGGCCTTGCTGATGTTGTTGGGCCTGGCCATGTGGCTGGTGGCCATTTTGAGGCCTAGGCCTGCAAGCTTGCCTGGCCTTGTCTGCCAACAGGCCTGCTTTCATCCACTGCTACCAGAGCAGGTAGCCACAGCTTTAGTAATCTACTGTTTTCTGTTTGCTCTGTTGAATTTAGACATCATTTAGGGCGTGGATGGCATTGGATTGAGTTGGGGAAGTGTGTTTTTTGGGGTGGCCTTGCTGATGTTGTTGGGCCTGGCCATGTGGCTGGTGGCCATTTTGAGGCCTAGGCCTGCAAGCTTGCCTGGCCTTGTCTGCCAACAGGCCTGCTTCCATCCACTGCTACCAGAGCAGGTAGCCACAGCTTTAGTAATCTACTGTTTTCTGTGTGCTCTGTTGAATTTAGACATCATTTAGGGCATGGATGGCATTGGATTGAGTTGGGGAAGTGTGTTTTTTGGGGTGGCCTTGCTGATGTTGTTGGGCCTGGCCATGTGGCTGGTGGCCATTTTGAGGCCTAGGCCTGCAAGCTTGCCTGGCCTTGTCTGCCAACAGGCCTGCTTTCATCCACTGCTACCAGAGCAGGTAGCCACAGCTTTAGTAATCTACTGTTTTCTGTGTGCTCTGTTGAATTTAGACATCATTTAGGGCATGGATGGCATTGGATTGAGTTGGGGAAGTGTGTTTTTTGGGGTGGCCTTGCTGATGTTGTTGGGCCTGGCCATGTGGCTGGTGGCCATTTTGAGGCCTAGGCCTGCAAGCTTGCCTGGCCTTGTCTGCCAACAGGCCTGCTTTCATCCACTGCTACCAGAGCAGGTAGCCACAGCTTTAGTAATCTACTGTTTTCTGTTTGTTCTGTTGAATTTAGACATCATTTAGGGCATGGATGGCATTGGATTGAGTTGGGGAAGTGTGTTTTTTGGGGTGGCCTTGCTGATGTTGTTGGGCCTGGCCATGTGGCTGGTGGCCATTTTGAGGCCTAGGCCTACAAGCTTGCCTGGCCTTGTCTGCCAACAGGCCTGCTTTTTCATCCCCTAGGATCAGAGCAGGTAGCCACAGCTTTATTGATCAAGTGTTTTCTATGTGATCTGTTGAATTTTTAGACATCACCTTCCTGAGAGTGTAGTGTGTGGCTGTACACAGTACTAGTAGTATAACATAGCTCTAGTTAAAAAAAAGTCATAAATGGCTAGACTATCTTTTGTTTGCACTAGTACAGTACTAAGTAACTGAACCACAAAAACAAATGCAACATTTCACTGATGTTCTTCTCCTGTCTTCTTTGCTTTTAGGTGCACAAAAGACAGAGTAGGAGGTGTCATCGGCATCACCTGGCTACCCGTTGTACTGCCAGCCAGACAGAAGTCCTGCTGCGCATCACGCCCACGTGTGACCAGAACTTGTTGTGCATCTGCCTCCTGCCTGACATCGGAAGAAGATGGCCCCAAAGAAAGGTACCAGGTCCAGTACCAAGAAAGTTGCTGGTGAGAAGAAGGAACAGAAAAAGGAAGTGCCATTAACCACGACTGGTGGTGTGCCGGCCAAGGTTTTTTTTGGCACCAAAGCGTTGTCCGGGAACCAAGCTGGGAGCAGCACAGCGGTCCAGCAACCCCACCAACCTAGGCCCAAGGGCTTTACTGTCGCAGAGGTAGCCAGTCTAGTAACGGGCAGCGATGTTGAAGAAATGTCATTACCGCAAAGTAGTACACAATCAAGTTCAACGCAGGCGCAAACTCAGCAGATCAGTGTCAAGCCGCCGCAACCAGAACAGCAGCAGCCGCCGCAACCAGAACAGCAGCAGCCGCCGCAACCAGAACAGCAGCAGCCGCCGCAACCAGAACAGCAGCAGCCGCCGCAACCAGAACAGCAGCAGCCGCCGCAACAGCCCACCATAGTAGTTGTTGCTCCTGACGTAGGGGCATTTCAGGAAATCGAGCTTCCTGCAGACAAAGTGGAGCGAAGTCAAACCACTGTTTCAGAAGATCAATTGTCTTCCAGACCACCAGCAAGGAAAAGGAGGCTTAGTCCATCATCTTCTTCTTCAAGCCCCGCTTCTGATGATCGTGATGACACTTGGGTCCCACCAGCTCGGTCTGAGAGTGAAGTACGCCACAAGACATTGCTTCTGAAAAGTAAGGTCCCAGAAAAACTTAGAGTTATGGAGGTAGATGTAGAAGAGGGGGGTGATGATGTTGATGAAGACGAGCCAGTCATCACGCACATTACTCCCGCCCCAAAGGGATTGGAGACCGACATTCTCACCCTATCCAGAAAGGCTGCTACTGAGCGGGATGTAGCACGGATCTCACCAACACAGGTTACACCACCACTACCTCCAGCTGCCATATTTTGCAAGGCCCGGCAGGGACCTACATCCAGCTCAACCATCTCAGTAGGAAGTGGTAGTAAAAGTCACAGTGTAGGTGGACAGGGTCACATATTTTCAAGCACCCCCTCAAGTTCATCTGGTGTTGAAAGTGGCACATCCAGCAGTGCCGGAAAGTTCTCCTCCCCAGTTTGGGACTTCTTTTCTGTTAGCGCCAAGGAGGAGAACGTTGCTATATGCGCAATTTGTCGGCAAGGTGTTCGGCGTGGTAAACTTGGTACAAACTATGGTACCGGAGGACAAGCAAGTCATCTAAAAATACACCACAATATCGTGTGGGAGGATCACCTACGTAAGTTAAAAGAAAGTAGGAAAACTAAACCCTTTGAAGTTGGTCAGGAATCAGGGAGCGATATTATTGTGGTGGCAGGTGAAGAACAGGGAGGCATTTCTAGCCCTGTCTCCAGTAGTGCAGTCACTGCAGTGGTAACGCCCACATCCTCCTCAGTAACATCAGAGTGGCACCGCAGTAAGAGCCATACTCAGAGTGTGGGTGAGACACCAAGGCGACCGGCGAGTACCTCAATGAGACAATCTGTGTCGTTGAGCCTTAGTGGGTTAATGAAAACAGCACCACTAAGGAAAGTAAGCCAGCCTACCATTGACAGCATGTTTAGGTTGGAGGGGCAGTTCCAACGCAACCACCCAACAGCACGATTGTACAATGCGAAGCTGGCTAAAATGTTAGCGCTGGACCTTCTTCCTTTTTCATTTGTGGATGGGGTGGGTTTCCTTGAATTTGTGTCTGCCATCTGCCCGAAATGGAAAGTTCCCAGCTGGTCCTATTTCGCAAGAATTGCTGTTCCGGCACTACATCATGATGTGCTGGAATTGGTTGGTCACGGTTTGCAGCAGAGTGCTGTGCACAATATCCACCTGACAACAGACATGTGGACCAGTTGCCAAGCCACAGATTACATGTGCATCACTGCACACTGGATCTCTTTTGTGGGGGTTAGAGATCAACTATCTGCACGAGGTGTTGTTGACACAGCTGCGATTTTTGAAGGTACTCGGAAACATGCAACTGTAGCCATGTTCGCCATGGAGAAATCTCATACGGCTGAAAACATTTTAGAAGAGTTTCGCACCAAGGTTTTGGAATGGCTGCGGCCCAGAGGGCTTGGTATTGGTTTTGTTGCCACAGACAATGGCAGTAATTTACTTAAGGCCATGGAACTTGGTTCCTATTTCAGGGTTCCGTGTTTGGCACACTGCATAAACATTATAGTGCAAGACTTTCTGAAAAAAGAACCCATAGTAAGCAATTTACTGGCCATCTGCCGAAAAATATGCACTCATTTCAGCCATTCTTTTAAAGCTCGGAAGCAGCTGAGGATCATCCAACGTGACCGTAGGATGCCAGTCAAGGCACTCATCCAGGAGGTGGCAACACGTTGGAACTCAACGTATTACATGCTTGATCGTCTGTACGAACAGCACAGGTCACTCAATGATTATGTCTGGTACAGAAGCAGTGATGCTAGTGTTAAAGGCATGACCCTTCAGAGGGAGCAATGGACCCTAATTCAATGCCTGACTGAGATGCTGTCTCCTTTTGAGGTCTTCACACGTGAAGTCAGCAAGGAGGATTGTACAATGGGCCAAGCTATCCCATTGTTGCAAATGCTAGAGCATGAGCTGAATAATGTGTCTGAATCCTACAAAGGTGTAGAGGACAGAAGGCAAGCCCATGACTTGGTGGAGAGCTTATCCAGGCGCTTATCAGAAAATGTAAGGATACAAAATAAAATTTTGTCACAAGAACATTACATTTGTGCCACAATTCTGGATCCACGTGCAAAATTAGGACTATTCCTTTCTTTTTCCGACAATGATGTTGCCCGCTACAAAAGTTGTATAGCTGAAGCAGCCATCAAGTTTGAAAACGAAGGGCTGCTAATTAAAAGCCCGCCACATCAACCCACAACAAGTACTGATACTGAAGCAGGCCATGCAGAATCAAGTGCAACTTCGTCGGCTGAGGGCAGTGCGGTTGGCTCACAATCGCAACACTCACCATCACCATCGACTACAAAAACAATAACTGGATCATTCGGCCGAGTACAATCATTATCAGATTGGTATGTAAAGATGGGCCTTAAGCACAGTGCTGATGCACAGAAAAAACAGCACAAAAGCTTACCAGCAGCAACCCTGAACATTGAGCGGATGGTCCAGGCCTATCTGGACGACCCAACAGAGGTGTACGTTGATCAAAACCCAGTGCAGTATTGGTATAGGAAAAGGTCTGAATGGCCACAGCTCAGCAGGCTGGCGATAAGCTATCTGGCTTGCCCTGTCGCAAGTGTCTCTTCCGAACGTGTTTTCAGTGCTGCTGGTTCCATTGTAACCTTGAGAAGGACCAGTCTATCTCCCAAAAACGTGGAGAGGTTAACAATGATCAAAATGAATCAGCACTTCATACCACCGAATTACACAATGCATGAATCAACAGAGGAAGATGAGGACAGCGGCTCAGGTGACGGAAGTATTGTGTCAGATGATTACCTACTACTGGAAGATCCCCCAGAGTTTGAGGACGAGCTATACTTCCCTGACAATTAGGCTCGCACTTACTGTCTTCCTCCCTTTTTTCCCCCTTTGTTTGTGTCTGTCGTTCCGGTTATAAACTTGTGAATCGCAACAAATGCATTATCACCGTCTTCTACTCTTCTAATTTAAGATACAAGTTTCAGGTGTCTGCCATTGGACACTACAGTCCTCAGAATCCAGCTCCTCCGCTCGATCATACTGCATCTCCTGCTCAATTCCATTTCCCTCATGAATGATGATTGGATGATGGTAACAACAAATTCAAACTTTCCTCGTCCTTCCAAAACAAGTGGACCATGAATCTGATGACTTCTATAGCTATCCTCCTTCAGAGCCGAGAGAGACTGGCCATTAACTGAAAATAAGATGCAACAGGTAATGATTGATGCCATGCATTGGCCGCAGAATTGCAGACTGAATGATGTAGATTTTGTTGTGTGTGTTGCGCATGAATGAATTGATGTAATTGTGCACTGCCCCTAATCAACATTCTACAGAACACACTAATTTTCCCCTTCTTGCAAACAAGAAATGTGTACTTCTCCTGCATCTTGGTGATACATTGCTTTTAATTCAATACAGGAAGGGGACTCACTCAATCTGCGCAATGCAAATGACTGTGACTTAACAGCACCGTCCATCATGATGATGGCGAAAGAGACGGCCTGCAGCGTTAACGAGATGAGATGCAACAGGTAATGATTGATGCCATGCATTGGCCGCAGAATGGCAGACTGAATGATGTAGATTTTGTGGTGGGTGTTGCGCATGAATTGATGTAATTGTGCACTGCCACTAATCAACTTTCTACAGAACACACTAGTAATTACTAATTTTCCCCTTCTGGCAAACAAGGAATGTGTACTTCTCCTGCATCTTGGTGATACATTGCTTTTAATTCAATACAGGAAGGGGACTCACTCAATCTGCGCAATGCAAAGGACTGTGACTTAACAGCACCGTCCATCATGATGATGGCGAAAGAGACGGCCTGCAGCGTTAACGAGATGAGATGCAACAGGTAATGATTGATGCCATGCATTGGCCGCAGAATGGCAGACTGAATGATGTAGATTTTGTGGTGTGTGTTGCGCATGAATTGATGTAATTGTGCACTGCCACTAATCAACTTTCTACAGAACACACTAGTAATTACTAATTTTCCCCTTCTGGCAAACAAGAAATGTGTACTTCTCCTGCATCTTGGTGATACATTGCTTTTAATTCAATACAGGAAGGGGACTCACTCAATCTGCGCAATGCAAATGACTGTGACTTAACAGCACCGTCCATCATGATGATGGCGAAAGAGACGGCCCGTTAACTTAAGATGAGAAGGAACAGGTAATGAATGATGACAATTAATGGCATGCATTGGACACCTGACTCTGAGCTATTGGTCTTTGTGTTTGCGTTGTTTGTTGTGCACAAAGTGATGTCAAAGTGTACTAGTGGTAATCTATCTTTCTGTACACAATAAAGAATGACTCAAGTCAGTAATATTTATATTTCTACTCTTGTTGTGTTATAAAAATTACACTTGTACTGCAGGCCGATCTCCAGTCAGTCAGTAGAAGTATCAGAGCTGATGATGAAGTCAGGAGGATGTTTCATGAGTGGCATAAAACGGAAAAGCCTAAAGGTAAACACGTCAACAACAACCACAGCACACCCAAATGTCTGTGTAGAAGTTGAATAGAGTGTAGCGGTGGGATGACTGCAGTGCATTGATTTTACTAACTTTAACTGTAAAATGCTATGTTTGGAATGGATAATGTGCTTTGCGTTTGTCCAACTCTTTGAGAGAAAAAAAAAGGACTCTAAAGTGTTAACGTAGGATGTGCTAATGGTAAGCACTGTGGGCCTGATCTCTCCTGTTACTGTTGAAGGTCTATGCTGGAAACAGACTACAGTAGAGATGATGTATATGCATACATGCCACCTCGGAAAGTGTTCTTGTTGCACTACACCATCACTTGTGCATTTGTTTTCACTTTCTTTCTGAATATCCCCTTTGGTTTTCAATCTAAAATTACAGGCCGGGCCTTGTCCAAAACTTTGTAAAACATTACAATGCATATTAATTACCTTACCAATCAATCACCTTTTTATTCCAGCCGGGCAGTGGCGAGTGGCGAGGCGACACACCCAAGATTGATGGACGAGTGGAGCAAGAGGAATGCCGAGATGCAAAAAACCAGTCCACATTTTTGACCAGGATAAGACAGTAACAGTATCCACTTTTCACTTCTTTTAAATAATTTGATTAATATCTTGTATACATTCTTTACAACAGTGTGTTCTTGGAGTTGTTATTATCAATCACCATTACGTTTGCTCTGTGTTTACGATTCTTCACTACCAATATTTAAAATTTCTATTAGCTATCTGTTAAAGTATTAAGGCCGGAACAGAACAAGAAATAGAAGTGTATGTAATACGGGTCTCATCATCATGCATGCATTGCCTTTTTCTCCCTTAACATATGGAATGGATATGGTATGGTAGTCTTCAATGATTGTCGTTTGTTTGTCTATGTATGCATACTGTTTTTCTATGTCAAACCTTTCCCAAAATCCCCCTTCCCATCCAATCAACGGACCCTAACCCTCTTCCCCCGGGCTGTGTGACTTATTGTCGAGGTGTAACTAAATTAAATGTACACCAATACTTAATCACACACTTGCTGGGGCGGATGTGGTGAAAGCAACACTACTTCAATTTCAATGCAGAGCGATGATCTTCTTCTGCTTGCCCACCCATGAGTAGGATATTTCAGAGGTTATTTTATTTACCAAAGGAACATATATCTCAGTATGAATTGCCGGCATTGATTGGATTTGTTTGTTGTCATTCCTCATATACAGCACTAACTGTTAGACTGTAGGCATAGTCAAGTCGACAAAACTATAGTTTGTAACTCTGTCTAGTAGGCTATCCTCATAATAACCAGCATTCAGTTGTTTTGTCAAATATTTGAGCATATAATTGTTGCTTGGTAAATTCTGTGATGTACTTCATTCAACTACTCCTCTAACAGTCTCTCAAAGGCGATTGACTATCTCCTTTTCTTTTTTTGGAAATGCTGCCACCCTGCCAGTGTATACTACTACTACTATACTACCACCACCACCACCCCAATCATGGCATGTATGAAAAAGGAAACCATCTTCACCATGCAGCCAGTGCTGTGCCACAGTTGGACATAAACATCAAGCACCGGTAAGAGAGAAGTTTGGGGGAGGCAGAATTAATAATGGACATGTTGTCAATGATTTCAGTTTCAAACACCACTCCAAAGAATGCATAGTAGGACCAGTCAATGAGTGAGGTGTGTCGCATCTATCTGTTTGTGTCTTATACAGTCAGCAAATTATTGAAATCAAACACACGCTATGGGCGGCCATGCACCAGCAAGGAAACAGTGTGATGTAAAACAGTTACCCCACCTACAAAACATTAACAACATTGCATGTAACATAGAAAAATATATTTAATTGACCCTAACAAATAAACTAAACCCACAAAAGCTGACCCACCCACCTCCCTAACCCCAACGACTGTCCATAGAAGTAGAGAACGCCCGAACGAGTGAAGAACGAACAGGAATTAAAAAAGGGGCAGTGACAGGGACTAACTGGTGGGGCGGGACTGGAGGAGGACACGCATCTGGTCCTCTAAATGGGCGACGCGGCGTCTAAAGCCGCGGCAGTTGCAGCCACAGTGGGGGGGGCACCGGAGATGACACGGTGGCGGCGGGCAGCCGCCAGGCGGTGGCGCCGTACCGCTGGAGGGCGGTGGCTGGGGCCCGGGGCACTGGAGGAGGGTTCAATAGCTGCAGCAGTCTCCTCCTCCTCCTCGGCTAGGACCACAAGCCGCCGGTATTCCTGCTGGATTGCCTCCAGCTTCCGGCGCCGTGCCTTGGCGGCCAACTCCTTACGGTTGAGTTTCGGAGTTGCTGTGTATCAAAAAGAAAAAAACAAGACAATTGTAAAATATAGTCTTAATAAAACAGTAGGACAAGGTAATTATTTATACACATAGTGGCATGGTAGAGTAGCACTATAAAATAAAGCACAGTAGTACATAACATTTTAAATGTCGCCCGTCCTTCTTCCTTCCACCTGTCATACACTTTTTAGTTGAACAGTGCACCAGGTGCTCTTCTCCATAAAACTTTCAAAGCGGAGTTGAAATCAGATAGATGAGGACATTGGTTACTCAATACTCCGGCTCCTAGTCCTATACCAATTAAAGGGAATTCTAGTCTTCTAGTTCACTCTTCAAATGTCCCCAAGAACTCATACTTACTTACGACATCGGATAGTGGGCGGACTTTGTCCGCCCGCCATCCGACTGCTAAAAAGGGTGGGGGTCCCGTGGGGACAATTAATTAGGATGATGCGCCCGGCACAGTGGCTTGCGCACCCTGTTTTTTTAAATTTAAATTCTGGTTGGCTTTGCTTAAAGCAATGCTAAAATGTTGTGCTGCTTTTCCAAGCACAACATGACGGGCCTCGCACGGAGCCTGTCACGTTTTGCTTTGAAAGTCGGGGGGGTACCATAGCATCGGTAGGTACCCTCCATGGGGGCCCCCAAGCATACTCTGCAATGTGTGCATGCCTTTCCGTGGTGGACGGCTATGCCGCCACGCAAAGGCATTCCAAAATGCAGATTATATGGCTGCCGGTGTGGTGAGAGAGACACCACCGCCATATTGAACCCTTTTCCGCCTGGACATGTCTGAATATTTTCTACAGGGATGGCGGGAGGTTTGCCCCTGCGGTGACGGCAGTGAATTCCAGCCGGCCCGGCGGGGGCAATACGCCCACCATCGTAATGGGGCCCTAATTCACAACTGTACAGTATACATATACATACAGTACACCTTTGCAGTGAGTGTGCTGTCAAGTTCAACAATAGTTAAAGATTATGAATCTAACTTACCACCGCCTGCCACTGGTGCTGCCACTCCCCCTCCGTTGCTATCTGCAACTGCCGCATCCTAGCCCTCGGCGTCGCCTTCGCTGGCCCCAGCAATGGTGGTCGGTAGTGCGCCTAGAAAACATTACACATTTATTAGGCGACATATACACCTCCCCCCTATTGATCAGTAGCAAGGTTGAAAAATGAGTTAATACTAACATACATCACTAGTACAAATCAGGTAGTAGTAGAGTAGACACTAAGTTATATGATCATTGTAGCATTTGCTTGATTAGCCCTAACCATGCACATGTGACGTTACCTTTACCTTGCAGCTTCTTAAGACACCTTTGAGCCCACATGACCTGCCTCACACTGCTACTGTCTAGTCTACGCGCTGCGTACAAGCGGTCAACAAACATTAACAAGCCACTTTTTTAGGAAGAACTGGTGTACTACTGTTACTGTTAGTCCATATTGCTTATCCATAGATGCTACACTTTTTGGCACGGCTGAGAAATGCTTGCAAGTTGCAATATACTAACGCACACCATTTCTTTTTTCGCATTACAGACGCAAGATTCCCTTCTACGAACCAGAGCTTCTGAACGATGCACCAACTACCAGTACTAGGTTCTTCTGAGGTGAGGGGTCCCTTCACTCACATCTTCATTTATAAATGTATATAAACTAAATTGCTATGGGATGGTGGTGCTGCCTTCCACCACTGTTCAGTTATCATGATTTAATTCACAACTGTATAAGTGTAACAATGTATATTGTTTTAATGTTATTGATTTGCCGGTTGGTGCTGCTAAGAAAACAGTGTACAGACCTTCTCAAATTGAAATAAACATTTTAAACTTACATAGACTTCGTGGTATTTGGTGTGGAGTGGACTAACTTACACGAGTGAGCAAATTAAAGTAAGGGTGTGCATGTGAATTGCTTCCACGACAGAGGTTGGGTGTGTTATGTTCTGGGTTGTCTACTTGTTGGTTATCTTGGGGGGAGGGTTCCGAGACCTAATAGGTATGACAAGACAGTACTATAGTCAAGCAGTGGAATTGTGGTGGGTGCGGAATTTCTGATTGAGGTGTGCAAGGAAGGTCCAACCTACCATCACCAACATCCTATTTTCTGGTGCAAATGTATGTGCAAGATCCCTACAACAGTGGTATGTCCTATAGGGTATCATATCAAAATATTAAGAAATCTGGTAGGGCTGTTGTTGCTGTGAATTTTCAAAGCCTCAACATCAATAAGAGTAAAAGTAGTACAAGACAACGACCCAACGGATTGTACGAGCTACTGGTGAATATGAGTTTTATATTACAACCTTTCACAAAGAGTGGCACTGGCCAACTGGGAAAGACTAGCTACTACAGTACAGACAGACAGACATTAGTATGTAGTAGTACTCAGTCATCATAGCGGAGGCAGGGATAAGCTTTTTGAAACCGTACAGATCGAAGGATAATTGGTGGTAAAAAAATAGCATTTGGAAACACACTATAGTTCGGGAGAAATGGGGCAGTAAAAGTTATGGAATAAGAAATATTATTAAAAACAAGAAGACTTACTGGGGCCAGCAGAGGAGCCCTCAGCGGTGTCCTCCTGGTGGTGTTCCTGTCCCGCCAACTGTCCAGTCCCTGTCGGTCTGCCCCTGGGTGCTGATGGACAGGAGAGATATAAGAATTAAGAAAGAGACAAACATTGATGGATGGTGTCAAACAAATACAATATTTTTCAACAACGGTCAAAAAACACTTATGTAAACAACAATTGCAATAACTACATTGACCGATCTCAACAGTAATCCATTCTTCCATTCTGATTCCAGAAAACTAAGTTACAAGTAAGCCTAAGTATTAGTACAACGTACCACCCAACCTAGCCCACCTATTCCAGGCATGCCAATTGTACATTAAGTATGCATTTCCACTGTATTCCTCAACAATGTGTATGATCCAATCATGGAGGACACATGAACATGACTACATTTTTTGTATACACCAAATTTTGGTTTGATTGATGCTGATCTGCTACTGCTAAGTAACTGCAAAGCCTACCTCCACTCATTGAACAAACTAGAAAAGGTTCTAAAGACTGCCGTACTAGCAGCACGTCACGTAACTGAGTGAGGGGGGGCATCACACATACCACTAACCAATTAGAAGCTCATACAAAGTACCTAAACCTAAGTATCAATCCGCCCCTATCTATTAGTGACAGGACAAAGTAAGGAGTGGACGTGAGTCACTGTAGCATTACGTAACTTAATTTCTCTAAAATAAACTCGTAAAGAATCACGCTAAGCAAGCGCAAACGCAAAGCTGCAAACAAGTAAGATTAGTAGTAGCGCAGAAGAGCACCTGTGTCATAATCACAGAAGACTTTTAAACGTTATTAACCTGGAATGTATTGTAAGCAGCAACATTCTAGCTGGTTGGAAGGAAAAAAAGATATTCGCAATATATAACATAGAGCAGAAGAACAGACACAAAGTTGTAATAATTAAATAGGTACTCACCAAGCCCCGGGACCTCCACTCCTAGCAGGTCCAGCAGGTCCTGCTCACGGTCCAGGATGTCGGACCACCGGTGCGTCAGCTGTGCCTGGGTGTGCCGGACCCCAGAGATGCGCGACACTGCCCGGCGCACCTTCCCCCACCGCTGCCGACGCTCCCGGAGGCCGTACCCGGACCCAGGCCTGCCACCTGCTGCCAGGGTTGAGGGGAGGTGGCGCTGCACAAAGAAAATTAGTGCAGCCAACTCCGCCTCCCCAAATAAGGCCCGTGCCTGCACCCCTTGTGGGCGCCGCCTTCCGCAAGGAAGGCGGTCGCGGCTCTGGCTGCGCCGGCGAACAGCCCTGCCCTTGGACATGGTTCTGGGGACGGGGCGGGAAAGAAAAGGTAAAATAAATAAAGGAGTAAAGGAAATAAATAGCGGGCAATACAAAGAGAAAAAGTAGCTAAAAAAAAAAAAAAAGTAGACAAAAACCAAAAATATAGAAGCAGGAACATAGTTAGAGAAATAATAAGTAATAAAGATCCAAAAAAAGTGGCTATAAACAAAGGATTGAAAAGATTTAGGGAGGATTGAAAATCAGGCCCCAGAACCATGCAATAGAGTGGAAAACAAGATGGCCGCGCCCATTGCGACCACGTGCGCAAGTTCGCGCGATATTTTCTCCCCGAGTAGCAAAAAGCAACGCGATCAAGTAAAAGCGGTCGCGAACAGGAAATATCGACCGCGAACATGCATTGCGCAACCCGGAACAGGAAGTAAACATCGCGAGAGGGCGGGACAAGTGAAAACAAGATGGCCGCGCCCGTGAGCAACCGCATGGGTAAGTTGGCAACCCGCGATCACGCAAAAAATACCGCGAACAGGCGGCAAAAAACTTCCGCGTCTTCGCGATATTTCCGGCGTGTTTGCGGAGATTTTCTGCATTTTCGCGATAATTTGCGGAAGTTAATTCCGCAAATTCCGCCCACCCCTAGTGGTGGGCACAGATACCCTTTTTATGTCTGTAAAGACTGACTCTTGCCACCAAGCCGCATGACGGAGGGACCCTAGAGACCTTGTGAAGAGGTACCCGCAGTACACCACCGCGACAAAGATGTTTACCCCCCACCACCTCACCTGTACTTGTACTATGACATACTCTGGTGGGCGCTACACCATTCCATCTATACTGTCTGGCCCTGCCCAAATGGCCATTATATCTGTGTCACAGATTGTTTTGCTGATCGCTCCCACCACACCCCCACCAACTCCCCACTATTCGAGGTTGTATATTTTCCCTTTTGTTGTGTACACTCAACAATCTCTCCTATAGATACACAAATACATTTTGTAAATTGCATGACTCTTGCTGCTCTAACCTGCTGGACCTACATGATAAGTTTCTATTTATATATGTGCTGTGCTTCCATTGTACCATATTGTCAACTGCACCTTTTCCTTTATGTTTTTAAAAAAAACAATAAAGGTTTTTTTAAATGTGATCGTCTTTTTACAGAGCAATAGATAGGGGTTGCAGGATGATTAAGAACTAAGGGGTCTATTAGGATGGCGGTCGGAAAATCACTCTGACCGCCATGGTAGCGGGAAAGCACCGCCCGCTAGGACTGCGGCATAACTGTCGGTCCAATTAGTATGCTCCGCAGTTGAAATCTGACTGCGGCGGTACTATCGCAGTATTTAACATTGCTGCGATTGCTGCTACCAGCAGCACCGCTGCGATGTCCAAAAAAGCATGTCCAGCATATCCCTGCACTGCGTGGCAGGCACTGCACAGTGCCTGCCACCTGGTACAGGGACATGTAGGGGGACCCACATCCCCCCCAAACACATTGGGGGCCCGCAACGGGCCCCCGGAGACATTCTCTGCATGCCTTTCCATGGCGGTTCCACCGCCGTGGAAAGGCTGGCCCTCATATGATAAGAACCCTCTAAGGTGTATAATGCCTCATAGTAGGCCTGAAATTCAATGAGGATATCTGTCTGATTAGTCTGCAAATCCACATTGTGGAGCTTTATTGCCAGTATTGTCCTTGCCGACTATTATTACCTGAGATGGGCTGCAAGCAACCATTCTGCTTTCTTTCCCCATTCATAATGCTGCTAATGGAGTCAAAAGAGTGACGGCTCTGCTAAATTTAGATTGTATTTAGCTGCAGTCAATTCTTGTAGTATGTTTGGTTTAGGGGAAGTAGAGTAAATGAATGTGAGTTGACGAATACAGATTTCTAATTGCGAATTTAAAAGTGCTGCCAATCTCTTATCTATAGTCGAGTCTTTTATTAACTCCCCTCAGATATAGGCTTTCCCAGCTTCCCATAATATCAATTCTGAGGCTATGGACCCTTCGCTCTCATTTAGGAATTGATGTTAGTGGACCCATAAGTGCTGTTTATCTATAGATTCTTTATACCACGAAAAATTGATGCGTCAAGGGCCCTGTGTGGAACTAGTAGTTGTAAATCAAAGTTCACCTCTATAGTATTATGATCTGAAACCCCACCCGCTATTAAGGAGGCTTGAGTCAATAGCCTCAATAGGTTGGATGTCATCACAAAATAGGCTATCCTCATGTGTGTGCTGTGTGGGCACAAAGTAAATGTGTAGTCAACTTCTCTTGGGTGTAGTAGTCTCCAAGGTTCAACTAATGCATTGTCCTGAATAATGTCTGTCAAAATATATCTATCCCTATCATGCCGTACATCTGGCTTCCCTGACCTGTTCATGATGGGATTGACCATCACATTCCAATCTTTCCATATCATGACTTTGGTCCTTTCAAAAAAAGGTGAGGAGGCATGTCAGTTTGCCAAAAATTCAGATTTGTCCCCTACTGGGGCTTAAATCAATCCCACAATTATGTCTGTGTCCTGCAGCCTAAGTTTAGTGAAAATATATCTGTCTCCCTCATCCTAAAAGTTGTTGCGGCCCTTGAAATGTAAAGTCTTCTGGAGCAGTACTTCCATCCTGCCTTTTCTATTGCCCATTGGTGAGTCTCTGGGAGTAGTCACCCCTTGCAAGTCATATGTATGTATTGCTCTGCCAACCCAGGCAGTTTGTCCCCTTCCTCTGGTGTTAGATAGATTTCCTGCAATAATGCTTTGTTGGGTGTCCTAAATCAGAAGAAATTGAACATGTTTTTCTTTTCTTTGTAATTTGGGGAGACAATGTGGCCTAACAGGTAGAGCAGTCGACCTCAAAGCTGGGGAACCAGTTTCGAGCCTTGGCAGGGACGCTCAGCATACTGTCATTCTGGGAAAATCACTTAATCTCCCCATGTCTACCAAAAATTAATGTTTCCATCTGTAACAAACTGGCGCTCATGTGAAGCGCTTTGATACCTTCAAGTCGAGTTCGCGCTATATAAAACTCTAAAAACAAAACAACATCAGGCCGTTGACATTCACGGAGATCAATAGTGGTTTATACGTGCCATGTCAAATATTTACTGTATCTGTCCTTCAGGTTCAGTCAAGAATACAGCTAGTATAAGAGATCCTAGTAATTTATTTTTGACCACTTGCAATGGTGGTGGTGTGTGCCTGTGTCAGTCAGAGTGTCTTTATGTTGTAGTTGGTAGTTTGTATATGTCATATAATTAGGCTTTACAGTCACAATGAATTTGTTGTATTAAAGAATGAACGTTAGTGCAAGTATATGCCAACAAAGGTGTGGGAAGGTAGTCGAATGGATTAGAACTTGAACTATGTACACTACATTTCTCCCCTACAACCCTCTCATTTCACTGTTCTCTCTTGTTCTTTTGGTTTAGGTACATATAGAATAAGTAAGTGTCACTGCTTTGGGTTGTTTAACTAAATTTAGCATGATCATCCTCCTGTCTAACTTTAAACCTAAGGCTATGGATGATGCCTCAACCTACTATGTCACCCCATTTCCCATGCCACTCAATTATTGACACAGAGGCACAATCCAGGAACTAACCTTTGTATGTGACTGTTGGCCAACATCTATATGCAAGTTCTTATGTCGTTCCCACCCAGTTTACTTACTTATTAATGCATGTCACTTACCTCCCACCTGCCTCTGGCATTGCATGATTATAATAAGCAGTAAGCTGGAAACAGTGGTGCATAGTCTGTATGCAACCAGACAACAAGTACAAGTGCACATTTAGACCATGTTCACATCAATTTCATATCTCTTTGTCCCTTATCCCTTCTTTCTGCTACCACTGCTTATCCTGCAGAACCTCTCCCCACCTGCTCTCTGTCACCCGAGTCCAGCACCATCTTTCCATAACTCCATTATTGCAACAATATGATTATTATAATGGTAGCCCTGACTGTCATCCCCTATGACTCCTCAAGTTCTTGGTAAGAACATATGATTTATCTTGGGTACTGAAGTGCTACACCTGCCAGCCTTAAAGTGGTTTCCCCGAACCTTTCACCTTCCTCCTTCATTTTCTTTCATTGATTTGCTGGTCTTAGGGGCTCTGTGCACTTTACCACTGCCAACCAGTGCTAAAGCGATTGTCCTCACTTCTCTATACATGGTAGAACTGGCTTACACCCAATAGACATATTTAATTTGCATGTAAGTCCAGAGTAAAGTGGTACTATATGTGCCCAGGGCATGTAAAGTATATGCTAATAGTGATTGTGCCACCCACTTAAGTAGCCCTTTAAACATGTCTCAGGCCTGCCATTGCAGCCTAAGTGTTCAGTTTTAAACTGCCATTTCAAACTGGCAAAACTAACTTTTTGCCACACTCAAATCTTCCTTTTTAATACATATAAGTCCCCCCCAGGGTAGGACCTGAACAGGGCAGGGTGCTGTGTATTTAAAAAGTTTGTGATGTTCTTTTAATTTTTGCATGTCCTGGTAGTAAAAAACTCTTTAAATAGTTTTTTCACTGCTGCAAAGCCTACCTCTTCCATAGGATCAAATGAGGTTACCTTATTACATTTAATAAGTGACAACTTCCAATTGGGAGCAGGTCGTAGACCGTTTGTGTTTGATGTCTATCGAATTGTAAGTAAAAGCCATCTTTAATAGTCTAGTTGGATTTAATCACAATTCTGGAAATGCCACTTTTAGAAAGTTCGCCTCTTCCTGTCCCAACCATTTGATGTTTGCTGCCTGCATCCTGACACAATGGTCTTTGTGTATTTCTCCCAAAAGCAAGATAATTGTTGGCAGGATGGGCCACTCTGAGGTAACGAGGTGGAGGAGCCGTTCCTACCAAACTTACTCATCACAAGGACTCTGCCTGTTCTCAAGCCATAGGGACAAAACAGGCTTCTTTGCACCACGCATCTTTGATGCAGGACAGCGAATTGCCTCAAAGGCTCCACAATCTTGATCCAGCACAATGCAATTTGCCACTGATAAACAGCCTTGTACCCCACAGCTCCTTGCAGCTCTGACACAGGACCTTGCTTCGCCCTAGTGGCTACTCCAGACTGACCGAGTGTGACGCACATCATCACAACAACTGGCCGAGCTCGACACAATACATCTCATCTCAACTTAAGGCCTCGCAAGCCCCAGTGGTTAACCAACACTAGCTCAGTACAACACGCCTCAGCACTGATGCATATTATTCGGATTAGAGTTAGAATAGAACATCTGACACCAACAATAAGGTGCCGATTAGGATCCTGGAAAAAACGGGTACGAACCGTCGGTCGGAGCGTTTTCTCCGTCCGACTCGTACCCGGGAAAAAAACATTACAAACATGGAAGTACGATTCGCACGGAAACACCATTTCCATACGAGTCGTACAAAACACCGACCGACGAAAATATACATACGAATGTGATCCGGGAATGCTCCGACGTGACGTCGGGATGCTTTCAGGCAGCGTTTCACGACCCAGGAAGTACGTATTGAACCGACAGCAGTCCGGACGGCAATATTTTTACGGCACCCAAAAAGTGCCGGAAAAGCGAAGTACGCCACGAAACGACCAGATTAGGGGGCCCGGTACGCGCCGTACCCCCCCCAGCCCCGTGAGTACGCGCCAAACCCCCCCGCGTATGTACACCCATGGACGTACGATTCAAACCCCCACCCGTGTACGTATGCACCGTACCCCCACCTGTGTATGTACACCCGTGTACGTACGAGTCGAACCCCAACCCGTGTCTGTACGGTGCGGACCCCCAGCGCTACGCGCTGGGGGTATGCACCGTACATACACGGGTGGGGGTTCGACTCGTACGTACATGGTTGTACATACGCGGGGGGTTCGACTCGTACGTACACGGGTGTACATACACGGGTGGGGGTTCGACTCGTACGTACACGGGTGTACATACACGGGTGTGGGTACGGTGCGTACGTACATGGGTGTACATACACGGGTGGGGGTTCGGCGCATACATACGGGGGCGGGGGGGAGTTTGGCGCGTATGCGGGCACATGTCTCCATGGTTGCTGTGGGAGTTCGGTGCGGACGGTGTTTTTTCCATACGGTTGTAACATCGGACGCACGGGATGGATCATACTTGCGCGGTCGGACTTCAATTTTCACATTTGTATGGTAAATCGTCCGGGGATGTGTCGGACACATTTTCCGACCCGAGGACGTGTGGGGAATTATTCCCAATGCGATTCGTATGGACTTTTTCCCATGCGAATCGTACTTGGCAGTTTGTACGGCACTTGTACGATTCGTACGGTAAAATGACCATATACGAGTCGTACAGGGAAATTTTTTCCAGGATCCTAATCGGCACCTTTATGTACCTCCCATTATATTAGTTGCACTTGAGTTAGAAAAGATCATTTAATCCTCATAAATACATCTTTCTCCAGTGTTATTTGGATTAGGGTTAAACTAGTCAATCTGACCTCCTAAGTAAATGCACTTATTTCAATGTTGAACTGGAGTTTGACTAATAAATCAGACCCTTAATTATAAACACTTTCCAAAGTGTTTGCTGAATTAAGTTACACTAGCCAATCAAACCTCCTTAAACATACGCTGTTTCCCCAGTGAATGTAAGACTGAAGGTAGAATAGTAAATTTAACTCATACAATTAAAGTATTTTTTTAAATAAATGTTTTGATATTTTTAGCGGATGATTATTATATAGCACATTTTGTTTTATGTATATTTTGAATTCTTTTAATGTGTTTGAGTTTTACACTTAGTTATTTTTGTATACTTACTTACGTAATGCCCATTATGCCTACTGGCATGGAAGGCAGCAACGAAGGACCTCCACGTCTGTCTGTCTTGAGCAAATTTCTGTACAGTTTCCCAACAGAAGTTTAGGGTTCTGTGTCCACAGTTTGCTTCCAGGTGTTCTTTGGGCTGCCTCTTTTCTGCTTGCCTTCTGGTGTCCAGTGAAGAACTTTTTTTGGGATGCAGTCTGAGGGTGTGTCCAATCCATCTCCATCTTGTTCTCAGAATGACGGTGTCCATGCTCTATTGCTTGTATCTGGTAAGTAAGCCTAGGCGGAGTTTGCAGAGTTGCTCTATGTGCGACTCCGTGAAGTGGTTAAAACACTTCTCTGTTGCACACTGAGTTCCACGGGCGGGTGGAATTTCCCGGCGCGCCCGTTCACGTTGAGTTTTACGTCAAACGCAATACAGAGTACATCCTTGCATTCAAGATCATACACGAACGGTGCCATGCACTTTGCATGGGTGTAGCCATCTTGTTTTCTTACTCTGTTTATGGTGCTGCACTTGTTTTTGAAACCCTTCTTAATCTTTTTAATCCTCCATCCTCCTAATTAATCTAGTCCTCATTTTTATTTATTGTATTAATGTGTGCTTTTGTGTTTGTGCATTTTACATTTCTTTATTTTTTTGGGGTCTTTTTGTATTTGTGCTTATTTTTCCCTTTATTTCCTTATTTCTTCCTTTCTTCCTTCCTTTTCCTGTTTTTGTTCTTTACCCTTCCCAGTGCCTAGGCAGAGCAGAGTGACCATTGGAGTGGCGGCGTCAGGTCCCCCCAGAACAGCCAGCAACACCAGCCACCTACCTTGCGGACTGCAGCACCACCAAGAGGTTCAGCCCTGGGCAACCTTTTGTGAGGTGGAGGTGGCAACACTTTTTTTTCATGCAGCACCACCTCCCCTCCAAGCTGGCATCTAAACTCGGCCTGGCAGTGGATACCCCCTACAGGAGCGTCGATTGTGTTGGGGAAGGGTGCGCAGGTGTGTGTGGTGGGTGCAGGGACAGAATATTGAGTAAAAAATATTGAGTTGCACAAATATCGAGTCATTATTATCGTGGGTCAGAAATATCGACAGCAAGAATATAGTGGTCAAGAATATCGATTTAAGGTAAGTAATATTGATTTTACAAATATCTAAGTGGTCTATTATGATGTAGGGCGGATCGCCACAGCCCGCATGGCGGTGGCGATTTGCCTATATCATACCCTGCCCACCACCCATTTCCCTCCGCCATATTAGTATGGTGGGGGGACCCCGCCGGACAGAAAGACCATTCGCCGGTTTTCCACCAGTCGACCAATCGACTGGGCGGAAAAGGGGCTGGATATGGTGGCGGTGTCTGCTAGACACCGCCATCCATATTAGCATGGGCAGCGGTGCAGGGCTTTCTATGGCGGAGACCCCGCCATGGAAAGACATGGAGAGTTTGCCTATGGGGGCCCGTTGGGTATTGGGGCGTTCACATGGGGGGTATATATGGTACCCCCTATATTTGTCACGGACAAGGTGGCAGGCACCGCGCGGTGCCTGTCACCTTGTGCATGACAATGCACACAGTGCAGCCACAGCATTGTGCCGCCCGCCACAATGCTGGGAATAGAGGATGACACCGTCATGGTGGTGGTGGCATCCTAATTGCCGGTGCGGGACCGCTGCACCACTGGCGGCCGGTCCCTGCACCACTAGGGTGGTTGGCGGGTATCCTAATAGGCCCCTAAGTGTTTAATCTCATTTGCAAAAATATAGTTTTTTTTATTATTGTTATGTATTTTAGTATATATTTAATATGCATGTTATGTATTTTTTGGTATAAGAATTGTTTGTACTTTTAATATATGTGTTACATTTTTAGTATTTATGGGGTTTTTTTAATTTGAATTTTGCGCTTTTAGTTCCATAGCGGGTTGTGGGTTTATTGGGGAATAGGGTGGGGAGTCATTTAATTATGTTACATTTATGAAATTTTTTATTTGAATTTTGCATTTTTTGTTCTGTAGCAGGTTGTGGGTTTATAGGGGAAGTAATTTAATTATATTAAATGTATGATTAATTGTATTTATTAATATGTAATTACTTGAGATAGTATAGTGTAAAATCTGTAAAGTAATTTATTATTAATTAGTTATTAATTGGTTAACTAATTTAAATTAATTAATTTGTAAATAATGTTGGTAATTGTGTAATTAATTTTAGGTGTGTGTTGTGGTGTTTATGGGTGAAAAGGGTGGGAAATAATGTATTTTTAATTTATGAATTAATAATTTGTTAATAATTAATTTTAATTAATTGATTTGTAATACATTTTTGTAATTGTGTAATTTATTTTAGGTGTGTGTTGTGGTTTTTAAAGGTGTAAAGTGTGGGAAGGGTGGGAAGTAATTTCCTCTTAATTGAGGTATTAATAATTAGTTGTTAATTAATGTTAATTAATTAATTGTTAAATAATTATGGTAATTTTGGATTTCATTTTAGGTGTGTGTTGTGGTGTTTATAGGAGTAAAGGGTGGGAAGTAATTTGTGTTTAATAAATTAATATATATTTGTTCATTAAGGCTAAATATATTTTTATTTATGTTGGGTAATATTTTGTTTTAGTGTGTGTGTTTTTTACTTTTAAAGGGGTAAAGAGTGGGTATTAAATACATTTTAATTATGTAATTATTAGTTGTTAATAGTAACTGTTTTTAATTTTAAAATAAGTTTTAATTGTCTTTTATTATTTTATATTTCAATTTAGGTGTGTGTTGTGGATATTATAGTGTTAAAGTATGTGCAGTCAATTAATATTTATTATTTTTTATTATTAATATTTTAATTGATTATTAATTATGTAAATTATGTAAATACATGTAATTCAAAATGTTGAAGTGTGTTATTATTGTTGTGGTGTTATAGGGTAGGAAATAAAATAAATATTTTTTTTTAAAATTAATGTTTTTGTTTGTGAATATTTAGTCGATTAAAATAATTATTTTTATGTAAATGTATTTATTATTTTATGTTAAATAATGTTTGTTGGTTTTTGTTATATGAAATTTATATTATATTATGTGTTATTTTTATATGTTTAATATGTTTCATTTTTTAAAAAAATATTCTTTATTTGTTTTTATTATTTTATTTAATTTTTAATATATATTTTTTAAGTGTTTGAGAGTGAATACTAATTATATGCTATCCAACACTTTCCCTTCTGTTGCATTCACTGGAGTGGGAATAGTAATTGTTACCCCTCCGCTATCCAACACTTTCCCTTCTGTTGCATTCACTGGAGTGGGCATAGTAATCTCTACCCCTCCGCTAAACAGCACTTTTCCGACTGTTGCACTCACTGGAGTGGGAATAGTAATTTTTACCTCCCCGCTATCCAACACTTTCCCTACTGTTGCACTCTTCGGAGTGGGAATAGCAATTTTTACCCCTCCGCTATCCAGCTCTTTCCCTACTGTTGCACTCACTTGAGTGGGAATAGTAATTTTTACCTCTCTGCTATCCAACACTTTCCCTACTGTTGAACTCTCTGGAGTTGGAATAGTAATTTGTACCCCTCCGCTATCCAATACTTTCCCTACTGTTGCACTCACTGGAGTGGAAATACATTTTTCACCCCTCCTCTATCCAACACTTTCCCTACTGTTGCACTCTCTGGAGTGCGAATACTAATTTTAACCCTCCGCTATACAACATTTTCCCTACTAATGCAGTCTTTGGAGTGGGAATAGTAATTTTTGCCCTTCCGCTGTCCAGCACTTTCCCTACTGTTGCACTCACTGGAGTAGGAATAGTAATTTTTGCCTCTCCACTATCCAACACTTATCCTACTGTTGCACTCAGTGGAGTGGGAATAGTAATTTTTACCCCTTCGCTATCTAACACTTTCCCTACTATTGCTCTTACTGGAGTGGGAATAGTGATGTTTACCCCTCCGTTATCCAACACTTTCCCTATTGTTGCCCTTTTTGGAGTGGGAATAGTAATTTTTATCCATCCGCTATCCCACACTTTCCCTACTGTTGCACTCACTGGAGTTGGAATAGTAAATTTCATTATTTTGCTATCTACCACTTTCCCTACTATTGCATTTATCGTATAAGGCAATTTAAGTTTAAATATTTTGTTATAGTTTAATGTTTTAATTTATTCTAGAATGATTTTTATATTTTAAATTATTTATATATATATTATTTTTATATAATTTTAAACTTTTAAAATAAATTAAGGATACAAATGAATTAATTATTTTAATATAAATATATATGTATAAACGATTATGTTTGTGTGTTTATTTTTTATTCAGTTTGTTTGTTATAGTTTATATACATGTATATTAAATTTAATTTATTTTGTTAAAATTAATGTTAATATTTAATATTCATACATACGCGAGGATTGGGGTATGGCTGGGGTACGGTGTGTACATACGCGGGTGGGGGGTATGCCTGGGGTATGGTCCGTACATACGCGGGTGGGGGGGTACACCTGGGGTAAGGTCCGTACATACGCGGGTGAGGGGGGTACGTCGCGTACCGGGCCCCCTTTTCGTCGTGCATCGCAGCGTACTTAGCTTTTCTGGCACTTTTTGGCTCCCGTAAAAAAATAGCCGTGCGGAATGCTGTGGGTACGAATCGTACTTGCTGGTCTGTAAAACGCTGCCTGACTTTGTGCGGACGTCGCGTACGCGCTGTCCAGGATCAGAATAGTAGGTTTATTTTCGCCGTACGGTGTTTTTTACAATTCGTACGGAAATTGTATTTCTGTACTAATCGTACTTGCTGGTTTGTACGGTGGATTTCCCGGGTATGAGTCGTACGGAGAATACGCTCCGTACGACCATTCGTACCCGGGTTTTACAGGATCGGAATCGGCACCTTAATGTCCAAATTTTGTAAACCTAGGTCTAAGTCAATACGTCTCTGTTCTGCATACCTCTTGCACCAGAAAATATACTTATGTCCTATGATCCACACTAGCATGGTATGGCTGGAAGCTATGGAAAGATGTCTGTAGCTCATGCAGTTCCTTAGAATAAGAGATATGTTTAAAAATGGGGAACTACTTTTTTGCCATACAAAACGATACGTGATTGGGAGACGAAAAGCATTATTTTTTAAAAGTAGGGTGCACATTCGTTTTGTGGAAAAGCATCTTTGTGATTGGTTAAGAAAAAGCTGTTTCAACGTGGAGTACATATCATAGGATAAAAGTTGTCAACTCAACCACACTTGCTACTTGCATTTGAAAGGCACTGTTCGAACTTAAAACAATCGTGAACTTTTAACCTGCACGTGCCGTTAAATGTTTGAGAAAATGTTGCAAAAATATATGGTTACGTTTAAAAAGATTAATGAACTTTTAACCTGCATGTGTTGTAGAATGTTCGAGAAAGTGTGTTTATAGAATACGTTGCACTTCTGACTTCAATGTGTTGTTGAATATTTTAAAAAACAGTTTATATGGAATATTTAAAAGAAACCAAGAGAGAGAAGTTTTGAAATCTAAAAGAATCAAGGAACTATTCTAATTTGTTCGTTACATGTATTTATGTGTGGAGCAACAAAATTATAGACAGAACAGCACCAGGAAGAGGAAGAAGCAGGGAGTGGGGGTTCGGGGGGAGATGGGCAGAATGGCAGACATGCACAATGAAGTATAGCACAAGTATAGACAAACAATGGCCAAAATGAAACACACCAACAAGGAGCACAAGTCACACAACTCGCCAACATCACACCAGTGAACGAGCATAGAAGTGAAAACCATGCTGCATTCATAGAGGATGTGTACAAAGATGTGTACATATTTGGTGTTGTGGGATGTCTGCCACCGTGGTCATCATGGATGAGATGCCCAGCACGTGGCACATGGACAAGTTCACTGTCTGTTACGTTGCAAACAGCTGCTCCTCCCTCCCACGAGCTCCCACACTTTTGTACGGTGCGCTGTTGTATCTCGTGCACTCGTACGGCACACCATTGTAATGCCTACTTGCGCATGTGCTGCTGCATTCCAACTACACCATCACAGTGCCGTTTGGAGGTGGTGCATGCCACTTTACAACATCGGCCCTAGTGTCAGGCCACACCAGAACACAGAGACACTCTTACCGCACTTTCTGTACACGGAGATGTCCGAGACACCCCATCCCCATTATCAGATAGGCACACCCCTGCGCTGACCTGTGTACTCCAGACCAGCACACGCTGGTTTTGCATGCAGGAGGATGCGTGCGTAGCTACATGTCCGGGCTCACTGCCAACGCTTAGGTGATAGCACACTGTGATGTTGCAGGGCTGGTGCCTATCATGCTAACACAATGACCAGAGGGACACACTTGCTCAGATGCGGGTTTAGGGGGCGTTGGCGGTCCTGAAGTTGTTCCGAAGAGTATTGTGGCCCTCATGGGTATCCCTGTATCATGCTCATTTATTCTATGGCACCTGTGGGTGTTCTGGTGTGGCTCTTGGCTGTGTTCTCTTTCATGGTGCAGGTAGTCGTCCTGCTTAACACCATCAGAAAGCAGGTGTAAAATCCCTGGTGCTAACATGGCTTATCGCCGGAATTTGTTTCGCATTGCAGTTGATGTGAAAGTTGTGATGTGATTTTTTGCGTGTGCAGGACAATGTACGAATTGGGCAGTGTATCTCGTCAAGATCCAGCACCTGACGCCCGATTCCCAATCTATATAAATACAATGAGATTTCGTAAATGATTTTGTGTGTACACTGTGAGTGCAGCCACTACGTCAGTGCAATTCAATACAGGATTTTAGTATGTAGAATAAATCGCAAAGGTGCACCTCGTGTCTTTTTGCACGGGAACGGCTAGTCTGAATTTCATTATCAGCACTTTAAAGAAAGTAAAGTTGAGATAAATCTAACACACTATTCAGAAGTTGGTGGAAACTGCAGACATCACCAGTATTCCCGCGATAAGTCCTCGAAAATTTAAGACCATCATGGACTTCATCAAATAACAGTAATAAGAACAAGAAAGAGTTACACAGCAGTTAAGAAAACAACCAGAAACTTTGCCAATTTTTTTTTCAAACTTTATTTTTTTATTAACATATATATCAACGATAAAGTAAAAAACAAAATTTATCAAAAAAAATATAAAATAACAAGGTGGAACACTGCTGTGGGGACCATGGATGTGGACGACAGAACCTGGAAAATAAAGCACAAAATAAGGACGTGTGTAATGCGCAGATGAAAGGAGAGAGACATAGAGAAAAAGAGAAGGAAAAAAAACCAGAGAGAAAAAGAGAGGGAAGGAAAGAAAGGGAGTGAGAAAGGGAGAAGGAAGAGAGAGAGTTAGAGAGATAGAAGGAAAAGAAGGAAGAGAGAGAGAGAGAGAGGGGGAGAGAGAGAGAGAGAGAGAGAGAGAGAGGGAGAAAGGGGGGAGAGAGAGAGAGAGAGAGAGACACTGCCGCCCCTGCGCATTCATGAGCAAATAATTACCTGGTGCCACCAGAGTGTGCAGCAGTGGGCACTCCACGTGCCCGTCAAAACTCATCCCAGATATGTCTCTGAGTCCTGAGTAATGAATGGCGGAGACCACATCAGGTGCTTGGCGGATCGCACAGATGTCGCTGAGTCCTGAGTCATGAATGGCGGAGACCACATCATCTTTTCCACGGCCCGGTAGATCTCACACATGCAGCTGAGTCCTGAGTCATCAATGGCGCAGACCACATCAGCTTTTGGGGCCGCTAAGCCTGTGGAAGTTAAATTCGTGCCACGTGGTGGTAGGCCCCTGATGGCCATGTGAACTTCGGGTGGCACTAACCCTGTGCATCTGAAGTCCGCGCCAAGGGGGTGGTAGGCCCCTGAGGGCTATACAGATTAGGGTGCGAGTAACCTTCTGCCAAGTTTTGAAAAACTCTTTATACTTGTGAGACGTGGAGCGTCTGGCATCTAGTCAGAACCAGCAATAAAGGATGTGGCGTTGTCGATCTATTATATTTGCGTGGTCACATGGCCTGTGACGCATGTGCCGGACCGGTGTGGTGTGTGGGTAAAGCTGCCCTCAGGGAGTGGGTGGATGATGTGGAGACCTAGACCACTGACCTGCACAGTAACAGTGAGTACGCCTGCGACAAGGTAGGTATGTGGGGCCATCATCGGAACGTAATCTAAGTGGCGTGGCGTGGCATGGCGTATGACGGAACAGGGCAGGGATAGCTACAATGGCGCGGATGGCTCATAGTACTGCGTCTGTGAGTGGAGTGGACGGGCCGCAGCTGTCCCTCTGCGAGCCTGGGTGCGAACTGTTCATAACTCACACTACATAAGTATTGAAAACACATTTTGTGATTCAGTCTGTCAGCTGGCATTTGTCCGAGGTATTTGTGAAAACATATCGGAGTTCTTTCTGTGATAGATAACCCTTTGATGCTGCCTCTCCCCACATCAACAGGTAACGCACCCTCTTCCCACATTACCATCATACCCCCAACAACCTTCTTGGGCCCGAAAGTGTCCCTGTGCAGTTGGACAAAGAAGAGTCTTAGACATGAATAGATTTACATATAAAAAAAAGGATTTAAAGAAAAGAACAACAAATAAGACTGAAGGGAGTCTGGTGCTGTGGTTGCTGCCACGAAGTTGGGGGGACTGCCTTTCAGGATTCAGGACACAGTTACACATGTGGGATCGGTTTGTGTTAAAGAGGATTAGTGGGACTACGTGTCGTTGGCCTTGCATATAGAAATATGCCTCACAAATCGAAGGGAGTATGTTGTGTGGTTGCTGCCTCGGACTTGGGGTCACTGCCATTCAGGACTCAGAACACAGTTACACATGTGGGATCGGGTTCTGTTAAAAATGGTTAGTGGCACCAGAAGTATTGCTAGTGTATGAGCCTGTGATGATGCTTGGTGTGGACGGGCCGCACTGGGAGCAATGTGTCTTGACTATAGGACTGCGTCATGTGGAATCATGACTCTATCTGAACTGTGAGGCCTGCTGATCGTAGTGTAGGCCAGAGGTAGCTGTGAGCAAGGGCCCACAGCCACGTGCATACGTTGGTGGCCTCACCGGCCTGTGTAGTGCAGGTTCAGTGGCACTACTTGTCGCCAGCCTTCAATATGAAAATACTCCTCACTAATCGAAGGGAGTGTGGTGGTGTGGTCGCTGCCATGAAGTTTTGGGTCACTGCATATGGAAATATGTCTAACTGATCAAAGAGAGTTTGCTGCTGTGGTGGCTGCCATGGACTTGGGGTCACTGTCATTCAGGACTCCGGCCACAGTTACACATGTGAGATCTGCCTGTGTTGGACAGTGTTAGTTGGCACCACGTGTCCAAAATTCAAATTGCGAGGTCTGCTGTCCACAGTGTAGACTGCTGAGTGTTCATTTGTACTTGAAAATGAATTTGGTGATTGTACTAAAGGTATAACTGATATAAAAAATGTTAAAGAAGAAAGGATACTAAAAGGATAATATGTAGATTTGAGGCCTGTAATAGTTACTTGCCTAGTGGACTCTGTAGTTAATGAAAGAAGAAATAATTTCCATTGGGAACCCTAGTGAGTGCAGTGTAGGCGTTTGATGAAAAGATTAAATAAGTATAGAATATACTGACGAAGTGTTGTATTTTCTGAGTACAATCTTGTTGTTAGAAATTAGCATTTAAAATTGGAATTGCGAGCTGTACTGCCTGCAGTGTAGACTGCTATTCCATTTTAGTTTTCATTTGAAGATTAATTTAGTCATTGTAGTAAAGCTATAACTGATTCAAAAAAAAGTTCTTGAAGCAAGGATACTAAAAGGATAATACGAAGGGTGTAGGACTGTGATACTTACTTGCCAACTGGAGTCTGTAGTTGCATATGGAAATACCCCTCACTGATCAAAGAGAGTGTGGTGGTACGGACTTGGGGTGACTGCCATTCAGGACTCAGGACACAGTTACACATGTGGGATCGGCTTGTGTTGAACAGGGTTAGTGGTAGTACATCTACATTCCTATTTTGAATTGTATAATGAGTATATCGGCAATAAATATAAACATTGTTGGGATTTTCATCAGAAACTACTTTAAACTTTGTTATTTCTTTTTCAAACTTCACAACAGTATTATCTTCCATTAGTTGATCAACACCTAGACATATCCAACTGTTATTTTCTGTACAGTTCTTTTGACTAGCAAAGAAACGTAAGTCTATATCACCACAAATTTGTTTTATAACATTTATATTAAAGCTCGATTTTGTGCCGCAGGAAAACCTAGACTTCTCCAGATGGTTCCAGTTGACTTTGAATATAAACTTGCAGATGTCTATCGATCCGAACATTGGTAGGATCCAATTTCTCGATGTCAAAGTATCTTCAAACTGAAGCTGTATATTTTTTTCCTAAGTGTCTTCTCCTGTGAAATTTCTTCCCACATTTCTTTCAATTCTGTCTTCTCAGAGTTGGTAATATATGACGTGACATAGTGAGAAACAGCAATTGAGTTATGTGCATCATATTGTATGTTCATATTTGCATTTCACATCTTCAAAATCTCCGTATTGTAATCATCATTGTACTTCGATGCTTCTGTTATTTTTAAATTATAAGTATTTTTGGGTGATTTTCGAGTGATGGTATGTCTCATTGCTGACATAAAACTGTTCACTCTTCCTTTGGAAATTACTGGACGTGGAAAGGGAAATCGACAGTTTGTGTAAAATGTATCTTTTGCGTTATCTTTTCGTCTGCAATACTTTCCATATTGATGACTTCGATATGCAAATACGCCACACTAATCGAAGGGAGTCTGGTGCTGTGGTCGATGGCAAGAAGTTGAGGTCACTGCCATTCAGGACTCAGCACACAGTTCCACATGTGAGATCGGCTTGTGTTGAAGACGGTTAGTGGTACCATTTGTACAGTGTAGGGCAGAGGTAGCGGTGAGCTAGGGTCCACAGCCACGTGCATATGTTGGTGACCCAAACAAACCTTGCGTAGTACAGGTTCAGTGGCACCATGTGTCACCGGTCTTCCATGTGGAAATACCCCTCGGTGATCGAAGGGAGTGTGGTGCTGTGGTCGCTGCCATTGAGGACTCAGGACACAGTTACACATGTGGGATCGGCTTGTGTTGAACAGGGTTAGTTGGCACCACGTGTCACCGGTCTTCCACAGTGTAGGCTGGAGGCAGCGGTCAGCAAAGGCCCACAGGCAGGTGGCGTTGACTTGAGCTGCACAGATTGGGAGCAATTGGTCTTCTTATCCCATTATATTCTCTTACACAATTTGCGTTGCTACTAATGTTGAATTGTGAACCATGTAACTCCAGTGTAGGGTGGAGGCAGCAGTCAGGATAGGTGCACAGCCACGTGGCATTGAGTTGAGCTGCACAGTTAGTGGCACCTGGAGTACTCAGCGTGTGCGCACCGTGTGATGAGAGGTGGTCCCGGCGGGCCGCACTGGGAGCAATGTGTTTTGTCTAATGAATTCGGCGTTGATAAGGCCATGTGGCGATGACTTATGGTGCAGTGAGTTAGTAGCACCTGAAGCACACAGTGTGCGCAGCCTGCAATCATGTGTGGTCCATGCGGGCCGCACTGGGAGCAACGTGTCTTGCGAACTGGACTGTGCGACATTTGCAATCGCCACTGCATCTGAATTGTGAGCCGTGCTGTCCGTAGTGTAGATCGATGGCAGTAGTCGGTACAGACATAAGTCTGCGGTGCTGTGCTGCTGGGTTCGCAGGGGCCCTGTGTCGAGGAGGCCCGCGGTTATGGTGGCTGCCACGTGCCAGGGTGAGGCCTGCCGTTCTGACAGACTCGTTGGTCTTCCCACAAGTGAACCACGCCTAGGGCTGGTCTATTCATTCATACTCCTACGCTGGAGTGGCGTACGTTGGAGCAGCCCACTCCTCTTCCGCTTCCGGGGGGGACAACACAGCTACATGACCAAGATCTTCCCCACTGCCTGAGGTAACATGGTTGCGTCCACTGTGCACTACACTACAAGTATCAATAGTATGTCTCCACATGGAGAGGTTTGTGCTTTGCATAGTGAGGTCTGTGCAGCACATGAGTGTTACACTTGGCACTGTGTGCTTTATCAGTGATGGGTGACTTGCCTCCTTCATATATAGTTGGTTGCTCATCTCCCAACATTCAGCTATTGTGTGGCTGAGGGGCATGGCGTTTTGGGAAGGTCCGTTGTTCTGTTTTGTGCTGCCTCGGTGGTAGTAGGGGGGTGGTCTGGGGGCGGAGGTTCTGGTGGTGGGGCTGAGTGTTGTGGCGTTGTTGGGTGTCGGAGCTGCATGATCAGTAGCTGTATCACATGTTGGTCTTTAGATGTGGCTGTGAGTTGTGTCAACATAACGGAGTAGATAGTCGACCTCCTTACACCAGTTAAAGGTTGATGTTAATTTGTTACTGCTAACTCGGCTTATCGCCTGCTTTTTGGATCGCATTACAGATTTGGCTGGTCATTGAAAATATGGGGAAGTGGTGTTTTCATGTTTTTTTTGCACAGGAACGTCTACTGTGCATTTCATTAGCATTAGATGTGGCTCTTGTTTGTAGCGATTTTGTTGGTGTAAGGTATTGATGGAAGAGTGGTGAGATTTGCAGTTTTCACCAAGTTGAGAATGGGATGATAATTAAAAAACACAGAAAGAAAGATAGGTTTAATAAACGTTATAGTCAGAAATTAGCATTTAAAAAACCTTTGAAATTTACTGAAAAACCATAGGTTTCAGGCAAGTTATAGTTAGAAATTAGCATTTAAAAAACCTTAGAAATTCACTGAAAAAAACATAGGTTTCAGGGACGTTATAGTTAGGAATTAGCATTTAAAAAAACCTTAGAAATTCACTGAAAAACCATAGGTTTCAGGGACGTTATAGTTAGTTGGACATTTGATTCATATAAAACCAGAGAAATTCGCCTGTTGTAGTTAGTTGAGCTAACTATAACTCGCGCCCCCGCAAGGAACTGCTGATAACGTCACATATTACATCATTCATGACATGTTCAGTGACATCACTGATGACATCACTGATGACATCTCCTGCATCTCCGGGACTCTGGATGGGTCCATGTTGCTTCCCTATCATCATCATCAAAAGTGGTGCTTGAAGAAGACCATGGAGTAGTACTTTTCCTTTTACTTGCTGGAGGTTTGGGAGCCAATGATTCTAAAAGAGGAGTTTCTTGCTCAGCAGGATTCTCGACCTCTATTTCTCCTCTAACATCAATAAAATAAACCATTGCTGGCTGCGGCTGCTGCTGTCCTCTTTGCTCTGTTTCCTGAAATGATTGGGTACTACTTTACAAAAGGGACAAATCCAATTCAATGTCACTGCTCGTCGGCATCACCATGATGGCAGTGGCGGCCTCACTGACAGATGTGGTCTTCGGCTTAGGTTGGGGTTTTGCTGTTGATGCAGGAGTGCTTCTTTCAGCTTGCTCCTCGGAAGCTGGTACTGCAGGCACATAACGTTGTCCGAAAATGGTTTGGGCCAACACACCACTGGTGGAAAGCTGCTTCTTCTCACTGGCCACTTTCTTGGTAGCAACTTTCTTTGGGGACATCTTAAAGCTCTTAGTTGGCAGTGGAACTAAGCTGCACAAGCGGAAGAGATTGGAGGACTGACATGTGACGTCACTGTACAGGCCTTCTGTTTGGCAGTACTGCGGGTGAGGTCTCTCCTTCTCTTGTGCACCTAAAAGATAACAAGCATGAAAAATATTTAGTGAAACTTGGCATTGTTGCAGTTTTAGTATAGACAAAGGCAATATTAGTGTAGTTGGTCACTTAGGTGATGTAATCACTTTAAAGTCAAACCACACCACCATACCATAAAATGTAACTTCCCAGCAGGATAACACAAAATATGCAGATAGAGTTCTTTTCTTTATGTCGATATATTCTAAAGGAGACACCTGTGGCACTCAGGGAACTGCATGGGTAAACGGAATTATAATCTCTTAAAAAGGTGTGTACCTATGGCTGGTCCAGGGGGAATTGGATTAAACATAAAAAAAGGAATGATGCTGATGTGTCTGCAGTGCACTGTAGCCAGAGGGTCCAGGAAGAAACAGAATGATACAAAAAAAAACTGAATGAGCTTGCGTGGCTATGCACCTATGGTGGATGGATGGACAGGTTGAATAAGGCAAAATGGGGGGGAAAATTAAAAAGATAAAATAAATATTAAAATAAAAGAAATCTATAATTGCCAATGTCTGTATGGGAGGATGAGAAGAGACCTAGTGTAAGGCAAGTAGGTGCTAAATAAAAAATACAAAAAAATAATGTAATATATAAGCACTGTACATCAAAGTCATTTTCTTAATTTTCATACTACAATGATCCTCAAGCATATTATCAAACTGATTTCACATCCATCCATGCAAGCCCATGATAAAGGCACACGGGCTGAATGCACAAAATGGCTGCCAGCCACATGTCCAAACAAGAGTATCAAGCAAAGAGGCACGGGGAACAAAGAACACATGCAAGC
Source organism: Triturus cristatus (assembly GCF_964204655.1). Classification (NCBI taxonomy): domain Eukaryota; kingdom Metazoa; phylum Chordata; class Amphibia; order Caudata; family Salamandridae; genus Triturus; species Triturus cristatus. The sequence continues at coordinate 1,689,669,762 of NC_140589.1, forward strand.
CTATGGCAAAAGCACACTGGCTGGATGCACAAAATGGCTGTCAGCCAGTGCCACATGGACAAACAACAACAGCGAGCAAGGAGTCATGGGGTAAAAAGAACAAATGCAACCCTATGGCAAAGGCACACTGATTGGATGCACAAAGTGGCTGTCAACCACATGGCCAAATAACAACAGCGAGCAAGGAGGCATGGGGAACAAAGAACACATGCAACCCAATGGCAAAGGCACACTGGTTGGATGCACAAAGTGGCTGCCAACCACATTGCCAAACAACATCAGTGACCAAGGAGGCATGGGGAATAAAGAACACATGCATGCCTATGGCAAAGACACACTGGGTGGATGCATACAATGGCTGCCAGCCACATGGCCAAACAACAGCAAGCAAGGAGGCATGGGGAACAAAGAACACATGCAAGCCTATGACATAGGCACCCTGGCTGGATGCACAAAATGGCTGCCAGCCACATGGCCAAAGTTAAACAACAGCAGCAAGCAAGGAGGCATGAGGAACAAAGAACACATGCAAGTCTATGATTGTAACCATACCTGTGACTCTTTGTTATGATTCCAGACCTTTTCTTTGCTGACTACCTTTGAGAACAAGCATAGTAATTTGTGTATTCTCAAGGCCCTTTACTTCATTCATATATATGATCATGTTAGTAGGTTCAATTATACCTTACCTTCCCTTCCCTTCTTGTAAAGTGCTTTGACACCCACTAGGGTCATGTTCGAAGTGAACAAAACTTTGTAAGTAAATAAAATAAATAAATGGCAAAAGCACACTGGCTGGATGAACAAGATGGCTGCCAGCCAGTGCCACATGGCCAAACAGCAAGCAAGGCGGCATGGGGAACAAAGAACAAATGCAAGCCTATGACAAAGACACACTGGCTGTATACACAAAATGGCCCCAGCCACATATCCACATAACAACAGCAAGCAAGGAGGCATGGGGAAAAGAGAACACATTCAGGCGTATAAACACAGAATCCACAGAATCTGGCTACATGGCATGGAGAACAAGACAAATCAATTGTGGCTTATGGCAAACACACACACACTGGACAGACAAAGGAGGAATGGTAACACTGAAGAAGCACTTCCATTAATTCAGGAAAGCCAAAAACAAAAGTTAACTGAGAAATAAAAAATTTACAACAACACACAGCCCTAAATTATGTTTTAAAACAACATATATCACAGAAACAGTTGGTTCATGAACCCATGACTAGTACTGGCCTGGGCCTACTGGATGGCCCCTTGGCAGACTAGGCCACATAATAAATTAAATAAATATTAAAAATGTAACAAACATGGATAAAATATACTGAACTGTGCAAAATTGTTCCTTTACAAATGAAGAAACAAAAAAGAAATTAAATGCAACAATATATCTAGGCCCCTACTGAAAATGCAGGCCATCAATTACATTAACTTTGAAAAATCGAATAAAAGTACAAATAAATACTGGTACATTCCCTCTATCAAACAAACAACACTCATACACAAATGTTTTTGAACTTACTTGTGAAATCTCAAATACAAAGTCCTTAAATCCAATGGTATATATGCAGCAGACAAAGGGAGTGATTTTTCCAGCTCCAAATCCAAATGAAAACTGACCACGAGATGGGCAAAGCACTGGGAAGAGCCTGCTAGAAAAGAACAGGAAGTTGGAGTCTCTAGGGCAGTTCCTTCCTGTTAAAAGAAAACGTAAACAAGAAAGAGGCTTCTCACAGAAAAAACCAAACTCCAACCGTCTGTTAGAGAAGAAATTCCAATCCAAAAACCTCTTTAGCTGCTTCTTGAGCAGAAAAGTTACTTGAGTGGTGTGTTCACATTCGGCACTACATTGGCGCCGTTGCGGCCAAAAGCCATGCAAGGGTCTGCAAAGTCTTGCAAGCGCTTGCTAGCGGCCCTAGAGTATTGTGGCACTTGCGAGCCAGCTCCATAACAAATCTCAAATGTGTGAACTAAAAATAAACTCCGCTTCATGACTGGCAGGTGGAATTCTGGAACTCCATGCCCGAATTTCACAAACTCCACGAGCGGAGTGAAGTTTACCACCTGGGCCTACAGGGAAGTAGGTCTTTGTTGGAAATGGTCAGTGACCAGAAAATACAAAAGATTCTTCTCAGGTTACTGGTGAGGAAGGCTGAAAGTTTGGTTATGTCACTTTTGATCATCCACTAGTATTCTGATCCACACAAGAGTGTGGAATGAGCGCAGCTCTAGTAGAGCCTCAGCTTGGTGTTGGTACTGTGCTGAGATGACCTCCACACATTGTTCAGCACCTTGATGGCATTCCTGACCTTGTTCCATCTGCTCTTAATGTCACTGTTATCCAAGGACCTTGCCCAGACCAAATAAGAACAGTTCCGCCATATAGGCGGGGTCGCTCTAGCACTCCCATCATCCAGTCGTTAATGGTCAAAATATATGATACCCAGTAGTAGAGCTTAATGTCAGCCTGCCCCAAGCCCCCATCAAATGGTGAACAGCAGCACTCAGCTCAGGTGATGCTCTGGGATCTTAACCACCAAATAAAAGAGCGGATGAGAGTGTTCAGCTGTGTAAACTAAGAGGTGGGGAGGGGGAACGGAAAATTCTTTGTAGGTGAATAGTGGAGTCAGGTTCAGGGTCTGAGCCAGAGTAGGTGGGAGTGATATATGATCCCCTAGGTACTTAAAACTAAGGCACTGGATTGTGATAGTATTCAGCAAGCTCACTATCACTGTGTTGCCCTTCAGCGGAACCAAAAGAGATTTATGCCAACTCACGTGAGGCCAGAGGCCTCCTCAGATACATCCAGAATACGGAGGGCTCAAGGGCCCGACAGTTGTGGCTCAGTCAGGAAGAGAAGCACATCTCCTGTGTACAAAGCTATCCTATTCTCTCTGCCCTCTCCCCAACGACATCACCACACCTGGGCATCCTCTTGAATATTCATACCTAGGGGCTCTATGGCTAAAGCAAACAGAAGGGGTATAGGGGCACCCCTGTCGGGTGCCTCTGTAGCCAATAAATAGTGTGGAAAGTGCTTCATTGACAAGGACCTGGGCGGAGGGTTCCTTATATAGGAGACAGACATGCTTTCGGTATTTGGGCCCCGAAGTACATGTGATGCAATACCTGGTTCAAGTACGCCCAATCCACAGTGTCAAAAGCCTTCTTGGAATCAACCACTAGCAGTGCAGTGGGGTCAGTAATCGCATGCCAGTGGACAAATGGGATGTTGACTCAGTGACGGTGGGGCGCAAACCCGTATTGACCGGCATGAGTAAGATGTGGCAGAACCTGCAGCAGTCTATTCATCAAGACTTTAATGAAAATCGTGAGTTCACATTAATCAGCCAAATGGGCCGATTGGAGGCACAGCTGGCAGCCGCATGCCCCTTTTTGTGGACTACCACTATCGTGGCCACATTCAACTCCAGGGGGTAGGAGCCCCACCACTTGAATTTAGTACAGATTCGGCAAGTAAGGCGTAAGCACAGAGCCAAAGCATGGATAATATTCTGTGGGGAACCTGCCCATCCTGGGATTTTGGCCCATGTCAAGGGCTCTTTAGCTGCTTACACCTCATCAATCGGGATTGGCGAACTGGAGGTCTGCACTTTGAGGCACTGAGAGCCTGGCCAGGGCCACATCATGAAGAAGAGGACCAGCTTATTCACGCATGGGTCAGAGGTGGTGGGCTTATAGGGCCTGGCAGGAGGAAGCAAACGCTTCCGCCATTTACTTAGCACTGATGATGGAGGCTCTGACTGTGTGCCTCCCTGACAGCGGAGATTATACGTGATGACATCCCACCGTAGCAAGTCACTAGAGGAGTTCACCATTCTTGTTGTCATGCTCGTAGACCAGCACAGTCATGCCTCGTTAAGCACCAGTTAGTGCAACAAGGCCTTATAGACTGTGAGCTGATGTTGAAGCCCGTTGGGCACCTCACAGAGCAGCGCTGTTCAAGAGCAAGGATTCAGGATTCAAGGTATGCGAGCTCCTCCCCTTTGACCCTTTCCACCTTATGGAGGTAAGGCTTGACAATCGCCCAAAACATGCACATACCGGGTGCCTATTGGGAGCCAGCGGAGACCACTGAGCCAGCATTCGAATATTTATGTTATTCTATTGGAAAGTATAGGGTCACAATATTTAGGTAGTTGATATATTGTCCTCGAGTAAATAGTGTTGTGGACCGTTTGAGGAGGATACGGAAACACATGATGCACGTCAATTTTAAAGTTAGAAAAATAAAGAAAAATAAAGAAAAATGGACAGAGAAAATTAAATCTTGAATAATGCCCTGATGAAGTCCCTATAACGGATGAAATGCATTGGCTCGGTCTGTCACAGTGATGTTGGAAAATTGGATATTTAATAAAAAGAACTTTATGTGAAAAGATACCACCATTTGGCGATTGATTGAGAAAAGAAAAGAAAGACTTTGCATGCAAGAACTGAAATCAAAAAGAGTGATTACAGCTACAAGCAATTGAATCTGAATGTTAAATGTGGACAAAAATATATAGTTGCCCTCCTACTAATGAAATAACATTATAGTCCTCTGGCATTTTATGGTAACCCACTGACATGTAACAGTATCAGTTCTGAATACTTTTTATTTTATGGCACAGGAACCACAGAAATGTTGAGTAGCTCATGGCAGGCACAAGTACATGATGAATATTGCTTCCTGGCATACTATTTAAACTGGTGCTTTTTCACCTGGCAATTGGTTTTTCTGGGGAATGTTTTTGATGGTGCAGACTCTGAATCAGGCTCTGCCACACATATGTGCTGGATGTGTTTGGTATCATGACTGCAACTGCATCATATTCACAAATGAGATTTTCTGCAATTGAGAATCAGTGCTACTGAGAGGTGAAGTCCGGACCTTGAAATAATAGAATATTCCATTGGTTCTTCTGCAGAGCTGTTTACAAATTCATTGTCTGTATAAGTAATATCTTTTTAATATATTTTGCAAAGATTGCAGTGAAAGATATAATTTGGCCAATTTTCTTGGAGTTATATTTTAAAGAAGCACCATCTTCAAGCCTCTAGATAGGGTGCAACGTAGGATGTTGGTGGTACATCAGTCCACCCGCCATCAAAACGGTTTTGGGACCGACCGCCAGACGTGCGGCGGTCCCACCAGTGCAATTAAGGCAGAGAAATGACCACACACAGAAGGGCAACAGGAAAGCCTACGGAAGGGGGAAAAGAAAGGTTTTAATAGCTTTTCTGAATTGAAGATAGTTAGTGAGCCCCCGGATGTGCGCCAGCAAAGAGTTCCAAAGGATGGCAGCTCTACTCCTAAAGGAACGATCTCCGGCGCGAACCCTACTCACGCGAGGGACCACTACCAGGCATTGTCCCATAGAGCGGAGCAGACACGTGGGAGAGTAGGGTAGAAGTAAATCGGTCAAGATTTCCAGAGATGAACCTTCCAGGCTTTTAAAGGCTATACAAAGTGCCTTGATCTCAATACACCTAGCGACAGGCAACCAGTGAAGACGACGATTGGCACTTGGCAGGTTCTGCGCAGGCCGAGTAAAGCTCTTGCTGCCTCATTCTGGACTCTCTGTAGCCTTTGTATCTCTGACTTGTTGGCTTCCAGATACAATGAACTGGCGTAGTCAAGTCTTGACATAATCAGGGCCTGGATGATGATCTGCCTAGTAGGGGCATCAAAAAAGCCCAAAATGGGTTTGAGTGCGCGCAACAGACCAATGCAGGTTCCTGCCACCTTTTTGGTTTGAGTTTGAAAGTTGAGTGAAGCGTCCATCCAAACTCCTAAGTTCTTCACTACAGGTTTAGGGGCAGGGGCGGTGCCTAGACTCTTAGGCCACCAGGACTCGTTCCAGCAGTCATGGTTCTTTCCCACCAGCAACACCTCCGACTTGTTGGCATTCAGTTGGAGACAGTTGGTGGTCATCCATTCAGCGATGGCCTCAAGATCACCCAGAAATCTCATGGCATCCCGCTCGGGGTCGCTCGAAAGAGCCACCACCAACTGTGTGTCATCGGCATAAGAAACCATGGTCAGCCCTCTGCTCTTGGCTACTCTGGCCAGAGGTTGAACATAAAGATTGAAAAGCAGAGGGCTCAGGGACGAGCCCTGTGGAACCCCTTGGCCTATGGAGAGAGTGCCAGAGGCAAAAGGAGGGCTGTCACTTGAAATGTCCTGTCCGCGAGGAAAGAGGCCAGCCACTTAAGTGCCGAGCCAGTGACTCCAGATTCCGCCAGATGACTTAGCAAAATGGCGTGGGATACCATGTCAAACGTGGCACTAAGATCCAAAAGGATCAGTGCCGACGTTTGCCCTGCGTCTAAGGCTTTCCAAAGATCTTTAGACACGGCCAGTAGCGCTGTGGCCGGGGCGAAAGCCATTTTGAGAGGGATCAAGCCTATGATTATAGGTGAGATATTCTGTGAGAAGAGAATTAATGTAGGCCTCCGTGATCTTTGCAGTCCAAGGTAACAAACGTCAGTGTTAAGAACGTATTGCCAGTTGGTGCCCTCTTTTTTTTATATATATAAAACGATTTTATTATAGCACAGGATAAATACAAGAAGCAAAAAACGACCACAAATCAGTATGTAATTATGAAATGTTAAAAGGCATCCTAGCATTAATAACAATATGAAATGTTAAAAGGCATCCTAGCGTTAAGAACAATGTCATTTCATATCATTGACACAGTAAAATTCAAAATGCCTATTGATTTGCTCCACAGATGGGGAAAGCGAAAAACACAAACACACCAACACACGACAACAGAACACGAGAAGCAACACAGGCTGGGGATAGATAAACCGAGGCACAATAACCTTAACAATATACCCTATTCTAGGCTAGCTGATTGACAACACGGTCTGAACATTGCACGTCTAAGGGCAAAGTAATGCAAAGTGTGCAATTGGAGAGGAAAATAAATGCAACATAAAGGAATTAAAATTGCATGATTATCCATTGAAGGGAAGATGGAAAATGGCACATGAAATACAATCCACTATCATTTAAATTATATTCATATCCATGACTTCAAGTGACATTCCTCTGCCTCTCAAAAACCAACCACTGGACCATAAAGAACAACAACATTCCGATTCTGTGTGTGTGAAACGTAGGTCTCATATCTCCCCCTTTTGCTGCGTGCCGGTTTGTCAGGACAGGGGTTTAAAGCTTGCCACGAGGCTGCCGGAGTCGCGAGGCAGCCTCTCGAGCCGCCATTATCTAGCGCGTGCCGGTGTGTCAGGACAGGCTTTAAAGCTTGCCACGAGGCTGCCGAAGTCGCGAGGCAGCCTCTCGAGCCGCCATTATCTAGCGCTGCATTAGTTAATTGGTCTGACCTAAAACGTAGCCTTGGTATTTTTTTCTTTTCTGTAAACCATTCCAGTTGGAAAGAGAAAGTGTTTTTGAAAGGAACAGGGCCATGTTCCAGGTTGGACGCATGCATAGCTGTAGTGATGATGACACCAAGCGAGCCTGGAAACAGATGCAGGCTCACAGACTGGCTGTGGTGGCAATATAGCGGGAGCAAAACGAGTGGGCAGCCGACGAGGGGCGCAGTAATGAAATCACTCATAATGAGACGTAAAAACAAATAGTGAAGGAATAATTAAGGATAATGGAAAAATGGCTGGCCAATGATAACTAGAGTTGGTAGGACAAGAGCGTAAAGTGCCATGGAGTCACATCGGGTGGTGTTATATTGTATGTACACATGATGATTACATTCATAAACCATAAGAATAATAGCAATTAGCAATTTTCCAAAGAGCATAAATGAAAAAAAGTATTTATGTTTAATCTGTCTGAGCAAATGAAAGGAGCAGATGCACAAACAGAGTTGATCGCAGTGCAATGGAGTTATAGCGCTGCATTCTACTGCCACCAGTCCCATCCTTCCGCCCAGGACTGGAAGCACAGATTCGGTGATGCTCAAAGGGGCTGTGGGCGGCGAAGAGCATAGCCCCACCTCATGAATATTAATGAGGCTGCTTTTTACTTTGTGTCTCGTTCTGCACAGCAGCCAGAGCAGGGACAGAGCCCTGCTTTCACAATGCACCCCTTGACACTAAAAAGTACAAGACTGCAAAAATGCATGGTGCTCTGCAAAACTGACTTCTTAGAGAATGAATACCCCCTCCACTCATTAAATAATGTATGTATTCATATCGGGTTTGCCTGTATTCTGTCAGGGATGCTTGATGAATATATGAGCAAAAAAAAGATGTTCACTTAGAACTCAATTCAACTCGTTCTAAATAAACAGTGTCGATCAATAATTGCATTATATGTTGTACATATAGCAGTGAAAAAAATAAAAAAAGGCCATTGATTTTGTTACATTCCTAATTAATTAATATAGATCATACAAAAGGACATATAAATGTGTGTAGCAAACATAAACTGTGTAACAAAGCAGTAAATAGATATTCAAAAGTGAATGGGTGTGGTAATGAAAAGAATGAGTATCACCAATAGTCACAAAATCAAAACCAGAGAGTAACTGTTATATTTAAACATATTTCAACTCAATTAATCATTTGTATCTGAAAGTACTGGTGCTGTTTTGACCCCTATGCAAATATGGATGGGATCTTCCTCAGGACAGCAAAGGTTTACAACTATGGACCTGATTACAATGTCGGTCAGAAAGCCTCCGACCAACAGTCAGATTCCCCTAGTCTGTGTCGTAACTCATCTGCCCTACTCGGTCGGAAACAAATCCGACTGACCAATTACGATGCTCGCAGTCGGAAGGAGAACCGTTCGGTCATTCGAAATCGGTTCCGACCTTGTAAAACCATGCACAGCGTGGCAGGCACCATGGGGTGCCCGCGACAGAGTGCGCAGTTTTCCGCAGACACCCATTTTTCCCATAGGAGCCTGTGTTGTCGGTCAGAACACAGGCTCCCATTGAAGTAAATGAGAGTCCTTCTTAACGGTGTACGGAAGCATCATAATCGGTTGGTTGGAACCACCGACCGCAAGTCGGTCGGACCGAATCCGACAAGGAGTCAGGTGGTTTCGTTTCTGACCGACATCGTAATGAGGCCCTATGTTGTTTCCACAAATATATAGAGAGTTAAAAAAATATGCTAACCAAAATTAATTACACAGAATTGTATTGTTGTTTTTACAAGTGAATAAGCTGGTCAGCTCAAAGAAGTGCCTCCAACAAATCCTTAACATAATCAAGCAATTAGTATGCCTGTATTTATACCTCAAAAAACCCTGTAAGTATCTATTACTGAAAGTTATGCATGATAAAGGGAAGGAGGGTGGGTCGAACTAACAGTAGATAACATTGGTTCCAAAGTTATGTAAGGGAAATAAATATGTTAACAGGTATATAATTATTTGCAGGGTCAAATTAAGGCATGCCACAGCAAATCTGCAACAAATGTATAAACAAATGGTATGTGTCGGTATACTAAGGGCCTGATTACGGTGTTGGTGATCGGACCCCCGTCATTCTGTTGGAGGAGGTCCGACCGCCAGCATTACGATACCAGCCTGACAAAAGACCATTAACACTGCCAGGATCCAGATGGTGCGTTAGTCGAAGGAGCATCCAGGCATTGTGGCGGTGGCGAAACAGGCACCGCCATCAGGATTATGATATACCTTTCTGATTGCCTTTTCATAGCGTGAACCCCGTCATGAAAAGGTTGTTGGAAAGGGATTGGGGGGCCCAAACAGAGCCCCCAGCCTTTGTAGCCTCTGGAAAAGTGTCCCTGGGGGCACATGTAGAGCCCCCTTTCTGTGGCACTTACCTCCGTGAACCGTGTGCAATTCACATCATAGTGCATGGAACATGGCACACTGAAGTGCTGAAGGTGCTGCAGGGCAGCGGCATCTGCTGCGGCACATTCCTGTGTTATGCCTGTGCCGTGGTACATCTGGAGGTTCGACCGCCAGCCCGGCATTCCTATCTAAATTCAGCAGTCGGACCACCCACATGCTTTTCGGGCGGTCTCCTAACCCCCTGCAATGGCTGTCTGTGGTTGACCGTCCGTCATCGTGATCAGGCTCTAAGTTTCTGGATGAGTAACACATTCTCTAAAAAAAGAATACATTTGTTTTTTTGCATGGAGTGCAAAACAGAAAGTAATATGATGTAGATACATTAATTTTCCAAACTGTGCACAGGGCAAACAGAGCTATGTAAAATTGGTTTGGATAAAGCAGCCAGAAAAAGAATAGAAAAGAGGCAGTGCCTGCTTATTTAACTAAGGCATAACAGTGAGTAGCAGAAGAGAACAGGCTTACTCAGAGAAGCCAACTCCTTCTGGCAGGAAAGATCTGCAACAATCACAATATAAAATTAAGTCATATATTTTTTGTTCCTCTTGGATGAAAATAGACACATTTCATACCATCGATCAGACTGTCGTCGGTCAAACTATGATTGAAATGACTGACAGATTGTGTATTTATTGATAGTATTAGAAAGCCACAGGAAATAAAATAATCTAGTCCTGAAGAAGGCAATATGAAAAAAAGACAGCTGTTGACTACTGCATTTTGAGCTGAAGGCAAATGGACAATTGAGTGTAACCTTAGTAACAGCTACATAAAACAGAAGGACAAATACTTTTCTCAAATCACATTTTACACTGTTATGTTAACTTTCTGGGACTAAGACTTCAAAATTGCATTGACCCACACTGCTCCTTATGCTGTTTTTTCATAAGGCATTTCAATTGCATGAGCTAACACTCAATTTTCTTTATGAAGGTGGCGATACAAACTTCATGTTTTTGACATTTTGTGCATAACATTATGCTTTGTTATGGGAGTAATAGGCACAGTCACCCTTTGGAATTGCACACATACATATACATCCTTGTTGCTGCACCAAGAGTAAAATCATTTAGGCACCACAGGCAGCCCAATCTGCAAGGAAGCAAGCAACTCTAAAGTTGCCCAAACCTTATTTTAAAAAATACAACTTTGCTAAATCGAAGACATTTCTCAAATTTGAGATCAAATGTTTACTATACAAATCGTATAACAAATTAATTTGATTTGGTGATGCATGATTCAATGTTGCACACAATGCCATACGAAAAGAAAACAGACAGTGTTGGAAAACATGATAATAGGTATTCAAATTAAAAATGCTAGAAATTATTACAACACTTAAATGCATCAGAACACTGGTGCTACCTCTGAGGGAGTAAAGTGACACTGTTGAGTATTTCCTAGTGACCTGAAATCCACAACTTTTAGCTCCACATACACAAGGCCAATAGTCAAAGTAAGTGTAGAATTAGTATTCTTAATTCCACATCTACTTCCCCAGATTTAGACTGCAATGTGTTGTTGTGTGTGTGGTTGTGTGTGTGGTTGTGTGTGTGGTTGTGTGTGTGTGGCTGTGTGTGGTTGTGTGTGTGTATGTGGTTGTGTGTGTGGTTTTATGTGTGGTTGTGTGTGTGTGGTTGTTTGTGTGGTTCTGTGTGTGTTTGTGTGTGTTTGTGTGTGGTTGTGTGTGTGTGGTTGTGTGTGGTTGTGTGTGTGGTTGTGTGTGTGGTTGTGTGTGTGTGGCTGTGTGTGGTTGTGTGTGTGTGTGTGTAGTTGTGTGTGGTTGTATGCGTAGTTGTGTGTATGTGGTTGTTTGTGTGGTTGTGTGTGTGGTTGTGTGTGTTTGTGTGTGGTTCGGTGTGGTTGTGGTTGTGTGTGTGGGGTTGTGTGTGTGGTTGTGGGTGTGGTTGTGTGTGTGTGGTTGTTTGTGTGGTTGTGTGTGTGTGGTTGTGTGTGTGGTTGTGTGTGTTTGTGTGTGGTTGTGTGTGGTTGTGTGTGGTTGTGTGTGTGGTTTTGTGTGTGTGGTTGGGTGTGGTTGTGTGGTTGGGTCTGGTTGTGTGTGTGTGGTTGTGTGTGTAGTTGTGTGGTTGTGCGTGTGGTTGTGTGTGTGGTGTGTGTGGTTGTGGTTGTGTGTGTGATTGTTTGTGGGGTTGTGTGTGTGGTTGTGTGGTTGTGTGTGTGTGGTTGTGGGTGTGGTTGTGTGTGTGTGTGGTTTTGTGTATGTGTGTGTTTGTGTGTGTGTGTGTGGTTGTGTGTGTGGTTGTATGTGTGGTTGTGTGTGGTTGTGTGTGTGGTTGAGGTTGTGTGTGTGTGTGTGGATGTGTGGTTGTGTGTGTGGTTTCTGTTGTGTGTGGTTGTGGTTGTGTGTGTGGTTGTGTGTGTGGTTGTAGTTGTGTGTGTGACAGTAATACTAAAAGCATCTCAAAATAAAGGAACACAAACATCGAGTTTGTGGAAAGAGAAAGCACGTTGTAAGTCAAACGGGCGCACCAAAGCATTAACATAACACCAAAACAAACAAGATCACTTAGCGAAGACTGAGTGCTGATAATAGATACACACAGCCCATCATCTTAAGAGTTCGATTGCAGCCAATGTGCACTCAAACCTGCCCCCTCCTTGTGAGTTGCACCCCATATTTCATGAGTTGTAACTGCTGCACCCACCATAGCGCTTTGAGATCTAAAGCGCTACATAGGTCTAATCGATTAACCAGTCGCCAACATGCTGTGCTTTTAAAGAGAATGTGCCAAACGTTTCCAGCTTCCTCATCATGTCCTTATGAATGAGCCAACGAAAGGACTCCCTGAATGGTGCAACGGACATGAAGCAGCCGCTGCGATCAGAAATAAACACTGTGAACATTGTCCAGTTTCACAGTAACATTTCCTTAATGTTCTTTAAGTCGCAAAACAGTAATACTAAAAGCATCTCAAAATAAAGGAACACAAACATCGAGTTTGTGGAAAGAGAAAACACATTGTAAGTCAAACGGGCGCAGAAAAGCATTAACACAACAACATGCTCTTTGATGTTTGATGTTCTTTGAACGAGAACATCAGAGGGGCGCCGCGAAAGTGATTGCGGGCAAAAGTGAAAGTGATCACAGGCGCTTAATGAGCATGACGAGGTTTGCCAGCCTCTGCTCCTAAGCGCACGCACTGTAGCTCTAGGCTGGCCGTGGAAGCATTTTTTGAGCCCTCACAAAAAGTCTCGCCAGGGCAGCGCATGCGCTGGGTCAGGCGAGACCTAAAAAAGAATAATCAAAAGTAATGCAATAATGAGAAGATTATTAATATAAACAGAGATGAATTCAAGTCAGAGAATGGCTGATAGTAATGGCGGTTCACTGACAGAATGTAGATGTAAAAAATATAGATGTAAATATAAGTAAATATATAGATAAAAAAATTAGAATGCAAAAATATCAACTCCCTATACTTAAACAGGTAAGTACAAAAACATTGAAAAACAAACATCAATGTCAAAAACATAGTTGTACAAAATATCGATTTTACATACATATACATATATATGAAATAAAATAGTAAATAATAAATAATATATTAAATAATAAAATTGATTTAAAAAATATAACAAATAAAGTTAATTAAAAAAAGTTAAACACATACATATTAGTTTTTTATATATATATATATATATATATTTACTTTAAAACAATTAAAACAATTAAACTATTCATTTACATTTATTTTATAATTTTAAAGTTATATATAAATTTACAAATATATATATAAATATATATCTAAAAATATATATATAAATATATATATATATATATATAAATATATATCTCGCTTTTTTTCTCCAGTTTCGCTCCTTCCTTTCTCTCTCGCCGATAGGTAGCTGGTGCGTCAAAGCCAGTGGAGCACACTGGTCGTAATGATTCTGTTTAAACCAAAGTAAATGCACACTCGGGGGATAAATTCACAAGCAGTTGTTTTTAATCCAGTTACACATTTCGACTGCAACTAGTCTTGATCACACACCGGAAAACGGGGCGGACTGCATATTTCATACAAAGTGTAAACACAAACAGTGGGCCAGGAAACAGTTAGATGTGGTTTTGTATTGTAATCATGGCATCCATTTTGGAGTGACAGAATACTTCTTTATGAGATTGAATAAACCCTGTGGTTTAAATATCTGCCTGGTGCATATTTCTTGTGAATGCATATTTATCATGCGGATTTGTACAGTACATATCGGTGGAAATTTCGTTCTATTACAGGGTAATACCACATTTTAAACCTTAAGTATCAGGCAAAGTGTTATTAACTATGTGCCTATCCCCATTATGGTTACCATTACTCGTTGCTCCATGTCATGAACTGGGCAGAGGAAGAGGAAGAAGCCAGGAAGACGCTGACAAAGGAAGAAGCGACACCAACAGAAGGGAACAGAAGAAGATGAGGAAGAGGCAAGGGGCCAATGAGAAACAAAACAACTGGCTCAAAGAATCAAACATAATGGATGACACAATGGTAAATAAAACTATCGTTAATTTGTCAAATCAACCATTGTCTATGTTTGGGAAAAGAACATTATGTCTCTGACTTTCCTTTTGCCCATCAGACCAATTATTTATCCAGAAACTAGGATAGATAGCTATAAATTTATCAGGAAACTGAAACTCAAAAAATAGCATCATTTGAGGAACAGTAGATAGCAAAATTGCAGTGGGATAGAGGCCTTAACCCCTTCGCTGCGAGGCCTTCCCCCGTGCTAATCCTTTTTTGTGCTATTTGGAGTAGTTTGCACGTAGGCGCCTGTAACCTTTTGACCACATAACGTATCCACACCAAATTTGTGTCCTTTTCTTCCAACATCATGGAGATTCTAACGGTACCCAGGGTTTGTGGATTCCCCTGGAGGGGACCCAGAAATTAGCCAAAATACAGCTACATTTTGGATTTTTGGGGGAAAATGGGGGAAAAGTGCTGCAAATGAAAGCGGCTGTTTTTTCCCTGCAAATGGTATCAACAAAGGGTTTGTGGGGCTGAAATCACCATTTTCCCAGCTTTTAGGGACTGACAGACTATTTTTGCAATTTTTTGTGCTTTCAACCTTCTTCCAGTTAATGGTAGAAATGAGTATGAAAGCAATAATGGATCCTTGAAAGCTATACATTTTAGAAGAGTAGACCAAAATTCTTAATTCAGCAAGGGGTCATTTGTGTAGATCTTTCAAAGTTTCTTCATAGAAACTAACAGTTGAATATAGGAAAAATTGAAAATTAGTTGAAAAAAACAGCCATTTGTACCAACGTTTTCACCTGTGACTTCTTCTAATTATGACAGCTGTTTGAAGCAATTTACCATTACATCCGCTGGACCTTTCTGGTTGTGGGGATATATAGGACTTGTAGGTTCACCAAGAACCCGACGAACCCAGAGCCAATAACTGAGCAGCGTCTTGCAATGGCTTTTTATTATGAATCGGATATATAGCAATTCATTTGGGAAAATATATACACGGAAAAATCGGTATGAAACACACCTATGTATTTCTGAAATTGAAATAGAAACAGTAGATATTTGCACATTTCCGAAATTGTGAGTATCCATACTAGCATGAGAATTATTGGACATTTTTCAAAGTGACTTCTTTTTTACACATTGTCTTTCATTTGGAAGGCAGAAATGCATCGAAAGTCGATAGGTATGTCACGAGGGGCAGGCATCCACGCGACACGTTTTGCTGAGTAAAGTGGGTTTATTGACAAGTGATTCGGAAAAACAACGAAAACAAAACCAAAGTCTCTACATTCTCTTTGGGGGAATCAGCTTCTTCTCATTAACGTCTTCTCTTGTCATCCATGGCCATTATGTCCTTGTGGCTTGTCAACACGGGGCAGTACCAAGAAAATAAGGAAAAAGAGTGCAGTGCACTGACAAAATAACACAGGAGAGGAAGTGAGGGAGGTAACACCCATTCAAAACAGAATACAGGGTGCACTGAATCGGGAGACCGCCACCGTGAGGATGAAAAGTGAGACAGAAAAGAAAACAACACTCGCGTATTCTCCAAGGGTGGAGAGTCCTATGTGTTTTCTTCCTTCCCTCCTGGGGACGTTGCTCCCGCCTGCCTCCCAGCTCCCAGGAACCTTGCACGTACCTGTGCAAGCCACGTTTCTCCAGGATTGTGGCGGGGCGCTTCATGGTGTCGGTCGCCTCCTGGCTCTCCTCCGCAGGGCTTGTCACCACCTCTCGGGGTTTCTGATTCCTCTTTGGTCCCACACTGCCTTCAGACTCGCATCTGCGTCTCTTCCAGGGTGGCTCAACAAACTTCCTCTATCCTCGCCTTCCAGTCCCCTTTCTCTCTCTGACGTGCAGTAACCCCACCTCTGGGGTGTGTGTCTTGTCTCTCCGTTTTCATGGACCTTAAAGGGCCCGTGGTATTGTATCTCCAGGTCATCTCCAATGCATTGAAAATTCAAAGATCCAGGAGGCTGCAATGGAAAAAAAGGTATGGCCCATTGAGGCTGAATCTCGTCCATGGGATCGGTGTCCAAGGGAGCCGGATCCTGACAAGGTTATAACAGTTGCTCTACAATTCTGTGTTACCCTAAGTCTACCCTTTTTTATCAAAGTGCCTAGCTGTAGATTTTGAACCCTAGCTCTGCTGGCACCTAGGGGAACCTAGCAAAACTATCCATTTTTTAAAACTACAGGGGAATCCAGGATGGGGTGACTTATCTGGCTCTCACCAGGTTCTGTTACCCAGAATCCCGTGCAAACCTCAAAATTTGTCCAAAAAAAAGAATTTCCCTCACATTTCTGTGGTGGAAAGTTTTAGAATCTGCATGGATCCACAAAATTCCACCCACCTAGCATTCCCCAAAGTCTTCAGAGAAAAATTGTGTCTCACTTGTGTGGGTAGGCCTAGTGCCCGCGACAGGAAACAGCCCAAAACGCAACGTGGACACGCCACATTTTCACAGTGAAAACTGATCCTTTTTTTGCAAAGTGCCTATCTGTAGATTTGGAACCCTAGCTCTGCCGGCACCTAGGGAAAGCTAGCAAACCTATGCATTTTTGAAAACTAGACACCCAGGGGAATCCAGGATGGGGTGACTTGTCTGGCTCTCCCAGGCTCTGTTACCCAGAATCCCTTGCAAACCTCAACATTTGTCAAACAAACACATTTTCCTCACATTTCTGTGGTGGAAACTTCTGGAATGTGCATGGATCCACAAAATTCCACCCACCCCAAATCTCCCAAAGTCTTTAGAGAAAATCATACCTGACTTGAGTGGGTAGGCCTAGTGCCCGCGACAGAAAATGGCCCAAAATCACAACGTGGACACACCACATTTACACAGTGAAAACTGACCCTTTTTTTGCAAAGTGCCTAGCTGTAGATTTTGAACCCTAGCTCTGCCGGCACCGAGAGGACCCTAGAACACCTATACATTTTTTAAAACTAGACACACAGGGGAATCCAGGATGAGGTGACTTGTCTGGCTCTCACCAAGTTCTGTTACCCAGAATCCCTTGTAAACCTAAACATTAGTCAAAATAAACACATTTTCCTCACATTTCTGTGGTGGAAAGTTCTGGACTCTGCGTGGATCCCCAAAATCACTCCTCCCCGCATTCCCCAAAGTCCTCCAAGAAAAACGGTGCCTCACTTGTGTGGGTAGGCCTAGTGCCCAGGACATGAAACGGCCCAAAACGCAACATGACACACCACATTTTCACAGTGAAAACTGACCTTTTTTTGGCAAAGTGCCTAGCTGTTGATCTTGAACCCTAGCTCTGCCGGCACCTAGGGAAACCTAGCAAACCTATACATTTTTTAAAACTAGACACTCAGGGGAATCCAGGATGGGGTGACTTGTCTGGCTCTCACCAGGTTCTTTTACCCAGAATCCCTTGCAAACCTCAAAATTTGTCAAAAAAATCCCCCATTTTCCTCACATTTCTGTGGTGGAATGTTCTGGAATCTGCGTGGATCCAAAAACTCCACTCACCCCGCATTCCCCAAGGAATTCCGAGAAAAATAGTACCTCACTTGTGTGGGTAGGCCTAGTGCCCGCGACAGGAAACGGCCCAAAACGCATTGTGGCCACACCACATTTTCACAGTGAAAACGGACCCTTTTTCTGCAAAGTGCCTAGCCGTAGATTTTGAACCCTAGCTCTGCCGGCACCTAGGGAAAACTAGCAAACCTATATATTTTTTAAAACTAGACACCCAGGGAAATCCAGGATGGGGTGACTTGCCTGGCTTTCACTGGGTTCTGGTACCCAGAATCCCTTGCAAACCTCACAATTTGTAAAAAAACAAACAAACACATTTTTCTCACATTTCAGTGATGGAAAGTGCTGGAATCTGCATGGATCTCCAACATTCCACCCACCCCGCATTCCCCAAAGTCTTCCAAGAACAAGCATTTACAATGCAATGGTCTCGGCATTGGTAAAGTTAGAGCTATTGGCATTACTCATGACATTATTTTTGTTTTTGTTTTTAAAACATTTAAAGAAACGGCATTGTTATTTACAATGTCAATAGCTTAATCACTCTCAAATGCGAGACCTTTTGCATTTGCACTCACACACAGAGCCACACACACACAGCCACCCACACACAGAGCCACCCACACACACAGAGCCACTCACATAAACCAACCCACACACAAATAGAGCCACCCACAGAGCCACCTACACACACAGTTACCCACACACAAACAGAGCCACCGCGCATAGAGCCACACACACAGAGCCACACACACAGAGCCACATACACAGAGCCACACACACAGTGGCTTCCACAAACCTTCCAGCACCTGTGACGAGATTAGCAATAAATCATCAAAATGCAAGTTGGGCGGCACACTATTCTAAGCACAGCTGTTTAGCTTACGTGTTTTAAGCCACGCCCTTACTTACATTGACGACGCCCCTTTGAGACCCAACCCCCCCACGCCCAATCTTTCATCCCAATTAAAGCCCTGCCTGTGACCCTTAAATTACAACACTGGCGAATACAGGGTTACTTCTTCCTAGAACATAGACGTCACACAGAGTAGTCCAGCAGGCTCATGGAAGAACTTTTGACGGCACAAGTCGGAAAACAGAGGTAATTGCTGTTTACGACTTGTCCTGTCTGCATTCATTAGGTTACATTTAAAGTTGTATGTGTATATTACCTTTAGACACCTCAAACGCAAAAAAAATGGCTGAGTCAGCGTAGTTCTTCAAAAAGAGTAAACTGTATTTCTTTTTTTTATAAAAACGTAGAGTAGTTCCTGGAGCGCCGTGCGCATGTTCAAGCAACCGGCTGGCCGGTATGGCGGCCGTCTGTCGCTCCGCCTGTTTGCCTACCCTGGCTCGAGAGCTCGTGTCCATGCAGCGACAGCTGCGGCCCCCGCGCTCCGCGTGTGTGTTGTAGAGGCTGGTGCAGATGTCTCTCCTGTGTGCCAACACCCCCAGTCCTCGCGCGCAGAGACACGCACACGCAGCCTCCTCCGCTTCATGAATATTCATGCTTGGCTCCTGCCTTACACCGCCACTTTGGGCGGCAAATGGCCGCACAGCTGCTGGGAGCCCAGCATTGCAGGTCTGTAAGGGAGCGCGCTGCGGATGAACATCTGCGCCTCTAGTCCCTGCGCACAGCTTAACTGTGTCCAGCGCGCAAGGGAAACCGAAGGAAGGGAGTTCATGAGAACACGGAGAACGTGGCGCAAGAGGTGGGCGGAGAAATGCGTTACCCGGGCCGACAGGAACCTATTATCAGTTATTTAATTTTGTTTTGTTTTGCTGTGTACAAGCATTAACAAGGGCATCTGAAGGGCCCCTGGAGGGACCGTGTTTAGATCGAGGAGCAGGGGATGATGCCATCAACACCACCGCCTTTCTCCGAGGCGAAGCAGAAATGCCTCGGAGAAACGCAGTGGCGGTTTCGAATTCGGGGGCGTGTTTTTCTTTTCTATCCTCTTGCCATTGGCTGGAGGAGATAATTAGAAAAGTTGGAAAAAACACGCCCCCGAATCCGAAAAGGACGGGGCCTGTTCGGAGTGACAGATCTCTTCTCCAATGGCTGGCCAGCATTCAAGAGGCCAGCCAATGGAGAACAGGGGAGAAGAGGGGCGGGTTCAAGCCCCTCTTCTCCAAGTCATTAAATCTCGGACCGAGACTGCGCAAGCGCAGCCTTCGAGCCGAGACCTAAAAATAGTACCTCACTTGTGTGGGTAGTAGGGGTGGGCAGAATTTGCGTAATCGCGTTACGCAAATCTTCGCGAAAACATTAAAAATCTCCGCGGACACGCGGAAATATCATGAAGACGCGGAAGTGCTTGTCCCGCCTGTTCGCGATGTTTTTTGCGTGATCGCGTTGGAAATGTGTCGCTAATTGGTGAGGCAATCTTGTTTTCACTTGTCCCGCCCGCTCGCGATGCTATTTCCTATTCCGGGTCGTGCAATGCATGCTCGCGGCCGTTCGCGATAGGTATTTTCTGTTCAGGAACGCATATTACGTGTTTGTGACGCTTTTGGCGTGCTCGGGGGAAAATATCTCGCGAACTTGCCCATGCAGTCGCAATGGGGGCGGCCATCTTGTTTTTCACTCTATTGCTATGGTTCTGGGGCCTGCTTTTCAATCCTCCCTCTATCTTTTCAATCCTTTGTTTCTTTATTTATTTATTATCTCTCTCTCTATTTTCCTGATTCTATATTTTTTGTTTTTGTCTACTTTTTGTGTGTGTTTTAACTACTTTTTCACTCTTTTTCCATTACCTGCTTTTTTCATTTCTTTTACTTACTTTTTAATTTTTACCTTTTCTTTTCCACCCCCTGCCTACCCCTGAACCATGGCAAAGGTCCACAGGGCGCATCGCAGGCAGAGCTGCGACCGCCTTCCTTGCAGAAGGCGGCGCCCACAAGGGGTGTAGGCACGGGCCTTATTTGGGGAGGTGGAGTTGGCAGCACTGGTTTTTTTGTGCAGTGCCACCTCCCCTTAACCCTGGAAGCAGGCGGCAGGTCTGGGTCCGGGTACGGGCTCCGGGAGCGTCGGCAGCGGTGGGGAAAGGTGCGCCGGGCAGTGTTTTGCTGCTCTGGTGTCCGGCGCAGCCAGAACCAGTTGACGCACCGGTGGTCCGATATCCTGGACTGGGAGCAGGACCTGCTGGACCTGCTAGGAGTGGAGGTCCCCGGTCTGGGTGAGTAGCTATTTAATTATTACTACTTTGTGTCTGTTCTTCTGCTCTGTGTTACATATTGCGAATATATATTTTTTCCGACCAGCTAGAATGCTGCTGCTTACATTACAGGTAATTTACGTTTAAAAGTCTTCTGTGATTGTTATGACACAGGTGCTCTGCGCTACTAATCTTGTTATTTGCAACTTTGCGTTTGCGCTCGTTTTGCGTGATTATGTAAGAGTTTATTTTAGAAAACTTAAGTTAGGTAATGCTAGAGTGACTCTAGTCCTTCCTTTGTCCTGTCACTAAGAGATAGGGGTGGATTGATACTTAGGTTTAGTTACTTATTATGAGTTTGTAATTTTTTAGTGGTCTGCGTGACGCCCCCTCTGTTACGTCACGTGCTGCTGAGTGCTGCTAGTGCTTACCCCAGTCCTTAGTAGAACCTTTTGTAGTTTGTTCAGTGAGTGGTAATAGGCTTAGCACTAGCAGAACATCAGCATCAACCAACTAACAATTTGGTGTATGCAAAAATGCAGGCATGTGTCCTCCATTTATGCAGTTTTGAGGACTAAAAAAGTGGAAATGCTTACTTAATGTACAAGTGGCACGCCTGGAACAGGTGGGCTGGGTCAGGTGGTACGTACTACTTAGGCTTAGTTAGTATTCTGGAATCAGAATGGAACACTGGATTAGTGAAGATAAATAATAACTAGTCGGTCCACGAATCCCCCGATACTACTTGTCGAACAGATTAGATAGGTCAATTTTATTGCAATTGTTGTTTACATAAATGTTTTTTTGACTGTCTTTTAAAAATATTTTATTTGTTTCACACCAATCATCAATGTTTGTCTCTTTCTTTCTTATATCTTTTCTGATCAGCACCCAGGGGCAAGAAGACCGGGACAGAGTCGGCGGGAGCAGTTCCACAACACCAAGGACAGGAGGACCAGAATGAGGGCTCTTCTGCTGGCCCCAGTAAGTCTTCCTGTTTTTAACATTAATAATTCTTATTCAGCAACTTGTACTGGTGGAAAGGGTGGAATTCAAAGCCATGTGCACGGCATACAAACTGATCAACGGATCTGGCCCTGCGATCCTCAGTAACATGGTCACCCCCTACAAAGCACCCAGATCCCTACGATCCGAGAATGAGCACCTAGCTAATATTCCCAAATTCAAAAGGACACGCACAGGAGGCCGACGATTTTCTGTACAAGCGGCCACTGGATGGAACTCCCTCCCACGTACCCTTAGACTGGAACCCAGTTATTTGGTTTTTCGTAAAAGACTGAAGACACTCCAATTCCCCAAATAATGTCTCCCCTCTTCCTCCCCCTCATCTGGATAACAATTCTTTACAGCGCGGGGATGCCCTTGGGTCACCAGGCGCTTTACAAGTCGCTAAATAAATAAATAAATAATAAATAAAATACTGCACCTTATTTTTCCGAACTATTGTTTCCTTTTCCTTATGCTATTTTTTAACAACAATTATCCATCGATCTAGACAATCTGTTTCTAAATTCTTGTTATCCCTACCTCTAACTGCCTCTCTGCACTACTACTATTAGTCTGTCTGTAGCTAAGCATGCCCAGTTGGCCACTCTTTAGTTAAAAGGTTTTAAATAAAACTCAGATTCACCAGTAGCTCTAGCCAGAGTCCAGTCCTTTGGGTTATCCTCTTGTACTCCTTCTAGTCTTCTTAATCTTTGAGGCTTTATTAATCTTGATGTTTTTCGACAATTCCCACCAACAAAATGGCCAACCAGATTTTACTATTTTGATAGGATAGGACATACTACTACTGTTGTAGGGATTTTGCACATACAGAACTTTGCACAAGAAAATAGGATGTTGGTGATGGGAGGTAGGACCTTCCTCACACCTCAATCAGAACAGAACCCACCACAATCCCCTGCCCGACTAGTTATAGTAGGGTTTCATTACTATTAGATCTCTGAACCCCCCCAAGATACCCAATGAGTAGACAACCCAGAACATAACACTCCCGACCTCTCAGTCGTGGAAGCAATGCACATGCACACCCTTCCTTTCGCTCGCTCACTCGTGTAAGCCCATCCACACCAAATACCACCGAGTCTATGTAAGTTCAAAAGTTTTATTTGCAACTGACAAGCTCTGTACGTTGTTCTATAATGCAGCACCAATAGCAAAATGCATAAGATTAAAACTATAAACATTGTTACACTTACAACTACAAGTCCATAGAACGAAGAAAAAAAAATGCAAAATCATGATAACTGAACAGTGGTGGAAGCACCACCATCCCCTTTTTAGGAATATAGTTTACATAAAATTATAAATGAAGATCTCTGAGCGAATTCTGTGGATCCCTCACCTTAGAAGAACCTAATACTGGTTACATCATAAGCTCTGCAAAGCTCTGGTTCGCAGAAGGGAATTTTCTGTCTGTTAGGAGAAAAACGGTGCGCGTTAGTATATTGCAAGCATTTCTCAGTCGTGCCAAAAAGTGTTGCATTTTGGATAAGCAATATGGACTAACACCAGAACTCCATAACAAAGTGGCTTGTTTGACCTTGTACACAGCGCATAGACAGTAGCAGTATGAGCTCATGTGGACTCAAAGGCGTCACTCTTTATACAACAAGCTGTGAAGTAACGACGCGTGTGCAAAAATAAAAAACACAAAGGTAAAATGGTTGCATGGCTCGGGCTAACTAAGCAAAGACTAGAATGACCCTAGGGACCATATAACTACTAGTGTCTACTCTACTACTATCTGATTTGTACTAGTGATGTATGTTGTATATGTATGTATTACTATTAACTCATTTTTCAATCTTGCTAGTGAAAAATAGGGGGAGGTGTATATGACACCTAAAAAATGTGTAATGTTTTTTCAGGGCGCACTACCAACCACCAGTGCCGGGGCCAGCGGCGATCGCGACACGGCTGCTGATGGAGGAGAGGATGCAGCAGTTGCAGGAGGAGCTGCAGGGGGTGAGCCAGCAGCAGTGGCAGGTGGTGGTAAGTTAGATTCCTAATCCTTACTTATTGACATTACACTCACTGCAAGGGTGTATTGTATAATACTGTACAGTTGAGACTTACTAAGTAAGAAGTTGTTGTGAACAGTTGAAGACACCCTTTACTTAGCATTAGTAAAAGCATTAGCGGCGGGAGTGTTGAGTAACCAATGGCCTCTTCTATCTGATTTCAACTCAGCTGTGAAAGTTTTATGGAGAAGACTAAAAGTCAGATCAGATGACCTTGATGGATGGGTTGAACGAAAAGGGAAAGAAGAGTGGAAGGAAGAAGGATGGGCGAGATTTAATATTTATGACTGGCAGAGAAGGATACTTGGGATGCATGCAAGCATAGGTGGCTGATAGGAATCAGATGCATGGTTGGTTGAATGCCTGAAACTCCCACAAATGTTAAAGTCCAAGAAAGTGGGAGGATAGATACATTCCACAAATGTTATGTACTGTGCTTGCTAGTGCTACAGTGACACTATGTGTAGAATTAATTTGTCTTACTGCTATGCTAAGAGTATATTTTAAAATAGTCTTGTTTTTTCATATATAGCTACTCCTTCCAAGGGGAAACCTGACAGGAAGGAGTTGGCAGCCAAGGCCCGGCGCCGAAAGCTGGAGGCCATACAGACTAAATATCGTTGGCTGGTGGTTCTGAAAGAGGAGGAGGAGGAGGCGACAGCAGCTGCAGCCTCCTCCAATGCCCCGGGCCCCAGCCACTAGCCTCCAGTGGTACGGCGCCACCGTCTGTCAGCTGCCCACCGCTGCCCCTCCATCAGTGCTGCCCCCCCCCTGTGGATGCAACTGCCGTGCATTGAAGCTCCGTGTTGCCCGCCTGGAGGAGCAAGTACGTGTCCTCCAGAGTCAAGCCCGCCGAACTTAAGACCCTGTTTATTGCCCCTTTTTAAATTATTCTTTGGGTGGGTGGGAATCGGGCATTGGGTTTTCTCTTTTCATTGGACAATTGGACATTTTGTTTGACGTTTTCTTTACGGGCATTGGTAGGGGTTAGGGAGAGGGGTGGGTCAGGTGTTGTGGGATTTTTTTACATAGTTTATTTTTGTTAGGGTATTAAATAATATATTTCTACTTTACATACGATGTTGTTAATGTTTTCTGGGTGGGGTTACTGTTTTACATCACACTGTATCCTTCTTTCCTTGCTGGTGCAGGGCCACCCACAGCCAGTGTTTGATTTTAATAATTGGCTGACTTTATAAGACACAAACAGATAGATGCGGCACCCCTCACTGAGTGACTTGTCCTACTAGTACTGTCAGTCTCTTCTACTCTAGGCACTCTGCAACTGGACTCAAAGGGGAGTGTGAAATTGAATTAATGAAAACATGTCCATTGTTAATTATGCCTCCCCCAAACTTCTCTTACCTTTGCTTGATGTTTAACTGAGGTATAGCGATGGCTGCATGGTAATGATCGTTTTCTTTCCTAACATTCCATGGTTGTGGTGGTGGTAGTAGTAGTAGTAGACACTGGCAGCAGCATTTGCAAAAAAAGAAAATGGGACAGTCAGTAGCCTGAGAGAGTCTCTTTGAGGAGTAGTAGAATGAAGTACAGTACAGAACTTACTGCCAAACAATAATATGCAAAAATAAAACAAAACATAATGGTGGTGGGGATAGCCTAGTAGTACACAGAGTTATAAACTCTAGTTGTGTCGAGTCACTTGACTAGGCCTACAGTACACTGGACACAAGCGTAACTGTGCTGTGTGGGAGGATGACAACAAATCCATTAATCCAATCAATGCCGGCAATTAATGCTGATGTATTAGGTTCCTTTGGTAAATAAATTACATAACAAATATACTGCTCATGGGTGGGCAAGCAGAAGAAGATCCCCGCCCTGCCTTGAAATTGAAGTACTGTTGCTTTTGCCACATCCGCCCCAGCAAGCGTGTGATAAATTATTGGTGTACATTTAATTTAGTCATACCTCAATAAGTCACACAGCCCGGGGGAAGAGGGTTAGGGTTTGTTGAATGGTTGGGAAGGGGGGTTTGGGGAAAGGTTTGAGAAAAAAAAACAGTACGCATGGACAAACTACAAACGACAGAATCTTTGTAGACTACCATATCCATTTCAATATGTTAAGGGAGAAAAAGGAAATGCAAGCATGATGATGATAAGGAGACCCAGATTACATACAGTGTGTGTTCAGTGTTACCGGGCTTACTTTTACAGATAGCAAAGAAAATTTTAAAATATCTGTAGGGATGAATTATAAACAGAGAGCAAACCTAATGATAATAATAATAATAACAACAAGAACACACTGTTATAATAATTGTAGACAAAAAAATGAATCAAATTATTTAAAATATGATGAAAGTTGATACTGTTACTGTGTTATCCTGGTCAAATGGGGAGTTGAATCTCGGCATTCCTCTTGGTCCTCCCTTCCATGGATGCTCTGTCCATCAATCTTGGGTGGCGCCACTGCCTGCCTGCCTGGCAGATGTAGATTCATTGGTAAGGTAAGTGTGCATTGTTTTCCCAAGCATAGCACTGGGTAAGGCCCGGCCTGTAATTGTGATGCAAAAACAAAAGGGAAATTGAGAAACCAAGTTGAAAAAAATGCACAAGTTATGGTGTAGTGCAACAAGAACACTTTCTGAGGCGGCATGGATGCATCATCTCTAGTCTGTTTCCAGCATTAACCTGCAACACCAACAGGACAGAGCAGGCCCACGGTGACGGCACCCTTTCCACATCCTCCATTTAGCGTACATTTTTTGAAAGAGTTGGACAAAGCACATATCCAGCAACATAGCATTTTACAATTTAAGTGACTAAATCAATGCACCGCAGTCATACCACGGCTACACTTGACTCCACTGCTACACAGACATTTAGGTCTGCTGTGGTTGTTGTTTACTTGTTTACCTTTTATGCCACTCATGAAACGCCCTGACTTATTCCATCAATCATCTCCAATCTGTGTACTGAGTGACTGTGAAGATACTATGTCACTGTGGTCATCATGATGGTGTTGTTCAACTCAGTCTGCAGTGTACCGAGTGAGTCCCCTTCCTATATTCAAAATGCAATGTATCGGCCTGCAGTAGAAGTAAAAATTTGGTATTAAAAATACAAGAAGGGAAAAGGGACTTGAGTTACTTTTAGTGTGTAGATTATTACATAAAGTACACAATGAAGTAACTTCATGCACAACAAACAACAACAAAATCACTCAGTCAGCTTCCAATGCATGGCATCATTCATTACCTGTTCCTTCTCATCTTCAGTTAATGGGCAGTCTCTCTCGGAACAGAAAGGAGGATAGCTATAGTAGTCATCATCAATCATGTTCCACTTCTTTTGGAGGGACTAGGAAATATTTTCTTTTTTCTTCTATTTTGCATCATCTAACCATCATATGTCTTCTTGAGGGCAATGGATTTAGGGAGATTCAGGAGGATGGAGGAGCAGGATTCCGAGGAGTGTACTGCGAAATGCAGACAGCTGAAACTCGTATATGGCAATAAAATGAGTAGAAGACGGTGGTAATGGATTTGTTGTGATTCGAAGTTTCTAACCAGAAAGACAGACACACAAATCAAAGAAAATAAGGGATGAAGACAGTAAGAAGTGCAAGCCTAATTGTCAGGGAAGTATGGCTCGTCCTCAAACTCTGGGGGTTCAACCAGAAGTAGGTAATCATCATCTAACACACCACTTTCATCACCTGAGCCGCTGTCCTCATCTTCCTCCCTTGATTCATGTATTGTGTTATTCGGTGGTATACAGTGCTAATTCATTTTGATCATAGTTAACCGCTCCACGTTTTCGGGTGAGAGACTGGTCCTTCTCACTGTTACAATGGAACCAGCAGCACTGAAAACATGTTCAGAAGAGACACTTGTGACAGGGCAAGCCAGATAGTTTATCGCCAGCCTGCTGAGCAGTGGCCATTGGCCCCTTTTCCCATACCAATACCGCAATGGGTTTTGATCAATGTACACCTCTGTTGGGTCGGCAAAATAGGCCTGGACCATCCGCTCAATGTTCAGGGGTGCTAAACCTTTTTCAGACTCTTTTCTCGTTGCATCAGCACTGGACTTACTAATGCCTTGCTGTAAATACCAATCATGTAACGATTTTACTGGGCCTAATGATCCAGTTCTTACTGTTGTCGATAGTGTTGGTGAGTGTTCTGAGCCAAACGCACTGCCCTCAGGCTCCGAAGTTGAACTTGACACCGTATGCCCTGCTGCAGTACTTGTTGTGGGTTTATCTAGCGGGCTTTTAATTAGCAGCCGTTCATTTTCCAACTTACTCGCTGACTCAGCTATCCAAGTTTTGTACCGGGCAACATCCATTTCTGAAAAAGGAATTAATGTCTTCAGTGCCCATTTTGTCCGTGGATCCAGAATTGTGGCACAAATGTAATGTTTTTGTGACAAAATCTTATTTTGCACCCTTGTATTGTCACCTAAGCGACGGGCTAAGCTCTCCACCAACTCATATGCTTCTTTTTTTCCTCTACACCTTTGTATGATTCAGACACCTCCTTCAGCTGATGCTCTAGCATTTGTAACAATGGGATAGCTTGGCCCATAGTACAGTCCTCCTTGCTGACTTCACGTGTGAAGACCTCGAAAGGAAGAAGCATCTCAGTCAGGCATATAACTAGGCACCATTGGTCCATCTGAAGGGTCATGCCTTTCACAGTAGCATCCCCTCTTCACATGACATATTCATTGATTGGCCTATACTGCTCAAACAGACGGTCAAACATGTAATTAGTTGAGTTCCAACGTGTTGCCACCTCTTGGATGAGTGCTTTGACTGGCATTCTATAGTCACATTGAATGATCATCAGCTGCTTCCGAGCTTTAAAAGAATGGCTGAAATGAGTGCATATTCTTCGGCAGGTGGTCAGTAACTGCTGACTATGGCTTCGTTTTTCAGAAAGTCTTGAACAATAATGTTAATGCAGTGCGCCAAACACGGAACCCTGAAATAGAAACCAAGCTCCATGGCCTTAAGTACATTACTGCCATTATCTTTGGAAACAAAACCAATCTTAAGCCCTCTTGGGCGCAGCCATTCAAAAACCTTGCTGTGAAACTCTTCCACTATGTTTACAGCAGTATGAGATTTCTCCATGGAAAACATGGATACAGTTGCATGTTTCCGAGTAGCTTTAAAAATCTCAGCTGTGTCAACAGCACCTACTTCAGATAGCTTATCTCTAACTCCCACAAATGAGACCCAGTGTGCAGTGATGCACATGTAATCAGTGGCTTGGCAATTGGTCCACAGGTCTGTTGTTAGGTGGATATTACGAACAGCACTCTGCTGCAAAGCTTGTCCAACCAATTCCAGCACATCATGATGTAGTGCTGGAACAGCAACTCTTGCGAAATAGGACCGGCTGGGAACCTTCCATTTAGGGCAGATGGTTGACACAAATTCAAGGAAACCCACCCCTTCCACAAATGAAAAGGGACAAGGTCCAGCGCTAACATTTTAGCCAGCTTCGCATTGTACAACTGTGCCGTTGGGTGGTTGCGTTGGTACTGCCCCTCCAACCTAAGCATGCTGTCAATGGTAGGCTGGATTATATTCCTTTGTGGTGCAGTGATTTCTTTAACCCAGTTAGGCTCAACGACGCACTTTGTTTCATTGCAGTACTACTCGGTTGCCTTGGTGTCTCAGCCTGATTCTGACTCTTAATGCGGTGCCACTGAGATGTTGCTGAGGAGGATGTGGGCGGTACCACAACACTACTGGGGACAGGGCTAGAAATGTCTCCCTCTTGTTCACCTTCCACCGCGATAATATTGTCCCCTGATTCTTCATGTCCAACAACAATGGGTTGAGTTTTACTTTGTTCTAAACGAAGTAGGTGAGCCTCCCACACGATAGTGTGGTGTATTTTGAGATGACTTGTTTGGCCTGCGGTACCATAGTTTGTACCAAGCTTACCCCGCCTAACAGCATGTTGACAAATTGAGCATATAGCAATGTTCTCCTTACTGCTAACCGAAAAGAAGTCCCAAACTGGGGAGGAGAACTTTCTGGTGCTGCTGGATGTGCCACTTTCAATACCCAATGAACTGGAGGGTGTCCTTGGAATGTGACTCTGTGCAGCTACACTGTGACTTCTACCACTACCTACTGAGTTGGTGGTTGAGCTGGATGTAGGTCCCTGCCTTTCCTTTGCAAATGAAAATATGGAAGCTGGAGGTCGTGGTGGTGTTACCTGTGTTGGTGGTATCCGTGCTACATCCCTTGCAGCCATTTTGGATAGGGTAAAAATGTTGGTCTCCATATCCTTTGGTCCGGGAGTGATGTCCGTGATGACTGGCTCGTAATCATCATCATCCCCCTCTTGTACATCTACCTCCATAACTCTAAGGCTTTCTAGAACCTTCCTTTTCACAAGCCTTGTCTTGTAGCGTGCATCACTCTCAGACTGAGCTGGTGGCTTCCAAGTGGCATCAAGATCATCAGAAGCGCGGCTTGAAGAAGAAGATGATGGACTAACCCTCCTTTTCCTTGCTGGGGGTCTGGAAGACAATGGATCTTCTGAAACAGTGGCTTGCCCCTCTTTGTCTGCAGGAAGCTCGATTTCCTGAAATGCCCCTACTTCAGGAGGAACAACTACCATTGTGGGCTGTTGTTGTGGCTGTTCTTGTGGCTGCTGCTGTTCTTGTGGCGGCTGCTGTTCTTGCGGCTGCTGCTGTTCTTGCAGCTGCTGCTGTTCTTGCGGCTGCTGCTGTTCTTGCAGGTGCTGCAATTGTTGCGGCTGCTGCTGTTCTTGCGACTGCGCCTGCTGCTGCAGACTTATCTGCTGAGTTTCCGCCTGCGTTGATTGTGTACTACTTTGCGATAATGACATTTCAACATTGCTGCTCCTTAGTAGACTGGCTACCTCTGCGACACTCATGGGCTTGGGCCTAGGTTGGTGGGGTTGGCTCGCTGGTGCGGAGGTGCTGCTCCCAGCTTGGTTCCCGCCGGACAACGCTGCAGCAGGCGTAATGTTTTGGGTCCCAAAAACCACATTTGCCGGCACACCAGTCGTGGTTAGTGCCTCTTGCTTTTTCTGTTCCTTCTTCTTCTCACCGACAACTTTCTTGGTACTGGAGGACCTGGTAGCTTTCTTTGGGGCATCTTCTTCAGATGTCAGACAGGACGCAGGTGCACAAGTTGCAGAGGTGTCTGTGGTCAAACGTGGACATGATGTGGTGCGCAGCACGACTTCTGTCGGGCAGGACAACGGATGATGTTGATAGTTACTTCCTCCTCTGTCTTTTTGTGCACCTAAAAGCAAATAAGTCAGGAGAAGAACATCAGTGAAATGTTGCATTTGTTGTTGTGGTTCAATTACTACTAGTACAAACAAACAAATAAAAGATATAGTGTAGCCATTTGTGAGACTTTGGCAACAAGGTCTATGGTATACTACTTACTGTGTACAGTGTACACACTACACTCTCAGGAAGGATAGGAAAGAATAAGAACAACAACCAAAATACAAATGTAATGGAAGGGAGCTGCTGCTGGCAAAGTGGATGGATGGAAGCAGTAAGCCAATAGGAAAACCATGCAGGCCCATATGGCAAAAGCAGCACACTAATAATAACTCCCACCAGAAAAGGCCACCAGCCACATGGACACTCACAAATCACAAGCAACAAGCAGGAGGCCTGGAAAACAATGAACTGACAAAAGGCCTATAAAAGAAGCCAGGCAAAAGATGCATGCTAAACCACACTGCTGTGCCTTTTTAATGCAATAAAATGCAAAAACAAAAATCCACAGGGCTAAACAAGGTCTGCAGGGGGCACACAAACACACCAGGCACACACAGCAAAGGCATTTCTTTAACACACACCCAAAAACAGAAATACCCCCAAAAAACACATTTTCCAACTCAATCCAATGCCATCCATGCCCTAAATGATGTTTAATATTCAACAGAACAAACAGAAACACTTGTTTAATGCACCTGTGGCTACCTGCTCTGAGCCTACTGGATGAAAGCAGGCCCGGGGGCAGACAAGGCCACACAAGCTTGCAGGCCTAGGCTTCAAAATGGCCACCAGCCACATGGCCAGGCCCACCCAACTACAAGAAACAGAAGACAGACAATGCAGGCCTGTTGCAAAAAAACACTGCCTGCCTTCAAAATGGCCGCCAGCCTCATGGCCAGGACCACAACAAGAAGCCTAGGCCACAAAGGAATACCATGCAGGCCTATATATGGCAAAAGCAGCACACTAACAACTCCCACCAGAAAAGGCCACCAGCCACATGGACACTCACAAATCACAGGCAACAAGCAGGAGGCCTGGGAAACAATGAACTGACAAAAGGCCTATAAAAGAAGCCAGGCAAAGATGCATGCTAAACCACACTGCTGTGCCTTTTTAATGCAATAAAATGCAAAAACGAAAATCCACAGGGCAAAACAAGGTCTGCAGGGTGCACACCAACACACCAGGCACACACAACAAAGGCATTTCTTTAACACACACCCAAAAACAGAAATACCCCCCAAAAAACACATTTACCAACTCAATCCAATGCCATCCATGCCCTAAATGATGGTTAAATTCAACAGAACACACAGAAACACTTGTTTTATGCGGATGTATGACGTTACAACGCACACTTTTACAACGCATGCACTTACAACGCATTTTTTACAACGCATAATCCATTACAACGCATGACATTACAACGCAGGACACTACAACGCATTTTAAAAAAATACCTTTACAACGCATTACCATTACAACGCATACTACCTTTACAACGCATACCATTACAACGCATAATATTAAATTACATTTAAGGTAAGTATTAGATAGTATAGGGGTAAAAATTACTAATCTAACTCCAGGGGGTGCAACAGTAGGTTAAGTGTTGGATAGTATAGGGGTAAAAATTACTATTCTAACTCCAGGGGGTGCATCAGTAGGGTAAGTGTTGGATAGTATAGGGGTAAAAATTACTATTCTAACTCCAGGGGGTGCAACAGTAGGGTAAGTGTTGGATAGTGTAGGGGTAAAAATTACTATTCTAACTCCAGGGGGTGCAACAGTAGGGTAAGTGTTGGATAGTATAGGGGTAAAAATTACTATTCTAACTCCAGGGGGTGCAACAGTAGGGTAAGTGTTGGATAGTATAGGGGTAAAAATTACTATTCTAACTCCAGGGGGTGCATCAGTAGGGTAAGTGTTGGATAGTATAGGGGTAAAAATTACTATTCTAACTCCAGGGGGTGCATCAGTAGGGTAAGTGTTGGATAGTATAGGGGTAAAAATTACTATTCTAACTCCAGGGGGTGCATCAGTAGGGTAAGTGTTGGATAGTATAGGGGTAAAAATTACTATTCTAACTCCAGGGGGTGCATCAGTAGGGTAAGTGTTGGATAGTATAGGGGTAAAAATTACTATTCTAACTCCAGGGGGTGCATCAGTAGGGTAAGTGTTGGATAGTATAGGGGTAAAAATTACTATTCTAACTCCAGGGGGTGCATCAGTAGGGTAAGTGTTGGATAGTATAGGGGTAAAAATTACTATTCTAACTCCAGGGGGTGCATCAGTAGGGTAAGTGTTGGATAGTATAGGGGTAAAAATTTACTATTCTAACTCCAGGGGGTGCATCAGTAGGGTAAGTGTTGGATAGTATAGGGGTAAAAATTACTATTCTAACTCCAGGGGGTGCATCAGTAGGGTAAGTGTTGGATAGTATAGGGGTAAAAATTACTATTCTAACTCCAGGGGGTGCAACAGTAGGGTAAGTGTTGGATAGTGTAGTGTAATATTATGCGTTGTAATGGTATGCGTTGTAATGGTAGTATGCGTTGTAATGGAATGCGTTGTAAAGGTAGTTTTTAAAAATGCGTTGTAATGGTATGCGTTGTAATGTCATGCGTTGTAATGGATTATGCGTTGTAAAAAATGGGTTGTAAAGGTAGTGCGTTGTAAAAGTTGCGTTGTAAAGGTTGTTCCCCGTTTTATGCACCTGTGGCTACCTGCTCTGAGCCTACTGGATGAAAGCAGGCCCGGGGGCAGACAAGGCCTCACAATCTTGCAGGCCTAGGCTTCAAAACGGCCACCAGCCACATGGCCAGGCCCACCCAACTACAAGAAACAGAAGACAGACAATGCAGGCCTGTTGTTAAAAAAAAGACTGCCTGCCTTCAAAATGGCCAGCCTCATGGCCAGGCCCACGACAAGAAGCCTAGGCCACAAAGGAATACCGTGCAGGCCTATATATGGCAAAAGCAGCACACTAATAACTCCCACCAGAAAAGGCCACCAGCCACATGGACACTCACAAATCACAAGCAACAAGCAGGAGACATGGGAAACAATGAACTGACAAAAGGCCTATAAAAGAAGCCAGGCAAAAGATGCATGCTAAACCACACTGCTGGGCCTTTTTAATGCTATAAAATGCCAAAACGAAAATCCACAGGGCAAAACAAGGTCTGCAGGGTGCACACCAACACACCAGGCACACACAACAAAGGCATTTCTTTAACACACACCCAAAAACAGAAATACCCCCAAAAAACACATTTTCCAACTCAATCCAATACCATCATACCATAAATGATGTTTAAAATTCAACAGGAGGAGCCAAGATGGCGACCGAGATGGCAGCGTAGGCTCCCGGCTCTGTGAATCTCCGCATCCCGCACAGATATCCTGCATGAGATCCTCAGCCTGCGCTACATGCCCGTGTTGGTGATTGAGAGCGGCAACCGATCGTGTGATCCTGAAGCTTCTAGCGGCGGTACCGCCCGAGAAATGCTCGTTTGAAGTTTGCGGCCTGGGCAGCCCTGGGGCCGGGACCTCGAGTGGACAACATGGCCGGGCGGCAGTTCAACAACAGCGGCCATTGGTGATCGAGTGGAGTCGGAATACCGAAGCGGCGCGAATATCGGCCTACATCTCGCTGTGGTTACTCCTATCACCGAGAATAGCGTGACGGGTGCATACCCGGGGTGACGATTCCGGGGGTTATCGGCGATCGCCTGGACCCTCGCCAATGATTTGATCGGTCGCGGCCTGTGGCTCGTCCCGATCTGCACGGGCTGCTCCCGGTCTTCGCAGACGCTGGCCCAGGGGGAGAACGACTGTCACCTGTGACCACACACTGGATACACATCTCGCCTGCCTCCGGACCCTTGTTTGCAGCGACATGGAACTTGATGTGCTTGTGACTGAGACCCGGTCCCCATCTGGGGTGGCCCTGCCCTGCGGCCATCTTGATGGGATGGACTCTACCATCCTGTACACTGGGTCGCAGCAAGATTGGGAGTGTGTGCGCAGAGGAGCGTGGCGGAGCGAGTGCGAGGGGCCGTGCTGGGGTACGGTGACCTCCTCGATGCTCTCGGAGCCCTTCATTCCACCCTGGTTCATGGCGCTTGGGTATTGGGGAGGAAGCTTGATGGTATTGTGTTGGCGTCGGAACAATTGCGGTCTTCCTGTCCCCAGGTACATAAGGCACTGTCTCACCTTTCACAGGAGGAAAGTGCCGTGACCGCCTCTGTGAATAAGGGACGGATGGAAACTTTGGTCACTGTGGCAGCGTGTGGTCGGCTGGCTGTGGGGTCGGTCTGTTCTGGAGATTTTGGACTTGAGCGGAGGGTGGTGACTTTGTCCCATGCGTGGCATCCGGCGACCCAGGCAATCTTCACGCAACGGTCGCCTGCTCTGGCTGATTCCTCCTTCCTGGACTTTGTGTGTGGCGCAGGCCTTGGGGCAGTTCTGGGAAAGGTGATCTTCCATGATGATGACTGTGTTGGTGTTCCGAAACGTCCTCCCCACATGTGTGTGTCCCTTCCTGGTCAACTCTGGACGCTCATCTTCCTTGTAATCTCGGACATGATAATGGATCGCTGGGTATGCACTGGTGGTTTCGCAAAGAGTGGCCAAGGATAAGGCTGATCCTTTAGAGGTTGTCATTTCATAGGCGGGCGGGCTTGGGGGTTGTGTGCTTTCACGATGTAACTAATAGTGTAGTCGGTGAATACTGCTCCCCATTTCCCTCAGACATGGCCGAACTTTTGCTGTTTAATGTTCGTTGGGGAGGAAGATATTGTGCGGGAGGGAGAAGCCGGGGGCCTGGTTGAAGGCCCTCCTCCAGTTTATTATTACTCTCTCCCCTTTTCTGTTAGGGGGGATTTCCTCTCTTTTCCCTTTTTCTCTGTTTCTTCTATATTTCGGGTCTGGTTCTGGGGCGACAGGCACTCTGCGGGGGGGGGCCGTAGTCATCTGCAGAGGTGCAGGGTGGGGGGTTGGGGGAGGGGCTTCTATAGTCCTTTATCGTGTTTCTATGGCCTTCTTTTTCTTCTCTTATTCTTCTTTGTCTTTCTTTTCTGGGGTCAGTGCGGTAGGTTTCCTTCGTGGCCAATCATTGTTTTTCATTTGTGCCTCATTTCCATGGGGTTTTCTGGGTCCTAGGGCAGGAGACTGCAGGCGCAAACGGCTCGTGATATCCCTCCACATCCTGAACTTCCTGTTTCAGCGCCATTGATTTGATAGATTGCTATTTATTGTTTGACGTTCACTATTCTGCCTGCCAATTTTCACTGTTGAGAACTTGATTGCCACCTGATCCTTCTCTCCTTTATTGTAAAATGAAAACCTTTTATATCCTGGTTTCCCTCTTGGGCTGTTCAGTGGATAAGAGAATACTGGCATTGAGAATCGACTTCCCGAGGTGCTGCATGTGATTATAATCTGCTCGCTGTTACCTTCACTGTTTGGCGGCCGGCCCCGAGGGTTGTAGGCCCATACTTGTCTTTATTTGCAATGTCAATAAAGGTTTTTCAAAAAAATAAAAAAATAAAAATAAAATAAAATTCAACAGAACACACAGAAACACTTGTTTAATGCACCTGTGGCTACCTGCTCTGAGCCTACTGGATGAAAGCAGGCCCGTGGGCAGACAAGGCCACACAAGCTTGCAGGCCTAGGCTTCACAATGGCCACCAGCCACATGGCCAGGCCCACCCAACTACAAGAAACAGAAGACAGACAATGCAGGCCTGTTGCAAAAAACACACTGCCTGCCTTCAAAATGGCCACCAGCCTCATGACGAGGCCAACAACAAGAAGCCTAGGCCACAAAGGAATACCATGCTGGCCTATATATGGCAAAAGCAGCACACTAACAACTCCCACCAGAAAATGCCACCAGCCACATGGACACTCACAAATCACAAGCAACAAGCAGGAGACCTGGGAAACAATGAACTGACAAAAGGCCTATAAAAGAAGCCAGGCAAAAGATACATGCTAAACCACACTGCTTTGCCTTTTTAATGCAATAAAATGAAAAAACGAAAATCCACAGGGCAAAACAAGGTCTGCAGGGTGCACACCAACACACCAGGCACACACAACAAAGGCATTTCTTTAACACACACCCAAAAACAGAAATACCCCCAAAAAACACATTTTCCAACTCAATCCAATGCCATCCATGCCCTAAATGATGTTTGAAAAACATTCAACACACACCAAAGGAACAGTTGCTTCATCATGCACCCACCCATGACTAGCTCTGGGCCTACTGGCTACCCCCAACAATTTTAAAAAAAGAATGATAAGTACCAACATTGTAGTTGCATCAACTGCAATACCCCCAATCAAACAGACACAACACCAACTTACTTGTAAAATATCAAATTCAAAAGTCCTCAAATCCAATGATAATGATGCAGCACACGAAGAGTGATCCTTCCAGCTCAATTCCAAAGGCAGAATGAATAGGAGATGGACAAAGCACTGGGAGGTGGGAGGAGTCTGCTGGACAGGAACAGGAAGTTGGAGACTCTGTGGCACTTTCTCCCTCTCATGCCAAAAAGACTGACATTTCTCTGGAGGGGGGTATTGCCATGGCCTTTTTGGGCAGCCCCCACCCCAACATCAATAAAATAATCCCTGGTTTCTAGTGGGCCTTCTGCCCCCCAAGGGAGCTGAAAGACTGCTCTTGCCCAAGGGGCCGCACCCCCCTCCCAGGTGCTAGTGGGTGAAACCCTGCTTGGGGATCGCCCTCCAGGGGTGATCCCCACGCAGGGATCCACTAGAGAAGGGTACCATTGGAAAGGGGAGATTCTGCCCTTCCCATGATACCTCTCCCATCTGTTTCGGTGCTAGGGGGGCTGAGATAGCCCCACATGCACCTAAACTGAGAACCTGAAACTAAGTTTCAGTTTTGTTTTTGTTGCAATGATGATTGTGTGCCATGCGCGCAATTGTCATTGCAAAGAAATACAAAAATAGGCCTGGGGAGGTTGGGGAAGCTCTTCCTCACCTCCCCATGCAAAAAAAAGGGAAATCCCTCTGCTGTCTGCAGCAGAGGGATTTTCTGAGCATGTGCTCATGACGGAATGGTTCCCTCATGAGCACAGGAGCACTGGTGCTCATGACGGAACCATTCCATCATGAGCACCCAAAGAGTTAAACACAACCTACCATGACACTGATACAAGGGAGGGTACTTACTTAAAAATAAGGGATGGAAACACCTTCTGGACTTTGCTAGAACTACTCATAGAAAATGGTCCAGATTAGAGGTCTATAGAACATTCCCTTGATATAATCACAGACAAACCAGTATCAATCAACTTAAACCTAAGTCTACTTTCTTCCCGAACATGTCGCTTGACAACATCTATACCTTCCATGAGACTGTAACGAACAATCTCATGAAATTCCGGCAACAGAAAAGGATGAAAAACCCACAACACAATCTTACAGCCACACAGAGAAAAGTAATTAAATCATCAGCGGAGGACAACAATATCATAATACGCCCACCAGATACGGGTGGTGATATTGTACTGTGGGACAGACAACTGTACACTAAGGAGGCCTTGCGACAATTGGAGGACACTAAGTACTATGTACAAATCAATATGCATAAAGCATTGTTTGTATATGGGAGATGTTGAATGGTTGGAAATATAATGGCATTTTACAGTGGGAAGAATACTGCTATCCCAAACAAGATTACCCTAAACTTCCTATCTTCTCTCTCCTATGTATGTAGAACATTTTTTACGAGGGTATGTTATGGCTCTTCCATCATACATAAAAGACACCAAAGATTTTCTGAAGAAAATTATGAGGATTGAATGGGAAAATGATTTTCT
Source organism: Triturus cristatus (assembly GCF_964204655.1). NCBI lineage: Eukaryota > Metazoa > Chordata > Amphibia > Caudata > Salamandridae > Triturus > Triturus cristatus. The sequence goes on from NC_140589.1 coordinate 1,689,708,933, forward strand.
TCTCATCACCATGGATGTGAACTCATTTTACTATATCATTGACCATACTTTGGGCATGAAATCCTGTCAACATTTTCTTGAAAACAGGGAAATCTGTTACCTCGACATACCAACATGTTGCTGGAAATGATGAAATTGTGCTTGTACAACAATATGTTTATGTTCAATGGTAAACGATAAACGGTCAACGGTTAACGGTTAACTGTACAAACCAATTCTGGTAACATGTTTTGCCCCCAGCTTTGCTAATCTGTTTCTAGGAGCATGTGAGGAGGAAATTCAGAAAAACCCGAGACTACACTGCACAGAGGCGGAGATTGGCTACAATATATAGACAATCTGTTTGTCATATGGAAAGGGAGCGAGGTTAGTGCTAAAAGATTGATTGGAAACCTCAATAGGAATGAGTATGATTTAAAACTCACATACACCCTGAGTAAACAACTGATTGACTTCCTGGATGTTCAAGTAGAGATAGAGAACAATAGGCTCCACAACAGATTACATTGAAAAACGACGGCAGGGAACAGTCTTCTGCATGCTCTCAGCAGTCACCGATACACCCTTAAATGGAGTATCCCTTATCCTGATTCCTGAACTACTGAGAGCAAAGAGAAACGGCAGTACAAAGGAATACTTCCTCGCTGAACAAACCAATATGGTGGAAAGATCTAGAGAACACGGCTACCCAAGGTGGGTGTTGGAGAGAGCCATGGATAAAGTGAGGGAGGTCACCAGAGACCAAACACAAAAAGTAAAAAAAGAGACAACAGAGGGTGAAAATCCCACAAGAGTAATCCTCACCTACAACATTGAATCGTAAAGAATCTCCAAAATATTAAAACAGAACTGAAACATTCTGGTGAGCGATCCGATTATAGGATGCAACTTACCAGAACATCCTATGGTTACATACAGGAAAGGAAGAAGCCTTAGAGAAATACTAGTAAAAAATGGCATCACTAATTAAAAGCTAGGTGTCCAACACAGCCTAAAAGTTTTTTTTTCCTGCGGACACTGCAAGGCCTGTCGAAGCAGTTTCATGAAGAAAACTTACGACACTCCACGGAACGTGAAACCTATCAGCCAATTTTGACAGGTAGTTCCACCTTTGTCATCTACGTGCTAGAATGCCTGTGTAATTTGTGATATGTGGGAAGCACTACTTTAACAATTAAGAAAAGAGTGCTTGAACACAAGAGGGCAATCAACAATAAAGACACACACTATCCAGTGGCTAGACACTTTGCTGAATACCATCTGTCAAATATCTCACTTTTAAGATTCTTTGCAATAGAACAAGTACAGCAGAACTCAAGGGGTGTCAACAGAGTCCTTCAAGAGCCCTAGGGGCTACAACTAAGAGGAGGAGCTAGCAATACACCTACATAAGAACTAACTCAGGAATGATTTGTGTTTGTCTCTTTTGCGTGGGGAAGTTTTTGAAACAATTATCCAGCTCTGCACAAAGAGAGATCTAACATAGGATATATGTTCATATTGATTAATGCATTTTTGATCATTTTAATGAGAGAGTAAACAGTATTTTCACTTTATTCTTTTGGCACTACAGGAGGAAAGGAAGGGGCCGACTCTTGGATGGAGATGTCCTTACACTTTTCTTCAATACCATGTCTCTGTGGTGAAGGCCACTGTGCAGATAAGAACGTTCATTTTATTTTCATCTTGGAATGAACTTTATAATTCTGGGTTATAATATTTCAATTTGGATGAAACTGTCATACAAATGTATGTATACACATGTACAAAAATTGTGGAAATCCAGGCTGACTATGGTTGATCGCAAATACAAAACACGAAGAGCACAGAAGAATGCACCATGATGTAAATGGGCATGACACTTAGGGGCCGATTACGATCTCGCTAGGAAGGCCTCCAGACGGGTTCCGGAATGAGCAAATCCGATTCAGAGCCTATGTTTCCGACCGAGTCCCCCCCGTACCAAACGACAAAGTACGATGTGAAGTTCACACCCGCATCGACCAAATCCTTTCCATACCAGATCCTTTCCGTCTGACTCGTTCAGAGCTGATTCGTGCTGCGCAATGGAGCCGGATTCTGAACGAGCGAGTACGATGCACGATTCGGACAGCTGTATCGACTAAGTGTCAGCGAGACGAAATGGCTGTTGGAATCGGACTTCGGTGGGCCGTAGCAGGCCCCCCTTCATCTGGAGCCCTCCAAATCGGTCGGCGAGGGGGTGTGCATGAGACCCCTGATCCGAGCATGCACAGTGTAGCGGGCAACATGGGGTGCCCGCCACAGGGTGTATGTTTTTCCTCACCCAACCCTTTTTAGGTCTCGCCTACGCAGCGCACATGCGCTGATAGGAGGACCTTTAGCCGTCGTTCTGGTCTTTTTGGAAGCACACACTCGTGCTTGTGGCGCTATCCAGCTTGCAGGGGGCACGCCACAAGCACGAGTGCAGTGCTTCAAAAAAGAAAAAGAAACCCAATCGATGGACGGAATGCAGGATAGCTTGATTCCAGTGGCACAGTGAGCCCAGGACTCACGTCTGAGCATACCTGGTGCATTTAGGGCGAGAAAGCAAAAGACACACAATTGATGGATGGAATGCAGAACAAATCAAAACATTCACCCCCAGTCAAGAGATCTGGGTTAAATCCATCATTCTTTTGCTCACCATGCCACCCCAGTTTAGACCTGGCTATATGCAAATCAGTCTTGACCCTGTGCCTCATGGGAACAGTCCAGCCCGAACTGCCAAGCCAGGCCCTCCCTGGACCGGAAACAAGCATCCTAGGACCTGTTTCGGGGTTTCACCCCTCTCCAGTCCAGGGAGGACCTGGCTTGGCAGTTCGAGCTGGACTGTTCCCATGAGGCACAGGGTCAAGACTGATTTGCATATGGCTGGGTTCAAACTGGAATGGCATGGTGAGCAAAAAAATGATGGACTTAGGCCCAGATCTCTGTACTGGCGTGAATGTATGACATTGTTCTGCATTCTGTCCATCAACTGTTGTTTTTGCATTTGTCACCCCGAGTGGAGTGAGACGGGCATACCCAGACGTGGGTCCTGTGCTCTCCATGCCACTGGAATCAAGCTGTCCTGGCTGAAGAGGGGTGAAACCCCGAAACCGGTCCTAGGACGCTTGGTTCCAGTTCAAGGAGGACCTGGCTTGGCAGTTCGGGCTGGACTGTTCCCATGAGGCTCAGGGTCAAGACTGATTTGCATATGGCTGGGTTCAAACTGGAATGGCATGGTGAGCAAAAAAATGATGGATTTAGGCTGAGATACCTTTACTGGGGTGAATGTATGACATTGTTCTGCATTCTGTCCATCAACTGTTGTTTTTGCATTTGTCACCCCGGGTGGGACGGGCATACCCAGACGTAGGTCCTGTGCTCTCCACGCCGCTGGAATCAAGCTATCCTGGCTGAAGAGCGGTGACACCCCGAAACCGGTCCTAGGATGCTTGGTTCCAGTCCAGGGAAGACCTGGCTTGGCAGTTCGGGCTGGACTGTTCCCATGAGGCACAGGGTCAAGACTGATTTGCATATGGCTGGGTTCAAACTGGAATGGCATGGTGAGCAAAAAAACGATGGATTTAGGCCCAGATCTCTGTACTGGGGTGAATGTATGACATTGTTCTGCATTCTGGTCCGTCAACTGTTGTTTTTGCATTTGTCACCCCGAGTGGGACGGGAATACCCAGACATGGGTCCCATGCTCTCCATGCCACTGGAATCAAGCTATCCTGGCTGACGAGGGGTGAAACTCCGAAACCGCTCCTAGGATGCTTGGTTCCAGTCCAGGGAGGACCTGGCTTGGCAGTTCGGGCTGGACTGTTCCCATTAGGCACAGGGTCAAGACTGATTTGCATATGGCTGGGTTCAAACTGGAATGGCATGGTGAGCAAAAAAACGATTGCTTTAGGCCTAGATCTCCGTACTGAGGTGAATGTATGACATTGTTCTGCATTCTGTCCATCAACTGTTGTTTTTGCATTTGTCACTCCGAGTGGGACGGGCATACCCAGACGTGGGTCCCGTGCTCTCCATGCCACTGGAATCAAGCTATCCTGGCTGAAGAGGGGTGAAACCCTGAAACCGGTCCTAGGATGCTTGGTTCCAGTCCAGGGAGGACCTGGCTTGGCAGTTCGGGCTGGACTGTTCCCATGAGGCACAGGGTCAAGACTGATTTGCACATGGCTGGGTTCAAACTGGAATGGCATGGTGAGCAAAAAAACGATCGATTTAAGCCCAGATCTCTGTACTGGGGTGAATGTATGACATTGTTCTGCATTCTGTCCGTCAACTGCTGTTTTTGCATTTGTCACCCCGAGTGGGACGGGCATACCCAGACGTGGGTCCCATGCTCTCCATGCCACTGGAATCAAGCTATCCTGGCTGAAGAGGGGTGAAACCCCGAAACCGGTCCTAGGATGCTTGGTTCCAATCCAGGGAAGACCTGGCTTGGCATTTCGGGCTGGACTGTTCCCATGAGGCACAGGGTCAAGACTGATTTGCATATGGCTGGGTTCAAACTGGAATTACATGGTGAGCAAAAAAACGATGGATTTAGGCCCAGATCTCTGTACTGGGGTGAATGTATGACATTGTTCTGCATTCTGTCCATCAACTGTTGTTTTTGTCTTTGTCACCCCGAGTGGGACGGGCATTACCAGACGTGGGTCCCGTGCTCTCCATGCCACTGGAATCAAGCTATTCTGGCAGAAGAGGGGTGAAACTCCGAAACCGGTCCTAGGATGCTTGGTTCCAGTCCAGGGAGGACCTGGCTTGGCAGTTCGGGCTGGACTGTTCCCATGAGGCACAGGGTCAAGACGGATTTGCATATGGCTGGGTTCAAACTGGAATGGCATGGTGAGCAAAAAAACGATGGATTTAGGCCCAGATCTCTGTACTGGGGTGAATGTATGACATTGTTCTGCATTCTGTCCATCAACTGTTGTTTTTGCATTTTTCACCCCGAGTGGGACGGGCATACCCAGACGTGGGTCCCGTGCTCTCCATGCCACTGGAATCAAGCTATCCTGGCTGAAGAGGGGTGAAACCCCGAAACCGGTCCTAGGATGCTTGGTTCCAGTCCAGGGAGGACCTGGCTTGGCAGTTCGGGCTGGACTGTTCACATGAGGCAGAGGGTCAAGACTGATTTGCAAAGGCTGGATTCAAACTGGAATGGTATGGTGAGCAAAAAAACGATGGATTTAGGCCCATATCTCTGTACTGGGGTGAATGTATGACATTGTTCTGCATTCTGTCCATCAACTGTTGTTTTTGCATTTGTCACCCCGAGTGGGACGGGCATACCCAGACGTGGGTCCCGTGCTTTCCATGCCACTGGAATCAAGCTATCCTGACTGAAGAGGGGTGAAACCCCGAAACCGGTCCTAGGATGCTTGGTTCCAGTCCAGGGAGGACCTGGCTTGGCAGTTCGGGCTGGACTGTTCCCATGAGGCAAAGGATCAAGACTGATTTGCATATGGCTGGGTTCAAACTGGAATGGCATGGTGAGCAAAAAAACGATGGATTTAGGCCCAGATCTCTGTACTGGGGTGAATGTATGACATTGTTCTGCATTCTGTCCATCAACTGTTGTTTGTTCTTCAAAAAAGAGCAGACTGCGCGCACGCACAACTCCCAGGCTTGTCTGCATGTTGGAATAACAGCTGCTTTGCCGCTTGCAGATTCTTACTTTTTCCCAGGTCTCTCGTCTCTTCCGCTGTCCATAAGGCCGCCTTCCCTCTTCAGTTTCACGCTCCATCTTGTTTCTACAATATATGCATGGTTTGTTTTATATGGCACGTTCGGTCGGTCGGGGCTGTAGTCTTAACAATCTGGTTTATTCTGTATGTAGACAGGACGCAAGCGCATAAACACGGATGAAAATCAGTTGGGCACGCTTCCAACTACTTAAATAAATTTAAATGATGAGTATGACGTATAATCGTTCTATAATAGTTCTAAAACCCAAAAGGCATGCAAGGCTGTTAACTTTTATAGTTAGAATACATGCTAAAATGCAATAGTTGTAACGTCGTTTTTTTTGCAGAACGATATATAGTGATAAACTGTGAAAAAAGTAAATGTGTATAATGCTGATGGAAATTTAAAAAACGTAATACTATTAAACCGGGAGTGAGTTCAAAGTGTAATCTTTACTACTATTATTATCAAATGTATTGTTGGTGTTATAATTAGGGGTGGGCCGAATTTGCGAAAGTGACTTTCGCAAATTATCGCGAAAATGTTAAAAATCTCCGCAAACACGCGGAAATATCGCGAAGATGCGGAAGTTTTTTTCCCGCCCGTTCGCTGTATTTTCTGCGTGGTCGCGGCCCGCCAACTTACCCATGCGGTTGCTCGCGGGCGTGGCCATCTTGTTTTCACTCTTCTCGCGGTGCATGATCGCGAGAAGAAAGACGTGATGGCGCGACCAATGACATTACTGCGGGCGCGAACTGTCGCGAGACAGCGCAAATGTCTACCAACAATCCAACATCTCGTGGAGAATGCGGCCGGATCAGGAAAACTTGTCGGCGAACGCGGGGATTCAGGTAAGGCGATCGCGCGCGCGCAAGAATGTATTATTTCACAGCGCGAGCAAGAAACAAATTATCGCTAAGCTTTGGAATGCGGATATATTGACATTTTCGCGATCTCGGCGGAACGCGAAAATGTCAAATTATCGCAATTTCCGCGAGCAGAACGGAAATTTAGCCCAGGCCTAGTTATAATCAGCAGCGCTACATTTACGCAGGAATGGAGGATGATATTATGCAACAATAAAAGGCTAATTATGCGGCACAATACAGCACGTTTCATTAATTTGCTATTTTGACACTGTAACAAGCATTAATATTTTCTGGTTAAATATTTCACCTATGAGTACAGGTTTAACACCTAAATACCTGAATACATTGACATTTGAACACCTGAATCCATCAATCATCAACCTTTGTAAAGGGTCTCCCACTGTCCATTTGCAGCACTTTTTAAATAACTTTTGATGGGTTTGAGCTAGAGTTGTTTGTTAAAGTCTGCACATTTTGCAGCAGATGGTGTGTTAAGTGTAATATAATGCAATTCCATAATTATATGGATAATGCTATGGCCACAGAACCAGATAATTGCAGTGTGATTGACAATGCAGAAAATAGTGCAATGTGTGTATAAACTAGGGTTCTGAAAATTCTCGTTCTTTCTTTCTTTCTTTCTTTCTTTCTTTCTTTCTTTCTTTCTTTCTTTCTTTCTTTCTTTCTTTCTTTCTTTCTTTCTCTCTTTCTTTCTTTCTTTCTTTCTTTCTTTCTTTCCTTCTTTGTTTCTTTCTTCCCTTCTTTCTTTTTTCTTTCTTTCTTTCTTCATTAGAAGAACGTAATTGGTTTTGAACAAATCATCCAACAGACTAATCCATCCAATAAGGTTAATTAAATAACTAATTCTGAAACACATTTACGCTCTACATTGAGAAATGCAGAACACAATTCTAAACGAATTACATAATAAACCACACACACACACCTACAAATTACAATATAAGACAAGCTATGAAAAGTATATATAGAAGCCATTATCACACAAAAAAGTGCAATGCGTTTCTCTGGGACATATATCTTCCTAGATCTGTAAATTATTCATTTTTTTTAACTTGCTCCAAAATGCTATGGCGCTAAGGCAATCTTGAGCACTATGCAAACTCATAAACCCAGTCATGATATCAGCACAGTCACAAATTCTCCATAAAAATAAATAGGAACGTGTCCCACAAATAAACTACACAAGGATACTCCAATAGAAACTGAATAATTTTCTGTTTGCAGGTGCAGATTAGGAGCATGACATGACCCTTGCTAGTTGCACAACTGGTCGTTTTGCTGTGACCGCTTACTTCAATGATTTGTGAGAAATGGTCCCATTTGTAAATATTTCCTCAATGTCCTTTTCCATAGTCCACTCCACAGTGTCTTGTTTGGGATATTCATTGGATGTCTTTACCAGCTAGATGGTAGAAAGACCAACAGGACATTTTTCTTGACATCAAGGGTACCTTAAATGAAGAACCACTGAGTGTGCGGAACAAAACACTATCTGGAAAGGGGTGGATTTCCTCTGCGAATGTATGTTAATGAAGAAATCATTTTCCAGCCTTAGTTTTTTTAGGTCTCGCCTACGCAGCGCGCATGTGCTGCTTAGGAGGACCTTTAGCCGTCGCTCTGGTCATTTTCAAGCACAGACTTGTGCTTGTGGTGGCATCCACATTGCGGGAGCGAGCAGGGGCACCCCACAAGCACGAGTGCAGTGCTTGAAAATGAGCAGACTGCGCACGCATGCACACAGCACTCTCTCGCTCTCTCTCTCGCTCTCTCTCTCCTCTCGCTTTCTCTCTCTCTCTTTCTCTCTGTCTCTCCCGCTCTCTCTTTCTCTCTCTCACTATCTCTCTCCCCCTCTCTCTCTTTCTCACTCTTCCCTTTCTCTCTCTCTCTCTCTCTCTCTCTCTCTCTCTCTCCGTCCCGCCCTCTGCTGGCAACTGTACATTCATGCTGCCGCTGCTGGTTAATCAGATGTCGCTGGTTGCCCTCAGAGTTCACATCTCTTGGTGAGTGCAGAGAGAAGTGTTTCCTTATTTTGTCATTATGAATAGAATTTTTTTTTTGATGGAACGGTTTAATTACAGAATGTGTTTGAGCTTGGTTAGAATGTGCTTGTTTTTTGTAAGTCTGGCCCATTGATGAGCTGCATGTCAGGTCGCTAACAAGGCATTGCGAGTGCACATCAAATGCGGAGTGTGCATCCTATGGCATAGACCCAGTGGGTACCTGCTTGAATACCACTATCATCGTAGGGGTTACTTCCGTGTCTGACTCTGTAGTCCGTTTAAGTGCGCCATGTCTCCGGCAGCCATGTGTGTGACGGCGTTGGTTACTATGGCAATGATCGGCCATTTATACCACATGCGCGTGCTCTGCCCAGCTGCTACCAGCTAACAAGCATTGGCATAGCCAACAGGTTCCGCCTTTGGGACCTTATAAGTATTTAGTTATGCAGCACAATATCCTCATGCAACAAAATTAACTGTTGCATGGCTAAACACTTATAAGGTCTCAAAGGCGAGACCTATTGGCTATGCCAATGCTTGTTTTCTATGGAAGCCTGTGTATGTGTCGGTACACAGGCTCTTATAGAGTTCAATGGGAGTCCCAGCGAACCAAGTCCATCAGCATATGGCTGCATCTTACTCAATCAGTCAGACTAACACAGTGCGATTCGCTAGGAAAGCCCTTTGGATCAGAGTCGTAGAGAGGGCTTTTCCTGATGAGATCGTAATCGAGCCCATAGAATGTTTGAAATTTGTAAGGTACCACTAACAAGGTACCCTTCACAAAAAGGAGCTACAGAGGGAAAAGACGCAGATTGCCCTCCACTCACAACTTTTATATCACAGAAACCTGCTCTATATTCTTTGGATAAAACATCATGAACATCCCCCACACCCCTTATTAGTGAGAATACTTCAAGTACTAGCTACACGTTGCTGTACTGTCAGGGTGTTCCTATCCCCTTCTTTTAAAGAGCAGGTTTCTGTGATATAAAAACCACTAACAAGGTAAACAAATAAGCAGTATGCCATTCAGGAAGTTAGTTCCTGTTTCTAATACACAATGCTTTAACTGTCATGTAATAGACATGGAGCAACGAGTAATGGTAACCATGATGTGGATAGTCACATAGTTAATAACACTTTGTCTGATACTTAAGGTGCCAAGCCATTACTGTGTATAAGCTAGTGGTTTAGTTTCGTATCTTTAGTGGTTTTGGAAACAAAATCTCCTTCAGCCACACCACGCAGCCCCTCTGGACAGACCACTACTGCGTACACTTCTCTTTCAACACTGCCACCGCTCACATACCCACTCCACGCCCACTGCAAAGGAACTGGAGCAAGGTCACTGAGGAGCACATCAACTCTTCAACTCTACCCTCATCCACGATCCCCCCCATCTCGACCGACACCAACTCTGCAGCCAAGAAACTACACCGGTGGATCACCAACTGCGCACACAAGCTTGTACCCCTTCGCAACCCTGACAGATAACTCCCCCTAAAGGCCACCTGGTTCACCACCGACTTCCAAGAATCCAGACGCACCTGCAGATGGCTCAAAAAAACAATGGAGGAACAGCAAAACCACTGAAGACCAGATCACCTACAAGAACTCCATGACAAAACACCACCAACTCATAAGACCCACCAAAAGGACCTTCATCCGGAACAAAATCCTCACCAACTCCAGCAACTCGAAGGAACTCTTCAGCATCATCCAGCAACTCACCAAACCCCCCCAAAGAAGCCATGGACATCACACCCTCCCAAGACCTCTGCAACAAGCTCAGCTCCTACTTCCACCTCAAAATCAAGGCCCTCTATGACAACTTCAGCGAACAGACACCAGAAACCACCCTCTCCGCCAGCAACTACAGCCAACCCACCATCACTGCCTGGACCACGGTCACCGCCAAAGATACCACCATGACCATGAAGAGCACTTACTCAGGAGTCCCACGGACCCCTGCCTGCCATACAGCTACCACAGAGGTGACACTGCCCTAGCGACCAGGCTATGAGACTCCATCAATGCCATCTTCCAATCTGGCAGTTAGATGACTGGAAATGAGCAGAAGTCAAGCCCCACCTCAAAAAACCCTCTGCAGACTGGACGAACCTGAAAAACTACGACCGATCTTTCTCCTTCCCTTTGCAGCCAAAGTCACCGAGAGGATCATCAATGCCCAGCTGAGAAACTTCATCGAAGAGAACGCCATCCTCAACTCTTCCCAATCCAGATTCTGCAGCAACCACAGCGCCAAGATCGCCCGCCTTGCCTCCACTGATGACATCCACACGCTACTCAACCAAGTTCACACCGAGACCCTCATCCTACTAGACCTCTCCGCAGCCTTCAACACCACCTCCCACCGCACTCTCGCAGCCAGACTCTACAACACCGGCATACAGAAAACCACCCTCAACTTGCTCCGCTCCTTTCTTGCCGGCAGAACCCAAAAGATCAGACTACCACCCTTCCTCTCCGAACCCACAGAGATCAACTGCGGAGTACCCCAAGGATCATTGCTCAGTCCCACGCTCTTCAACATCTACATGGCCCCCCTTGCTGCCATCGTCAGACAGCATGGACTCAGCATAGTATCCTACGCCGATGACACCCAGCTCATACTCTCCCTCATAAAGGACCCCAAGGTCACCAGACTAAGCTTCCAGGGAAGGTATGAAGGACGTCACAGCTTGGATGAGCAGCAGCTGTCTGAAGCTCAACTCAGAGAAGACAGAGGTCCTCATCCTTGGGCCCACCCCCTCAGCTTGGGAAAACACATGGTGGCTCAACGCCCTTGGCAGCCCCTCCACCCCCACATATCACGCCCAGGCGTTATATTCGACTCCTCCCTCACTATGGCCCTCCAGATCAATGCCGTCTCCTCCACCTGCTTCAACACCCTCTGTATCCTTTGCAAGACCTTCAAGTGGATGCCCCCAAAGCCAGAAAGACCGTCACCCACACACTCATAACAAGCAGACTAGACTACAGAAATTGCCCTTTACACGGGAATCAGCAAATCCCTGCTATGCAACCTCCAGACACTCCAGAACACCGCGGCCAGACTCGTCCTCGGCATCCCACGACATGAGCACATCACCCAACACCTGCGAGACCTCCACTGGCTCCCCGTCGAGAAGAGAGTAACCTTCAAGCTTCTCACCCACGCCTACAAGTATCTCCACAACACTGGACACAAATACCTCAACAAATGAGTCTCCTTCATGCACCTAAAAGAAACCTCTGCTCTGCCGACCTCGCTTTAGCAGAAACCTGCACATCTGCAGAACCACAGCAGGTGGAAGAGCTGCTAAAGCATGGAACAAGCTCCCGGTCAACACCTGATGCTCCCCTACCCTGCACACTTTCAGGAAGAGCCTCAAGAGCTGGCTCGTCAGCTGACCCGGAGCTGCACCCCCCAACAGTGCCTTGAGGCCCACACGGGTGAGTAGCGCGCTTCACATTTCCCTGATTGATTGATTGAATATAAGCATCAGGGTTTAAAAGCTGTTATTACCCTGTAATAGAATGAAATTTCCACCGATATGTGCTGTACAAATCTGCATGATAAATGTGGCATTCACAAGAAATATGCACCGGGCAGATATGCAATCCCATGAATAAATATTCTGTCACTCCAAAATGGATGCCATGATTACATTACAAAACCACTTCTAACTGTTTCCTGGTCCTCTGTTTGTGTTTACACTTTGTATGAAATATGCGGTCTGTCCTGTTTTCCCGTGTGTGATCAAGACTGCGTTGCAGTCGAAACGCATAACTGGATTAAAAACAACTGCTTGTGAATTCATCTGCTTAGTTTGTGTTTACTTTGCTTTAAACAGAATTATTATGTCAGTGTGTGTGTGTGTGTGTATAAATATATATATATATATACCAACAACATAATAATTAAAAAACATTCTATTATAAATTAAAACATTAAACAAATTAAAAATCTTTAAGCTTAAATTTCCCTTTCCAGTCAGTGCAACAGTAGGGAAAGTGTTGGATAGCAGAGGGGTAAAAATTACTATTCCTGCTCCAGTCAGTGCAACAATAGGGAAGGTGTTGGATAGCTGAGGGTAAAAATTACTATTCCCACTCTAGTGTGTGCAACAATAGGGAAAGTGTTGGGTAGCGGAGGAGTAAAACTTACTATTCCCACTCAAATTAGTGCAACAGTAGGGAAAGTGTTGGATAGCAGAGGGGTAAAAATGACTGTTCCCACCCCAGTGACTGCAACAGTAGGGAAGGTGTTAGATAGTGGAGGCGTAAAAATTACTATTACCGCTCCAGTGAGTGCAAAACTAGGGAAAGTGTTCGATAGCAGAGGGGTCAAAATTACTATTCCCACTCCAATAACTGTAACAGTGGGGAAAGTGTTGGGTAGCGGAGGGGTAGAAATTACTATTCCCACTCCAATGAGTATAACAGTAGGGAAAGTGTTGGGTAGCTGAGGGATAAAAATTACTATTCCCACTTCCATGAGTGCAACAGTAGGGGAAGTGTTGGATAGCGGAGGGGTAAAAATTACTATTGCTATTCCTGTGAGTGCAACAGTTGGGAAAGTGTTGGATAGTAGCGGGATAAAATTTACTATTCCCACTTCAATCAGTGCAACAGTAGTGTTGGATTGCAGAGGGGTAACAATTAATATCCACACTCCAGTCAGTTCAAAATGAAAAACAAACAAAATATTACCGTCAAAAATATTTAAAAAACTAAATAAATAAAAAATATATATAAACATATTATAATGTTTAATACAAATGACAAATACCTACAAATATTATATTAAATAAAATAAAAAATAATTTTCAAACAAATAAATATTTTTAATTAGACATTATTTGGAAAAACATTAATTTACTTTTTTAATTTCCTACCCTTTAAAACCACACAATTCACAACCCCCATCTAAATTTATTAAAAAAAATACTTCCATAATTAACATAGTTAATTACCAATTAAAGAAATATTATTAATTAAAAAACAAATTAAAACTCTTAAAAGTGTATTAACTTCCCACCCTTTACCACTATAATCCCCACAGCCCACAGCTAAAATTAAACTGTAACAAAATTAATTACACAATTAAAACTTATTTTCAATTGAAAAACGAATAGTATTTAACAATTAATTATAAAAGTAAGTAACATTAATTTACTCTCCATCCTTTACTCCTATTAAAGTAAAACCCACACAGAAAACATATAAACAATTCCCCATAATAAATATCAATTAATTAATCAATATTAATGATCAACTAATTATTATTTAATTAAACATAATTTACTTCCCACCCTTTACCGCATACACCCCCCAAGCCGCACCTAAAGTTAATTAAACAATTTCCATAATTAATTTTCAATCAATTAATTATTTTTAATTTGCAACTAATTATTAATCAAAAATAAATGACTTCCCACCCTTTATCCCCATAAACCCCACAACTTGCACCTAAAAGAAATTACACAATTACCATAATTAATTACCAATTAATTAATATTAATTAACAACCAATTAATAACTAATTACGAAAAAATTACTTCCCACAATTACCACTATAAAATCTCAATTAAATGCATATTAATAAATAAAAATAATCATTAATTTATTATAATTAAGGCACCCTGTTTTCCCTTTTTACTGATTTTTGCAGATAAATACAGACTGAAAACCATTTATTTTCTTGTCTATATTTATTTGTAAATGTGGATGAAAATGGAAATTGGGTTGCTTTCTGAGTGTTTCTAAATACAGTCTGCCAGGCCAGTTGTGTGGCTTGATAGTTAAGGGAGTTAAAAAAGAAAGGACTTTTAGTAAAAAGGGTTAAACAGCAGTAGATATGCACAAGGGTGATACTGAATTTTGCCTATTTTGATATAAGTGCATTTATTTCTCTTCCGTGAGTGGTCAGATCACTGGAACCTGGCAGGAATTCAAACATGAGTGCATATTTAGCGGTTAAATAAATGTAGAAATATAACAATTTCAGCTTCATTTTTCTTACAAAACCCCAAATAAATACAGATAAATATAAATAAAATTAGCAAAAAATAAATATGGACAAATATCACAAAACCAGGAGCCCTAATTATAATTAAATTACTTCCCACCCTGTTCCTCTATAAATCCACAACCCGCTACGGAACTCACAAATGCAAAATGTAATTAAAATAAAATTGATAACTACTAGAAAATTAACACATATTTTAAAAACATAAACAATACTTATAAAAAAACATACATGACATACATTTAAAATATAAACTAAAATACATAACACTAATTAAAAAATCGATATTTTAAACAACTATATTTTTGCACACTATATTAATGACTTCTATATTTTTGAAAATGATATTTCTTATCTTAAATTCGCTATTCTTGACTACGATACTCTTGCTGTCGATATTTCTGTGTCACGATATTCCAACTCCATATTTGTGTAAGTCGAAATTTCCAACTCAATATTCTGTCTGAATACCTGTAATGGCAAAGCAGAATGGACTGATATTCACAGCTAATAATTGTAAGAAGGCTGATTGGAAAATGCTGAAGTAATGAAAGCTTAAGATATGCATAAGTAAGGAGCACTAGTGAGACTCAAAAAGGAAGGCTAGAAAACAGGTTAAAGTGAGATAGGAAGGATGATGACATATAATAGAAGGTCGTAGAATGGAAACTGCTGAACTTCTGTGTGTCGTCAAGGCTGCTTCTAAAGTCCTAGGATAGGAGAATGAGATAATGAGTGGATGAACTGAAAAGTGGGACAATATGGTAGAAATATTTAGACCAAGCACTTCTAAGAGCAATTGGAACACATTGCACTTTTGGAACAACTTTGGGTAAGACAGACGGATGAATGGTATAATTCAAATGATAAGTCAGGTCACAGAAATGCCTGGAAAATCTTGCAGTCTACAAACAAGTCAAGTGAATTCTGATTCCCAAATTTTGGGAGTTTGAAAGAATGTGGCAGTGCTCTGTATGAGAGGTGCATGAACTTGTCCTTGCTGAAGGATGGCACTTAATCAGACAAAATATTGGCATTTGGTGTCAAAGTTACTGAGACGGTTCTACAGATTACATTTGAGAGAATAAGCAGCAAGACACTTGAAAAGGAGGGTGCAAATGATCTAGTAATAAAAAGGATGTCTTAGACATGCCGGGAGACATTTTGCTAGTGAATATTTTGAAACAATGGAAGTGCTTTACAGTTTGTCAGACAGGATACTCCATCACCCGGTTTAGGGCTAGGCAGACCTTAAGTATGTTGACGTGAGAGTCTACTCCAGATCCATAATCGACATACTCCTCTAACAGTCCAAAAAGTTAGCCATCTGACCTTCTGCCCAATTTAGACTGACCATTCACATGGTTGTTTGTGCTGTCCGGCATTGCCAGGTAATGGTGAGGGACAATAAAAATGTTTAAAAAATTACTCCTCCTAATAGCATGGTAGACACCTCCCATGGTGTGGGGGTCATCAGTTTTACTTTTATCACAAACAAACTCCTGCTGTGAAAGTTTATTTTTCAAAAAAACTAAAATTATGTAAAGCTTTGGCAGAGCCATCTTGTACAACATTAACAGTAACCACCATGATAGTGGTCTCTGACAATGTTAAGAAATATCCACTGTGCCAACAGACATTAGGCCCTGTAAGAAATTGGGTTACTGGTTGAGGGGGGTCGAACCCTGCTCAAGCAGCAAACACAGTTACCTGTGCTTAACCCTCCTGTAGCTTGGCACAAAATCAGTCAGGCTTAACTTATAGGCAATGTGTACAGAATTTATGCAGCACTTCAAACGGTAATAAAGTGAGAACACAACAGAAAACAAATTCCACACAAAATTAGAAAAATAGAATAAAATGGAATACATTTTTTGCAACCAAAATGACAAATATCCAAGCAGTAGAACTGGAGATATGCAATTAAAAATAGTTAAGTGAAAACAGATTGGGCTGGCACAGCACCTTTAGGCTGATTTCCAAGGGTCCAGGATAGGGTTGGCATCACTTGGGGGCAAAAACTCACAGCAAAGACAGTCCAGCTGCTGGATTCAAGGTGGTTGGAGCCCTTCCTGTCCCTGAGGCCCTGATCAGGAGGCCAGCCATCTAGCCCTTGGAGTTGCTTTAGTGGTCCTGGGTTGAAGATGCGGGTCTAATCCTTCTTACTAAGGCAGCAGGACAGCAGAGTAGCGGTCCTTCTTCCAGAGCATCATAGCAGTCCTTCTGAGTCTGCCACAGGCCCAAACGTTCACTGAAGAGTTGGGTTTGAAGGTCCAATATTTATACATGGTGCCCACTTTGAAGTAGGTGACGTTTCTAGAGGCCTCCACCCCCAGACGTGCTTAGAATTGAACGCCTCACTGACCTGGTCCCAGCTTGTCCGGGGGTCACAAAACACTAGCATCAAACTCTTTGTGAGAGTGCACAGGTAGAGGCTTTGTGATGTGCAAATGTGGTAGGTGACAGCTCCTCCCCCTCATCAAGTCAGAGATGGCCCATCCTGAAAACACCTATTCTCTCTTTGCCTTACTATCTGGGAACAATCCTCAAAGACCAACTGCCAGCTACACCTAGTCATGTGACCCAGGATACAAGCTGCAGGCACCAAACGTCTAAAAGTGGCATTTTCAGAAGTGTGACTTAAAATTCGACTTTACTCTTAAAGAAGGTTTTAAATTACCATTCCATAGACACCAACCTTGACATTCCTATCTGCTCTCAATTGAAAGTTACCACTTATTAAATGTAATAAGGGAACCCAATTTTATCCTATGGGAGAGGTAGACCACACAATAGTGAAAAATGAATTTAGGACAAGTAAAACTTAAAAGTACATGGCCAGCTTGCTAAATACACTGCACCCTGGCCTCTGGGCTGTGTAGGGCCTACCCTAGGGGTGGAGTATACATATTAAAAAGGGAGGTTTGGGTCTGGTCTGGCAAGAGTTATCTTGCCAGGTTGAAATTGCAGTATAAAAGTGCACACACAGGCTACTATGGCAGGCCTGAGACAAGTTTACAAGGCTACTTAAGTGGATGGCGCAACCAGTCCTGCAGGCCCGCTAGGAGCATTTAATATACAGGTCCTGATTACCTGTAGTACCACTTTACTAGGGACTTACAAGTAGATTCAATGTGCCAATTGGGTGTAAACCAATTCTACCATGTTTAAAGGAGAGGGCACAAGCACGTTAGCGCTGATTAGAAGTGGTAAAGTGCGCAAAGTCCTAAGGCCAGTGAAAACAAACCCAGCAAAAACTGGAGAATGGAAGGCAGAAAGTAGGGGATGTCAAGTCCAACAGGCCCTAAATGTGTTTTAATTAAATGGAAATAGTGACACTTTTTTACTGCAGGTTTCTCACTATAATTTATACAGCATATATTTTAATCTAAAACAGTGCTTGAAATGGAAAAAGAGAAGTGGTGGTACTCACCAAATTGATTGGGGTGGGACTGGGAGGGGCTTGTCTGGGGGCGTGGCTTCGAGGCAGCCTTGTACACTATCAGCATTTTCTTCTTCAATGTAAAGTGCCCCAGTACCCTTGGCCAAGTTCTGCTCATAGCTGCAGGGTGTAATTGGTGTTTGTTGTAATTATATATAGCATGAACTTAGCCCGAGGGCATTAATGTGAGAAACAGAAGTTTTACGCGAAAGCAGACTTTTTGTTTTATGGCACAAGGAGATTTAAGTGATTTGCCCTGGATCACAGGATGTTGAGCCCACGCTGGGATTTCACCTGTGCCGTAAAAACTAAAAGTATGCGTTCATGTAGAACTTGTGCTTCTCATGTAAAGCACTTTAATGCCCTCCTGCCAAGTCTGCGCTATATATAACTGCAAAAATGGACCAATGTGCCCTGCACATATGAGCCGAACTTGGCCGAAGGGCATTAGGCGCTCTGACAGACAATGGCGAGTGAATTCCAGTGCTGCAACCTTTCCCTATAACTGACAGCGTGACAGTTCAAATGTCGAGACCTCTAGCTGTCAAACAACACTTGCCTTCTGTGGTAAATTACTTGTAAGCTTTTCTTCACTGTGCTCTGATGGAATGTTGCATGACATCATGGAATGCCTGGGTGCCTCTCTAGGGGAGATTGTCAGTTGGTGTACTCAGGCTGAGCTGAATGGAGCTTGCTCCTGGTGGGGCTATCTTTCTACTATCTTACCTCTGCTACCATCCTGATCTTCTGTACTGGAACCAAGCTATCATTAAAGAAGTAACCTACATGAACTAATGGACTCTGTATCTTCATTTACAACAATTTTGGCGACGATCTTAAGGACTGACGCGTGCACTAAGGACTAAGGACTTCTAGGAACTAAGGAATCAAAAGACAAGGATCTATGGACGTCAAGGACTTTCAAAATGTCAATTGAAAGTCAGAGGCGACGCCCTGGCCAGCCCCACCAGTGTCCTGTACCATCTGGACAGCCTGCAGCCTGGGCGTTTGTATCCACATCACTGTGGAACCTGTTGTCACCTGTAAGAGTTGAGGAGTCTCTCTGGTAACAAGCCTATGGTGTCTCCTTGTTTATTTCAACCCCAGCCTGCCTGCAAGTGTTGTGTCTTGTATGCGCCCTCAAGGTCTCATGGTCAGAGCAGCGATGTGTTTTTAAAAAGGGACTGAGACTTTTGGTGACATTTTTTGCATCTGCAACAAGACCTGCAGTGCCTCTGTGGAGACATCAGCAAGCTGGGCGGAGCGTTTTGGTGTGTCTGGCATTCGTGGGGCTGCGTGTGTTCCCCGGTTGGCTTTGCTGTGGTGGTGCCATTTCTGGGGTAAGTCCGTTGGGCGTTTGCTCGTTCGCCTTGCTGCGCAAAAATTTTGAATCTTCATATTTTCGCCACGAGCACCAGCATGCGCGCACTTACCTCCGTCACAGACCCCTGGAGTTCTTCCGACATTCCCGCATCTCCTCACCCGCTCTTGGACGCTCTCCAGTGCATGCGTGCCGTGAGCCACCCGGCGTGGCTCAAAAAGCGTGCCGCCATCTTGGAATTGGCACTGCATGCCGTTTGTTACCTTTTGCCAACCACGTTCGTTTTACTAGCTTCATCACCGTCTCGCTTCCGTCTTCGAAATTTGACAGTTAACAACGCTGTCGAGCGGACCAATGATGTGGCACAAGTAGGGGCATTGTTTGATGGGCACCAAGAGACTGAAGGTGAGATTGATTCCTGTGGCAATTTCCTGAGAAGTTTGGGCTGGACTTCAGTGTGCTCTTAAAGCCTGCGGGGAGTTGCATATTCTAGAAGGGTCAAGGGAAGAGAGCTGTGGTGGCTATGCGGA
The DNA here is from genome assembly GCF_964204655.1 of Triturus cristatus. NCBI lineage: Eukaryota > Metazoa > Chordata > Amphibia > Caudata > Salamandridae > Triturus > Triturus cristatus. The sequence continues at coordinate 1,689,728,862 of NC_140589.1, forward strand.
CAACTGATCGCACAATACGTGGACGTGCAGCTTTTCTACCGGGACACAGAGCATGCCTTGTTTTGTATGTAGTCGGCATGTGGGGATCTCGGGGGAGAAACCGCTCACCGGTGCTCAACAAGGGCTGTGTGATAATGTTTTCATCATGCATGTTCTGCATTGTTTTTATTTTCATTTTGTTTGGGGTGCTCAGTGTATGACAGTGGCTCTAGCAGACTGTGAGTTCACCAGTTTTGTGGTTTTTCTTCTGTGTATCCTATTTAGGGGACCTTCTAGATTTAAACTAGTTAAGGGTGGTTATGCTTTTTGCTTGTCACTGTCAGTTCCCAGTGGCCTTACCCTGTGGTGTACCCTACACTATGTTGGGGAGGTGGCGTTGTTTCTGGGTAGTCAATGCCTATGAGCTATTTTCTAAGATTGGTCTGTTCTCAGGGCGACTGCTATTTTCCAAGATTGGTCTGTTCTCAGGGCGACTGCCCTGTGGTGTACCCTACCTAGGGGATATTGTGTGTTCTGAAGTGTTTGATTTGTAGTGTTCCTGTCTCTGTGGGCAGGTCGTGGGGGTAATCTATGCCTCTAATCTAGTTTTCGGTGTTCCAGGGTTAGTACCATGTGTACCCTTCTAGGTGTAAACTAGTTAGAGGATGTGGTTCAGGTTGCGTTTGTAGGTAGTCAATAACCTTTAAGTTGTTGTCTTTGTACATAGAGTGTACCCATTTCTTTGGGGAGGTTGTGGGGGTAGGCAATGCCTCTATTTTAGTTTGTAGTTTTCTTGGGTGTGTGTACCCTATGGTGTACTCTATTTGGGGGAGGTTGTTCTATTTTCAAGGGTTAGTACCCTGTGTTTTTGGCGTGCTTGATTAATTTCCAGCGCTATCAATGGGTCTTCTTTTCTAGTTGACACTGTGTTCCAGTCGAAGTCCGCCTCCATGGAACTCGTGGCCAAGGGTTTCATGTTTGGAGGACTTTGAATGTGCAGTTTTGTGTTTAGATCTCTTTGTTACTCCTAGTGGATCTTAAGCGTCAGCATGCCTTCTAGCCTAATCAGGGGAATTTTTGTGTTTTTCCAACATATTTTCTCTCTAGTGTCTTTTCGGTTGTGGTTGCTCTCTTTGGGCTAACTAGAGTGATTCTAATCCTTGTTGTATCTTTTATTGGGGATGTTGCTTTCTCCCAAGGGTCTGTATTTACATCCACCTGGTTAACAGGGTGTTTTCCCTGGGTGTACCCGCTTTTGGGGAGGTTGGGTGGGTGTTCGCCCTTCTTGTTGCATTGTGTTTTTCATCTGTGCCTTGCATTGTTTTCCCTAAGGGAGGGGGATGGGGCGTGTAGTAATGTTGTTTGTGATCTTTAACACATTTCTCTTCATGCCAGTCATTTTCGTGATACCTCATGCATTACACCTGAGGATAGGTGCACCTTATTGCTGCACCTTCTTGCCAAAGGTTTATTGGGTATCTTACTTTACTTCTTTTGTTCCCTAAGGAGAGAGGATGTGTGGTAAATTACTTGTAAGCTTTTCTTCACTGTGCTCTGATGGAATGTTGCATGACATCATGGAATGCCTGGGTGCCTCTCTAGGGGAGATTGTCAGTTGGTGTACTCAGGCTGAGCTGAATGGAGCTTGCTCCTGGTGGGGCTATCTTTCTACTATCTTACCTCTGCTACCATCCTGATCTTCTGTACTGGAACCAAGCTATCATTAAAGAAGTAACCTACATGAACTAATGGACTCTGTATCTTCATTTACAACAATTTCCTGTCCTGTCGCGCTGTCAGGGTGTGAGCAGGGCCGGCCTGTAGTGTGGGCAAGCTGGGCCCAGGGCGTCAGTGTTCAGAGGGGCGCACGGAGATGTGCCCATTGAGGCAATACCAGCAGCTGAACCCATGTCATCTTGCAACCGCCTTGTTCATGTCCCTGCCTCTGTCTGACTTGCCATATTAGAGTTGTTTTAATCCTTTATGATTAGACTTTTGGGCAATGTCTTAACACCTCATTGCCCCTTTCTTCACGCTCCTTTCACCGTCTCCCCCTGCTGACACACACACCAACAGACCCATTACCATGAGGCAGCTAAGCTATCAGTGATTTAGGTGAGCTGGGGAGGTCCCGAGGCGTTTGGGTTCAGGGGGCAGTCCCTGCTCATCCAGGGACAGACCAGTCAACTCAAAAAGGACCCCCTGCTGCCTTATTTCAGTCTCTGTATAAATGCAACAATATCTCAGCAGGATATATTGTAATTACTTAAATCTGTATGTACACGACATTACAGTTAGCGAACAAAAGAGAGGAGGCTTCAAATAGTTTAATCCATGCGCCCGTAGGCGTCATATATTATACGAAGATCAGTAAATATACAAAACAGTTGTAACAGCACTGTAGGGTATAAATAGCCAGGCAACCCTAGTGAAATGTGTACAAAGTGCTCGTGACAGTGAAGTAACGGCGCAAGTGACAACGTGAAAGGTACCACAGCAAAAGGCGCAAAAGAGTATACAATATGTACAAATTAAAAGGTTCAAACATCAACTTATTCAATGGTACAGTTATTGATTTCCGTTATGTTAATGAACCAGGGGTCAGAGTACGCCTAAGGAGTTCAAGCTGGTGGGCAGTGGTCGACGGCGTTTCGATCCTCTCAGATTAGGATCATCTTCAGGACCTGGGTTGCCTATTTATGGAGTGCTCTGAAGCGCATTGAATAAAGCGCTGGCGTAGGAGATGAAGCAACACCGATGAAGAGGCAGGCGGTGGAATGGAGAGCAATTACTGGAAGTAATCCATCGCGCAGTCGCGATGTAATTTAATTGTAATGTAATGTAATTTATGTTCCTGGCGTTCGAAATAGGATCGCTGACTTTCTTAGCAGATGTCCTCTTCGCAATACCAAGGAAGAAAAAAATGAATGGGATGATTGGATGGTTGCTTCAGTTTTCGGAAATGAACTGCAAAGCATTTCTCACGATGAATGGACACAAAGTTTAGTTAAAGATTTGACCTTGGTTTCCATTATTGAACATGTCCACAAGGGATGGCCAGCAAAGGCACTGTTACAAGAGAACCTCCTTGCTTTTTGGGAAGTTAGGAATGATTTATCAGTTGAAAATGACTTGTTAATTAGGAACGGAAGACTTGTTCCCCCTTTAGATTTTCGGAATAAAATCATTAGTTTATGCCATGAGGGTCATTTAGGAATTGTAAAATGCAAGTCCAGAATCAAACAATCATATTGGTGGCCCGGCCTTGATAGAGATATTGAAAGAGAAGTCAGAAATTGTGTTCAGTGTACCAATTCTGATAAGAGCTTAACTACTCACAAAGCTCCTTTACACCCCATTGTTGTCCCTCACATGTCTTGGGAGAGAATTCGCATCAATGTTTTTGGCCCTGTTAGGCATGCCCATAATATTCCTAAATACATAATTGTCGCTGTTGACCACTTTTCAAAGTAGCCTGAATATAAAATAGTTGACAAACCTGATACTGAATCCATACTTATATTTTTAGCTGATGTATTTGGCCGTGAAGGTCTTCCCAAAGATATTATTTCTGATAATGGTGGACAGTTTGTTAGCGAGTCTTTTTTAAGAAAATCATTAAAGAAGCTGGTATTAACCATAGAACCACTTCTTTGTACCACCCAGAAGGTAATGGTTGTGTGGAACGCTTTAATAGAGTAATCAAAGGTGTCATCGAACTGTCTTTTAGCAATCGTTTAGATTGGGAAGATGAACTAAGAAAGACTGTCAATGCATACATAATAACTCACTGTGAATCTTCTGGGTATGCTCCGTTTGAACTAATGAGGGGAAGGCGTCCCCGTAACTAAGATAATATGGGTTGGTTAAAATGTACCGACTCTGTAGCTTGGTCTGCCAGAAGAGTAAGGAAGTCTTTAGAAGATACCCAACAGAAACAGGAGACCTTTGATCATACTCATAATATAAAAAAAGTACATATCTGTATTGGTGATGTTGTTAAAGTGAAAAAAGGCAGACTGACACGCAAAGGAGAAAGTACATTTTCAGCTCCTTTAAAAGTTATTAAAGTAATGTGTAATTCTGCTTTATTGAGTGATAGAAAGGTGTGGCATGCTAGTAGAATTGCTAAATTCAGAGGTGAATTTCAACCTAACTTAGCTCAAGATATTCATGCTAACCATCACCCGATTAAATATGATTGGATTCAGGATTATCCTTCTAACTCTGAGTCCACTTCATGTGTGGCAGAAGAGGAAAGCTATGTTCCCATTCCCAACAACAATCTTTTTGACTCTGAGTTTTCTCCTTGTGTTGCAGAAGGGGAAGATAGTGATGTGTCCAACACCAATCTATGTGATTTTCTTGACGCAAGTAATTTGTGTAATACTTAACCCTGGGCGTAGTTTGCGAAGTAGCACTACGCGAAGCTACGCAAAGTGCACTTCGCACTACGCGAGCTACGCGTAGCACTTCGCGAACTGCGTAGTACCCTGTTCGCACTGTGCAAGATGCCGTTTTCAATGATTGCACAGTGCGGACAAGCATCCGGCACTGTGCAATCATTGAAAAAGGCATCTTGCACAGTGCGAGCTGTAGTTTTCTGCCGCTCGAGTAGATTTTTACTCGAGCGGCAGCTTTCTCAACGCGGACTGGTAGTTTCTCATCGTGAGCGGTCGCGGGCATACGCGACCACCCGCAATGAGAAACCTGACCTCCACGCGTTGAGAATCTCGCCGGGATGTTTATTTTCCACGCTCGCGATCAGCAACTTGATGTTGCTGATCGCGAACAAGGACAAAGTCTCGCCGGGATGACATTTTGTTGCCCGCGGTCGCCTACTTGATGTTGAGGACCGCGAGCAAGCAAAAAAATGACCGCTGCACTACGCAATGCTACGCTACGCATGTTTGCACTGTGCTACGTGCAATTCGCGAAGTAGCGCAAACTTCGCAAACTACGCGAACGTAGCGTAGTGCTTTGCCCAGGCTTAGTACTACTCCCAGCGTTGACAGTGATCTCACTGGTTCTAATTTGGATAATTCTTGTGTAATTAACATGAGTGTTGCCTCCAAGGAGTACATCATTCCTGAAAGAATTTGAGTTTGTGTTAAACCTCTTTATTTAAAGAATTACATCACACATGTTTGTCCCTCTTAAATTATGCTAGCAACTTGTCAAAAAAAGAAAAATTAATTGTTATGTTACTTTTATTATTTCTTTCTTTAGTGTTACATTTCTTTTGTGGGAAAGGGGAAGTGTTGTGTTCATGTCCTTGCTTCCAAATGACCTCATTGGATTCCAGCCTTTGCATTCTGTAACCATGGAATCCAGTGAGATCAGATGAAGGCAGATCAAGGCTGGAAGAGGAGTGTTCAGATTGTCCTCCTTGACATACTGCTGGGTTCTTGTAATAAACCCTACAACTACAACTCATGATTTGGGTGCATTCTTACGTAACAAATTACCAGTCCGGGAGGTCTTTTTATTATTAGGAGAACTTATGACCGCCAGTGGAGGCAAAAGCTAATCTCAGCATCCATGGTGGATTTTGAGCAATACCTCAAGTGTTTAAACACTTTTTGCTATCTCAACATTTTAGATGTGTATGTTTACATGGTCTCCCGTTTTCTGAAATTTTCTCAATCCATGGTGCCAGCCTGAAATCTAGGCACCTATGTTGGGGGAGAATTAAAACTTAATAAAGAAGTGCGGGATTTGACTAGGTTCCCCTGTCCATTCATTTCCTCCAAGGTGCATTGGATTCTGTTAAGGTATGTGACTTGCTCTCATATCTCACCATCTCCCTTCCTAGACTGATTTCAGACCCTATACCCGATTGGAGCGAGACAGTTCTTTTGTTCATTCGTTTTCATCTTTTTTTTGTAGGTCACCCCTACCTCCATGTAGAACGTTGGGCACTCTCTGCCCTTTCCTGTGTGATATATAGATATCTTGATGATACCTTCCACATTTGTGAGTATAATCCACATTAGGGATACTATATATCTTATCGTCACATGTTTTTGGTGTTGGTTTATTCACACTAAACTTAATTGACTATCTGTTCACTGGCCTTCATATGGCTTACGTATGTCCGAGCACACACTGTGGAATGGATTCTTAGTATGGTTTTCTCTTCTGGGCTAGCGTGAACCCCTTTTCATTTCACTTGTGGTGTAATGCATTTTGGGCCATTTGTCCAGATATGCTATTCTTACTCAAAATGTATGTTTATTATTTTCTGAACCTTCAAAGTGATTCCATTGTCTTCTTATAGGAACTCGTTCTGAGAATCGCCTTAGCCCATTTTCCTCCCTTCTGGTTGGTTTTTCTGCTTATTTTGCCCTGAAGAAGGTGTGACTAGTATCTGGGTCTTCACCGAAATGCATGTCAGCGCATAACTAAGATGGAAAACCAAGGACTAGAATATTTGAATTTATTAATGTTTGGATTACATTGATTTATTATGAAGCATTGAATGTAAGGCAGATTTGCATGACAAATATGTATAAAAAGATTGGACAAGAGACCGTTATCTTGGGCCTTATGATCTCCTATAATTTTTTCCGTCATGTTTTTATAGGTGTTTTCTGCATGAATGATATTTGAGGTATGACAGGGAAGTGTGAACCTGTGAGTAAGTATGAGTGTTTGGTTAGGGGGTAATGTATAATCATCCACAGAGCGAGTTTTTTTTCATATTCTTTGTATTTCTTCTAGGTGTGTACCTTAAGGGATATTATATGTATTCAATTTATGTGTGGACTTGAAAAGCTTTATACCGAATTTGGGATAAAAAGGATGTACTATATTTTATGAAAAACAAACTGAATTATGTATTTTTGTATATGTATTTGCTAAATCACCAGGTGAGATATTCCGCCCCATCATCTAATTAGGCAGGCTGTAGTCTTGTTTCCTTTTGTGGCTTTTGGGAAGCCAGTGTGCATGATAAAGCAGGGCTTTAGGGAGGCCAGTGTGGATGATAAAGCAGGACTTTAAGGAGGCCAGTGTGGATGATATTTTAATAGTCTAGTCAGGACATGCTGAGGCTTCAAGTTAGTTCCACCCATTGACTGACTTGGAGTAAAATGAGTATTTTGCAGACTTATAGAATGTATTACAGTCTGAGTCAAAGGGTTTCACCAGAATCCCAGCTGTGGGATGATGGCAGAGGTTCACAAAACTTGAGGCCAGTTGAAAGCTAGTGAGAAGGGCTCCCTCTCTCCCAGTATGGTGATCTCCATTTTGGTTATGCAAAGGAAGCTCTCATTCAGCAACTGCGGGATGTAGTCTAGGCACAGGCTGATATTGTGTGGGTTGTTATTGAGCTTGAAATAAACTGAGGTGTCTGCTACATACATTTGGAAGCTGACTCAATGCTGCTCGAGAAGCTGTACCAAGGTGCTATGTGTGGGTATTGAATCTCAGGGGGTGCCACAGTTTACTTGGCATGTGGGGAATGCAGCTGTTATGCTGCCTTTCTGACTGAAGCTGGAGAAAAATGATTGGATCCAGTATAGCAATGCCCATTATTCCCACTTAGTTTTCTAGACTACCTAATAGAGTTGTGTGATCAGCAATGTTACATGCCATGGACAGACCAAGGGAAATGTGGATAGTTTTCTTATTCCATCCATTGGGAGGGGGAGTTGCTCCTTTAGGTTGGCTATGATCAGAGCGGTGGTTGTGTAGGATATGGGTGAATTTAGTATGCTCTTGAAGATGACATGTCTCTTACTTTCCCAAGATCTTGATATGGAAAGGTATTTAGATATGGCCTTAGAGTTAGCCAAGATCCAGAGGACAGTATTAAGTGTTTTCTGAAGTGGGTTGGCAATAGCTTCTTTTCGAGAGTTACATATGATTCTTATCAGAAAGAGGCATTTATCATGTTTGTAACACTCAGTGCAATGGCAGGAGGAGTTATTTAAGGCACGCCACTAAACAAATGTCCATATGTGAATAGAAGCACTTTTTTTCTGGAAGTGAGAAGAAGCGTCTTGTCACTCTTTTGGAGTTTGAATGATGTGAATGTGTCCAACAATAAAGGTGGCAAGATGGGAGGATACTGAGAAAAGGATGGTGTGCTGAAGAGGGTCTTGCGTATTTTGGACATTTTGGATTTGAAGAAATTGATAAGTGTTCACAGTGTGATTCTGATACGCTTGTGTGGCTCTTCAGAGTACTGGGCAACAAAGGTGAAAGATCTCCTTTGATCAGTTACCTGCCACAGCAATATGCTGGACATAGGCCTTTTGGCTCTTCTGATTGCCCTCTGATATCTTGATTGAAAAGAGCAAGGCATAGAAATATATGCTATTTGTGCAAATGTTTAAGATCAGTTTATTGGTCTCATCTATCTGCTTGGCTGAAGATCTAGTTGAAGTGATAGATATGTGAGTGGAACTACTTGAGCAGCTTGACTTGCTTCAGTCTGGGCCTCTAGCAGCAACATGGGTGAGTGAGATGATGGACGCACGCCTTCGGATGTGGGTGATGATGCCCTGTTGCAGCTACTGTTTCATGAGGGGATTGAAGATTCGATGTCTGGTAGCAGCAGATGTAATTATTACATTATCTCCAGGGGCTTATCACAGGAGGTGCAGGGGTGCCTACAACCTTCAGGGGGACCCTATTCAGCCCGATGTCAATTAACATCTGTAGATATAGGCGTCTCAGGGGGGCTGAGGGTGGGGGGCATCATTTTGCATTTGATAACTGATTGATACTGATGATCAGTCTCTGAAGCATTAGGGGAAACAGAATCAGTTCAAACTAAACATTTCCAAAGGCAACACCACTTTCTTCGTATTTTACGAATATTCGCCTCTCCTCTGTATGCTACAATATGAAGATCAGACCTCTCGATCTCACACATCTCCTTTACATGCTATTAACACTTATATAGAATTTCTCTGAGAGTAGACAGTAAAATACCAAGTTGTAGTTGCAGCTCAGAGGTCGTGCACTGCTCCAGAGATTTGCTTCCAATCTTCTTCAGACCTGCAGGGTAAAGATGCGAACAGCTTATCACGAGCAATTGTCTTACATCCATAAAAAGGAAAGGCTGAATAAACAAGCACATCTTTGATAGAATCAAACGACTGTTCGTTTCACAGAGTGTTTCATGGGTAGCTTTATTGAAACACTTATACTTCATTTAAAATGATTTGAGCGTTTCCACTTAATAGATGTTACTGTAGATTGCATGGATGTTTGCTATACATTACATTGCAGTGCCCATTTTGTCACATTACAATGCACACACAATCTTGATGTTACTAATTCACCTCCACTTAGCATTCCTTTTCCTTGGAAACTGGTAATAGGAGATGTTAATGGGCACATTTATTAATAAAGTAAACTCTGGTCCTTTCCTCCATAGGAACATGTACAGGCAATTGTCCTTTTATGTCCTTGTGTCAAGATATTTATTGTTAAAATGTGTAGCACCCCGCCATGCTTGCGGTGGTGTGGTGTACCAACCTCCGACAGCTCCCCCCAAGACTATGAGAAGCCAAGAAATTCCAATGCTCTCACAATATTAAGGAGAAACATGTCGATCCATACTCCAGGCAGGTGTACCTTGTTATCTGCGTAATAACCCAGCCTCTTAAGTTGATGAGGCCATGCCTCATGAATTCCCAACACACGACCTTGCAGAACTTGCTCATTGACCTGTTTATTTCCGCATAGGTCTCTCAGCCACTCCTTCGCTCACAGCTCCTTGCCATTTGTATTCTGACCATGCTATAGCCGCTATGCGCACCAGCTGTGATATAGTTGTCAGGTCCACCCTGATGGCTTCTAACAGGGGTTTACGCCCCATGGCAGCAAGATAATTGCCCCTAGGATGAATGACTATCACATGGAGGTTCCTATGTGCCCATTGAGCGTCTTTTACCACCGGGGTGAGCTGGCCCCACTTCATGCCTGACTTACCTATCCATATAATCTTGGTGTTGCGCAGACATATGCTGTCAAACAGCTTCCTGACACCAGCCCACCGCTGCACCCTTGTGATGTAAGAATGTCCTACTACCCATGCCATTCGTTCTTTTGTTCCATTCTCTGTTGTGAGAGATGCAACTCAGTGTTAGTACGATAATGGTCTAATGTAAGCCTTGAACCCTGAAGATTTCCTCTTCCCTATGTGCCTGATCTTGTCGTCTGACATGCCATGTGCCGTTGCTGTTGCGGCCCAGATGCAGAATGAGTATGACCCGAAGCATGCCGGTGTGAGGTCTGCCATTGCCAGGGCTTGGTGCAGGACTGCAGTCAATTGGAACCTGCTGAGGTAGCTGTCATCCTCGTGTATAAATAGGGGAGGGCCGCCTTCTGCCCTGACGTGCATATAGTTGCAGGTTGAGCATACCGTGTAGTGCTCGCTTGCTGCAAGGTATTCTAGCCAAGTGTGATTTTCTCTCAATTCCTGGTCAGTTTTTGATCTTCTTAGGTGCAGCACCAAATGTGTGTCCCCCAAGTGTAGGTCCTGTACCCGGAGGCAAGCCGCGCCTGGGTTCGCCCTTGACGGCTCAACCTGAATGCCCCAAAGAATGCCAGGGCAAAAGCTTCTTTAAACAAGTGAGTCTCCCTCACGGATCTACAAATGCCCAGTAGGGCCCATAATACTGCCTTTAGCCTCTCAAAATCATCACAAAAACAGAACAATGGATTGTAGTGGTTTATCATTCGCACTTTGTTAGCATACCTGTGTTTGTTGTGGGCATAGTATGGTTAACGTAGTTGCTTGTAAAACGGAATGGTGCCATTAGGTTATATACACTTTACTACTTAGGGTGTGGCTTACACACTGGATCCTAAAAAACAGAATATGTACAACTATTAGATAGTAAAACCAAAGCACTCAAACAGTATTGTAAATTAGTATAAGGACTTGCGTTTCACAACAGCAGTACAGTTTTTTATCTTGTATAAGAACTTGATGGTCTTCAGGACAATCAAAAGTTCAAAATTTCTTTCTTCAAAAACAGCCAACACATGTTTCGTCACACAGTGACTTTTTCAAGGCTATAAAATGTTTGGGTTGCAAGCGGCCGCAGCCCGTTATTGCTGCATGGCAGTGAAATGAGTTTGTTGGGTTCACCCCCTTGTATAGATCTGATTGGTATGCTATGGTGCTCAAGGGTAACTGCGCCCACACTCTGGACCTGCCCTTCTCAAATGCACATTGTATGAATTCTTCCACTTTGTTGCTGGCGCGGGTTCTTGTGTCCCCCCATGGCCATCTTTAAAGGTTCCAAATACTTACAATATATGGCTGCAGTTTTTGGTGTCAAGGCCATATCACCACCTCTTCCATATGTCTTCAGTTAATGTTGTCATCTGTTCGTCCAATGGCGCGAGTTGGTAGAACCTCTCCTACTGAAAGCAAGAAAGAGAGCATCAGCAATGGATTGTCACATCCTGACGTGTGCCTGGCTTTTATAGTTATGTTGTTCTCCAGCTGGCAACTCACCAGGTGCTGAAGCAGTCCTGACACTTTTGGGCAGCGTACCACCCCTAGGTTTATTGCCTGGACCACTGCATGGTTTTCTGACCACACTTTCTCAGCGACAACGATGCTGGATGCTTCCTTGGTCATCCTTTTGGTCATGTCTGAGGACACGCCACCTCCTTTACAAATTGGCGATTTGAATGGATACCTGCTTGGTCATTACTACAACCTTTTGTTTTGGCATGCTTTTGTGCCCCTCGGATGCCACCCATGGGTGTGGATTAGCCGCCGTCCCTCTAGGGTCGGCTACGCCTCCCTGTCTGGAGGGATATTTGGGTGGTAAATTCTGATTTCCATGCAGCTCCTTTCTGTGGAGCTCAGAATTTCAAGGCTGATTGGAAACACTGCACCCCAGAAATGTGCCCTTTACAAAAGCTTGCCTAAATTCTCATATATACGGAATTCAGTGAGCTAATGGCAATTCTGCATGCATTTTCTTATTTGCAGATAAAAACTCAAGATATGACAATTCTTCAACATCCCAAATCAGTATTTACCAGATGCTGTAAATATCTGAACATTCCCCACTCACTCGTAATCAGCAACTAAATGTTTTGCAAACAGAAGAGGTGCAATCAGGAAGCAGTCAGAGTGACGCCATTAGAGCAGTTTAATTTAGGCTCCACCCTTATATGTCACAGAAGTACAATTATACACGTGCACCTGACATTATATTTACTGTGTGCCTTAACAATTGTAACATGGGCGACACATTTAAACGCATTACTGAAATGTATTCACTGCAGAACTTAGAGATGTATAACGTGTACACTGATGCTCAACATGACATGAATCATGTAATCTTTGCTCACGTTTTACATTTATACGTTAGGTTAAATTAGCATATATTCTGAAAGTTACTTTGAAAGTATGATCATGCATATTTTGCTCATGTATTGCATTTGTCATATGTTTTAAGATAACATGTACACACATAACCATGAATTTGAAGTGCACTTTAATGCTTAGTTAAAGTTAGCCCGATTCGAGGCCTTATTTTAAAATGTACTTTGCTTGGTCAGTGTGTCTTTTATTTTACAGGTGTGTTCTCAAGGTTTCATTAGCTAGGGAAAAGGAGTATTGTTGCCTGTACTAGTTTCTTAATAGAAAAGACTGAGAAGAAAATTCATTACGTATCAGGAACATGGAGATATTCAAGGTTGCACTAACTGTCCACGTTTTGTGGGTTGGGAAAGTCTGGTAATGTTGCAATTGCACAACGTGTGGTTTGAGAGTATTGGTTCCTGGAGGGGTGGGAAGAGATACAAAATGTGATTACGTCTCTGTATGTTTTAATTAATGTATACACTGTTAAAAGTTAGAGCAGATTTTCCCTGGCATTTGATGAGTACAGTCCTCTCTGCTTCCTTTATTCCTGCAAGTGTGAAGCTTTATGCTAAATACTTATTTCCATTCTAGAAGACTTGCACTGATGTTTTCACTAGACTGACACCTTATTGTATTTCCGAATTCCCTTGAGACCTTACTGTAGAAACCATGCTTATTTTAAACTTAGAAACTCGATTAGATGACTCTAGAACTTATTCATGTTGAGGAGGGGATATCAGAGTTTCTTTATGCAACTGATTTTCTACCTGACTCGTGGTCCTTCGGAATTTAAGCTTTTACCTTCTTAACTACCTCTGTCTTGTTTTTAGTATATGTGCAGGATAAAACTGTGGGAATTACTGTTTTAACAATTTGTGTGTGGGGAGAAGGGTACACTATTGCACGGGCTCTCCCAAGTAGTTCGGTTTCATCTACCCAGCAGCAGAGACGCAACTAGAGCCACATTTCGGGGGGGGGGGGGCTGAGCAAAAATTTCGGGGGGGGCTGAACTTTAAGCAATAGGCAGAGTGGAGCTGCAGGGGCTCTTAGAAGGGGTGAAACAACAGCAAGGCCTCATTAACATGCAAATGGTCTTTTAAAGACCTGTGAAGTGCTCGGGTGCGGCTGCTTTTTTGCCCGGGAAGGTGTCTCATCCGGGGCTGCCACACACGACGGGGGGGGGCTGAAGCCCTTTGAGTCCAATGGGTGTTGCGCGCCTGCCCAGCAGAGACATAGAGCGGAGCCATTTTTAGGCAGTGCGTGATCTAGCCTCCCATGCATAAAAGCAGAAACCGGACGTGCGTAGTGGGCGTGCCTAAGGCAAGTCTGTCTGCGCCCGGAGGCGTCCCGAAGGCAACTGGCACCGGCCATGCTGTCTGTCGGGACTCAGCCACTGAACCAAGATTACTGAAAGGGAGGGAAATACTCCTTAGTCTGGGGATGCATTGTCACTGCAGGGGAGAAACTGTGAGCTGTGAAAAATTGTCTGAGTTCCGATGCTCACGCTGTGGCAGGGTCCTTCCTCGTGGTTCTATGGGCTCCCCTGCGGCGGCAGCCCTCAGCACCAAGAAAAGTGGGAATGTTAAGTATGGTATGACTTTCCAGGCTTCTTTGCTGAACACACGCTTACTTCGGAAGCACGAATCACAGGTCTTCAACCTTCTGCAAGACTCTCGCCCTGACCTTATGTTCCTAACTGAAACTTGGCTGACTCACTCTTCGAATTCTACTATTGCCTCAACCATACCACCTGGGTACAAGGTACTTAGGAAAGACCGCCTCGTGGGGAGAGGGGGCTGTGGTCATAACTTTGAAACAAGAACTAGACTGCTTCGCTATTATTATGGAAGACTTAAAGGATGCAGAATGTCTCGGTTTCCGCTGCACACTATCGCCTCACCAATGCCTCACCGGTGTGATAATATACAGACCTCCGGGGCCGGCAGACACCTTTCTGAAATCATTGAATGAGGCGATTGTACCCCTGGCCCTCAGATACAGACACTTTATGGTTCTGGGTGACTTAAATTTGCATATGGATAAACCCTTGGATCTGAATGTCATCTCTCTTACAGAGACACTCTCTGCATTCAAGTTATTCCCCTTGTATCCATGCCGACTCACAGTCGGGGGGACACCCTAGATCATATTTTCTCAAATGTCAAGCTGGAGGCTGATTGGCCTCTACCCGTAGTCTGGTCGGACCACTATTTAATCAGATTTAGGGTGTCAAGCTCTGGAATTGGCGCCCAGGAGGAGCTTAACAGATCTGAAAATAAGTATAGAGCTTTTCACAGAATTCTACCCTCATTGCTGGAGGACGCCTTTAAAACTTTGGTTAATTTGCTGTCAGGAAACCTAGAGGGGGACGCGCTTCAATTGGAAGCTTGGCTGAGACAAAATACCCATTAATTAGCCCATTTGACAATGTGCACTTTCAAAAAGGTGAGGCCTTCAGCCGCCTGGTTTACTGATCTTCTGTTGACTAGCAAAAGGTTATGCAAATGCTTGGAAATGAAGTGGAGGAAAAATTATAATAAGAAGGATAGGTTAGAATATAAGGAGGTACTGAAATCTCACTACATTAAAGTTAATGACTCTAAGAAGAGTTATCTGGAAAAGAAAATTGGAACCTCCAACAATAAAGGAAAAGAGATTTTTTTAAATCGTAAAATCCTTCACCTCTCCTAAGGGTGTTACCAGGGGCTTTCCCCTCTCTGCAGTTTGGACCAGTAATTTGGCAATGTTCTTCCATGAGAAGATCGGAAATATACAGGACTCATTCCCAGGGGGTTTTGGGGGGTTCTGCTGACCAGGCACACGTCGTATCTCCTGCTAGTTTACAACCGGCCAGAGAACTCATGCCATTACTACAGATATCTCTGATGCAGCCTAGGATATCTTGAAGGGTCTCAAGCCAGGCTCGCCAGTTGACCCCTGTCCAGCGCCGTTGATGGCCGCAGTGGCTGCTGCCATAAACCCAGTGGTAAATAAGGTCCTAAATCATAGCAGGCTATATGCCTGCCATTTGGAAGCACGCAAAAATCCTTCCTCTGCTGAAGAAACCATCAGCTGATCCTGATGTGCATGCTAACTATTGGCCCATCTCTCTCTTACCAGCCTTATCTAAAGTTCTGGAGAAACACATGAATGAAGTCATCTCTGACTATTCTGAAATAAACAATTTGCTGCACATTAGCCAGCCAGGTTTCAGGGCAAATTATAGGACTGAAACCGCTTTACGGGAGGTGACTGAACACAAAAGAGAAGCTTGACCAAGGAGGAAGAGCCATTCGGGTTCTTTTGGACCTGTAGGCGGCCTTCGACATGGTCCCCATAACAGGCTCCTAGACAAATTGAGAGTTCTCGGTATAGGCGGATCGGCCTTAGAATGGCTGATTTCGTTCATTGCGGAGCGGAGTCAGGAAATCTCGACTACTCCTTTTGCATCCTCCATTCCTAGTTTGAAAGTGGGGGTGCCTCAGGGATCAATACTGAGCCCTACTCTTTTTAACCTATATTTGTCGCCCCATGCACCACTTGCGAAAGCCTATGGTGCTAAAATAATCTCATAGGCTGATGACACCCAGCTGATTTTCACCTGTTATAAGGGAACTGACTTCGAGGGTGCAGAGATCAGATGCTGCCTCACTACTGTGTTTGACTGGTGGAGGAGGAATCAACTGAAATTTAACTCTGAGAAGTTTGAGATTATCTTTTTTGTTACCCCCCCCCTCAGACAGTTGGAGATGCTGGTGGCCTGAAGAAATGTCCCCATCCCTCGCACCACATATCTGGGCATCTATATCAATAATGCTCTTTCAATGAAATCCCAGGTCCAGGCAGTGGTAGGCACCTGTTTTGGCCTGTTGTGTACGTTGAGGAAATTCCTTCCACTACTTTCAATAGACACTAGGAAAACCGTGGTCCAGGTGCTAGTTACCTCCAGACTGGACTACGTTAATGGTCTGTACCTGGGCCTTTCAGAGTGCCTATACAGTGCCTGCAGGTGGTTCAATACCCTGCGGCCAGACTTATTCTTAGGCTCAAACCTAGGACGCGCATGTCCTTGCACCTGAAGGTACTCCACTGGCTTCCTATGAGGTTAAGGATCAAATTTAAGGCACTGGCCTGTTCTTTAAATCCTGGCAAGGTAGTGGCACAGGCTATCTCAAGAAAAGAGTTAGCCACTGCATGCTGGCCAGAACGCTGAGGTCATTCTCTATGAGCCTGGCATGTGTTCCTAGAATTCACCGAGCCCGCTCGGGAGGTAGTTCCTTCAGGCTCTTGGGAGCCCAAGCCTTGACAAAACTCCCAGCAACCCTCAAATCAATTTCTGACCTGGCTCTTTTCAAGAAACTGCATAAAACTTGGTTATTTAGTGGTCAGGGGTGTTCCGGTGGTCCGAGAGATGGAGACTGCTAGCACCGGGACACTCGTTTCAAGTAGCGTGTGCTCTAAAAATGCAATAATTCATTCATTAATTCTATTTTTGTTTCTTGTTCTCTGTATCGTCGTGATTGTGATTAATTCATATGTCTTTCTTCTGAGACTGACCCAGTTGAGAGATTTCAGTTTATCAACTGTAATCCTCTATCTTTTTAATATTTCTTTGATATTTGTATACATTGGTTTGATTATAAATTTGAAATAAATTGCTTAAATTAATAATCGATTCTTATTCCTCATTGTGGGGCCAAGTGGGCTTCATAAAAGTTGAATTGTTTTATTATTGATAACTCCCTTTTGTCTCAGTGAACTTAAAAAGATTATAAATCACGCTCCTGTGCACTCTCAGATGGTAGCTTGTCAGATGTTTCAATTATTCAGACAGAGACAGTTATTCTATCTAAGTGAGAACCCCAGATTTGCCCAAGCCTAGTCCTGAACCCAAAGTTCCTATCCTGATTTGGAGGAGTGGCGGCATTCCAGCAATTTAGAATAGAATTGTAACAGCAGATGAGTGAGTATTATTAGGGTTGTGCATTGCAATTGCGTATATCTAGCTTGTTTATCTTTGCTGATATTGTGTGGTGTGATGCAGTGAGGTTTAAAGTTGTCGTGAAGATGTGGAATGGCTTAATGCAAGAAGATGAAGTGGTTATCAGGCTCGACATAGCCTAAGATCCCAGGATAGTCATAAGATATCAGTGTAGAAAACACTGTGTTGTCATTGTCTGCTAAGCTTTGTGGTGCTAGTTGTGATGTGCCAACGGTTGCACAATTGAGATAGGGGCAAATATCTTTGTGTGAGTGTAAGATGTGGTTGGTGTGGTGGAACCATTTGCGCAGGGGTGAAGTTACACCAATCCAGGCAATTCCCACTGGTTGAAGGTTCACTCGAGTGTGAGTCGGAGTGAGCCAGAATCTGTCTCTCTGGACCATTTCTTATATGATTGAATACTATCAATTCTCTGGTGGAGCAGACATAGTTGTTGAATTCGCTTTGCGTTTGTTGTTGTGCTTGTATTGCAACGCTCAAAGATAATTGTAAAAGAGGGTTAGCTGATCCGAGGAGTAATAAGGACGTCATAGTGTGCCGCACTGAGATTGGTCCGTTGGCGTTTGTGCCACACTGTTATTGGTTATTGCGTCACAGTGTGTGGTGCTGAGATTGGACAGGTGGTGATTGTGCTGTTCTGTTATTAGTTGTTGACGCTGAACGAGAAATTGCGGGTAAATAATTATTTCCTTGTTTCAAGTAAAATTCTATTTGCGATTGTTGACATTATCGCTGGAAAATTAAATCCTTTAAAGCTATATGAAATCTAATTAGGGTAGATGTGAGAATACCTGTTCGGGAGGGAGAAGAAGCACCACCTAAAAACACATCAGGCCATTAGATGGCTATAAACATCCGTCTTCACACATGTATTTGGCTGAATCAATGGCATAAGATCACTAAGAAAAAAGGTGCATTGATGTTTCCACACAATTGCACATTTAATTTGAGAATCGTTGAAAATTTGAGAAGGGTGTTATATTAAATGAAGCCACCAACTAGACCCTCTTAGTATGCAGCTCTTAATGCTTGAGAGCATGCAGCTCTTGTTAGATAAACATAAAAAATATCAGGGGAAGGATCGAAAGGCAGTGCATAGCTGTGCCGATGCAGAACAGAAGCAATGGAGAACTGATATTATATAAAGAACTAGGCTATATCCCACATTGACGAGTGAAGAAAATAAAAGAAGATGGAGAAGACAAAAAAAGGCAAAGACAGTGGTAGTGATTCTAGTGATTATTTTATAGATGTATTGTTATCAACATGTCCACATACATATAATGTGGTATGACCTGCAGGAAGGAGTGATGCAGTTGCTGGTGGAAACGCTGTAATAGCCAACGCATAAGTAAATACTAGCCTCAATCTGAAAGGGGGGGGGGGTGTTTCAGAGATTAGTGACTCTTTTAGCTTCACACTTCCCAAGGCCCCAGAGACAATTGCTGTTCTGGTCACTTTTGGTGTCACAGTTCATTTGTATAAACCAGAGTCAACAGGAAACATAGCACATACTTTGACAGTCCCTACTGGAGGAGATATATCAGCTAAAGATCCTGTGATTTCAGGAATGGGAGGAACTCTTTTGGTTCTGACACAGGTGAATACTCATTGTGTTGTCTCTACAGCATCAACTGTAAATCAGACAGGATTTCCTCCTAAAGAAGAGTCTACTCAGAGATAGCAAAATCTGATATGTCTTTTTGCAGATTGCCTCAGGGTGTCATCAAAAGGAGCCCCAGAGAAGGGATAGCATTCAGTACCTCTGTCTAGACAGGCTTGGCAATCTGTCATTGGTCTAGCAGGGAGCTAGCAGGGTGATCGGTCAGAGGACTATCTGGGTGAGACTGATACTAAACTGGATGCTAGGTTTGTGTGTGGTTTCTGAAGGAAATACTCACAATAGAAGCAGGACAGGAGCAGAGGATTGAAGCAAGTTGGAAATAGGCTGTGACTAGGGCACTGGAAGCCTGCAGGTCAAACTCAAGAACGTATGACAGGAATATAAGCAGTGAAACAATAGACAACTATCATAGATGATAGTTTGTCTGCTCTTCTGAAATTATCGCTCTGTGAGGTAAAAAGATCTTATACAAAAGGACAGAGCAGATTAATCTCACAGAGTTCTAGGAGACACCCAAAAGCTCCTATGGAGAAAGTGCAGTGGGTGGTTCACTGTGCCAAAGGTACAAGCCTTGGAGTCTAACTGGCACCCTTGGAAGCAATGGGAATCCAGATAAAAATACTAGACAGAACAATAGGGAACAGAACAAGGAACATCAAACAGAAACTGGGCTCAGGCAAAGCAGGACTGGAAATCAGGGTCAGGAACAGGACTGGAATTCTGAGAACAAGGCTAGGGAAGATCTGCACTCAAACAAGGCCAGACGGAAATGTGCAAACAGGAACAAAGAATACAAGGCAGGAAGTCTGCATATAACAGGGCAGATCAAGAAGAGTGCAGGCAAAAGACTATGAACTATTGATAATACTGGAACTGACATGCAGGAGAACTTTAGACAGAAACAAATACTACATATAGCCAAAGGAAAGGAAGATCGGTACAGGGATAAAGGAAACAGAATCAAAGGACAGGCCTGTAGTAAGAGCAGCAGGAGCACAGTGCACAAGTACAAACAACAGGAGTTGGTTGCAAAGCCAGTGCACTGTGCACTCACAGGACTGTAATAGCAGGAGGTTCGGGGGTGGGGGGGGGTAGCACAAATGCAGGAAGAGCCAGGTGCAAGAAATTAACCATGTGCAGGGAATCAGGGAACCACCAATGAAGGGAAAGCTGAACTGGGGTTTGCAGGATAGAAGACCAAGGAAACCAAGAGGCACAAGACAGAGGATAGAAAAACCTGGAATGGAGTGTGGATAGGAGCAAAGAGAGAGACAGGTCCTTAATACAAACATAGAGTGTTCAAAATAACCATAGGATTTAGGAACAAATCTAGCAAACAAGAAACCACCACCAGGATGTGATCTAAAAAAGGTTTGAGGACAGAGGAACTATAAGGAACATGATGCATCAGGACAGTAGAGTGAAAGCTGGGACTGGAATACAAAGTGTACCTGGCAAGGCAAGGTGCAGAGGTGTATAACATTATATTTAGAGATAAAGGCAGGAGTTCAGAGGGCCTTCCGGAGTGCTGCCTAGTGGTAGGATGGCAGAGTCGCAGAATCCTGGCAACATCTGTAGTACAGAATGCTAATAATTCCAGACAACTGGATGATTTGATTAGATATTTAATGGTTCCCCAAGAGAAGAGAAAGAGAAGGTTCAGGAACAGGCAAAGTAATGTTTCAGACCCAGTTGAGAGAAAACTGTATTAGATGATATTGGGAACCCCTGATCTTTCCTAATTGGATCCCCACCAAGAGAAAAAACTTGTATTCATGTGTAAAGAAATCACCAGATGTGCAGGACAAGCTCATGATAACCTGTCTGAATTGGCTTGAAAATATGATGTAGATTTTGGTAAAACTAAATCAGAAAAGTTACAGTGTATGTTTTGATGACATTGACGTTTGCAGTATGAGAACACCAGGAATGAAAATTCAAATTAAAGAACTAAGGGGCAGCATCTGAAAATGGAGTGAGCTAGATAAGTGGAAAGGCAGATGGGGAAAAAGAAGATCCAAAGGTACCAAAGAAAGAGCTCCTCCTGCTTTAAAGGATGGAGAGAATGGTTCAAATTTTCCATTGAGAGGAGTGCCTGGTGGAGGGTATGTCCATGTATCTTGGAGTAGAAGTGATCTTATGTCATTCACTACTGACTTCCCAAAGTTGAGCGAGAAACCAGTGGAATGGCATGCACAGGTTGAAAGATTTGTGAAGATTTCAGAAGACTTGTTCTAAGATTTGAATACTTTCTTTGACACTGTTGTATTGAGCTATTTGTGGGCAGAATGGAAGGTGGCTATTAAATGGCTGCAGAACGAACCCCATAGAAACCCGGTAACGCATACCCCACCTCTATTGGTGATGAAAAAGTATCAACAGGTGATGACCTTTTAGAAAGGGAAAATACCAGCTATAGGCATTGACAGGACGACTGAAGAGCCCAAAGAGTCAGTGTATACAAGAGATTGTTGCAGGTGTTTATACAGTACAGTGGAATGGAGACTCTTGAAACTAAAGACATAGGAATTTTTGTGTCTCAGTTTGTGACAGGATTGAGACCAAAGATTAGTTTGATGATTCAATAGCATTTGATTTGTTGGCAGAACAAATCAGTTGAAGAGATCTTGAGATATGTGAAATATTGTAATAACTAATTGGAAATGAAGCACAAGCGGTCGGAGGAGAAATCGATGGTGGCACGGAAGAAAGCAGCGCAAAGAGGAAGTCAGAGTCAACCTTTTGTTTGGAATGTTGGTTCTGTGCAAGGAGTGTGTCAACAGGGAACTCCTATGATGGAAATGGGTTCCCACAACCAGGTAGAGGTCGTGGTGTCCCAATTGATCCGAGTACTGTGACTGATGTGACCACTTTGAAAAGATCGAATCTTTGTCAATATTGCAATAAGTTAAGACATTGGAAGTAGGAATGTCGTCTGAATCCTAAAAGAGTGAGGAATGATAACCTGATTCAGAATTCAGGTTTTGCACAACCGTAGAATAATAACCCTGTGCAGTCACATAATGTACTGAGACCTAGAATGCAGAATTCTAATGTGCCTCAAGCTCCATTAATGCAAGTTCCACTAGTCCAGATGCCACAGCAAAATGCATGTGGTCCCCGATTTAATTCAAAACAAGTCCCAAACTTAATTCAGAACTCTTTTCAGAATCAAAATACATTTCAGCAATTATCTATGTTTGATGGTTTTGAGGGCCAAGGCTCAGTCCAGCCCCAATGACGGGGGCTGAGGCAGGAGGAGGATTGGATACTTGGTGTAGTCTTGGAGATAGACCAGAAGGTGAGGTTAATAGCCACCCTATATCATTCTTGATTTATACTCGTGCTACCTATTCTACTGTAAGAACAGTATAAGTTCCAAACCTACCCCTCTCTGGGAAAAACAATCCAAGTTGTAGGAGTCTCAAATAAACAAGGGCCAGATGTAGGTAAATTCAATTTAGCGAGTCCTTAATAGCGATTTTTACCAAATCGCTATTAAGGACTCGCTAAATTGAATGTAGGTAGGAATCGCTAAAATATTAGCGATTCCTTAATAACGAATCGCAAATTGAGATTCGTTAATAAGGAATACCTACCCATTCATTCCTATGGGCTAGGAGGCCCATAGGAATGAATGGGAAGATTTTCACTATTTGCGATTCGGTATTAAGGAATCGCAAATAGCGGCAGCTATTTCAAGGGTGCCAGGGTGTCAAAAGGACACCCTGATGCACCCCTGAAATGTGCATGTGTGCACATATGGCGCACATACATGCCCTAAGGCAATGAATGTGTGCCACATGACACTTTAAAAAAAGCAAAAAAGTGCTTTTTTACAGAAAATCGCTAATTACCACCAACTTGAAGTTGGTGGTAATTAGTGATTCCTTAAGCCTAAAGTGCACTTTCTTTTGTGCTACCTACATTGCATTTATGGAATCGCAATTTGCCCTGAGGTTATAGTTTTTGAACAGAAGGTGTTGGAGGAAATCTCCACCCTGGAACAACTTGATCAGCAAGGACGGGCCTTCAGTAATATGAGCCAGGATGATTGGGCTGCTCTGAGGTCACTGCAGAACAACACCGCAATAACTATAAAGAGTGCCGATAAGGGCGGGGCCATTGTGGTGATGAATACTTCGGACTATGATCTTGAAGTATATAGACTCTTGGGTGAGCGGAAGAACTACCACCCCCTCACCAGAGATCCCACTCCTGAACTAATGAACATAATCACCACAATGGTGGCTGATGCTAGAAGTAAGAAGTGGATTACGAGTAAGGAGGCAGAATTCCTTGTAAATTCTAAACCTAGAATACCGGCGTTGTATGTACTCCCCAAAGTACACAAAGCCCAACGGCCGCCTCCGGGCCGCCCGATAGTTTCGGGCATATCTTCCATTCTTGAGCCCCTTTCCCAGTTCGCATACTTCTTTTTGCGTGAGTCGGTCCTTAAACAGCAATCGTATGTGCAGGACACTACAGATATACTGAATATTCTGAGTAGTCTTGAGTTTGATGCCACGCAGCAATTTTTACTTACTATTGACATTGAATCCCTGTACACCAACATTCCCCAGGAAGCCACGCTGGTGGCAGCAGCGAGGGCCCTGGGGAAACAGGAGTGGTTCTATGATACGCCCCAAACGTTTGTGCTACAATGCATTGAACTTGTACTCACCCGCAATTTCTTCTGCTACAAGGATGAGTTATTCCTTCAGGTGTCCGGTACATCTATGGGCGCTACTTTTGCGCCGAGCCTGGCCTGCATTTATGTGGGCCAGTTTGAGGAGCTTTTTCTGTACCAGGCGTCTAATCCTTTCCAGAGACATATTTGTCTCTGGAAGAGATATATTGACGATGTCATTTGCATCTGGAAGGGCACTGAAGAGGCCCTCTTGCAATTTTTGCATTGGCTTAACAATCTTGACCCCTGTCTTAAATTCACCTGGACAGTGAGTAATGAACATGCTGTATATCTAGACCTTGATATTAATGTACAGGGAAATAAGCTGTCAACGACGGTCCACCAAAAAGGATCTGATAGGAACTCCCTGCTTCATTATCAATCCTATCATCCCCGAGCTCTACGGGATAACCTTCCGGTGGGCCAATTTTTTAGGTACCGCCGGAACTGCTCTACTGTGGAGAGTTTTGCCCATCAAGCAGAGGAGCTCACGAGTAGGCTTACTCAGAGAGCCTATCCTAAGAAGATCATCAATAGGGCACGCAAAAGGGCCTTGAATACACCACGGGAGGCTCTTTTAGAAAGAAGTCAAAAGGAGTCAGATGATTGTCTGACAGTGGTTATGACGTACGATCCCCTGGCCACTAAAATACAACAACTGATCAGGAGACATTGGCCATTGTTGTCCACCGCTGATTTTAAAATGCCCCAACCCAGATTTGCATTTAAACGTGCTACCAACTTAAAAGACAAGTTGGTACATTCACGTTCACAAGTGACACAAGGGAGCTCCTCAATCCCGGCCGGACACTACCCGTGTGGCAGTTGCTCGGTCTGTAGTCTGACGGACAAAACCAAATCTGTAACACTTAACAGTGGAAGAATTTGGTACCTAAATAAGTTTTCGAACTGTAACACTACTAACGTCATCTACAGACTCACATGTCAATGTGGGCTACAGTATGTGGGCCTCACGACAAGGAAAATCAAAATCCGGGTGCAGGAACATCTCAGTACGATCAAAGCAGGGAAATTAACCACCCGCTTGGTACAACATTTCTGTGACACTAAGCATGACATACAAGCCTTAAAATGGGTAGTCCTGGAAAGGGTAATGGCCCGTAATGATTGCATTGAACAGGTCCTAGCAATTAAAGAAGCACGCTGGATTTTTTCAGAGAAAGTTGACCAAATGGGGCTCAATGACCGTATAGAATGGAATAAGATCAGCAGATAATTAGAACCTGTAAAGCACTTGTGAATAGCAATAGGGGCTGCAGGACAGGAATTCCAGGGTGCACACATACACTTTGTGTCCTCCTTAAGTATAGATACATATTTTAGGCGGTTGGCTTCATTGAGGTAACCCTTGTGAGGTAGCCTGGGAGACTTATCGCGTTTGTGGAATGTCCGCACACGACTTTGGTGCCCCTGGAGTCATTATGATTATTAGATGCAAATGTCTGTTCTTGCGGTGTACCGAAGACGTCCTGCATATCATACTGCCTTTCAAATATTTTTGGCAGTATGTGGTCTGCCTGCACCTGTTATATGATTTTTAAGCTCCCGCGGCACCTTTTTGCCGATGTTTTTCACCAATGTGGATGCCGCTTTTGAGTTACTTTATTACCCCTTTATACATTTCAATATGGCCGCCAGTGTAGCACTACAGCGTGGAGGAAAGCGTGATCCTTGCAGCGTGAGGCGCGGGCCGGGAGAGGGGCGTGTCACAGCTTGGCTAATATCAGTTGCCGCTTGACACGAGAAAAGCGAAGCAGGGATGAGACAATGCTCTTCCAGTTGGTGTTTGCGGTGAGACGGATGCGAGGGAGCCTGAGTTTATCTTAGCATCCTGTGTATATAGTTTTTTGTCCATACGAGGTGGCAGGGTCTGAATGGGGTGGTGTGCATACAGACAGAGTTTTTCTGGGACACCACTTTAAACGCGGATCACCTTTGGGTTTGTTTTCAAAGCAATGCAGGGCGTTTGTGCTGAGAATTGGGCGTCTGGACTGATTACGGTAGACTGATCTGGGGCATTACGATTCCGTGTGCGAGGAGTCAGTCCCTATAAATGAATGTGGAATGCTCTGATGTTGAGAGCAAGGATATTGTAGTGAATGGGGTGTGGTGCAGATACACTACAGAGAATGTATCAGTGGGTGATGTGCATTCTGATACACGTCTCTTTTTCCGCAGGTGCTTTATGAGCTGACAAGAGTGCTGCTGTAAAAAGAGGGGGTAAAGTTTTTAATTGAACCCCCAGTGGCATAGTGGAGGCAGGAACGAATGCCCTCCGCCTCCTCATGGTAAATACTCCTCTGGTTTGTAAGCATTAGTAACCACTGTACATTAATCTGTGACTACAATCACAGCTGGTTGGTGTATGCCAATTGACAATGAAACGGACACGGTTGATTCTGTTTCTGGTTTTTATTTCTCAACAGCCCTCCCGCAACATACAAACATCCAGTGAGGTGATTGAAACCCTTGCCCTGACGAATTTGCCAGAACGAAGTTAAGTGGCAATGAAACATGTTGGCCTTCTTTACAAAGGTTTACAACATTGAGTGTTTTTAGTTTGAGTAGGCTCACCGGTCTGAATAAAGAGGGCAACTATAACGGGAGCCTTTAACTCAATTTTAAATATTGCTTCGAACATCTATTCCTTGCAATACACGGGTTTCTGTTTTTTTCTTCTTCCTCTTTTGATGGGAACAGTAAAACAGTATTCTTTAAGGGTCTGTTCCCTCTCTTTCCTCACTGGTTTCCAATTCTTGTTTCCTGTGAGTGGGCATCCGATGATGAGAAAACGTGGGCATACTAGCAAGAACCAGGTAGCAGCCTCCCTGGTGGTGCGTACGTGAGGGGCCCACTTACCTTTTTTCACTCTCACTTTTCTGTAAGTACTTGTGACTTTTCTTTGTGACAGTGTTGGTTGATGGAGGGCTGCTGTTGTTTCTAACGTTTGAGGGGAATAGGACCACAATTTTCTGGATATAACACCAGTAGTAGAAGACATACAAGTATTGTCTCGAAGCTGTGTGGGTCCTTAACACTGGTAGAAATCAGATCCCTCTTTAGTGCCTAACCCTATTTGATTTTTTGATTATTGAGTGGAGGGCGGTTTGGCACTTACCCTCTACAGCTCCTTATTGTATTAACAGCAAGAAACCAACACAAGGACTCCAGATCTAGGCGGTTCCGTGACACTTGCACCACTCTATACCCAACGTCCAAGGCCAGAGTCCAGGTGGCCCAACAACCCAGTGAAGTCTCCCCGCCAATACTGACCTGGGATCAATCGTTGGACGACCTCTCCTGACCTCCCCCTTGATGCCTGTAGCCTCAACTTGATGGGTCCTTCCAACCGCAATCGGATCTTGTGCGAGAAACCCGATGCCCAAAGACATCCCTGCAGCTCAACGGCCTAGGAGTGATTAACTGATGGTGTCCTGGAATGCCCCCACTATCCAAATTACCTGTCCAGTTGTGGGATTCCTTTAGCCAACCTTCAAAACTGAGCCTGCAGACGTTTTCCCCAACCGAGGATCTCTATTGGTTTTGATGGGACCCAACACCTTCTTTGCAGTCTGCACCTGGCTGCCTCTGAGCCGCTGATGGTGCAGCCACAGTGCTGTTTGGTGGCCCCTCCAATGCTGATCTTAACCCCTAGGGCTTATCTCCCTGAACCGCAGGTACTCACCTGTAACCGGTGCCTCTTCGAGGACCCCTCAGTCTCAATTGGATAACATTGAGCCCGGTGACCTCTGCACTCGGCTGCCCCAGTGCCGTTGGTGGTGCAGAACCTTCCTTGGTCCGACCCTTGCCCAGTGTTGACCAAAACCCCTTGGGACTGAAACTCACAACTGCTTACTTACCTGTAAGTTACTCCCCCATCGTTTGCATTGGTCTCGCACTGTTTTTGTATTAAAGGGATGATTACGATGCTGTCACAAAAGGCTCCGACCGTCGGTCAGAGCCTTTCTGACAGCATCGTAATTTGCCTGTCGGATTCCTTTTCACCCGCCGCATTACAATAGAGGAGGTTGGAAATGAATCCGACTGGTCAATCTGATTGGCTTTCGACAGGCTTGGAGAGCCTGACCGACAGTCAGGATGCTGTCAGTAATCCCAAGGGGCGGCTCTTTCCACCCTTGGGTTTACAATGTCGGGTTTAGCAGCCTTTCTGTGCCGGCCTTTCTGGCACAGAAAGGGTGTCAGAACTCGACTTTGTGGCCCCCAGCAGGACCCCATTGAGTGCATGGCTTCCTGTTGTAGGCCAAGGGAGCACCTATGGTGCCCCCCTGTTGATTCCTGTACCCATGATGCCCAAGGGTGCAGCGATGAACTACACCTCCTATTTTACAATGGGAGTATGTATACCGGTCGGAATACATGCTCCCATTATAAAGTATAGGAATGCGACCGAACACCGGTTAGGACTGCCGACTGGGTGTCCGTCGGTCCCAAGACCGAGACGATGTTGGGCAGAGGAAAGTCCACCTGTCATCGTAATAGGGTCCTAAGTGTGATCCTGAATACAAAGGTTCTCTTTCTGTACTGAAGAGCATTTCATGCACATGTAAAGTATTATTTGATACCCTGGATGAGTATGTACAACAAATGCATTCACACTGCCCTCTGATAAGCCTAACTGCTCAGCCCAGCTACCACTAAATTGAGAGTAAGGTATTATCTACTTTAACCTCCGCCATCACTTTGGTGACTCCCTGGACTCTGTGCACACTACACCTCTTTTCTGGTATAGTATATACAGAGCGAGATTCCTACATTCTCGTAAAGGAGGTCCACCTTAATGCTAAACCAAATGCTGAATACCCGAAAATCCCGCAGTATGATGTGACCCCCAGAAACCATTGCTGGGATTACCCCAGTGATTGAGTCAATGATATAACAAGGCATTTTGGAGGAGATAATGACAAGTCCATGTAATTCATCCATTATGGGCGTGCAGCAGCCTAGTTGTAAGTACTAGGGGTGGGCGGTAAACTCTGCTACTCCGGTGGAGTTTGCGAAGTTTTGCCTTCTCTGCATTCCATTTGGAGTGCGGAGTTCAGCAGAAAGCTCCAATAACCCAGTGTGGTGGAGTTTACAACGCCCACCCTAATATGGACAAGCATTATATAATTTTGCCAGCCAAATCTGTTCAGGTACAATTTAAATAAAGAGTCTGGTTTACCACAACCAATGTGAGCCGCTGTGCAACGTATGAGATGTTACAGCCAAAAGGATCTCTTCAGGTTAATGCTAGATTAAAAGTTTTATTACTCAATCCAAGGGCTCCACTCTTCTAGTCAGCTCGTAGGACATGTTTCCTCTCCTGTGATCGGTGGCTGTTACCTGCAGCCATGGCTCTGAATCTCTGAGTGTAAATACTGACTGTGGAAGTCCGTTCACCGGGCGATGAGAGAACCGTGTGTGACCTGAGGACACCTAAGGAGGTATTACTTTACTCCTCCTGCACCACTCTTCCAGCTATTATCAACAGGAACAGGCTGGCAGATTCCTTTGCAAGACATTGCAGGCTGGCTCTCGCTGTTTGATGATAATATTTAAACTGAAAATATGTAAAACACGTGTTTTACAAGTCGTCAGATGGCCATTTCAAATGTCTCCTGGCCTTTGCAGCGATTTGGCCCTCCAATGCTCGCTATGTCTGAACAGAGTGGAGCCTGTGTGTCAGCGCTTCTCACCCCTTGCATTTCTCTGCACTCTAATGATATTTGGCAGTCTGTTCTGGGTTATGCTTAGCTGGTTTTACTTTTATTGCTGCCTGCCCCCTGGGGTGGGGGGCCCCTATGACTATTGACACTGCTCTTGCTTTCCATTAAATTGATATCCATTTCAACAATATTGCATTCTAAACCATACCCAGGGGCCCCATCTACACATACACAAACCACTGGCCAAGACCTGAAATTTAAAGTAACAGTTTGTTCATACAGCTAGCACAGAGAAATCCCTGAGCAGCAGCAGGCAAGTGGGCTGGAATATCCGCAGCAGTCCTTGCAGGAGACCTCTAGCAAAAGCCACTGTACAATTTGAAGTTGACCCCAGGTGGCCGCAGAGGCGCAGTCCTGAAGTGCATCACTTTCCTGGGGTAGGTGCACTGCTTATTGCTTACACATCTTTCATTTTGCAAGGTTACAGTTTGGTGTTTCACTTCCCCGGCCTTGTACATGACTCGCCATTGCCAATTCCAAGCCCACCTCTAGCAAGCCAATAATTAGATTTCACAAGGCTGTTCATAAAGTATTGACTACCCCGTATCAACATACAATGATTTATTCATGGTGTTTCATTGCGAACCCAGTAATATGTATTGAGAAAGGTTACAGGCAGAGAAGCAGAGCGTGGTATATTTTATTGACAGTTGTGCTGAAAATTAAATGTATTGCGCACTGTATCCAAGGATGCTGTGCACGGGTACTATTTTCCAGCTGATGGTAACTATAAGATTAGATGCTTATCATTTGTTGGGCAATCAAGGCTTAGCCCACATTCGGGAGCCCAACCATTTTGGTAGCGATGTCGATCAGCAGTAGAGAACAAGAAATGCTGCCGATTTACAAATAGCAGCACTTTTTGCTGCCTTAAAGTGAAGCCCTGACATTTATTGCAGTATCGGATATATTTCTTTCTTGGCGTTCCATTCCATGCTGCTGCATATTAGTGGATAATCTCACATCACGAGTTCACAAAAATGCATTAGGCTGATGCACATCCATTTTCATTGGAGAGCAGCCGATAGCAATCGAAGCAGCGGCGCCAGTTCTCCAACCGTTAGCTGCCTATTACGGAATAATCATGCAGGCGGATTAAGTCCCAGACTGACTACGGTTCTGCACATTTCTTAGTTTCAGATAAGCATTTTCTTAAAGTGTCTAAAATGATTATCAAAACTCTGAGCCCTTCCCCTTCAGTATCAACAGAAACCCCCTCGCTTGGCCAGACTTTGTTGGTCAGTGGAACTTCATGGAATCTTGCAGAGTTTTTATCTAAGTCCGCGAGTTCTGCCAACCCCTAGTAAGTACTGCATGGTGCAAGACCTGTGAAGAACAGCATAGTTGTTCCTTTTTGTCCAGTAGAACCGAATCCAGCTGTGATTTTGTTTCAAATTCCATGTGATGTTGTGTATTTCACGGTCATCGATTTGTATCAGGCCTTCTTTTCTGTACCCTTGCATGAGAACAGCCAGTACATTTTTGCCTTCCGGCTCAAGAATCTTGTTTGGGTATGGTGTAGAGTCCCACAAGGGTATACAAAGAGCTCCAACATTTTCAATCAGTTCTCTTTCAATCAGATTCTCAAAAAGAATCTTGAGGCTCTAGTCATGGCATGTAACCCAGTCCTAGTCCAGTACATACATGATTTGTTGGTTACATTGGATACACAGGAAGCTGGTAAACAAGATACCATTGCATTTCTGAACCACTTAGCTGAGAATGGGGTTAAAGTGTGCCCAAGTAAGTTTCAGTATTGCCAAAAAGAAGTCCTGTATCTTGGACATCACATTGATAAAGGAGTGACACAGACAAAGTGTCACAAAAAGAAATATCAGCAATTCTTAAAATGAATCTACCAACCACCCAGAGAGAAGACAGGATGTTTTTGGGGAATGGTGGGCTACTGTCGCCAGTGGATACCCAACTTTTTCCTAGTGGCCAAGGCTTTACAGAGGCTGACACACAAGGATGTGTCTAATCTGATACCAAGGGATAACGCCTGCTTGATTGCCTTTCTAGAGCAGAGAGAAAGTCTCTGCCATGCCCCGGCACTGGGAATGCCTGATTACAAGGCTTTTATTGTTTTCTGCAGTGTGGGGGAGGACTGCGCTCTATCAGTGCTTACACAGATGCACAGATGTGAGACGACCTGTGGCATACTTTTCAGCTACTCTTGATCCTCTAGCCGCAGGGCTGCTTGGGTGCCTTAAAGCTGTGGCAGCAGCTGGTACCAGTATAGAAAGGTGGGGAAGTATTGTGATGGGAGAGCACCTAACTGTTCTTGTACCCCACTCGGTTGGAATATTGTTGATAGGTACCACACACAGCATTTAACAAATAACCTCTTGACTAATTATGAACAGATCAACTTGGTGGCTGAAAATGTCACACTAAGACAAAGTGCTACTTTGAATCCTCCCACCCTAATGCCACTCCTGGAGAATGAAAATAATGAGGCGGAATTTAGCATGATCGCCTCAATGTCACTGAACTATGCACCAAGCCAAGACCAGATATACGTGATGAGTCACTGGTAGAAAACAATTACATAATGTTTCGGGATGGGTCATGTTTAAGAGACAATGAATGAAACCTGAGAGCCACATACGCAATCTACAGAGTCTCATGAGTAGTCAAAGCCTCCAGGCTGCCAGGTGTGATCTCTACACAAGTGGCTAAACTCATATCTTTTACTAGAGCGTGCTGTGTTTCTGACCAGCTAATGAGGATCATGGAATGAGACTGCTTGAAGCACTACAGCAGCCAGCAAACATCACAGTTCTAGAGTTTCCTGCTCATCGCAATGGTGATAATAATGTAACAGTGGGTAACCGCTGATGAGGTCACACAATACTGTGCACATGGGAATATGACAATGAGCCCGAAGGTGGGACCAACTATAACCTTTTGTTGTCAACAGCGGAAACCTGGGAAGAAATGAAGAGATTGCAGGAGGAAGTGTCAGAACAGCAGATTTGGATCACAGCAGATTGTGTGAAGCACAATGATGATATATGGGTTTCTGTAAACGGTCAACCAGTGTTGCCAGCCAGCCTCTTGTCCCCAATGGTAAGACATTTACATGGACTTGTACATATTGGGAGGTATGCCATAGTACAATTGTTTAAGCAGCATTGGTTTAATCCATGATTTAGGTTGGTGACTGGAATTTTGTGACACAAATGTGATGTATTTCAACAGATGAATGTAGGGAAAAGAGCCCCAGTGAGGAAGATGGGGGGCCATTCAACAGAATGCAGATGGACTTTATCAAGATGCCTCGATGCAATGGCCTGAGATATGTCCTGGTGATTGTGTGCATCTTCTCGTGTTGGCTTGAAGCCTACCTACCAGAAGAAATGACAATGTCACAGTGGCAAAATCTTTGTTAAGGGAGTTCATACCAAGGTTTGGTTTCCCGACTTCGCTGGAGTCAGACCAAGTGACTCATTTCAATAATGAGGTCCTGAAGAAT
Organism: Triturus cristatus; assembly: GCF_964204655.1. Taxonomy (NCBI): domain Eukaryota; kingdom Metazoa; phylum Chordata; class Amphibia; order Caudata; family Salamandridae; genus Triturus; species Triturus cristatus. Next base: position 1,689,761,734 of record NC_140589.1, read on the forward strand.
TTGTGTAGAGCGTTGTAGGTGTAGCAGAGATTGCATTGCAGTTATTGGCAAGAGGTTTCTGGTATTGTGGAGCCAGTAAATTGCACGTTGTAATCCAGGTTGGCTAAAGAGTGTGCATCAAAATGGCCAGTCGCTGTGCGTCTTGTGCTGATGTGTCTTCAGAGTGTTTCTGACAGAAAAACTGGATTATCCCCACACAAGATAATCCTGGGGAGATCAATGAGATTGCCTGCAGTACTTGCAAATGCACTTTTGAAAATTACAGATATTGCAAGGGACTAGCAATTGACTAGCTGACATGGTCCATTCTTTGTCCCGCCAGGTTTAAGCAGTTGCCGCCTCTCCAAATCTGGGTCTCGGTGAAGAAACACGCTCAGAAGACGTGTTTGGATCCTAGATGGCAAGACCTCTACCAGGTCTTAGTGCTGTGAAAATGTGGTGGGCTTCCTAACTGGATCCGCACTGCATATACCCAAAGAGTGGAGTGTCCTCTTGATGATGTGACAGTACCTCTCCACAACTGAGAGACAAAGAGAAGAGGGTGCACTGAGTACTCGACAAGAGCCTGTGACAGCACATCCTCTGCCTGAGAGGGGTTTTCATAAACTGACAGTTGAAGAGTCTTGACCTGAACTGCCCCCTAAGCCAGACTTAGACTCTGACAAAGGACCTAGTGCTGTGTCACGTCGAGTAGAAACTGAGAACCGTTGGCAAAGAAGGCAAGAAAGAGAGAGATTGCTCTATCCCTGTCTTCTGTTAGACATAACTGTTATGTCTGCATTCATTTACCTGCGTCAGTGTCCAAGAGAATTACCTATCACCATGTCCCTCTTACATATGTTGTTACGTGTAGGCTTCTGTTATGTCCTGGTTTATGGAAAGGGATATTTCCAATACTATTATTCGAATTATGATTTGCTACTTTCTGAAGTCCCTTTGCTTAACCATTTGTTTTGACATTATCATGCTAAGACAATGGAGACAGTTTGCAGTCTCCTTAGACCAAAAGAGACACTGGACACAGCTTATGCTCATAGGCACAATTTGACATGTTCCTTAACGGAGGTCAAGAAGAATTTACTGGATCTGACTGAAGACAGGATCAGAGCAATGAATGAAACAGGAAAGAGGGGAAGGAATTGGAAATCTAAAGGACAGTGAGATGCAAAAGAAGCAAAATATCGAGATTTAGGAATTATGCCTGCATTACTTTTAGATGGTAAAACAAAGGGAGGTAATTTGAGTGTTGGGATAAATCTTCTCTTAACACTATTTACATAGGTAAAAGTGATCATATTTTTAAGTATGATGGAGTTTGGCTTCTGTTTTCCGGAAGACAAGATCTCATTATTCCTGGAGTTTATTTCATTTGTGGGAAGCCTGCATATTTCTAATTGCCCAAAGGATGGTATGGTACATGTTATGTAGGAGTAGTTTTCCTAAAGATTCTTCATGTGGAACCTTTGAATGATCCTGTATGGGACGAAATCCAGAACCAAACAAGGTAACAGTGGTGCTCAAATAGTGGGAGGTATTTTTGATGTGATAATTCCCTGTGTAGGGGTAATCTTGAATGATCCCAAAATTTGAAAATTGTCCATGATTGTAGATAAATTGTTCACAAGTACATCATGTTTCTTGTTGGCTGTAGATACTGAAATGGTAGCTATGAGATCCATGGTTTTGCAGCATCGTCTTGCATTAGACATCCTTCTTGCAATGGAGGGTGGAGTCCGTCAGATGTTAAAGGTTCAGCAATGCTGTACCTATATTTCTGACAACAGTAAGGATCTAAAAACGTACATTAAGAACATTACTGATCTGAAAGGAGAGTTGAAGAAGTTAGAAGCTACAGGTACATGGGAAGCAATTGACAATGGATTTGCTGCAGTAGGCAGGTGGTTTGGAAACCTTGGAAGTGGAATACTTAGTTCCATTTTGAGACCACATGTGGTAATCGCCCTTTGTGCAATATGTCTCTTTGAAGTCTTTAAGGGGTATTAGTACGTGGAAGGAAAGGGACAGGAGAGGAGGAGAATAAAGAGAAAGGGAGTGAATGTAGAAATGGTCAGTGTACATTTTATGATGAGATGAAAGATATGGAAAATACTAGATGAAAGTTGTTGAAAACTTCAAAGATTTTTTTTGATCTCACCTGATATGGGTTTGCATGCCTGGTATTGTGATGGTTAACATCGCCATCAAAGGGGGGATTGGGGCAGCGCAGTTTAAGCTCCACCATTATACGTCACAAAAGTGCAGTTCTACACATGCACCTAACATTAAATTACTGTGTGCCTTAACGATATTAACATGTGAAACACATTTACATGTATTCACTGTAGAACTTAGAGATTTATAACATGTACACTGATGTTCAGCATGACATAAATCATGTATTATTTACCTACGTTTCACATTTATACTTTAGGTTGCATTTGTGTATATTCTGAAAGTTACTTTGAAAGTGTAATCATACATGTTTTGCTCACAAATTGCATTTGCTATAAGATTACATGTGCACGTATTACCAAGAAATTGAAGTGCACTTGACATGCTTAAAGTTAGCCTGATTAAAGGTTTTAATTTAAAATGTACCTTGTTTGGTCAGCATGTCTTTTCTTTTGCAGGTGCATTCTCAGGGTTTCTTTGTCTAGAGAAAAAGAGTGTTGTTGTCTGTACTAGTTTCTTCATAGTAGGCCTGAGAAGATAATTTTGGTATGAACATGGAGCCCTAACGAGTAGATGAAACTTCCTAATCATTGTGTATCAGGAACAAGGGGATATCAAAGGTTACAGTAACTGTCCACAGTCTGTGGGATGAGAAAGTCCGGAAATGTTGCAATTGCTCAACGTGAGATTTGAGACTATTAGCTCCTGGACGGGTGGGAAGAGGTACAACAGTTGCAGAAGTTTCTGTATGTTTTAATTAATGCTTACAATGTTAGGAGTTAGAGCAGATTATCTGCTTCCTTTATTCCTGCAAGTGTGAGGCTTTATGCCAACCTCCTATTCCCATTCTGGAAAATTGGTACTGAAGTATTCACTAGACTGACACCTTCTTGCATTTCCAAATTTCCTTGAGACTGTACAGACCTTTCTGCTTCCTTTATTCCTGCAAGTGTGAAGCTTTATGCTAAATACTTATTTCCATACTGTCAGACTAGTTACTGATGTCTTCACTAGACTGACACCTTCTCACATTTCCGAATCCCCTTGAGACCTTATTGTAGAAACCATTGTTATTTTAAACTTAGAACCTAAATTTAATTACTGTAGAACTTATTCATGTTTAGAAGGGAATATCAGAGTTTCTTTATGAAACATCTATTTTTGTTTCTTGTTCTCTGTATAGTTGTGGCTTAGTTCGTATCTCATTTTTCTGAGATTGAACCAGTTGAGAGATTTCAGTTTTTTAATTGTAATCGTGTATCTTTTTAATATTGATATTTGTATACATTGGTTAGATTATGAATGTGAAATAAACCACTTAACTTCAATCATCGACTCCTAGTCCTCATTGTGGGATCAAATGGTCTTCACAAAACTCAATATTTTTTTATTGATAACTCCATTTTGTCTCATTCAACTTAAAAAGATCTGTTAGATGAGAGATTGTAAATCACACTCCTACTTGCTCTTACCGACTTTAGTTTCAGACATCTAAAGGGTGTGCTCCCCGCTGATAATGCATGAAGCCTTCATTTTTCAAATAATTTAAGACTATTATTAAAATTCGACAGCTCATGAAAGAGGGTGTTTCATAATATCTGGACTCCAGGCATTCTGCCGCCATTCTTCGTGAGCACCCACCAGCAGTAGAGCTTAAAGCATCAAGAAAGATCAAAGCTCACTCAATTTAGCAATGGCTGCCACTGCACTCATCACTAGTGGTAATGATAAATACTGAGATGTCTTGCAATAAGACTGCACACCTCCTGCTTATTTTCTGATTTTATTTTGTTTCTCCATCAACCTTTTGTAGAGAGGGGAGTTCTGCAGTTATCTGGGGTAATTCATCAAAAACTCTGGAGATGTTGACAATATTGCAGAAAATACTGCTGGCAAAATGAATACACAAATCTGAATTTCCTCAAGAGTTTCCCAGTTCCTTTTGTCTGTTCACAATACAAGTCGGTCTCTGTTATTTTTTTCCAACTATTGTTTTCATAAATATTGGTTTTATGGTTGGTCAGTAAAGTAAGTCAGCTGTTCCTACCTAGAAAAAACTTCTGCCTATGCCATGATTCTATTTTCCATAATGCACGGTCACTCTTTAATTATCACTGGTGTGTCCATGGAATGGGGCTGCCTGCTATAGCTAAGAACCTGGCACAAGACATCTCAAGCAATCTCGCAAATGTGCCTGCCGTTGCCCTACTGAGGTTCTTCTTACCCGAATGCCATGATCTGTCGTACAGGCTTACCCTTCCGTGTTCTTGTGTATGCAAAGCAAGGTCTATGCTCTTTCAGGCAAAGGATGGACTGACAGTGTACTCAGAAAGTTGAGACCCCCAGGTGAAAGGTTTTGCACTTCTGAAGCCATATTCTGCAAATCTCCAATACTTGCATTGCCGAACTTGGGCACTATGGAGAGAAATCATTATACATTTTGTGCTGCATTTTTAGAGTATAATTTATCAATACATATGATTTTGCAACTAAATCAATATTCTTAAATTTTGGTCCCTAGTTGAACTCTGAATTGAATTTAGATATCTTGTATAGGCATGGGTGAAATTTGTATTATTTTTGAGTAAGGTGCTTGCAGAGTTACATAAAAGAATAACTAAGGACATGGTTTTCAGTGTAAATAGAAAAACAATGGCAGAGGAAAGAAAATTAAACCTAAAACAAGTATGACAGATTACAAGAGCACATTTTGCAATAATGCTTTCTCTTTACTTTGTGCCAAGGACAAGCATCGTAGGTGTTTTTACCTATTCAATTCATAAGGTCATCATCAGGACAAACAAAATAATTTTTTAGCAACCAATTGAAGTAATTTGCGATATCTGAATAGGAACATATTCAGATGTGGTCAGGACAAGGAAACCTCATAATTATTTTTATGAAATCAGGAATCCAGCCATATCTTTTAAGGAGCACACGTACAAATCAGAATGCCCTTGTAGGACGCGGTAAAAATTTTAAAACCGGCCCACTCGAAATTCAAATCATATGAAGCACAACTCTGTCCGATCAACCAGGCATGCATGCTTGTCACTCACCATTAGTGCAATGGTGCCTGGTACACGCAGCATGGATGTTTAAAAAGTGCCTTTTTTCTTCTATCGCTTCTGCAGCAGAAGCCGCATTAGAAAAAGGCATTATACCACTGCCTGCATGGTGGTCGTATCATGATAGGGCAGGTGGGACCAATGACTCTTTGTCGAACGGTCATCTGCCCGCAGTGATGGCAGTCGAATGTTTGTACAACCGCCATCTTAATGCGGCCCATAGTCTATGAAAATCCCCCCAAAAATACTATAACTAAAGTTTACAACTGTCCCTTAAATCCCCCGTACCCTCAAAACCCTAAAGTGAAACCTTTAAAAATACCTGTTTTGACAAACACTATCACCTTCCTGCGACCTTCTTGCAGGAAATAAGACTAAAAATTAGACAAATAGACTTCAAAATAGAAGGTAATTGTAAAGAAAATTGCTGTTAAATGAAACATTAAAACAAAAGGCTATCTCCAAATAGAAAACAGTGGGTAAATATGAAAAGAATGATTTAAAATGTCATACATGTAAAACATTTCCCTTTGGGCTTGTCTTCACAGGCAGTTGGCTTTGAGTTCGGGCCCTGGTGCAGTGGAGCTGCTCCCGGCATTCGAGACGAAGATGAGAGTGAGATAAGCCTTGAAAATAGAAGTAGGGGCACCCCGCGGCCGTTGACAGAATTTTTGCAAAACTATGCGCTTCAAGTGGAGCATGAAGTGGCAAAACTTCACAAACTTCACCGGCAGAATGGAGTTTTCCATCCACCCCTATTTTTAATCTCTTGCTTATTTATCAGGGGAATCCCTGTTGCCCTAGTATCGGCAACAGGGATTCCCCTCATAAATGGAATTGCTGGATTAAAAACCCGGCTCTGTGTATAAAAGAAAATTTAAACATTTTGGCAAGAGTTTTCTGCCATGTATAGAAAAAAGCATTTCTCATCACATATGAGAGGGCAGAATAAAGAACTTGGCTGGGGATAATAAAAAAATAGGATCACAAGAGGGCCTGTCGGCAATATACATTAATTTACTGTTTTTAACGCTATGTACTGATAAAAGTGGTGTGAACAATACTTAAATCCACCGAAATTTTGCATCAACAGGAAGTTTCTTTAATGATTTTACGTACAATATGAATATGGATAGGAAATTTGACAAAAGATTTTGCGTATAATATGAATATGCAAAGAGTTGTGTTCTTGATATTTGAGAATTATGTGGAAAATCTTTTTACTGTTGTGGAAACATGTTTTTTGAAATGTAACATGATGTTTTTTAATTGAGTTTTAATAAACAGTAATTTTCTTTACCCATAATGAGACAGAAAGTGAATTTATATTTGATTTGGGCGTTAAAATTGAATTTACAGAAGGAGTGTTTTACTTGTATAATAAGGACTTAGGGCATTATTACAAGTTTGGGGGTCCCATGGACTGTCGTATCGGTTGTGGTGGTGCAAACGTGGTGAGCTCGGTGGTCCAACCGCCGTATTAGGAGTTGGGCGTAGTGACTTAGGGAAGACCGCCGCTGGACAGCTGAGACCACCAGAAAACTACAGACCGTCGGGTTCTTGGTCGTGGAAAGGGAGCCACCATATAGCAGCATAGAGGAGCTGCACTGCCGTGCATATTACAAGTTGCCAGATCCACAAGCGGGCCACGGCGGTCTGACCGCCTGCTTCAAGGTGGCAGTGACGAAGGATTTGACGTGTGTACTCATTCCTGTATTCTTCTTCCTGGTAGAGTCCGATGTGGATACCTGTCTCCAGGTCCCCTCTACACAGTAGGATCTTCACCCCAAGTATTACGACCCTGTGTGCGGCGATATGCAGGTGAGTCTTTTTCGTGCCATATACCCATTGCCAGGACTGCCCATATATGGGCTGAACCCCTGTAATGGGTATATGGTATTTTTCCACATATGTCATGCATATGTGTCCATCCAACGCATCTGCAGTTGAAACACACACACAGTCATCGATATATTTGGAAAAAGTACTCACCACAACCGCAAAATACCCACCACCACACTGCCAGCCCCGTGGGCAACTCATAACACGGTGGTCTTTGGACCACCTCTGTCATGGGCTGCTGGCCTGGGCATACGGTTCTACAGCAGTCGGACTACCAAACTCGTAAGAAGGCCCATAATACGGAAATAAGCACAGAAGGGAAAACATTTTTGTATATTTACATTTTAACCTTGTACCTTTTGGCACAGAAGGATTACTCTCCCTTTTTTTGAAAAATGTAAATATATACATTAAATATATATGAGAAACAAATAAAAGATTCAAACTGTGTTATGTACCTTTATATAGTAAAACATTTTTAATATAAATATTGTATATGACAAGTGCACAACCAACACCTATGTGAATTATTTTACTTAACATCTTGGACACTAAGTAAATTACATTAACTACTCCTACTGCAAACAAAAACATGTTACCCAAAGTATTGGACACTAAAAGAGTTCCATTTACTATTATCCACTCCACTCAAAAACCTTTTTGGGAAGGTGTTAAGGACTAAAGGGATCGCATTACCTATTACTGGTCCAAAGTACTCTATTTTGGGCAAGGTGTTGGACACTAAAGGGGCCACATTTACTATTCCTATTTCAAACTAAACAATTTTAGGGAAGGTGTTAGACACTAACAGGTCCCATTTACTATTTCCGCACCAGCCTATACAGTTTTGGGGAGCAAAACATTTTGGAGAAGGTGTTGGACACCAAAGAATCAACATTTACTATTCCCACTCTAAAACCAAATAGGAGAAGGTAGTAGCCACTAAAAGATTTGCACACAAAATACATACTCCATAGAAAACATAATTATTTATTTATAAAATAAATAAAAAGATTCCTTCTAACACATTATTGCCAAAGAAAATCTATATATTTACCATTGACCAATAAATGAAAAATATATCAAATCATACATAATATTTAGTAATGAAACCAATGTATTTTCCCAATCAATTACGTGTTTTATAAATAAATATAAATATGACATTTCTAATTATCAATAAAAATGTTTTTATTTGTAAAATGTAATACATATAAAAAATATAAATATAATTTTTAAAAAAACAATTTCTAACACACAAATTCTTAAAAATGAAAAATTTCAAATCAAAATCAAACAAATATAAAACACTCAATTCTACGAACATGTATTGATCAGTATTATGTTTTAAAATAAATAATTAAATACATTTGAAATAAATAGTTACATTACACAATTGAAAATGTAAATATTTTAATTGTCCTATTTTTTAATTACATATAATTGACGTGGTGTGTCTCTATTGGGTTGGCTGTTTTTGCATTCTGGTCTGACATCACACGCCACACATGCTGAGCACAGAGGGAGACGAGCGAGTTGGGAGAAGGCTCACAGAGGTTTCCAGCGACTGCCCCTGGCAGCAGATAACAGGACTCCCCCTCCCTCTCCTCTGCAGGCCTTTTGGAGCAGTTGGAGCGATGACCGTGCTGGGACCGAGTGTGGGCAGAGGGGTTTGCAGCAGTGTCAGAGACTAGAGCTGTGGTTCCCTCCATTTAGAGTGGAAGTGGCCAGCGTTAGGCCGGTGCAGCTTTGTCTATCAGAGGACCGCAACCCACTATCCATGCCCACAGCTCTCTGCTTGCTGCCCCGTATTGTTCCTGTTTTGCCCCCAGTCACAGATCTAGGTTGAATCCATCATCGTTCTTTAGTTCACTTCGCCACCCCAATTCAGACACAGCCATATGCAAATCAGCCTTGACCCTGTTCCTTATGAGAACAGTCCAGCCTGAACTGCCAAGCCAAGTCTTCCCTGGACCGGAAACAAGCATCCTGGAACCGGTTTCTGGCTGACACCCCTCATCAGCCAGGCTAGCTTGAATCCAGTGGCAAAGTGAGCAAGGGATCCACATTTGGGCATACCCTGCCAATTTAGGGTGAACAAAGCAAACACAAGGAGATGATGGACGGAGCGCTGAAACTTATCAGGTTATCATTATTAAACAGCTAACCTCGGAACATAATTTACCTCTTCTTATGCATCAACATCGAATATTGTCTGCCCTCCTTACAAACTCTATAATGTAATTTTTACACCAAAATATAATTTGAGGGGATCTTTTGGCAACATCAATAGAGGGATTATGCTCTGTATGGTACAAGAAATGTCTTCTTTAAGACACATTAAATCATCTGACATTCATTCAGTCACTTTCACAAGTGCCTTAACCTCTGGAGGGGAAGAATCAACTGTCATTGCCTGGGCATCTGATTTGGTCTCGGAACAGGTGTGGGCGGAGAAGCAGGCCTTTGCAAGATGGGGAATTGAAATCTCCAGAGAGGCTGAAGAAGCCTGCCCTCAATTTCTCTTGTCCCGTAGCCCTGGGAAACATCTTTCTTACCCAGGTTATGCAGTGAAATTAGGTTTACAAGGATAGAGAAAGAGATTTAGCGATAATGTACAGCCAGCATCAATACTTAGAGGAGCCTGGAGCCACTCGGTCACACGAACATGTGGCCAAGACGTCAACACAAATGGACATGGCAATGCCGTCCTGCCTGGACATCAACCACAACATTTAGCACCGCAGTGGTCTTGGCTTCTGAGAGCCCTACCACCTGCCTCACACAGGGGCCTGAATAATTGACAGAATAACTACTTAGTTGATATCTCCCCAGTGGAGAGTCTTTCAATCTATGCCCTGGAATATAGAGGGTCTACTGGGAAATATTGAGGATGTGGCCTTTCTAGCTTATATTAAAATCTTTCAAGTGGTGATTCTGCAAGAAACCTTGGCCCAAGAGGTTATAGATCCTCCAGCATATTTGAGCTTCAGTAAACCAGTGGTCCTGCCCTGCCGGAGGACTTGCTATTTATGCAGCGGTTGAACTTAAAGCAAGAACAGAAGAGATGATCATCGACCATCCCAATTTGCAAGCAGTAAACGTTTGGGAATATTCTTCACTAGTGCACTACCCCTGCTGATTATAAATGTTTACATTCATCCCTCGCTGGTAAATAAAGATTTGATTGGACTTTATCACCGCTCAATCTATAACAAATCCAGCACCTCTTATCTTAATGTCTGGTGATTTTAACATGAATTTGCTACAGGTGACAACCAGGGATCATATAGCGGAAGCACTTGACCAGATCTGGCATGTTCCCTCATTTTAACCTTACAAGCAGAGGAAGGATGCCACTGGGTGACAATTTATAAGCAATGTGGAACAGCTGGGTCTGAGAGTCTTGAATGGCCATATTGAACCTAACATACTGGTGCATCCAACCCATCACTCAGCAGCTTCCTATTCAATTAATGACTATACTTTAATGTCACTCCCTTTATTTAATGTGGTGGCTCACTATGCTCTGGGAAGCCGTCTGGAAAGTGATTATCAACTGCAGATGATCCAGATAAATCTGCATGTCTCCTTGCATGATCAAGTCCAATCGGATAGTGGTATAGTCTCTACGACCAATTATAGAGAGTGCAGTGGACAATAGATTCCATCGAGAAAGAGGAATACCTAGCTAGATTCCAATGGGAAACATTATGTGAAACAATCTCCAACCCACTGACCCCATGGGTCCAATTCCCTAAGTTACTTCTGGAGAACAAAAATGGTGTCCATAAGGCTGTAACCGTCTCAACCTTGCATGAATCCAGCCACAAGAGTCTCCGCTCAACTCATAACAGCAAAAAAACAAGCTGAACAATGCATTACGGATACTTAGAAATAATCCAAACTTTAATATAAGGAGTGAGATCCTTCCAAAACTAGGATTATTATACAAAAAAGCCATGTGAAAATCAGCCAAATACGTGGTTGACCTATATTGATTGAAAATTCTCTCTGCTACCACACAAAATGAGGCCAGAGAGTTTTGCTGGTTGGTGAATCAAACTGCAGGTCCGAGGATGTCTCCCTCAACTTTGAACATTCCAGAAGCCTCCTGTTCAGCATATTTAGAGGAAATGCATGGTGCTACAGTATCATCAAAGGGAGCAAAAAAAATGTGTTCTTAAATTTGGAGGAGTAAGCCTCACTGAAAGCTGTCTCGATAGGAGAAGTGGGGAAAATAATCATCGGGAGTCACCGTGATGGTGCCCCTGCTTACTAACGGCTTTCCACAGATGATATTTAAACATAATCCGCAATTTTTGGCCAAACATCTGGACACCTTATATAATTATGTCGTTACTAACCAGTAAATTCCAGATTGCTGGTGCTGGTCTATTGTGGCTCCAATCTACAAAGCAGGTCAAACAAGGCTACCTTCTTAATACAGATTGATTGCATTAATGGATAGAGAAGTGAAATACTTTGCAGCGAAACATCCTGTGGTCCAAACTGATGATCTGGGGAATCCCTCCTCGCCTCTTAAAAGCTATTCAATTGCTATACACAGATACCAGAAAAAGGGTAAGACTGGGAAAAGGTACGACGATCTCTAAACAAATCCCAACAAGAAGCGGCCTATATCAAGGCTGTGTATTGGCTCTGCTTTTATTTAACTTGTATCTTGCAGAGATGTCACCTGCCTTAAATAGGGTCAACTCCCACTCGCCCACAGTGACTGGCTTTAATGCTTCACATATGTTGTACTCTGACAATGTTGCCTTGATTGGTTACACAAAGGTCGGGCTTCAGCGCTTAATTGATAAAACCGCTCAGTATGCCACGGAACATGAGTTCAGAGTCAAGGTTAATAGAACAAAAACCATGTTAGTGACAAGAAGATCCTCATCTGCCACATTGCATATAGATGGGTCACCTTTGGAAACTGTGTCCGAGTACAAGTATGTGGGCGTGATTTTTCACTCCAGAGGTACATTTAAGAATAAGTGTAGTTCAATTCAAACAAACTAGCTGCTGCTTTCTATTCACTACAAAACTCTTTAAAAGGCCCGTCCCTTCAGCCACTCTTGCAAGTAATGGCTGCTAAACATGCTCTCTCTCTTACGTGCGGAGTTGAGGCTTTGAGTGGAAGAGCAGCCAAAATAATTGTCAATGCCATTGTAAGGACATATCGACGCCTGTTCAATCTTCCTCGCCATGTCTGTTCTGCCCAAATTCGCCTAGAGTTTGGCCTTAGGACGCAGACTATAAGTAGTTTGGGTGCTTATTTGAAATTTCTGCTACAAGCTTAGAAATGACCCAAGATCTGCTGTACGCTCAATCGCGTGGGAAGCCATAAGTGACCCAAGGAACACCACGGCACAAGATTATTTAAATCTGGCCTTAACCACCTTTAAGGCTGAGAAGCTCTGGGCCTTAACCCTTTCACAATCTGCTTCAACTGAGTCATAAACTCATCTGGGAAAAATATCTCATCCCTAATGGCCAAAGCTGTGCCGTCTAAAAGAACCCATGTATGGATGGTAATAGGATCAGATGGCCCCTTAAATTTTAAACATACTTAGGGAGTTTGTATGGCCTAATACCAAGCCTCAAGCTGATGCGTCCCCGACTTGGTGATTTGCAAACCTGTTTTAAGTCTCCCATCTGGAAGAGATCGACTGTAGAGTCTTCATGTCAGCTTTGTAACTATCCTAAGGAAGACATTTGCCACATTGTCTGTACCTGTCCAGCATTAATGGGGCTGTTGAGACAGTTCTTTCTTAGAAACTCTATACGCACATGTCGGCAAGCAGTTAAAGTCTGTCTCAAAGGGGAAGATGTGATATTTTGTGGGAAATTCCTGATGTTTTTGTGTATCGCATAGTCAAAACAAGCAAAGTATGAGTTATAATGGAAACTTTCCTATGGTACTTGCATTGTGCCGGAGATGCCTAATGACCTACGAATCTGTTATGTGCATCTTTTTTGAAAAAGGACATGTACTGGTGACCAAACTAAGCATGAATGTTATTGTTCTTTTCTGTAAATTGGATAGCTCAAAGCACAGTATGATTGTTCATGTTAAGCTAGAATGTTTTTAAACTTTGAAGTTTGGCAATCAAAAGAATAGTTTTAGTACATAGCATAAAATATAGGATATACACCTAGCACTTTTTTTCTGACTACTTTGCACAAATTAGATATTTATGGTTGTATCATTTTTTGCAATATTTTGTTGTGAATTCGCATCTGCGTCTATATATGAATAAAACGACCCCTCGCCTGCAAAACTCTTGAGTGCGTAAAGCACTTCCATTTTGAAGACTCTTGATCGGATAAACTTAATATCATTTGATTTCTTGGTTGGTGGTTTTAAGAATTGGAATGTTATCACGTGATTCATGGCGTACGTTAATGTCTTCCTTTCTTATACAAGGTTGTGTCTTCAAGGGAGAAAAAAAAATGGGTATTCGATTGAATGGAGACAGTATTTTATGATTTTATATATTAGGCGATGTTTTAACTGGTGCTCTTGCTGTGATAATATTGTCATTTTTAATTAACTGAACACTAAAGTATTGCTTACTTACACATAAAATCTAATTTAAATATACACATTTAAAAAAGTCTCCCCACCCGTATCCCCTGAAAACCCAACATAACCCTCCTATAACACCATAGCCTAAAAATTAATTACTCACATAAATACAACTTAAAAACAATTCACAATTCACATAAATTGTTTTAATAAGCACACTAATCAAACTAAAGTAAAAAAAATACAATAAAATGCATATAGAAAACACATAAAAACTATATTCTATACAGCAATATTTTATCTAACGTTATTTTTTACAACAATAATAAATACAACACTTAAAATTATATTCTCACCTTCGATGGTACTGTTCACAATATTTTTGGCATCCTGATATTTTGGTATCACAATATTTCTTATTCAATATTTTGTCTAAACACCCATCATAATCAATGTCCTTTTTCCTTGATTATATTTTCTGACAGGTCAACCACCTTGTGTGAATGTCCTCAGCAACATTTCCCAATATTCCTAAATATACGTCTCATACTGTATCTAACTGCATCCGTCCGATTATGCGGGCATTTATCTATTGGGTACAAAATTAAATATGAAAGAACATATTTGCTCTCAGCATTGACATACAGATCCTGGTAATTATTTGCAGCCCAATTTTTCCTATTTCCTTTTCTCTTCTGAGGCTTCTTCCTGCAGGTCTCTCAGCTCACTCAAAGAAGCCTGAATTTAACTCATAATAAAACAATTAAAATTTTCAGCACTTTGTATTGAACTTAGTCTTGATTGATTACTTTGATTTTCCTGCACAATATTTTGCCATTTGTTCAGCATACTTGTTGCCAAGAATCAAAGATCCCGCTGGCCGGCAGTTTGAAACTAGCCTGAATATACTGGTGGTGCCTCTGCCAGCACTGCCAAACATATTACAAGTTGCCTGTTTACCGCCCTTTTCAGGGCGGTGAGCCCGCCATGGAAAGGGTCACAGAGAGGCAACAAAGGGGGCCCTAACAAGGCCACCTGCCGGGTGTGGGCCTGGGGGAGCATGCAGGGGGAGACATGTTGGGCACCCCTGTAATTACACCCCTGATAAGCCTAGCAGCCCACTGTCATGAGACCGCCGCAGCACTGCCTGCCCGCCATGGATTACACTCCTAATCAGGCACACGGGCGCACTGCAGGCTTGGTTGTCCTCCTGTTGGCGCAGTGGTGCGGGTCAAAAGAAGGACTGCCAAACTCGTAATTAATTCCAGCCGTTTTAGGCAGCACACTTGACCGTCCCGCACCGGCGATTAGGATGCCACCGCCACTGTGGCGGTGGCATCCTCTATTCCCAGCATTGTGGCAGGCGGTGCTCACAGCACCGCCCGCCACAATGCTGGTAATGCACGTTGTGCATTGTCATGCACAAGGTGACAGGCACCGCGCGGTGCCTGCCACCTTGTCCGTGACAATATAGGGGGGTACCTATGGTACCCCCCATGTGCACCCCCCACCCCCCCCAATACCCTGGGGGCCTGCAACAGGCCCACAAAAGCAAAATCCGCATGGCTTTCCATGGCAGGATCTCCGCCATGGAAAGCCCTGCACCGCTGCCCATGCTAATATGGATGGCGGTGTCTAGCAGACACCGCCACCATATCCATCCCCTTTTCTGGCCAGTCGACTGGTCAACCGGCGGAAAACCAGTGGACGGTCTTTCCGTCCGCCGGGGTCCCCCCCGCCATACTAATATGGCAGGGGGGAAATGGGTGGCGGGTGGGGTATGATGTAGGGCGGATTGCCACCACCATGCGGGCGGTGGAGATCCGCCCTACATCATAATAGACCCCATAGTGTCAGGCCAGCCTTTACCGAAGACATTTCTCTAACGTCTAGCCTTGGTTTCCCTGTCTTTGCAACTTCTGTCTGAAATAGGAAGCAGTATTGCTGGGTTCAAAGTACTACAGATGTTTTCAGCTGTAAGGATGACTAACTCATTATGTGTCAAACTGCGTTTTGTCATGTTCTGTGTTCTCCTTCTTGTCAATAGAATTTCCACCGAGTGAGAGACATATACAATTAAAGTATGACCCATCACTATTCCTTCACTTTGTCAAATTGCAACATAAACAGCTGAAACTGATTTAAAACAGCCTGGAAGTCAGTCGTGGCCGGTGCAGGTAAGAGCGGTGGGTGGGGGAAGTCAACAGATGACGAGGGAAAAGAAAAAAAAAAGAAAACCACTTACCTTGTGCAAGCCACAATGCTGACCAGGTGATGCGGCAAGTGCAGGGTAAGTGGTTTTCTTTTTTAAAATTTTATTTTCCCTCATCATCATCTGTGGATTTCCCCCGCTCCCCCTGCTCTTACCTGCACCAGCTGTCACTGCTGGAAGTCTTATAGCTATGGGATCCAATACATCTGATACATATACTATGGACTTCCTTAACCCACCATGCTGGGTAAGATCGATAATGCACACTCGCTCCTTTCATGACAAAACAAGATAAAGGGTAGATTATATTCTGGAATTCCAAGTGCTAGTGCATGACAAACACTCTCTCTCTCAACTCTTTGACTTCTTCAACAAAACAAATTGACAAATGATACCAGACCTTGTATATCCCTGTGGGTCTGTCTCTCTAAAGACTTTGCAATCAAGGAAAAGTTTGGAATCCACTGATGGCAGTACCAAACATTTTCTAGGAACATCGGAATCTCCCTCTCAGTGGTTGGTGGGCTTATTTTCAGAATTGCAGAACCACCTTCTTTTGAGACTTTCCTCACACCTTTTACAATATGGTGTCAAAGATAAATCACTTCTGTTTACAGTACTGCATTTTAGTTGGACAGACCTTATGTCCACTGTCAGCTAAATGATTTAACAAGGCAATTGCATCAAATGCAACTCATCTTGACTGAGCTACAGGGCAACCTAAGACTTTCTAAATATTTCTTCAGGATTTAACTAAGATTGAAGGACTTTCGCCATACTCTGGTGAGATTCTACACCACATGAGAATGTTTTTCGAAAATTGGAACGGGATAAGTAGTGACTTTCCTCCTCCAGAGGAATCAAGAAGAATGCCCGACATAAGTCAATAACTGTACACCATTCTGCATCTGAAGGAATTTGAAACAAAATCACTATCGGATTTGATACCACAGGACAACATTGAAGAACAATTTTATGAATCTTGCGCAAATCCTGAACTATCTGGCATTTACCACTCGGTTTTTAATTTCCATCACTGGAGAGTTACAAGTACCTCCCAGAGGATTCCCTGCTCAATTTTTCATTCAGTCACTGACTTCATTTACTTTTCTGCTTCTTTTGTAAGCTTGTACTATTTAGTTTTAGTGAAAATTGCATCTGGCCTCATGTTTAGTTTAATTAGATTCGCTCTTTTAATCAGTCTAATCTTTTTTCTAGTAAAATCCTATGCCTCATCTTTGACAGTATGTCTTAAATCCAGAGGCAGGTCTTCTTTTGTTGAAACTGAAAAGAACTGACTCTAGAATCTTGTGAATTTATTTTGAACACTGAGGGGCATATTTATGAAATAGTGATGCAGTGCAGCGCAGCAAGCCATCCAGGAACACCTAAGCTCTCTATTCTGTAAGGCTGTCTAGAAGAAAAACACGAAGACCAACTGCCAACTACAGTGAACCATGTGATCCAGAGACAGACTGCAAGCACTAAATGGCCTAGACAGGAAAATTGCTAGCTTCTTAAAAGTGGCATTTCCAAAATTGTAATTAACAATACGACTTTCGACTTTCCCATAAAAGAGGATTTTTCATTACAATTCCGAAGACACCAAACATGAACTGTTCAGCATTTCCCATTTGGAAGTTACAGCTTATTAAATGTTTTCCTGTAGCTCCAAGGGTATCCAATAGGAGAGGAAGGCCTTACAATAGTGAAAAACTAATTTAAGAGTTTTTCACCACTAAGACATGTTAAACCTAAAAAGTACATGTCCCTCTTTTTAAATACAATGTACCATGCCCTGTAGGTTATTTAGGGCCTTTCCTAGAAATTACTTATATGTATTCAAAAGGAAGGTTTGGACTAGGCAAAAAGGTTTATTTTGCCAGTTTGACATGGTAGTCTAAAACTGCACACACAGGCTGCAATGGCAGTAACACGGCATGTTTAAAGGGCTAATTAAGTGGGGGCACAACCAGTGCTGCAGGCCTACTAGTAAATTTAATTTACAGGCACTGGATACACACAGTACCACTTTACTAGGGACTTGAAAGTAAATTAAATATGCCAACTGATGATCAGCCAATGTTACCATATTTTAGGGAGTGAGCACATGCACTTTAGCACTGGTTAGCAGTAGTAAAATGCCTAGAGTCCTAAGGCCTGAAAAAACGAGATCAACAAAAATGGAGGAGGCAGGCAAAAGGTTTGGCGGAAGACCATCCTAAGGCTGGCAGGTCTAACATGTGTCCCCCACGCTGAAAGTGGGGAGAACTACCCACCCTCTTGGAAGTTCTCATTACTAAGGCGGAAGAACCTGGATAGACTATCAACATTTCTGAGGTCTAATCAGGACAATGTTCCACTGTAAAGTTCATTCCCTTTAGGTAGATGAACCACCTCAGCAGTTTGGGATGTTAACCCCTAATTTGCATGAGCCATCTGAGGGGCCTCTGTTCTGTCTGAACCCAAATGTGAGTCCTAAACTGGTATGATCTTAGCTTCATCAGTGACCAGACCACAAGAAAGGCCTCCCTTTCCATCACACTCCATCTCAGTTCTTGGAAAGACTACTTGTTGTTCGAGGCCCTCTTCATTTACCTGTGCTAAGGCAGCCCCTATGCCATGCTACAAACCATCTGTCTGCACAATAAACTCCTTAAAGAAGTCAGGAGCATTGGGTACAGGTGCTGTACACATGGCCTCCTTGAGGGCGTGAAAGGCTTTCTGGCAGGCCTCTGTCCATGTCACCTTTCTGGGCTGTTTCTTAGAAGTCTGCTTTGTTAAGGGGCAACTATGGTGTCATATCCCTAAATAAACCTCCTATAGTACCCTGTATGGTGCAGGAAGGCCCTCACATCAGTCTGTGTTTAGGGGGTCGCAAAGCCAGGATAGTCTTAATCTTGGCCTGGAGGGGCTACACCTTAGCCCCACCCACCATGTGGCCCAGATACACCATGGAACCCTGCCCTATCTGGCACTTACTGCCCTTGATAGTCAGGCCCGCCCGCGTAAGGGCCTTAAGCACCCCCTGTAGGTGGAATATGTATTCCTCCCAGCTGGAGCTGAAGACAGCTATGACGTCTAAGTAGGGGGCACAGAAGGCCTCCTTCCCAGCTAGGACCCTGTTGGCCAACCTCTGAAAGGTGGCAGGGGCAGTCTTTAAGCCAGAGGCCATTGACCCTAAAGGGAAAGTGGCCCTCTGAGATCGAGAACTCAGGGCTCTCTTTTGCCCCCTCAGTCAGAGCAATCTGCCAGTACCCTGATGTAAGTTCAAACTACTGAGAAACTTGCCAGCGTCTAGCCTGCCTATGAGTTCACCAGCTCTGGGGATGGGGTGTGTGTCAATCTTAATGATGGAATTGACTCCCCGATAGTCCACACAGAACCTGAGTTCTGGAGTGGTGCCTGGTGGAGCAGCCTTGGGTACCAGCACAATGGAGCTAGACCAAGGACTGTTGGAGGGCTCAATCAATCCTAATGGCAGCATGATGGAGATCTCCTCCTTGATACTGGCCCTTACCTTATCCGACAGCCTGTACATTTTATTTTTGACAGGCAGACTGTATCCAGTGTCTACGTCGTGGGTACACAAATGTGTAATCCCAGGGGTGAAGGAGAACAGAAAGGAAAACTGTCCCAACAACCAGCAACATGTGCTAGTTACAAGACACTTGTCCCTTGGAGTCACTCTGATGGTCCTGGGCAGCAGCAGCAGGGCAGCAGGTCAGCAGAGTAGGGCAGGCAGGCAGTGCTTCTGGGAAGCAGTCCAGCAGAGTGGCAGTCCTTTTAGCAGTACAACAGTCCTTCTTCCTGGTAGAGTCATCCACAGGTCCAGAAGTGTGCTGAATAGTTAATGTGTGGAGTCCAATATTTATAGCAGGTATCACCTTTGAAGTGAGAGATGCTTCTAGAGGTTTCCCTTTGAAGTGCACAGGGTTCCTACCTCCCTTGCTCTGTCTCTAGACTAACTACATGGGTCATTCAATCCTTTGTGTGACGGCAGGACACAGCCTAATCAGGTGTAAGCATAAGTGGAGCTGTGCCTAGCTCCACGCTCTCATCCTGCAAGTGATGGCCCAACCAAGCACACTTAAGCTCTCTATTCTGTGTGGCTGTCTAGGATGAATACACAAAGACCAATTTCTGTGTATTTAAAGTTTACTCTATTCTGTTGAGGTTCAGTAAACCACCTTTTTTTAATGTTAGCTGTTCATTACTAAACAGGACCTTCCTTCATGTGTCAGTGAATTGTACATGGATAATTAGGGAGAAATTAGAGATGTAGATGGGATACTCTGTCACAAATGCTGCAGATATCCTGTCCGCCGTACTATAAGTGCATTATAACCTATGGCTTTGTAATAAATAGGACACAACATCTGCCATGTTGTGATGGAGTATCCTCCCCAAACTCTAAATAAGACCCCTCGTGTGAACACATTTTAATGTGTGAACTGTGATATAAGCATGTTCATGGTGTTCTTTAAGGTGAGTAGAGAATGTGTTGTTTGAGTTGTTGTAAATAATACAGAGGCATGCATATGATCCATATGTCAAATACTGTGATGGTTACTGTGTTTTATGTTACCAGATTCCCAATAGTACATGGCAGAAGGTGTCCTACGGAGTGTGTTACCAGGCTCCCAGGAGTAAGGGGAAAAGGTGCACAGTGGAGCTTGTTGTGAGGTTTTACAGACATCCAGGATTAAGGGAAAAGTTGTTTTTGTATAGTATAGAGGGGGTTGCCAGATGTCCATAGGTAAAAGCATACAAGGTACCCAGTGTACTTTGTTGTGGGTTTAGGTAGACACTCAAGACTTAAGAGTTGTTTGGAAATTAAGTGAGAGTTGCCAGGTATCTAAGAATATGGACACACACTGCAGAAGGGATACAAGGTGTCTCAACCAATGCATTATGGCAGCAACAAGGTGGGGCACCACAATCTGTAGACTTGTGTAACCATTTTCCACAGAGAAACTTTTGCAGATACATTTCTTTTGGAAAGAGTTACTAGACAGCTGTAAAAATCCACAGCTAGTATTCTTTGTTAACTTATAGGGTGGACACTTTTTTGCTTCCTGTGTTACTTTTTGGGCTTTCTATATGTCACCATAGTTTGTAGATGGTGGGATCAGAGCAGGGAAACAGTGCATGGCTGACAGTCTGAGCAATCAGTCCATAGCAATAAGATTTGGAATTCTTTCCACGCAGTGTATAGAGGTTCATGGGGTAATCTTGCGTTTGTCAAATCAAAGCACATTTGAATTTCCTGTTCATAAACTGCTTATTATTCACCAGCAAGTCAATTTAATTGGACTTGTTAACTTATTCCATCTGTTCCACCTATGCACCCATCTGTTCACCTATCCTTCTACTCACACTCATCTACCCATGCACTCTTCTATTTATCCTTCCATCGAACAACAATGGCTCTCTACTCACATATAACTGCATCAAAAATCTCAGATACACAAATAAGTCAATTTGAAGGTTTCCTCTACTCCAGACAATCAATGCCTCAAGCACTGATTGCACCACATTCAGACCTGGATGATCAGCACATACCTGAAGATTAATCCCATAAACACAGAATGCTTTATCTTCACCAAGTACAGCAAGCAACAACTAGTCTGCACCTGACTTATCCATGTAAAGTTACTCAGATTCACCTTGGACAACTGTTATACCTGTCAGCCTCAGGGTGGTCTCCCAAACGCCTTGCCTTACTCCTCCTGTTTTTGCTGAATTCATTTTTGTTAGCTTTAGGACTCTGAACACTTTACCACTGCAAACCACTGAACCAGTGCTAAAGTGATTGTGCTCTCTCCCTCAAACATGGTGAAATTGGCTTACACCCAATTGACTCATTAATTTAGTTGTCCATAGTAAAGTGATACTACATGTACCTAGGGCCTATAAAGTGAATGCTAACAGTTGGTCTACAGTACTTATTGTGCTACCCACTAAAGCAGCCTTTTTAAAACATATCTCAGGCCTGCCATTATGGCATGTATGTGCAGTTTTAATCTGCCACTTTGTCCTGGCAAAATGAACCTTTTGCCAGGCCTAAATGTTTCTTGTTAATGCATATATGTCACCCCTAGGTTAGGCCTTATACAGCTCACAGGGCAATGTGCACTGGCTTTTAGAAGTTGCACATGCACTTTTTACTTTTACCTGTCCCGGTAGTGAAAACCTCTTAAATTCGTTTTTCACTACTGGAAGGTCTACCTCTCCAATAGGATAACATTGGGTCACCTTGTTATATTTAATAAGTGGTAGCTTTCAATTGGGAGCAAGTGGAGAATACTACTGAGTTTGGTGTCTAAAGAATTGTAATTCAAAACCCTCTTTAATAGTAAAGTTGGATTTAAATGCCACTTTTAGAAAGTTGCCATTTTCTTGTCCCAACTATTTGGTGCATGCAGCCTGTATCCTGGGTCACATGACTTGGTGCAGCATGGCAGTGGCTTTTGTGTATTGGTCCCAGACAGTGAGACAAAGTGGGAATAGGTGTTGGCAGGATGGGTCCCCTCTGACTTGATAGGGGGCACAGCTGTCACCTACCACACTTGCACATCTCAAAGCCTCTGCCTCAGCACACTCACAATGGGTTAAAGGGTTTCACCCTAGTCTTTTGTGCCCCCAGGCAAACTGGGGCCATGACAATGAGCCAGAAAATTTAAACAACTCTGGGGATGGAAAGTTCGGGAAACTTCTCTCACATCAAAGCTGGTGCCAAGTATAAATATTGGAGCCTCAGACCCAACTCTTTAGATCACTTCTGGACCTGTGGGTTCTGCCAGGAAGAAGGACTGTCCAGCTGTGAAGTCTGCCCTGGTGACTTGCTTGTTGACAAAGGACTGCTTTGCTGATAGAGAACTGCTTTGCTGCCAAGGTCTGTTGCAGCATCATCAGGAATCTTCTGCTGCTGTGGGCTGCCCTGCTGAATCCAGCCTGCTTGTGTCGGCCCAGAACTCCAGTAAATCTCCATAGGTCAGTTGGCTGGTCCCCTGTCCACGCCAGAGGGCCATAACAGGCTTCTTCGACATTGACGCGTCTCAATTCAGTGCCCTGCAGCCTGCCATCACCTCTGCCTCAGCGTGACGCAGCTCGTCCTCTATGCCGATGCATCTCATCCCAAGTCCTGGCAACACCAGCAGCTTCTCAAATACTGACGCAGCCCGACGCTGACACCAGTCCAGTGATACACATCTCATCCCCTGCTTCAACCCATCACAGAACAAGTCTCTGCAAGCCCCACTGGCTTATTCAACAATGACGCAGGACCTCCCATCACAGCTCCTCGTCGGCAGTGATCGACTGCGTCACTGCGCATCAGATCTCAGCACTTTACCTCGCATCACAACTAGGGGTGGCCAGAAATTGCATGCATCCCATTGATGTTTAGCGCTTTAAGCTAGCGCCGGAAACGTATTCCTCAATGTAAAATCAGTGCAAACAGGACCTCATGGTGCTCCAGAAGGCGCTGCTTCTTTCTTCTGTTCAAGTAGATTTTCTTTTCAAGTGGCAGCTTTCTCAAAGCGAACGGTCATGATCTGCCGTTACTGCCCGCATTGAGAAATCTTGCCGGGAGGCATTCTAGCACCTGAAAATTGTGCTACGGGATGCAAATTCTCATTCACCAACTTAATGCTTGTGTACCGTGCGCAAGACAAAACTCAGGCAGAACTCCAGCGACAGAGTGGAAGTTTCACCCGCCCCTAATCACAACTCCTCCTTGACGACTCCTCGATGCCGGCCCTGCATCTTGATACAAGGGCTTTGCATCTCGGCATGCAGGCCCACAAGGTACGTTGGTCAGCAGGCCTAACTTGACCCCTATATCCGGTCTGCCTTCCATAACAGTTAGCCTGAACTTGTGACTTGGAACAGTTCCACCATGACCAGACAACCGCGATTGCTGCTTTTTGATTCTAAGTGCTTGATTTTCACAAAACATTTAAAATTGCATATCTCAGGCTCTACTGGGTGGAGCCTCACTACACGGAATGCTCCGCAAAGTGCAAAAAAAACACTGCCGCTCTACTTGGAGCTCCGCAAGCCGTTAGATAAATGTTATTCGCAGTGATTTTCAGCGCAGTGGTTGTCCGCACTGTGTAATCATCACGAACGACACCATGCACAGTGCAAGTGGGCACTGCTTCCTTTTTGCCGCTCGAGTAGCGTTTTTTGAGCTGCAGCTTTCTCAATGTGGACGGACGGTTTCTCAATGCGAGCAGTCGGGAGCATACGCGACCACTTGCAATGAGAAATCTGACCGCTGTATTGAGAAATCTCGCCGGGAGGTTGATTTTCAATGCTTGCACCCACCAACTTGACATTGACAATTGCGAATCAAGAAAAATCTTCCTGGGTGGTGGATTTTCCTCGCTCGCCAAATTGATGTTGACGAGCGCGAGAGAGGATAAAAACGCAGAGTATGGAAAACTCTGCAAACTCCGCAAGTGGAGCGGTGTTCACCACCCATACTAGGATTTTTGTTGCTTTGGTGTCAAATAATGTATTACATTTTATTCTATTTTTCTAAATTGTGGTGGGATTTTTCTTCAGTTGTGTTTTCACTTTATTACTGTTTGTGTGCTGCATAAATACTGTACACATTGCCTCTAATTTAAGCCTGACTGCTTTTGTGCCAAGCTATTAGAGGATTGAGCACAGGTTAATTTGGGGTTTGATTCTGTTTCACCCAACAAAAATGGTGGTTGCTGCTTGAGTAGGATTTCACCCCCTCAACAAGTAACCCAATTGCCTACAACAACGATCTCACACACAAGGAACACATTGTTAAGAAAACTCAGATTGCAGAGTACCAACACTCTCTACTAAATAAAGTGAAACTATTCCTTCTATAAAGTGACTTCGGAACTGCAGTTCAAGTCCTTGTACTCTCACATCTGGATAGTGGCAATGCCCTCATCAAAGTTCTCCAAGACAACACACTGGCCCCTTTAAAAGCATCCTACACGCAGCAGCATGCCTCATAAATATTACCACTTCATCTCCACTCTGACACTGATGAAAATCTATTTGCTGACCTTGCCCGCCGCAAAATCTTCAAGACCAACTGCATCATCTACAAAGCCATCATGACTGGCACCCCTTGCTATCTGGCTGACAAGCTCACTATTTTCAGTGGCTTTTGTCCACCTGCAGCCGGGGCACCATCAACATAGAATAAAGCGCAAAAAAAAGAAAAAGAAGGAAACAGGCCCTCTGTTCCATATTCCCAGATTGAGAATCATATCCCCTTAATCATCAAGACTGTCTCACCCTGCTCCAATTGAAGAAAGAGCTGAAGAAACAACTCTTTAAAGAACATTACATCGTTATACAGTGAGAGTCCACTTAGAAACTACTACCCCACCAACCCAAAGTTAACGGTTCCTTTGACCTTGTATAGATAACCGTGCTTGGCGCCTTCTGCCAATCAGCTAGGTTTGGGGTTCATAAATACTTCATATAAACACACATACATACACATACATACATACATATACATACATACATACATGTCTAAATGCACACAAGAATACATATGTTCATCCAACCTCCACATATCTATGCACACCTGTGAATCCATCCATCAATCCCCAAGCATCCAACATCTATACTTGGTCAATACTCATGCATTCATCCATCAGCTCAGAACCAAACAGCCTTCCATTCATATTTGCATCAATCCAGCTTTGCAACTATATTGAAATTGAAATTGCATTTATATAGCACTTACTACGCATAATGAGGCCTTAACCTCCAATATAACTACCCACCATTGTCCGCACCTACAGCCACCCAAACACATCATCCTTGTATACAACCACACATCTATAAATACATCCAAGTATCTGAGTAAAATGTATCTGCATCTGTGTGTGCCCATATTTGTGTTGTCTGTCTATATTGCATCTGGGTGTTATCTGTGTACATATAGGTCCATACATGTATGAATTCTGATCATCAAACAACGTGTCCATTACAACAAATAATACACACGTTAAACCCAGGCAGACATATTGGTTTTGCCAATTATTGTTCTTAGGCGTTACCGCGAATGCTTTTTGTTTAGTTTTTGGTTTTTTGAATTTATTATTTTAATAATATGAATGTATTTATGCTTGTATTTGTATGTCTCTTTTATGGTATATTTTTTACCGAAATAAAGAGTGTTGAACTGAACTAATGCTTTTGCAAAACGTGGGTTAATTTCAGGCCTAAAAAGATTACACATTTAGCAAAAGTTTGGGAAAACTTTCTGTGATTTGGACAAGTTCTGGAATCAGCAATCCTGTTAATCTGTGTGCATTTTCCACACGATATGATGGCGTCAAAGACACAATTCTATTCAGCCGCATTGCCTGGAGCACAACAACTGAAACTGCAAATCCATTTAATCAGGGAGTGCGACGGCGAGGGTTCTGGGAGGCAGCAGTCCCTCCTCGTTTCAGTGAAAGATGGTAATGGCGAGACGCTTTCTCCTCCACCTGTTTGCATGCTCCATAAAAGACTGGAACGAAGACATCAGCGGTGCATCTTCACAGATTACTGCAGCTGACAGATGTTATTTTAATTAGAAGAATTCTCAGGTAATGAAATGACGCCAACAGCACATGGAGACGGGGAAGTACAATGCACACCAACGTGTTAGTCATGCGGCAGCTGTTCCCCAATTGTTCTGGTGTGAATGTTGAAGTAAAGCAAGAGATAGGAAGAATAGAGCGACGCCGGAAGTCTTGTGACCCAAGATGGCGTCAGTCTTGATTTTAGAACCTCATTGTCTTCTGACTCCGATCAGAAGCCCGTTCAGATGCATAATATCAGAGCGGCAAAGCTGAAGTGACAAACTGCTCAACAAGGCAGCTGGAAATCAAGAAAGCAAAAAATACAGAATGTACCTTAAGGAATTCGACCAGGCTTTCCAAAGCCTGTCAAAAGCGGCATCTGCGCCTGTTCTCGCCATTCAATGGTTCTATAACGCATGAGGCAAATGTCAGCGATTTAAAAATTCAATTAGATCGAGGATTAAAACCCTGATCAGCTCTGTTTATGTATATGCAAGTCTTCTTTTTTTTTGTCTAATATTTTTTATTGAAGAGTTAAAAACACAAAAATTGTCTAGAGTAGCAATACAACCTCAACACTGGATAATACCAATTGAATTACAAAATAATGGAATTGTTCAAAATGAGTAAAATAGTAATATAAGACAATAAATACATAACAATTGTGTTTTATATAAGGAAAAGCAAAAGGGAGAAAGAAAAAGAAAAGAAAGAAAGAAAAAGATGGTATCTATGATATGGGTCAATGAGAAGAAAGATGCGTAGTAAAGGTAACCTCTTCATCTTAATAGCAGGGCTAGAATCCCAAAGCAGCCCTGGCAAAAATGTTCGAATGAGCTGGCTCCCTTCCTCCCTTCTCTCTGTCCATCCATCTATCCTCTCGCTCCCTCTCTACAGGTGCCAGCGGTGGCACTGAATCTTCAATAAACAGCCTCTGAGGTCTCCAGCCCACCCAGGAAATGCCCAATGGAAAGAAATGGCAGTCTGGCCGTGCTTTATAGCTCTCCTTTTGGGAGCCAAAAGACATCTGCACATAAAGAGGTTAATGTAAGTGTGGTAAGGTGCAGATAATCCTTCCTCTGTGCCTTCTCTGACTATTAAGGCGATGAGTGCCTTCTGAAATAACAACACTGGGCCTGAGTACATGTGAGCTGCCATTCCTGAAGGAGGTGTGGAAAGGAGCTATCGGGCACAGGAACTCTGTGGCTCCCAAGGTTTTCATGCAGACATTTCTCCTGCTCAAAGCACCGATGGCACAGATGGTTCCTGATTCAGGAATACAGAAGCAGGTTAAGTGCACGAGTTGTGATGCAGCCATTTATGGTCCTTAGTTGGATGTCAAAATAATAATGTAACCATTGAGTGAGAACAAACAGAAGGTTACCTGAGAATTGGGTGAGTGCTAACTTATCTGTGAGTGATTCACAAAGTTGTTTTGCACCTGCATTCACCCGGGGTGATTAGCGCGCTTTACAAATGCTGAGTGATTGATTATGCACCAAATTTAAAATCAGTTGCATTAAAAATTGCATAATTAGGTGTAATAGAAAATATGTCAGTGCGGCTAAAGAGCAGAGAACATATATGTTGCCAGGGGAGTGGTAGGGGATTGGCATTTTCAAATTTGCGAAAACTGACAAAGGTGTACCCTTCTAGGAATTCACACTCCTTCTCAACAATGTATCAATCGTTAGTGTCAAAATGATGTCATTTGTATGTGGAAAAATAACCAAATGTCACTATGTGTCATATGGGTATGCGCGAAGGGCTTTTTCCACCTGAAAAATATGTTTTCCTTGTGGGCAAAAATAACACAAAGTTTGATCTGGTAATGCATATTTCCACCACACTAAATTAATACTTTTCAACATGAGCAGGCATAGAAATCCTTGACTTCCAAAAATTGTCATACATTTTGTTGTAAATTGTGAGCAAAATGCCCAAATCATGGAACAAAAACTATGAGTATATAGAGCCTTGTCTTTTTTTGTGTGTATCGGTGAATCAGTCCCAGTGAATCTAATTGAGACAGTGCTATTGACTGGCCGCTTTAGTTCAGGAAGTACAGTCATATAAGGGCAGAAAATCAGTATGGGAGGCTTATAGTTGATCTTAGGCTGCTAAAAAGGTATTCATTTGAAGTCACAAACAGTAGCCAAAAAATAATTTTCTAAGAAATAACAATAACATTTACAGAAAAGCTACCAGAGCAAAATTCTACATATTGCTAAATATTCAAATATGGTTGGCAAACTATCAATTGACGGAAATGTTGTGTCCTAAATATCGTTTATAAACTTGTTGCCTCATTGGGTGTGGATTTTCTCTTAACTGCATGGGAGCAGTATTTTAAAAAATATACCACATAATATTTCCATCACACAATATTTTGCTAACAATACTCTGGTGCCAAAGTTCAACCAGCCATTTGTGGACACTGTGAGAGAAGCCACTCTTTGCCAATAACACAGCATAATAGGGCCATCTCCAATCAAACAAGAAATATCAAATGGTTGATTTTTTACAGCGATCTAGCAAGGGTGCCATAAGCCCTGAGGCAGTCCAGGAAAATGGTCCCCCATCTCCATCTATCAGTAAGAGACGGCATGATTGGAAAGGGGTAAAGCATTAATACCCTGATTCAGGGTGCAGTTTTATCTGTTACATTCATGATAAAAGTGCCTGTGATTTTTCCTCCATCTCGGAGGACAGGACTTGGAGGTAAATAGATCTATCAAGCACTTTTTTAGGCCTAGATAATATAGTTGTTGGACTTGGCCCTTTCTGCAGGGTCATTCACAAACGTTTTTGCCTTCACTCCTCCTATTTTTGCTGAATTTGTTTTTGTTGGCCTTAGGACTCTGTGCAATTTACCACTGCTAACCAATGCTTAAGTGTTTGCGCTCATCCCCAAAAATTGTAGAATTTGCTTATACCCCAGTGACACATTTAAATTACTGATTGTGCCACCCACTTAAGTACCCCAGTAAACATGTCTCTGGACTGCCACTCCACTCTGGGGGTACAGTTGTAAACTGCCATTTTGATCTGGCAAATATAACCCCTTTGCCATGCCCAAACCTTCCTTTTCAGTACATGTAACTCACCCCTAAGATAGGCCCTGGGCAGAACAGAGGGCGGGGTGCAGTTATTTAAAAAGTTGGCATGTACTTTTAAGTTTTACATGTCCTAGTAGTGAAAAACTCTTAAATTAATTTTTGAATATTGCAAGGCCTCCCTCGCCCATAGAATAACATTGGAATTACCCCAATACATTTAATAAGCTGTAGTTTCTAAATGGGATCAGGTAAACAGTTCATTTTTGGTGTCTTTAGAATTTTAATTTAAAATTCTCTCTCATGGTGGAGTCGGATTTTTAACTACAGTTCTGAAAATGCCACATTTAGAAAGATAGAATTTTTTTGGCCTAACCATTTGGTGTCTGCAGCCGCCTTTGGGCCACATGGTTGGGTTATAGTTGACAGTTGAACTTTGTATATCTCTCAATAACAGCCACACACAGTAGGGAGCTTAGGTGTGTCTGCATGAGACATTACTGGCAGGTAGGGATACACATAAAGTTCTGCATACCCCCTGTAGTTAGTCGGGAGCCAGAGCCAGAAAGCCAAGACACCTATGCACTTTAAAGGCAAGCCTCTGGAAGCGTCTCCCACTTCAAAGGCAAAAGTGGGTATTAAATATTGCCCCTCAGACACCAACATTTCAGTACACTTCTGGACATGTGGATACTCTGACAGGAAGAAGGACTGCTGTGCTGCAGAAAGAACTGCCACTCTGCTGGACTGCTGCTCTAAAGAGCTGCTGCTCTGCTGACCTGCTGCCAGCTGCCCTCTTGCCTGAGTCAGAGGATTTGGACCTGTCCCTGTTGCAGATCAGGGTGTACAAAATCTCCCTACTTCCACGGATAGAGTAATTTCACAGTTACACACACATACACTCATCATACACTAGGGCCCATTTCACTAACATACGCTCAAATACTCTACCAGCACTGAACCTGTGGAAAGAAAACTCCTAAACACCCTGCATCTACACTGAGGTCGATAAGACCTAGTTATTGTAACTGTCCTGAATCATGATCTAAACAATCTATACAACAATAATCAAAATAGAGTACTCAATAATTGACAAGAAATAATAACCAACACCGTATTTAAAATTATGATGCTTTATCTAAAATTAGTCAAAGAAAATAAATCAGAATAAATCATTTTTCTCATAATTACCTATTCTAGCTAAATGTCAAAATGGGTCAGGACAGGTCTCTCAGTAGAAGTCTCCCGAGTCGCCGTCCTCACAACGTAGATCCTCACCAACGCAGGTTTGGGAAGAAAATGGCAAAGTGGCAAAGACCCTCTCTAGGCTAACAATATTTATAGTATTTTAAACAAAAGAAAGCAACAAAAAGTGTTCTTTACGTCCGCTGAACCGCTGAGCAGAGCGAGAAGGAAAGGATGTAGCATCGCTACATTTGGAAAATCTCCGCTCAGGAAAATCACAAAAATAAAAAGACAGAACAGGAACCAAAAATTAAAAAGTAACTTTCGACAACCACATTTCCTCGGAACTAACATGATGAGCTCAGAGTTCATTCATTATGGCTCCTTTGTCCTCCAAGGCTATCCGGATGCAGCTGGAGGCTTGCCCAGAACTGCTGCTGTCCTCACGGAAAATTTTAACCAGGCGAAGACTGTGGTCAGATGACTCGCGACCATATTCAGCAAGGCCTTCTCATCACAAATCACTCACTCGAGGCCAGGCTGCAAACGGCGGCCATTTTACGTTAGGCCAAAATAGACCATCTTAATTGAAAGAGACAAAAACAACGTTACCACAGCATAGTGATTGAACAGTGTTAACCCCACTAATACCCTTATGTGTATGTAATTATCTAGCCTTTGCAACACAGAAAAGCATTAATTCAAAAGCGTTTTGTGCTTTAAAATAAACAGCACTCAGCAACGTTTATTTAATAAAACATGCACATTATTAATAGGCAAACGAAAGCATTCCCACGTGTCGTTTTTCTTCTCATTAGTACATGTTGATAAGTAAAAACACTTACACAAAACAAATAATTAGTAATTAATGATTAATAATTTTAATTATGACAAATAGACAAACCAGAGCTTAAAAAACCAATAGATTTTCATCAGAAAATTCTGCTCCAGCAATCCCCCCTTTGGTGATTTTATCACCAAATAACCCAAAAAAAAAAAAAATTCGTGAAATTTAGTCCCATTTTAGGAGAAATTTGGAAATGTCTTTTTCTCCTTACACAACACTACACACCAGACACTCTTTCATCATCCCTTTTTGTTTCTAAGTAAACACTCTCCCTCAATTCTTCTAATTCAATTTCTTGTGGTTCTCTTTTCAACCTTTTATTTCTCTTTTCATTGTTTCTTTTAATTAATTTCTTTTTCCCTCCCCTGTTTTTACAACACAAACACACCAATCTAAGTATCAATAAAGCAACAATTATACAAGTCAAAGGAAACAATATTTTACCTATAATAGTACTACCTATTTTTGCAATAAAACTCTTAACAGCTATCACTTTATTAGCTAATTTAGTCCAGATACTTTCAGCTTCAAGTGGTACTAATTCTTCATGCAAATCAGTAATATTTTTGATATAGACCTTCAGGTCTTTGCTTTCGTCAGGAATGTAAGTGCAACAATGTTGAACTTTCAGCATTCCACAAACTCCACCCTCTTTAGCTAATAGAATATCAAGGGCAAGTCGATTTTGCATAGACATGGCACGTACGGCAATCAACTCCGTATTCACCAAAAGAAACCCTCCAGCGGTATTTGTCGATAAGCGATCCACCACTGTTGACAGTTTCCGAATCCCATAAGCATTCAAAGAAATTCCCACTGCTGGAATTAAAGCTCCAAAAATGTCACCCACTATTTCAGACCAAGTTTCTCTCTTGAAACGCATTAGTAAATTAATATGTTCTACATCTTCTATTCAATCTATATGAAAGATCTTTGGAAAGACCAGGCCCACATAACACGTGCCATACCAATGGTCAGGCAACCTATAATAAGCCTTGTTCCCACAAACATAATACACTCCTGGAAAAATTTGATCTTCTCCACCTCTGAAACCCCATCCTGTTGCAATGAAGTATGTATCATGACATTCACTAGTCCCAACAAAATATGTATCATATTGGGATTTCCTTCTTGTAATGCACAGCTTACCCTTCTGTGGTGCATCTAGAGCTAAAGTTGGACTAGCCCCATTTCTCAATTCTTTTCCCATCTCAATGTCCCAAATTGTCTCACTCACTTTATATTTCCCTGCCTTCTCATGCATACTCATTCTCCTTTCCTCCACCATATTTAGGAAAGCTTTCTCCTCTTCTTTCAGACTGCAAGTTAAATTATTCTTAAAAATGTAATCTAATGTTAATTCTTCTTTTTCAATAAAAATCTCACCAAAAATGTTAGCTTCTTTAGCTGGATTCAGCTCTTTGTTCATTGGCAAGTGCCCAAAAATACTATCTTTGTTAGACATCTCATAATCTATTTTCCATTACAAATAAAAAACACTACTTAATACACTACAAGAAATTCCATACGTAGCTGGTAAATGATGATAAGTAACTCCCTCTGAAACGGATGCAGGTAATTGCATACAAACGTAGCAATCCCTAACTTCCATTGTTTTCACATATTCGTACAACAACTTTGAAAAAACATTACTAGAAAAATCATTAATTGACCTATCTTTATGTATGTAAGTATTACTAATTCTAGTTGGAACTACTTTTTGTGAACTCTTCTCTGTATTTGTCACATTCTCTGTAGGCATCTCAAATGTACCTATTGTAACTCTAAAAGTAACCAATAAAGCTAAAACACCCCATAGTAGCATTAATAATCCAGTACAGCAGCAGCACATTTTACACCATCTTCTTAAGAAGGCACATCTACTTTGGTTATTCTCTATGTTAGCCATTTTACTACTTTGACCGTGTCTTTTGACTTAGCCTCTACTACTCCACTACTTGAGACTCTAACATTCTGGATTACTTCAAACAATCAATTTCAGTTTCTTTTTCTTTTCACTTTCTCCAAGTGATTTCTTCTGTTCACTCAATTTGGATATTCATCACTCTTTACTTCATTTTCTTCAACATCAAATTGTATTAGATCTTCAACAATATCCTCAGTATCCGACTTTTCATCAATGTCAGTCAAGACTACTTTCAGGATTTCACCAGTATCTTCCTCAACCACTTCTCGTACGGTCTCCTCTGGATTTCCTTGACTTTCTGCCTCTTCACCTTCAGACAGTGCCACATACGTCCATTCCGGCGACCTATACTTCTGGTTAGGTTTTCTTATCCTTTTGATATCTTCTGGTTCTTTTGACACTTTCCTCTTCAGGTATACCATCACCTGATCATACTTTCTCATTACCTCTGGATCTGGTGCTCCTGTTCTCTGATCTCTTGGATATTCCTCAGTAGGCCAACTCACAACTATTTTACACTCAGTCCACAAGTCTGCTGGAACAATTATATCAAACAGACTATTCAGGTCAATCCACAGCACTTTTGACAATTTCACAAACCTATCTACCTGCCTATACCACTCGACGGGCTTTTCTCTCAATCGAGGGAAATCATTCGTAAATGATAAAATATCCTGTCTGGTCCATGGAACATGTACATATCCTCCTCCAGGTATTTCTCTCATAGGATAAGTATCCACTGGTTTCTCCTTTTCTCTCACAGGAAATGCTGAATAAGTTCTATCTCCTGATTCTTCTCTTTTCTTGTACCACCTATCCTTCCACTTCTCTTCAGTAGACTTACTTCGTGTCAAATTTCTACAAAACCTATTAGTTACAACATATAAACATCTCCATTGTCTGCTTCGCTAACCACAGAATAGTAAAGAAAATCTATTTCACAAGAATCCCGTTGACACAGTAGCACATCCCTCTACTCTGCCCTTCTATCATGCATTCATTAACTGTTTCCTCTAGGACTTGTCCAAAGAGTCTTACAATCAACTAAATGTATATGCATTCACGCACATTCATACAAGAAAAATATAGTACATACACACAGAATCCTGCTTCCCGAGAACAGCGAACAATCTGTCCCACTACAGAATTATAACACACGTCAACCAAGCAGCTTACCTCTGCCCAGTTCCTCAAACAAGCTCAGAGAATACTCTCACTAATCTCAGGTCTCAGGCCATATACAAATCTGTATACAAAATGACTCAAATCTTTGTCACCCAGGTGTTCATCTCCACTGAATTGTTTAAATGCCAGTATCAGCCTCTCGTAAAAAGCATGAACTGATTCTTTTGCTTCCTGTTGTGTTCGATCTATTTTAACCCAATCTGGACTCCAAGGCCAAGTGTGCTGGCCTCCTGTTGTGAGCTGTAGGGACATACCTGACTCCCAACCCCCTGCACTAGCACCCAGATCCAGCTGGACCAAGCCTCTAAACCCCATGTGGTCCCCCTCAGGTCCTGGACCCCTAGTGCGGCCGTAAAGAGGCAGAATTGAAGTTTTTGGACTCTTCTTGACCGCAAATTGGCTCTTTAGTGTTAAATACTTGTCACTCGTACATGAAGTTCCTTTAGCCTGACCCTTCGTGCTACAGCATCAACCGCTCGCGTGAAATGACCCCATGAAGCACCAGCCCGTCTGTTCACGACAACAACAGGATCTTCCACTACAGCAACGACCGCCCACGATGCCTAGCCTACTCTTCGCGCTACATCAACGACCATTCTCAATGCTTCTCTGTTCCTCCCGGCCCCCTCCACCATGAGCAGGACTCTTTGTACTCTACCGAGAAGGTAACTTTCAAGCGGGACTAACCTGATCCCTGAATCTGACCCACGCTCCATTGTGGTTAGTCTGAACTTGTGATTTTCTCCCAGTCTTACATGACCAGATAGCCGTGGTTGGTGTTTTGTGCATTTTGGTGCTATTTTACACTTAAATCTTTAAAATTGAATATTTCCAGTTCTACTGATTGAAGTTATGTTACTATGGTCTTGTTTTATTTTTAAAATGTTACTCTATTTTTCTAGTCTGGTGCGGGATCCTTTTGTGGTGTGTTTCCACAGTGTTACTATTTGAAGTTTTGTAAAAATACTTTACACATTGCCTCTGAGTTAAGCCTGACTGGCTTGTTTGGAAATATGCCAATTACAATTTGTATAGGCAGCTAATGAGAAACTTTGAAAAATTGAACGGCACACTTTGAGTTAAGTGCTACTTTGTGTATTATATTGTATATCTTACAATATTCATGGCAAGCCTGTTTCAAGCGCACTTCGTGGGATGTGCTGCTTTCTTGGAGGTACCAATGTGAATCTTGAAAGTACTCAGCTGACTTCCCCCAGAGGGGATACCTAAATAGGTTTAGGTATATAAAAAAAATGGTATTTCTTCCCTGGTGACTAGTACACCATGGAACCAAATATATATAAATAAAGGATCCGGGTCTGTGCACTTAGTAACATTCATAAGTGGTGATATGCAGAGCACTTTTGAGTGTTCTGCCAGCCAAACTAGAAATTTGGTGTATTTTTGAAAAAGGTCTGAGGCTTGCGCCTGGGTTTTTAATATGGGAGTCTTTTGGCTGTCTATTTCTCTTGGTGTAAATTCTGTACCTTTTTTTAGAGCTCTTTTTGTAAATATTTACTTACAATTAGTATTTACAAATAGTCTGGTTAGAGTACAGTCTGTGGGCTGTCTCTTGCTTTGTCCTAAGTGTTGATTTGTGGGTTAATTGTTTTGTTGTTGTATGTGGTTGTGGACTGACATGCTTGAAAGTACTTGTTTCAGTAAGCAGACTATGTTTTTTGTGTGAGAATGGCTTGCTTTAACCCCTTCTGTGCCACGCCCTTTCCCCCTCCTGTGCCGGGCGTTACATTTAGTGGGTGGGGTTCATGACGAGATAGTCTCGTCATGGGCACAGCGCAACCGTGCTCCATGACGAAACTATCTCGTCATGGGCACTGAAGAGGTTAAACAAGCAGGGTTGTGTGTTCTGAGTGTATGACCGACTTGTTGAAAATGTTTGGAATATGCTCAATTGGGTTTTTGTTGTTATTTTGTTATGCAAATATCATTGAAAGAATTACATTTTAAAATTCAAGAAATGAATTATGTAACTTATGCTAAATAGCACATTGGAAGTAAAATGGTAACAACGTCTGGATGTGCAAATTGCCACAATGGTAAAGATAAATTAGAATTCACAATCAATAGTAATAAAATAGGCCTCATAGAAAGGAAGAAAAAACAAAATTGTGTGCTTTACACACCTAGGACTCAATATAAAATGTTACAGCATTCTCCTTAGATACATTGTATTAGATATTAAAAGGAATTCACATTATCTGAGTAATTAGTTGCTGGTTAAATAAAAGCGCCTCTTTTGTACAAACATTCAGAACGATAGATTTTGACTGGCTTGCAATGCCTGACCTTTGAATAGATTGAATCGTGCTTAAATTTCCTGCACCAGGAAAAGAGCTTTCAAACAGCTGTGTTTAAGCTGTCTCACTGAGAAGAAGCTGTCTGACACACCAAAAGGAGATAAAAAAATTTCAGGACATTTCAATACCACAAAGGTTTTTTTTCCTGAGAAAGGCGTAGAAATTGACGTCTGCTGGTCAGAGCACAGCTGAGTAATTAATACATGGCTATTTCTAGCCACTAAGTTACAGATTAAGCCATGGGAAGCATTCTATGAAGGCACGTGCGTTCACAACTACTGATTTTTAAAAGTTAACAAAAGACAGTTTCATTATTTTGGATAATAGTGAAAGGATTAAAAGTAGAGATTTTCTTTCTTGTTGCTTTTTACATAAGTACATCTGTGGATCTGATGGTAAAATAATCACTGCTCTTTAAAAAGTGGCGCAAGCTATTTTAGGTTTAAGTAAAGCTTCTGTGCTTAGTGTTATAAATAAATGCATTTAAAGGCAAAAGGGACAGAATGAGGCTTGCTTTTCATATGTGGAAACATCAAAAGGGTTGGTGATAATTATTTTAAAAAAATGTGACTATATGAAAAAAAAATATTAAAAATAATTGCACTAAAATCGGTTTTTGATCTTTGTAATGTCTAATAATCATACTGTGAAAAATATAAGCTCCTAGCATCAAAGTTGAATTTAAGTAGCACTTAACAACAATGTAGGGAGTGAAATTTCACTCTACCCAGGCGTATAAAAACTCATTTTTTAAGGGTGTACCTTATACATTTCTGATCCCCCATCCCTGGGATATCTAGGGAAGATCCTGGGGGTCCCTAATATGCTAAAACATTGTAGGTTCTCCATTTTCAGTGCCCCTACCACCAAAGTCGAATTTGGGCAAAATGAAATTTTTAAAAGCAGTTCTGCCACTCAGGGCAGTTTCCAAACTGATCTCAGGCTTCAGTAATGCACACATGCAAGTGTAGAACACGCAGCTGACCTCTAAACTGCTAGAAAGCACACCACACACTGCACACAAATGAAAATAAGTATAACAAAACCAGCAGAAGTTATTATCCTACCTTTAAAATTATTAGACTACCGGTACGGAACAGGACTGCCTTTCAGCTGTGATTCTTCAGAGTTGCTTTGAATTGCAAAGACTGCATGGAATAGCCTTACAGACAGGGGACAACAGGTTTAAGGGTCAAAGGCCAAGGTTTGTTTTTAGAGCTAACCAGCCCTACTGAACATGACATTTCCACGCAGGGAGCCACTGTGACAGTCCTGATTCTCACATTGTAGGGTAAAGCAATACAGATCTGTTTTTGGTAACATTAGCTACAGGAAATATTACATATTCTGTTAGGAGCAAATGGGGATATCACTGTTTTCTTGAGACATAATACAAGTGTAGGAGATATGCAGGTGGGGTTTATCCTATTGAATAACATTATCAAGGGATAGCAGCGTTTGTAGGTCATATGCAGAGAATAGCTCTGCCATGTATATAGCACTAATGCTTTTAGTTTAAAGATTACTGTGCAAGGGCTACAATAAGGAGGCAATGAAATTCAGTTTGCATTCATGCACCCTCATGTTACACTTGTACAATTGCTAAAGGAATTGGTAGTTGGTTTTTAATGTTTTCTAGCTAGCTCAATGTGCTATTTACCTCCTACAAGTTTGTTTGTGCCCAGTTGCCAAACATAGGGGTAGATAGTGTCGACAGAAGTTCACCTGTTTCAGGTTTCCTACTGTCAAAATGGGGGAAAGGAGGTTAGCTCCTGGGCAAATTAAGGGTAAGCAAATTTATGTTTTCTCTCTCTTTTTCTCACTCTCTTTTGAGCCTGTCTAAGCTGTCTACGAAACGGCCATGAGACATTTAATTGGCTATTCAGTAATACTGTTTTAAAATTGTTAGAATTAATAAAATGAACAAAAAATATGTTATGTTACTGCCCATCCTGTCTGATGAAATTATGAAAGGATGAGTATTCTAGATTGCTGTTCCCTTATTTGACCTTTAAGGGGAAACTATATGTTATTCTCATGCTACATACAGTTTTGCAAGGGCATTGCTAGTCTTTTATTAGTTAGTCTGTGTAATTGAGCTGACAGCCCTTATTAGAGCTGGTGAATAGGGTTTTTCCTTTGAAAATGATGTTGCATAGTCCACATCGTGAAAAGTAGAATGCATAAGGTTTATAGTGTCAGGGAAGACGCCCATGTGATCCTCAGCAAACATTTTTGAAGGAAAATATTGTTTTATAGGAGTTTGTTTGTTACAACATGTTCTGCTGGAGAAAGTTATGTACCCACTACGTTGAGATTTTTAGTTCTTTATACAAAAAGAATCCCTGTTAAAATAACAGTTTTAGATTTTCCCGCTGCACCTATAACATGAGAGCATGGTCCTAAACGTACAATGTTAAATAGATGAAGTGGTTCTTGGGTGCCTTGCTAATGTATGGGGTGCCCCAAGACCGAGAAGGTATTCTGAGACTATCCTCTCTGTTGATAGATTAATTGTATGCCTTGTCTAAAGACCTGTTGTTCTGTCCACCAATAGATATTTGCTGCCCTACAACCATTGCCAGAGGGGCCCGGACATCAGATCTAGCCTGAGGAGTGAGCACCAGTCCAGCCTGAAGCCAAGGTGAAGGTAACCAGCACAGGCATGGCTGGCAACTAGGACCTCAGGGAAGGTAGAAAGCCGGAAGCACTGGGACGTGAAGTGTGTACCCCTGCCGCTGTCTTGGGCGAAAGACGGGGCCACAAATCAGAATGGAGAATTGATCCTTTGTGTATCCAGTTTTTGATGCCCAGCTGAGAGAGTCACAGACCGACCAGGATGGCAAGGAGGCTTTTGCTTGAGGTGACCCCCTTTGAAGTAAGGGTTGCTTCAGGTACTTCAGCATCACACCCCTGAATCCTGGCCGAAAAGTAAATGAAAGTTTACACCTTTGTTTGTTGATCAAGAGATACCTGGGCATACTGGGTATAATTTGTGGCCCCAACGAAAGAGCAGTGTGCCAGAGGAGCCATACAGGAGTTAGGGAAGGACATGAGTTTAGGGTACAGGTGATGTGCCTTTGTTGCCTGTTAGATTAAAGTGAAGAAAACTGGTGCACTGCCTGAGACACTGGACAGGATCGCTGAGGGCATTTGCCCCGGAAGGTGATTGCCCTATACTGAAAGAAGAAACTTTTCCCTTGAAACTGGGCCATGATTTGTTTTGAGTTGCAAGTTGTGCAGCTCCACCGTTGGATGAACAATAGGAGCCTGCCTGTGACGCCTAAATGAACACAGGAAGAAGACTCCCCTCTGGCTGGTTGTACAGCGGCTTCAATTTCCCAAGGACTTCTTTTTGTTAGCAATGTATCCCTTTGGTCGTCCCATTTTTGAGAAGGGGCAGCCCTTTGAGGCTCCTCCTCCTAATTCCTATGGCCCCGTTTGGTCCTCCTGGTCCCCTCAAGCAAAGATTGTTTTTGTAATGATCCTTGTATTTTCTTTAATATTTGCATTAGTAATGTTTATTCTGCAAGAGAAACATTTTGCTAAACAATCGATAAGTTCTTCTTTGCCCTCTTCCTAAGTATATTAAGTGATGCTCTAGCCCTCATAAAAAGAACATTGGAAAAGTCTATTGAAAATGTTTTTTATTAGATATGTGTTCTCCTGATATCTGTGTGTTAATTATGACCCAATGCTCTGTTCCCTTTGTACTCCTGCTTATACCTTATATATACCCGCTTAATAAAATGTTTAGGAATGAAAATGTCCACCCAGCCTTAGACTGTAACTGTCAGGCTGTTCTAACTGATGTCATCAACTCATTACTAGAAGAAAGCTACGAAAAGGAGGAGGGTCACAATCAAGCACAGGTGATAAAAACACAGATTCAGGGAAGCATGCAACACACGGAGGTTTGCGTTTGAACCGAGTGGCGTTCATGGAGGTTGATTCACAAGGTAAAAGCTTGGGGTGATTAGGCTTGCTTTTGAAGGGGTGTTTTGCAACTGGATGGGGATATAAATTGAAGGGTTTGAATGTGGGTAGTGTTTAGGTGGGTGTGGGCATCAATTTAGGGGTAACTTCAGGGTTACGTTTAGCGGGAAAACGTTAATGTGTACAGAGCATAAGTACCACAATTCAACACAGATATAAATGCGGTGTATTGATTTAAAGTCACGTTCTAATAATCATGTTTTTTAAATTGTAGAGTACCCCTGACGAAGGGCCGAATGGAGGCCCGAAATGCATTGGGTGATTTGGATTAATGATTGGGCAATACTTATGTACCGCGCTACAAAATAAGGCCAGGATTGGCATGTTTGCAGTTGACAAGGATTTAAATACATAAGATGTCTCTCATGTGACGAGAATTACTATGGATGAAATTGACTAAGCTTGAAGAAATTCGAATAAAAATCTTGATAATGGTTACTTTGGCATCAGCGTTATGCTTCATGTATGCTGTGCGTCCGGTTGGGGTGAGACGTCGCCCTCTTTTTGATAGATATTCTGCAAGAGAAACATTTTGCTAAACAATCGATAAATTCTTCTTTGCCCTCTTCCTAAGTATATTAAGTGATGCTCTAGCCCTCATAAAAAGAACATTGGAAAAGTCTATTGAAAATGTTTTTTATTAGATATGTGTTCTCCTGATATCTGTGTGTTAATTATGACCCAATGCTCTGTTCCCTTTGTACTCCTGCTTATACCTTATATATACCCGCTTAATGAAATGTTTAGGAATGAAAATGTCCACCCAGCCTTAGACTGTAACTGTCAGGCTGTTCTAACTGATGTCATCAACTCATTACTCCTCCTACTTGTTGACTGTGCATTTTCTGTATGACCATCTATGTGTGTAACTCTTCTCATGTGTACTTGTACCGCCTCCTTTTGAGCCCCTGTGTGGGTATAAAAGGCCCCTGTTCTCTGCACTCCTTAGACTGTCTCCTACAGTGGCCTGAGGGTACTGTATGACGCAGTCTCCCTCATGTGAGGCTAATAAATATTTCTTTTTGATATTACAGCTTCCGTGCCAATCTCTTCTTTGTTGGGTTAAAGGACCAGGTGTATCAGTGAACCCCTAAAAAGGTTTTTATTTCTTCAGCAGAGGTTTTGTGAGGGTGGGATGTCTGTGGACTCGCTGGTAGGTTGGGCGAACTCCTTTATGATGTTGAAGAGTTCTTTGCTGTTGTGTGCATTGGTGGAGAGTCTGTCTTCGATCGCTTTTTTCCGGTTTTTCTGACGAGTTGGTGGTGGATTTTGGTGGTGGCTCTGAAGTTGTTGTGGGCTTCTGTGGATTTGGTGTTCCTCCAGTCCTTTTCGAGGCGGCGGCAAGTGCGACTGGACTGTCAAAGTTTGGTGGTAAACCCTCTAGCTTTCTTGGCGTGGATGTTGTTGTTTTTCTTGAGGGGGGCTAAGGTGTTGGCGCTGTTGGTGATCCATCTGTGCAGGGTTCGGGCTGCGGCGTAGGGGTCGTTGTTTTCCGCGACGGTCGGGGTGGAGTTGCTGAGTGATGAGGTTAGCTGGTTGTTGGTGATTCTGGTCCAATTTCTTCGTGGGAGCAGGTGCTGGTGTCTGTGGATGGTGGGTGTTCTGAAGGTGAAGTGGACACATCGATGGTCGGTCCATGGGAGTTCGGTGATGTGGCTGTAGGTGATGGAGTTTCCTGTTGTGAAGAGGGGGTCGAGGGTGTGTCCTGCTGAGTGCATGGGTTCGGTCACGAGTCCATTGTTATGGAGGTTGTCCAGCAGGGATGTGGTGCTGGGGTCCCGTTGGTTGTCGAGGTGAAAGTTGAGGTCTCTCAGCAGGGTGTAGCTGGTGGATGCGATGGCCTGCGGGGAGATGATATCTGTGATGGATTCGGCAAAAGGTCCGCAGGGTCCGGGGGTGGTAGATGAGGGTTCCTTGGAGGGTGATGGTGGGGCTGGCCAGTATCTTGAAGTGAAGGTGTTCCATCAGGTCTGTGGGCTCGTCGGGCTGTGTGCTCAGGCGGAGAGTGGATTTGTGGATGATGTCGATTCCTCCTCCTAGGTGGTTGGGGCGGTCCTTCCTGGAGATCTTGTATCCTTGGGGGATGGCGATGTCTGGTCCCGAGGAGGTGTTGGTCCATGTTTCAGTGAGGAACGCTACGTCTGGGGTGATGCTGTTGAGGAGGTCCCAGATTTCGGTGG
Source organism: Triturus cristatus (assembly GCF_964204655.1). Lineage (NCBI taxonomy): Eukaryota > Metazoa > Chordata > Amphibia > Caudata > Salamandridae > Triturus > Triturus cristatus. The sequence continues at coordinate 1,689,804,846 of NC_140589.1, forward strand.
CGTGATTGTGGAGGGATCGGACGTTGAGGAGGATGCAGGGTGTTCAGTTCGGGTGTGTTCTTGAAGGTGGGTTGCGCTGGGTCCGTGGTCTTGGCAGTTCTACAGGTGTGCCGGCATCGGTGACAGCTGAAGGGTCCGTGGGTGTCGGCTGGTGACGCTAGCTTGCAGTTGTTGTTGCGGCCTGGGTTGAGGGCGTGAAGTGCTGCCGGGTCGTAGCATTGGCGGTGCGGAGATCCAGGGTTCCAGGCGCTATCGTGGTAGGGTCGCGGACGGGTGCAGACGGGTTTGCCTTTCGCGTGCCTTTGATGCGGCCGCCATCAAGTAGGGGTCGGGGAGGGCTGGACAGCTGGGAGGCGGGGAGGGGAGAAGGATTGGTTGCGCTGGTCGTGCTGGGGGGAGGGGCTGCGGGGGCAGCAGCGGCAGGGAAAAACAGGCAGGAAAGGAGGAATAAGAGGGGAAAAAAGGAGAAAAAAAGTGAAATAAGGCAGAGAGCAGGGAAAGCACAGAAAGTAGAAAAGTGCAGAAACAATTTGAAAAAGGGTGAAAAACAAGTGAAAAACGTACCTGACAGCGGAGCGAGAAAAACAGAGGTCCACTGGACCACCAGGGAGGCTAAGGGAAATGAGGAAATAAGTGGAAAAATGAGAGAAGGCAGAAAAAGTGCAGAACAGAAAAAGACAGAGGGAGAAGCAATAACGAGTGAAAAAAACAGAAAGGAGAGCGGAGCGAGGCAAAGGAGAACAGGGGTCTACTGGACCACCAGGGATGAGGCGCAGGTGATCCTGCGGGTGGAGGGCCTCAGAAACCAGCACACACAAGAGTGCAAGTGCAGGGGCAGGCCTCACTTAATGGTGGCGCTGCAAGGGAGGTGGAGCAATTTCACTGACAATGAGTCAGTGGTCTTGCTTGCCTGTCCCCGCAGCGGCCGCTTTTAAGTAGGGGTCAGGAGGGCTGGACAGCTGGGAGGCGGGAGCGGGGAGGGGAGCAGGATTGGTCGCGCTGGTTGTGCTGGGTGGGAGGTGCTGCGGGAGCAGCAGCGGCAGGAAAAAACAGGCAGGAAATGAGGAGTAAGAGGGGAGAAAAAGAGTGAAATAAGGCAAGAGTGCAGGGAAAGCACAGAAAGTAGAAAAGTGCAGAAACGATTTGAAAAAGGATGAAAAACGAGTGAAAAACGGACCGGACAGCAGAGCGAGACAAAGGAGAACAAAGGTACACTGGACCACCAGGAAGGCTAAGGGAAATGAGGAAATAAGTGGAAAAATGAGAGAAGGCAGAAAAAGTGCAGAACTGAAAAAGACAGAGGGAGAAGCAAAAACGAGTGTAAAAATGGAAAGGAGAGCGGAGTGATGCAAAGGAGAACAGGGGTCCACTGGACCACCAGGGATGGGGCGCAGGTGATCCTGCAGGTGGAGGAGGGCCTCGAACACCAGCACACACGAGAGTGCAAGTGCAGGGGCAGGCCTCACTTAATGGTGGTGCTGCGAGGGAGGGGGAGCAATTTCACTGACAATGAGTCAGTGGTCTTGCTCATCAGGGCATCTGTTTTCCTGCCACATTGCTAGAGTCTTGACACCTTTGGATAATTGCTGCACTCAATAAATCTTTATGACATAACATAACATTTGAAAAGCCAGGTCTTCAGCTTCTTTTAGCACTCACAAAATGAGGAGGCTGTGATGTGCTGTAAGTTGTTGTTCCATGCTTTGGGGGAGATGCTCTACTTTTCTGTATGTGTGGTATATGTGCTGGTGGGAATCCAGCAGAGCAGAGGATCTGGAAGGTTGGTGGCAGTGTTTGTGGCTGTTAGGGTAGGCGTGCCCTGTGTTGTGTAGTGCTTTGTACATGCGTATGAGGAGTTTGACTTGAGTGCATTTGTGTTTGGGGAGCCAGTGAAGTTCCTTGAGGTGTGGAGTGATCTGGACACAGTGTGATAGGTTAGCGTTTGGGTAGTTTGGAGCACTTTCAGGAACTGTTTCATAGTTCCAGCATAGTGTGCGTTCCCATAGTCAAGCCTGCTGGCTAACATGGCCTGAGAGACTGTTTAATTGGTGTTCTCTGCTAGCCACTTGAAGATTTTTTGCAGCATCCTCAGGATGGAAGGTCAGTGCGTTTACTTGGGCTGTCATGTGGAGCTTGTCGTCTAGGATAATTCCTACGTTTCTGGAGTAGGTGGTGGTGGTTGGTGTGGAAACAAGGTCTGCCAGCCACCAGTGGAATCCCAAGCAGAGGTCTTCCTTTCAAAAATCACAACTGCAGTCTTATCTGAGTTGAGCTTGAGGCAGTTGGATCTCATCCAGGTGTCTGCCATGTTCATGTGTGTGGTGGAGTTGGTTTTTTGTCACAGGAGTCTCATCTGACAGGAAGAGTATGAGTTGAATGTTGTCTGCTGTTGATGCTATGTGATCTGATGATGTCGGCCAGTGGGGTCATGCAGATTTTAAACAAATTTGGACTGATAGATGATCCTTTGGGGACACCGCAGAAGAGGTTCATGGCCTCCAAAATGCTGATGTTTTGTGTTCTTCCCATGAGGAGAGAGCGCATCCAGTTAAGAGCGGATCCATGAATGCCTGTTTCATATAGTCTTCACAATGGAGTGAGAGAGTGTGGTGGAGGCTGTCGAGAGGTTGCCCAGGATGAGGGTCACTGTTTCTCCTCAGCCAAGACGCATACTGATGTTGTTTGCTGTGGCAATGGCAGTTTTGGTGCTTTGATTTGGTCTGAAGCCTGATTGAGTGGTGTCCAGGTTTTGGTGTACGTTTAGGTTGTGGGCAAGCTGCTTTTTGATGACTTTCTCTATGACCTGAACTGGGTAAGGTAGTAAGGAGATTGAGAAGTAGTTGCTAGCTGGGTGGGGTCTGCTGACATTTTCTTTAGTAGTGTATTGACCGCTGCATGTGTCCCATAAAACGTATGCTCGCATCAACTATTTCCTGGGCAGGATGTATCCATTGAGCCTATGTCACTGTTAGACCATGCCCTACTTCTCCTCTCCCTACAGGTGGAGGCTGCCCAATGAGTGATAAGACTATGAAGACTAAATAATAGCCTTCTCCACAAACCGGACAACGTGCAGACAATCAACCGCACTATCACTGACCTTATGGAAAATTACACTGGGGAGGCACTGATAGCTACCCTATGGGAAAAACTAAAGACAGTAGTTAGGGAGGAATGACAAGCTGCAGAAGAACAAAAAGGCAGAACTTGACGGGCAAGTGATGGAATTCAGAGCTATACAGAAACACACAGGAGCGCCGACGGTGTGGCATAAGTAAGACGCCACGCATAACCAACTCTGATGATTTGATCTAGACAAGGTAGAATATGCAGTGCTACTCCTACAACATACATTTTAGACAGGGAAGGGTAAATGTTGCAGTCTATTAGCACACAAGATGGATGCCAAAAAACATATAATGACAGAATCAGCACTCTCCTCAGCCAGAGGGCACCGAGGTCTGGGGTGATGCCTGAATAGCAGTGGTCTTCAAGGATTTATATAAAACCCTGAATGACACACAAGACCTGCAAGACGCTGATGAACGTACAAACCTGTAGGATGCCCGAGTAACTAAACCCGCCCCACTGTAGACTGAAATCCTTTAAGTCCCGGGGCTGTAACGGCTTTTCCTCCTCGAACAAGACGTTTTGCCAACCACTGTCCCTGATCCTCACCAGGGTCTTTAACTCCTCAGTCATGTGGACTCTCCCAAGCACGAGACTAGAGGCCACCATTACAGGCATTCCTAAATCCAGGTTAGATAAACTTCATTGTAGCTCCCATACACCCATTTTGTTGATAAATGTCAATGTTAAACTCTTCCCCGGTATACTGGCCACCCGACTGAACCCCCTCATGCCCATGATAGCAGACTACTATCAGACTGGGTTAATTCTGCTTCAACAATGCAGGGAAAATACTAAAACAACACGACACTTGGTAGAAAAGGTGGGAGGTAATGCTTTTGTTGGCCACTGATGCTGAAAAAGAGTTTTAGGGTACACTGGCCATACTTAGATGCCATCTTGAGACACTGGCTTTGGGGATAGGTTCTGTCACTGGATTCTAAGGAGCTACAGCTTCCCTAGTGCCATGGTGTGGGTAAATGGGGTCATGTCAAACTCCTTTCCAATACATAGAGAAACACTGCAGGGTTGCTCACTGTCTCCGCTGCTATTCTCGCTATACATGGAACCTGTGGTACAGAGGGTCAGGGACGATCTGCTGATCCCTGATGTGAGCTTTGGTGGAGTCACATACTATCAGCCTATATGCAGATGATGTTCTGGTGGCGCTAGATGACTATCTTCATTCTTTGCACACTTAGATGAACCTGGGCACTTCAGAACTGCATCGGACTTTTGCAACAATTTACAAAAAATATCTAATCCCCTCAATTTCACTGTTGCCTAGTTCCACCAAGCTTGGCTAACTGCCCAATACGCCCTTACCTGGGCATCTGCCACTATTTCCTATCCCTGGAAATAGATAGCACCCACCACTACCGATACAGTGATGGCTCTCTATCGCACCCTGTTTTGCCAGGTGAAAGCTGACCTCGTCCAGAGGAAACACTATGGCCTTTCATGGCTCAGTCAAATAGTAGCCCTGAAAATGACCATCCTCCCTAGGATGCTGTTTCTTTTCCGAGCCCTTCTGCTGGCACCTCCACTCCGCACACTAAAATCTCTTCAGGCTGAACTCAATTGCTATGTCTGGGAACAGAAAGCAGCCCCAAATGCATCACAACCTGATTGACAGGCTGGCATCTGAGAGTGGTCTGGGGGTACTCCATCTTACTCAATACTACCAGGCGGCACAGCTCAGCTACATGGTGGAGTGAAGCCACAGTGAATCAGACAAACACTGGTGCTTCATAGATCGAGCAATAGCTGGCATGCACATATGGAAAGTCCCTCGGCTCCAGCAAAAACATAGGGCCTGGGGCCTTCACTCTTCTATCGTCAAATGGGCCACACTAGTGGTCTGGAACAGGGTGGCTCTATGATGTGGCTTGTTGTTAGTCCAATCACAGATAATGCCTATTTTGGGCAACCCCAAGTTCACACATGGGTCCCCACCCAACTTTGTTTTCTATATGGCAACAAGCAGGGTGTTCACACGTTGGTCAACTTTTTAATGATAATGGGATTATCCCATTTGACAAAATGAGGGTCAACTATGGGGTCCTGGAAACAGAATGCCTGCCATACGTTCAGATCAGAAATTGAGTCACACACCACTTCATTAGAATAGATGTGCAGAGGCAAATCACCCTCTTCCAGAAGTGGATCCTTTTGAAGGAAGGGGACAAACAAATCATCACAGAACTCAATGCTCTCCTAGTACAACCCCCCAAAAGAGAAAACCCCAGGTAAGAAATAATGGGAATTAGAGCCAGGTTGATCCCTCTCATGCAAATAATGTGAGGAAGTCTACATCCGAGCACGACATACAGCACGTAATGCGGCTACTGTTGAAACAGCCACCAAGATAGCCACATACTGGTATTTTATTCCAGCGGAACTACACAAATGGAGCTTGGCCCAACGCGAGCATGCTGGCGAGGATGCAGAGCCACAGGCATGCTGCTGCTATTGTGGACATGCCCAATACTTGGAACAGTCCCTGGATGACAATATTACCCATATGGGAATGCAATTCCTTTATCTTCTGGCTCATGTTTTGCTTGGGCTACCTAATCCCATTACCTACCAATTGAAATCTTGGAGGGGCAACCAGATCATCCTGGCACTGGGAGCAACACACCAGACGATTTTTCCCACTGTGATATGGATAGATCTCCCACACAGACCGCTTGGCTGCACCCCATATGGCACATATTGAAACTGGAGAAACAAACTCCCCGTCTCGGAACAGGGAGTCATACCGTCCTTTTCTCTATGATTCAGCAAGAATGTTTATTCAAGTTTCAAGGTGCATCTTTGGGCAATATTTTTTGTGGGGCTCCTTAAAGGAAGGGAAGGAAGTAGTGTACAGGAAAGTGTAGATTAAAAAAAAGACTTTTAAACCTTCTAGTGTAAGGTATTTTCTTTTCACATTTGTTTTTCCGATGAAAAGTTTCACTTACTATGCTAAGCAAATATGAGTATGTTGTTTTAGTGCTTTATACTTAATGCATGCTGTTCAGTGGTCACCATGTGCTTTCAGTGGAGGCCGTTTAACATAAGACAGGACATGGATGATGTGGTTGAGCTTCTTTGTATTGGACATGAAACATGCTGCAGAGTGCAGAACAGTTTGCTTGTACCTCCATCTTTGTCTTGATAATAGGGAAGAAGGATTTGAGTAGGTAGTCAGTGGTGGTTCATGGCTAATCAGCCTATGCCCTTGGTGTCTGAGTCTAGTTTTAGAAAGAAATTGTAGGTGACATCGAATGATTTACCATGGGCACTTCCCTGGGGGTGACAGAGGTACCAAGTGTGCTTTGAAATAGATCTTGATTTCATCATCATACTTTCAGACAAAGACACCACTGCCTTTCAGATGACGACCCAAGGGTTTTGCATAACTTAAAGCCCACAATGGCCATAATGAACTCCTTAGATAATTTGCTTGTCCTAGGTCAAGAGTTAAAGAGGAGCTTTATTATCTTGACCTACAGGGATTTGTTTGTGAAAAGTGCCATGAGATCTATTATTATTTTTCACAGAATATTTATGACAGTATGTTGGTGAGAATGTTTTGGACAGTTTTATCAAAGGCAGACATGACAAGTCAAATAGTAGGATAGGAAAATGCAGCACCACCTCTTATCAACGATGTGAATGGTAGGATCCATGACTTTGAGCAGGGAGATTTCATTGCTGTAAAATCTTCTCAAACTAGCTTGGGGAAACCTCAGAAGTTGGCTTTGACACATACATAAATTTAGCAGGGGTGCTTCTCAACGTTCTGCGAATTGTTCCAAAGAGTGGGAAGTTAGTGATTGGGCAATAATTTTCAGGAAGGTCCTGATCTGCATTAGACTCATTTCAGAGTCTAATGCAGACTCCTGCCTTAGACTCTGCAGTCTAATTCTACCTATTCTAAAGGAGCTTGATACATAGCAGGTACAGTTGACTTAGCGGAGCAGTGCATCTGCTTCAGAAATTTGTGTTTGACCATGTGACCTCAGGTTCGAATTCTAGTGACCCCACTCAGCCTTTCATCCTTCTGAAGTTGAGAAATTTGTACAGTTAGGTTGGGTAGCAATAAACTCCTGTCAGTCAGCACTAAGATACCCAAACAAGTGAATGTGTGTTTTACAAGTGCTTGGTTTATGTTACAGCCACCTTCCAGCAAGGCATTGATAATCTGCTGCCACTTGGTAGTGTTACTAAAGGCTATTTTGCTGAAGACGGGGGAAAAGGATCAGAAGAGCAGCTGGACAACCTGGCGTCTATTGCTGCAGATTGGAGCGGCTCAATGTCTATGTCTATGTCTGTATTTTTTTATGTTGCACTGAAAGGTACGTTTTTTGTGACAACCCGGGCAATCATGGTTATCTAGGCTCAAACTATGACAATGAGAACCGTTAACTATGGTGTTTTGGGGCTTACCTTATTTTGGGACCCAAAACTGATCACCAAATATGCCCCTTTAGCACTTGACCCATGGGTAGCTAGGTGGAGCAGGTGAGGGGTTGAGACTCAGAACTTAGTCAATCGATAAAAACAATTAAAAACTCTTTGCCCATCATGGCTCGAATTCAAAAAGAAAAAGCACTTTAATTGTACCATACCACTAATACTAAACATGAAATGCAGAGAGGAAAATACGAATTATTGTCTTGAGAAAATTAGAAGAGGGTCAGAACCAGTTATAAGGTACCCTTTTTCAAAGCAGTGTGGAAAAGTGAATGTGATTTACATAAGGAGTGCTGCTCAGGCCCTGGCATGCAATCTCCATTTACTCCTAAGGGTAGTAGCCACGACAGAAATAATAGTGCAAATGTATGTTTGTCTCTCTGCTATTAAGATAGTTGCTGCAATATATTTGAATGTTGTTCGATATGACCCTCTCAACAGGATCAGCCCCAGACGTTTTGCCTTTACCCCTCCTGTTTTTCTGTTTTTCGTTTTTGTTGGCATTAGGACTCTGTGCAGTTTACCACAAACTAGTGTTAAAGTGCTTGTGCTCTCTCCTTTAATTGTCGTAAAATTGGCTTACACTACATTGGCACGTTTAATTCACTTCAAGTCCCTAGTAGAGTGGTTCTGCATGTATCTAGGATTTGTAAATGAAATACTACCTGTGGGGCTGCAGCACTTACTGTGCCACGCACTTAAGTAGCCCTTTAATACTTGTCCCAGGCCTGCCATTGCAGCCTGTGCGCAGTTTTAAACTGCAAATTCGATTTGTCAAAATAAACCTTTTGCCAAGCCTAAACCATCATTTTTAATGCATTTAATGCATTTTTAATACATATATGTCACTCATAAAAAAGGACTTAACAGCCCATGGGACAGGGTGTAGTGTAATTAAAACATTGGACATGTACTTTTTAAGGGTTTTACATATTCTAGTAGTAACAAATTCTTACATTTATTTTTCCCTATTGCAAGGCCCACCCCTCCCATAAGAAAACATTGGGTTGCCTTATTACATTTAATAAGGGCAAACTGTTGATTGGGAACAGGTAGAAACATCATGTTTGGTCTCAAAAAGTATTGCAATTTAAAATCCTCTTTAAAGGTAAAGTCGAATTTTAAAAGTTAAAACTCTGAAATTGCAACTTTTAGAAAGTTTGCATTTTCTTGTCCCCGCCATTTGGTGCCTGTGTCCTGTGTCACATGTCTGTAAATACAGTGGCAGTTGGTCTTTGTGTATTCTTCACACACAGTGATATGAAGAGTGACTAGCTGTTGGTAGGATGGGTCATCTTGCCAGGATGGGAGGGGCAGAACTGTTCCTTGCCCCACTTATATTGCAAAGGAGCTGCCTCCTGCACACTCAAGAAGAACTGTACAGCAGTCTTTTGAAATTTATAGAACCAGATGTGGGGGGAACTCTAGAAGTTTCCCCCACCTCAATTGCTGGCAGCAGGTATAAATATTGGACCCTCAGACCAACTCTTCAGTTCACTACTGGACCTGTAGAGCACCCTCAGAAGGTCTGCATTGTATTTCAGAGGACTACCCTGCTGATTGAGACCTGCTTTGTACTTCCGAGGACTGCCCTGCTGCTACCAGAGGACAGCCCTGCTGCTTGAGGCCTGCCTTGTACCATAAGAGAACTGCCTTGCTGATTGAGGACTGCCTTGCTGTTTGATCCCTGTACAACCAGAGTGTCTGCAAGGAATTGTTGCCTGGCCTCCTGTTCTGAGGTACCAGGACACAACAAGCTCCAACAACCTTTAACTCGAACCTGGACCCTGCCTGCAGTGAGTCCTGCCCTCCAAATGATGCCCACCCAGTCCTACACTGTTGGAAGTTAGTTCCCAAACAGCCAAAACCTGAATCTTGAGAATTTCCACACAAATGTGGCCTGAGAACTGGCACAAGATCAGGACCTATCTGCTTGCAGATCCACCTGAGGTGCATCGCCGGTCAGTGAGACTTCCCAGTAGCTCCTTCTACTTTATTCTCCACAGCAGCAAATCGTGTTCAGTGCCTCCTCTTGGAAGCTTTGTACTGCTAAAAAGGTTTGACTTCCTAAAAACTGACAAAGTCCGAATGTAGAAAACCTCACCACAATTCCATCCATCGGCTCCCCTGCAACGCCGCCACCTCCTCAGACACCGCTAACTGCCTCGCACTACTGAAATTTACCTTCTCAGTGATTTTTCTTCAAGATTTCCACTAAGTCTGAAGGTAAGCTGAGACGGGGCCTAATCCACAATGTGTATTCCAACCACACTCCATCGCAGTAGGCCATAACTTTGGACTTTGAACCCGTCTCACAGACTAGATTTCCACGATTGGTGCTTTGTTCTGCTAGTCGCTAGTTTTTACAAAAAATGTAAGAAATTCATAACTCCAGTTCAACTGATTAGATTTTTGTCATTCTGGTGTCATTTCATTTATTTATTTGTTTTAAATTTTTCTAAATTGGTGTAGGGTTTTTTTTGGTGTTGTTTTTAATTTTAATACTGTTTGAGTGCTGCATAAATACTTTACACATTACCTCTAAGTTAAGCCTGAAGCTTTTGAGTCAAGCTACCAGAAGGTTAATCACAGGTTAATTTAGTGACTTTTTATGGTTTACTCTGACAGGGATTGTTGTCGTTGCTTGAGAAGGGTCTTCAACCCCCTCAATCAAAAACCCAACTTCCTTCAAATGTTATCAGTGTACCTGCTTTCATAGTGCACACGTTGTCTTTTTGAGTATTGTGGCATTAGCTTCTCTCCAAATAATTGCTCCTGGAAGTTAGGAAGCCTCCCCCATTTATGTGCATGCTTGCACACATTCCCTTAGGGAGTTTGGGCTGACTCCATCCCAGCCCTAATGGTTCCAACAACATACTCTGATGTTGCAGTTGTGCCCAGGAATGCACTGCCAGTCCTGAAAGGGAGGAATTGTTTGGCCAGAGGGAGGCAGAGGCTGCATTCCCTTGTTGGATCTTCATCAGGTACAAATGCTCAAACCTGCCACCCAAACAAATGAAGAGCATACCACAGGTTTCAGCTGTGATCTTGTCGAGGCATGAAGTACAACCCCTGGATGAGGTTACAATTTTCTTCAGTGCCAAGCTTTCACAGACACTTTTGTCTTTAGGAAGAAATTGTCAGCTACAGTTGTAATTTTTCTTTAGCTCTGAGCCATCACAGATATTTATTGGAATCCATCTTCCGTTGTCTCTCTTGACATTTCTGGTCACCTCCCGCTGCTTTCTGCAGATTTATCAGGAAGTGGTCAAAAGGCCCTTACTCAAGCACAGAGTGTAGGATCATGTAGCCTCACTCTGGGGCACTCTCCAGTGATATCAGGGACACAAGGCCACACCATAGTGCATGGCAGTATCAATGGGCCCATGTTTCAATTTTCCTGCACTTGTCCTGTGGGCGCTTATCATTTAAACAACTTTTCCTTTGTGCAAGCGTAACACTAATTCTATTAACCAGCAGTGAGGGGAATCTGCTCAAAGGTAGTTAGAGGTAGCTTCTTCTAGCAGGGTCGAGAACCTGGCAAAGTGGAATTGTTAGTCAGCAAACCCAATCCTGGAGCTTTGAAGTCTTTCTTGGTCGCTACTAGTATGGAACCCCTAAAACTGGTTGATGTAAACTCGAACTTACAGTTTGGCTGTTCCACCACTTAACTGACACTAGTCATCTGCGGTACCGTGCTATTTAGAATATCACTTCCCCCCACTTCCTCTTTCTCAGGAATTTTTGTCAAAAGGCCCTGGCGATTAGGACATTTATAGAGGCCTTTCCCAACCTCCTGTCCAGCCTTATTGTAGGAAAAGGTGCTATTATAGCGCTTGGTGACCTTAATCTTCATTTTGACAATACCAACAATTCATCAGCAAACAGACTTTTATCAGATCTGGAGGCCCTGCAACTTTCCCAGCTGGTGGGCTCAGCCATACATGAAAAAGGGCATATCCTTGATCCCATTTTTTGTGATGACCCCAGAGTGCAGGTCCTCACTCCAGTCCAAGTTCCATGGTCTGACCATTTCTATATCCCTCTTCTGTTTCTGATACCGGTCACACAAACGCCGCTGGCAGATAATCTGAATCCAGGCAGGAATTGGCCCATGGCTGCACCAGTAAACTGGATTAAATGTCTTGAGTCCATTAACCCCTCTTTAGCAAAAGATCTTAATGAGGCACACAAACAATTGGTAGACTGGATCAACCATTCGGTAGACAAATATTTTCAGAGACCTAGAAAGACAGCACAATGCAACCAGAAAAGAGCAGCTTGGTTCAATAACCAGCTAGTAACTCAAACAAGTATTGTAAGAAACTCGAAAGGAACTGGAGGAAAACATTTGTCCCAGACCTCAAGCTGGTATACAAATGAGTGTTGGAAGGCGGACCCCGAGGAGTCGGTGCGACCACCAAGGGGGGGCCCTCACACTGCACGAAGTAGCCGAGCGCTGCCGAGAAGTCTCCTGAGAGATCCTTCTCCTATCACGTACTAGCACAGTAACACCACCACACAGGACTCAAGGAGGTTGTCTTGTGACAAGCAATTCTTTATCAGCAATAAAAGGGTTACGAGGGCAATATTTACACGAAGGGATCGAGGGATCCACCAAAAGTCTCAGTGTCTCTTTGGAAGGGTCGGGGTAGCGGGACAGTCTTTGGCAGGAATGCGGTACGAGGGTACCTGGGGCCCAGTTCTTATCCTCAAGCTGGAGGACCTCCGGATCTCGGAGGGGTCGAGCCGCGACGGCGTCAGCAGGGCTCTGGCGTACAGTTCGTGGAGAGCCGCGATCCAATCAGCAGGGCTCTCAAGATGGTTTCTGCTCAGCTCGAGCCGCGACGTCGTCAGCAGGGCTCCGAGGGAGGCTTCAGCGAGGTTGGGCCGCGACAGCGTCAGCAGGGCTCCGATGTTTCAGGTGGTTCAGAAAGGGTTCACAGGAAGGAGCCGCGACGCAGTCAGCAGGGCTCGTGATGGTTCCGACAAGAGTTCTTCTCCGTAGGGTCAGCCGCGATTCAATCAGCAGGGCTCTCGACTCCGGGATACAACTGCCGAGCTGTGGTGGGGTCGCCCCAGATATAGGTCTGGAGCCCTTTGATGTCCGGACCTATGCGCCCGAGGGGGCGGAGTGGCCGGGTGGAGGTGGCCAGACGCCCAGCAGGAGAGGCGCCAGGCCCATGGGAGTTGCCGGGCGATCACACCTCGAGAGGGGAGGACAGTTGGGGGTCCCATCGATACTGTCCTCCGCCGGGGGCGATGAATGGTTCCTGCGGCACCCCCTGGCTAGTTCGTGGTGCCTCGATGGCGGGGCTTCGCTGGGGTCGAGGCCGGGTTGAGCGGGGGTGCACGGTGTGACGTGGATGCCAACAAGATGGCGGAGCCACGAGGAGTATGCGACCACGTGCAGCTCCGGGTGAAGGGTCTTGGTGCAGTTCAGACGGGCGGCCCGTGAAGGCCGGGGCGGGGAACGGGCACAATCCAGGGGGTTAAGGACCACGCCACGAGGCCGGGTCCAACAGGCGTCCCCCCCAGCCGAAGGCATGGAGAGTCACCCATCTCCTTGGGGATTCTCCTCGTCAAGGCGGAAGAAGCGGGACAGGCCGTCGGCGTTGGCGTGGTCATTGCCGGGCCGGTGTTCGACGTCAAAGTCCATTCCTTGTAGCGAGATGGACCACCGCAGCAGCTTGGGGTTCTCGCCCCGCATTTGCATTAGCCATCGCAAGGGCCGGTGGTCGGTCTGGACCCGGAAGTGGGTGCCAAAGAGGTAGGGCCGGAGCTTCTTGAGGGCCCACACCACAGCGAAGGCCTCACGCTCAATAGTGCTCCAGCGTTGCTCTCGGGGCAGTAGTCGTCGGCTGAGGAAGGCCACTGGTCGGTCGAGCCCCTTTTCGTCGGCTTGGGATAGGACGGCCCCGATCCCATACTCGGAGGCGTCCGTCTGTACCACGAACTCCTTCTGGTAGTCCGGGGCCTGCAGCACCGGAGCCGTACACATGGCTGTTTTTAGGGTGTCGAAGGCTGTTTGGCAGCGGGGTGTCCAGTGTACCTTCTTGGGCTGCTTTTTGGACGTTAACTCTGTGAGGGGGCCAACAATGCTCCCATAGTCCCTGATAAACCGCCGGTAGTATCCGGTGAGGCCCAGGAAGGCCCGGACAGCGGTCTGGGTAGTGGGGGGTTCCCAGGTCTGGATGGCATCTATCTTTGCTTGGAGGGGGGCCACCTGCCCGCTCCCCACTTGATGGCCCAGGTAGGTCACGGATCCGTGGCCGATTTGGCATTTGCTGGCCTTGATTGTGAGCCCGGCCCGCTGAAGGGCGGCCAGGACGGCCTTCAGGTGGAGAAGGTGCTCGGCCCAGTGGTTGCTGTACACGGCAATGTCATCTAAGTAGGCCGCGCTGAAGGCCTCAAGCCCGGCCAAAACCTTGTTCACTAGTCTTTGGAAGGTGGCCGGGGCGTTCTTCATTCCGAAGGGCATCACCCGAAAGTGGTAATGCCCATCCGGGGTCGAAAAGGCTGATCTTTCTTGGGCGCCGGGGGTGAGCTGGATCTGCCAGTACCCGGCGGTGAGGTCCAGCGTGCTCAAGTAGCGAGCGGCCCCTAGGCGGTCGATGAGTTCGTCGGCCCGGGGTATCGGGTGTGCGTCTGTCTTGGTTACTGCATTCAGGGCTCGGTAGTCCACGCAGAATCGCAACTCTGGGGGGTGACCGGGAGCTGCGGCCTTGGGCACCAGGACGACAGGGCTGGCCCACGGGCTGTCGGAAGGCTCGATGACTCCCAGGGCCAGCATCTTTGCTACTTCAGCCTGGATGCAGGCCCGTACTCGGTCAGGCACCCGGTAGGCTCTGTGCCGTATGGGGGGGCTCTCCCCGGTGTCGACATCGTGGACGCACCAGTGGGTCACCCCCGGGGTGAGAGAGAAGAGGGCTGCGTAGTCCCGCAGTAATTGCTGGCAGTCGTTGCGCTGTTCCGGGGTCATGGACGAGGCGAGTTGGACCCCCTCGATCGATCCATCGTGAATGTCGGAATGCAAGAGGTCGGGCAAGGGCTCGGAGTCGACCTCGCCCCCTTCGTCAGTCGCCAGCAGCAGGCTCAGTTCGGTCCGGGCGAAGTGGGGTTTTAGCCTGTTAGCATGTAGGACCCGGAGGGGGTTCCGGGGGGACTCCAGATCGACCAGGTAGGTGACGGGACTTTTCTTCTCCACCACCTTGAAGGGCCCGGTCCACTTGTCCTGGAGGGCGCCGGGTTCGACCGGGCCCATGACCCATACTTTCTGTCCTGGCTCGAATTCTATAGTAGAGGTGTTGCGATCGTACCACCGCTTCATGTCCTCCTGGCTGGCCTCGAGGTTGGCTTCGGCCATGGCTCGGAACTTGCGGGTCTGGTTTCGGAGGGTCAGGAGGTATCTGTAGACGTCAGGAGGGGCGCCTCGGGGTTTCATCTCCCAGCCCTCCTTGACCAGGCTGAGCGGTCCGCGGACCGGGTGCCCATACAATAGTTCAAACGGGCTGAACCCCAGGGACTTCTGCGGGACCTCCCGATAGGCAAACAGGAGGCAGGGCAGCAGGACATCCCATTTCCGCCTGAGGGGTTCTTCCAGGCCCTGGATCATCCCTTTTAATGTTCGGTTGAACCGCTCAACCAGGCCGTTCCCCTGAGGGTGATAGGGGGTCGTGAACTTGTATGTGACCCCGCACTGTTGCCACAGAGACCGCATGTACCTGGAGATAAAGTTTGTGCCGCGGTCGCTCACCACTTCGCTGGGGAATCCCACTCGGGAGAAGATCCCCATCAAGGCCCGGCCTACCACAGGGGCCGTTATAGTTCTCAGCGGGACCGCCTCCGGGTATCTGGTGGCGTGGTCCACGAGGACCAGGATGAAGCGGTGGCCCAGGGCGGTTTGGGGGTCCAGGGGTCCCACGATATCGATTCCGACCCGTTCGAACGGGGTGCTGACGGCGGGAAAGGGCTGGAGGGGGGCCTTGACCCGACCCCCCGTCTTTCCGCTGGCTTGGCAGGTCCGGCAGGACCGGCAGTGGTTGTCCACATCTCTCCGCATCCGGGGCCAGTAGAAGTGGGTCACCAGACGACTGTACGTTTTGTCTTGCCCCAAGTGTCCGGCGAGGGGCACATCATGGGCCAGGTGGAGAAGGAACTCCCTGAAGCGGAGGGGGACCACCAACACGCGGCTGGCCCCGAGTTCTGCTACTTTCTGTTCACTGTACAACAGGCCCTCGGTCCAGTAGATCCAGTGGGTGCCGGTCTGGTCACCGTTGGCTTGCGCGGTCGCCTGTTGTCGGACCCCTTCAAGAGAGGGACAGGACTGTTGTTCTTGCTGGAACTGCTCTCGGGTGGGGCCCCCTTCGTGTCGCCATTGTGTCAGCTCTGGGAGGGCGCTCGGAGAAGCCATCTCTTCGGGGGAGGATTCGCTGGGTCCAGGGTCGGTGTCCGCCTCCTCCTCGCTGCTGGCGGGAGGGGGTGTGAGCCCCTCGGGCTGGGCGGTCCCGGAGGTCGAGGATGAGCGGGGGGCCTGGGCGGTCATGGACCGGGTGATGGCGCAGGCCCAATCAGCCAGTCCCAACATTCGGAGGTGTTCTCGTCGCTCTACTTGGGCCCAGGGGGAACTTTCCAAGTCGTTCCCCAGGAGGCAGTCGACCGGGGCGTCGTCGCGCACTGTCACCTTTAGTAGGCCCGTCACCCCTCTCCACTCGAAGGGGACCAGGGCCATCTGGCATAGGCTTTCACTGTTGTCGGCCGTCCGTACGGGGCACAGCACATTCGGTAGAATCTGCCCAGGGGTCACCAGGTGGCAGCGGACAGCGGTGATACTGGCGCCTGTGTCACGAAGGGCTTCGGCCCGTTGTCCATTGACCGTGACCTGCTGCCGGTACTTCTGGGTGTTGGTTGGGATGGGGGTGCAGGGTACCATCTCTCGGCTACCCAGGCAGACCAGGGACATGGCTGCCGGCTCCCACTCAGTGTTCTCTCGGTCGAGGGCCTCCTCTTCCTCTTCTTCTCCCCCCAAGGCGGCGGCGGTCAGCTGCCGGGGCGGGTGCCCGCCGGCCCCGTTTCTTCGGTTCAGAGGGCAGGCCGGATCGCTGGCAAAGTGTCCTGTTTGTTGGCAGCCGTAGCAGGTCACTGGCGGCCGTGGTCCGGGTCGGGCCGGGCCCACCTTTCGGGCTAGGCTCGGGGAGAGATGTGGCTGCGGTGGCCCTCGAGGGGGGCTCCTGGGGGCCCCGGCGGGAGGGTCTCGGTTCCTGTTCGGCCCTCCCCCCCCACCGCGCTGGCGGGGTGGCCCGTTGGGGTTCCTCTGGTACTCCCCCATTGAGTTCCGGGGGACCCGGGAGTTGACCCATCGATCGGCTTCGACGGCAAGTTTTCGCGGGTCGGTCATTTTGCTGTCGAGGAGGTGCTGCCTCAGTTCCACGAAGCAATTGTTGGAAAGGTGTTCCCATACGATGAGGTCGACCAGCTGCCCGTAGGTGGTTGCTTTGCTCCCTTTGATCCACCCTTCTAGGGCCCGACTGAAAAAGTCCACATATTCCACCCATGTGGTACCCGGGATTTTCTTGCAGTCTCTGAACCGCTGGCGGTACATTTCCGCTGTTAGCCCGTAGCGGGTGAGCAGGGCCTCCTTCATGTGATCGTAGGAGGTCATCACCTCCTCCGGTAGCTGGAGCAGCGTGTCCCGCCCCTCACTCAGGAACCGCCCCCACAGGCCCGCGCCCCAGTCCTTTCGGGGCACCCGATGAGAGGACATGGCCACCTCGTAGGCCTTGAACCATTGTTGGATGTCGTCATTCTTGTAATACTCCTTGACGACTTCTTTCGGGATATGTACCTTGGCCTCGGAAGGCGGTAGAGTGTCTCTGGGGGTGTCAGTCCCTCCGTTCTTGGCCTTGATCTCGAGCTCCTTGAGACTGCGCTCGTGCTCAAGAGTTAGTTTCTTTTCCTCCAACTCCCGGTGTCGTCTCTTCTCCTCTATCTCTTCTTGAAGGCGCAGCTGCTCTAGGGCCAGTTTCTTCTCTGCCAGCTGGAGTTCACCGTCCAGCCGCAGTCGGGCGAGCTCTAGCTCGTGGCTCCGGACCTTTTCCCGCTCTCGTATTTCTTCTTCGGAGAGGCCGGTTTCTAGGCTCTTTCCTCCTCCGGTTGCCGGAGTCCGTGCGGTTGCTGCGGTCTCAGTCAGGGGCAAGGGCCCTTCCTCCTGGGAGGGGCCTGCCCCGGCCTCCAACCATGCCCTCAGAGCTTTCTGCATCTCCTCTTTGGTACCCAGGCTGGTGGTTGCAATGCCTTTGTCTTTGCAGAACTGTTTCAATTCTTTGTGCGTATATTCTTCCAGCCGTTCGGGCTGGAACTCCATTGTCGCGTTGTTTTCCTGGCTGCTCATGATGCTGTTCGTTTGGATGGGTAGCTAGTGGGTACTGGCTGGTACGTACTGCGTTCGGCTCGGATCCCGTCGCTGGCCACCAAATGTTGGAAGGCGGACCCCGAGGAGTCGGTGCGACCACCAAGGGGGGGCCCTCACACTGCACGAAGTAGCCGAGCGCTGCCGAGAAGTCTCCTGAGAGATCCTTCTCCTATCACGTACTAGCACAGTAACACCACCACACAGGACTCAAGGAGGTTGTCTTGTGACAAGCAATTCTTTATCAGCAATAAAAGGGTTACGAGGGCAATATTTACACGAAGGGATCGAGGGATCCACCAAAAGTCTCAGTGTCTCTTTGGAAGGGTCGGGGTAGCGGGACAGTCTTTGGCAGGAATGCGGTACGAGGGTACCTGGGGCCCAGTTCTTATCCTCAAGCTGGAGGACCTCCGGATCTCGGAGGGGTCGAGCCGCGACGGCGTCAGCAGGGCTCTGGCGTACAGTTCGTGGAGAGCCGCGATCCAATCAGCAGGGCTCTCAAGATGGTTTCTGCTCAGCTCGAGCCGCGACGTCGTCAGCAGGGCTCCGAGGGAGGCTTCAGCGAGGTTGGGCCGCGACAGCGTCAGCAGGGCTCCGATGTTTCAGGTGGTTCAGAAAGGGTTCACAGGAAGGAGCCGCGACGCAGTCAGCAGGGCTCGTGATGGTTCCGACAAGAGTTCTTCTCCGAAGGGTCAGCCGCAATTCAATCAGCAGGGCTCTCGACTCCGGGATACAACTGCCGAGCTGTGGTGGGGTCGCCCCAGATATAGGTCTGCAGCCCTTTGATGTCCGGACCTATGCGCCCGAGGGGGCGGAGTGGCCGGGTGGAGGTGGCCAGACGCCCAGCAGGAGAGGCGCCAGGCCCATGGGAGTTGCCGGGCGATCACACCTCGAGAGGGGAGGACAGTTGGGGGTCCCATCGATACTGTCCTCCGCCGGGGGCGATGAATGGTTCCTGCGGCACCCCCTGGCTAGTTCGTGGTGCCTCGATGGCGGGGCTTCGCTGGGGTCGAGGCCGGGTTGAGCGGGGGTGCACGGTGTGACGTGGATGCCAACAAGATGGCGGAGCCACGAGGAGTATGCGACCACGTGCAGCTCCGGGTGAAGGGTCTTGGTGCAGTTCAGACGGGCGGCCCGTGAAGGCCGGGGCGGGGAACGGGCACAATCCAGGGGGTTAAGGACCACGCCACGAGGCCGGGTCCAACAATGAGCCATCAGACAATATCATGATGACATCAAACTAGCGCGGAAAACTTTTACGAGAAGAGGGTAAATATGGCCTCCAGCTCCCCCAAAGAACATTTTAAATTTGTGAAGTCACTCACCATGATCGAACAAGGTGCTCACGTGCTTTAATCCTCCAATGTGAGATGCAATGAGGTAGACACTTTCTGCACCAACAAAGTAGAAAATATAATCAACTTGCTACACTTGAACCCTTTGGATAGCCCCAAAGAAAGGCAAGCAACCCTCTAATCTGAAAAGCCAATTATCCAGTCTAGACCAACACATCCCGCCTCATCCTCCAGTACTGGGTACCATCCTGATATTGAGCAAAGAACAGACAAGACTAATCTTGAGCAAAATGAAGTCTGTTTCTCCACTTGATCCCACCCCCCCTCACATCCTACTTCAGGGTGATGATTCCATTCTCTCCATGATGGCAGACCTTCTTTCACTATCACTAAGTACTGGGATAGTCCCTAAGATGTGGAAACACGCCAAAGTGAAGCCTCTGCTCAAAAAAACACAACTGATCCCTCGGTTTTGGGGACTCTCCGCCCCATTTGACTACTACCCATTTTGGGTATTTTAGTAGATAAACAGGAAAATTGTATCATCTCACAGGTCCTGGAGGAAAATACCATCTTGCACCAGACGCAAATGGGGTTCCACCCAGGACATAGCACTGACAATAGCCGACAAACAAAAAATTATACTGGAGCCAGGGGGATCCACTGCCTTTCTTCTTTTAGATCTAAGTGCAGCTTTTGATACCGTAGATCATAATATCCTTATACAGAGATTAAGCGACAACGGGATACAGAACAAGGACAAAAAATGGCCTGCCTCTTTCCTAAGTGATAGATCGTACCAATGCATGGAATCAGCCCATCTATCTGATATATTTCTGCCCCCCCAATGGAGTTCCTCAGGGCTCGGCGCTCAGTCCGACCTTGTTCAACATTCACCTGACCCCTCTAGCACAAATTGTACAGAAGTTCAGACTAACCAATGTGTCCTACGCTGATGATACACAATTGGTAGTCTCAGTGTCCGAAGATATGAACTCTAATCATCTTCTCATCTTCAGCTGGTACCATGCTTGGAAAAATTGCCAAATGGATGACCAACTCCAATCTAAAACTGAATGGCAATAAAACAGACCTGATGTTCATGGGCAACTGCCCAGGACCCTGTGCAAGGATCAGCTGGCCAGAGGACTGGGGTGCCCCTCCTGCTCCAAAGCCATCCATAAAAAACCTGGGGATGTGGCTTGACCACAAACTTTCCATGGAAACTCAAGCTATAAAACTTTCAGCAGTCTGTTTCATCATATTATGCATGATCCATAAGATCATGGACCTCATCCCTGAACAGGCTCATAGAACAGTGGTCCAGGCCCTAGTGATCTCAAGTCAGACTACTGCAACTCCTTGTATTTGGGCTCCCCTAAATACGTGGTCACAGGCTATAAGTTTTCCAGAACGCTGCAGCCAGGATGCTCCTGAAAGCCCCTAGACAGGAGTCAGTTAGATCCTCGCTGCACTGGATCCGCATTCAGTCCAGGGTGAGGTTCAAAGCCCTTTGCCTAGCTCATAGAGCCATGGACGATAGGGGTCCAGCCCTGTTAAAAACCATGGTCACCGCTTACTTCCCCAATAGATCTCTCAGGTCCTTTCTAACTCCCTTATGAACACTACAAGGATAAAGAGATCGAGATGGGGAGGGAAATCCTTCTCACACCTGGCTCCAAAGCTCTGGAACTCAATGACCAAGGAACTGAGACTGACCAGAAATTAAAGAAGTTTCAGGAAAAAACTTAAGACGTGGCTGCTCCCTTAAATCTTCTTCTCAGCACTTCTTTTTTTTATTTGTTTTTATAAATTTCTTTATTGCTTTATTTTAACAGTATACAGAGGCAGTGAAATATGGCAAAACAAAGATGTGATAGTCCGACATTTCTCAAATCAAATAAAACATAAATGTCCATACAATAGATATTTCCGCCTCCACAGTTGGGATATTGTCCAGTTATAGGTACATAGCTGCTTACACCCCACTGAGTAATATATATCAATTTCAGATGATATAAACCCTCTGCCCATCATCAATAATCAATTAGCCACGTTCTCTCAAGCCGTTTCCCAATACGCTAATTTCCCAACACTATTCCTGCCCCCCTTCAATGGATTGTGTGTCTTGCTCGACCTGCTGTTGGAGATATTCCCTTAAAGGTTGCCAAACGTCCTTGGGGCGGGATGTGGGTGGCTGCAGGCTTGCGTATAGTTTGCTGGTGGTGTCACAGTAGGACATGGTCTGGAGCCATAGTTTAACTGTAGGTTTTTGTCTAATGCCCTAGCGAAGAACTACCTCCCGCTTCGCTAGAAGCATTGCAATTGCTACAAATCTGCGTATGCCTTTGGGTAATGTATCTGTGTAGCCCATGAAAGCTAGCAAGGGTGAGGGTTTCAGTTGCTCCCCGGTCATTCGTTGGAGTAGATCATGTACCTCCTGTCAGTAAGCGCTAATCACATGACAGGTCCAAACCATGTGTGTGAGCATAGCTGCTTGTGTGTTGCATTTGGGGCAATGCATAAAGTAGGTGCTTTCGATTCTAACCATCTGGTGTGGTGTAACAAAGCCACGTAGAAGTATCTTTGAAGCGGAGAAGTTTGTGTCTGTGGTTACAGGACATTAGTTTAATTTGTTTGCAACACCCCTTCCATTCCTTATGAGTGATAGGCTGTCCCATGTCAGTTGCCCATGTATCTCTGATCTTGCCATCATGTTGTGGCAGTAGTGCAAAGCATGCCCTGTATAACCTGGAAGTGAGATTCTCCCCAGTTTTATCTGTGACGACCATTGTGAGTGGACTGAACTCTTGAGGTTCTACAGGGTAGGATGTATTGACATCTCTCAGAGTGCTCTGCAGGCAAGTCAGTATAAACTGGTCCATGAAAGTGGCAGTCGAGAAGCGAGGGCCTTTTGTACGGGTAAATACATGTCCGCCGGGGAACAAATCTCCTAAAGTTTCTAAACACAATTGTGAGAGAGTGCGCCTTGTCCCTGACTCAATTGTTGGGGGGAGCCAGGGGTTCGCCGACACTGGCAGTGCTGGCGAATATAATAGTTCCCCTCCCGTCTTTCTGAGTAGCTTGTGCCAAGCCCAACATGTAGTGGATAAGGGTTGTATGTCGTGTGAATGTCGCGGGATCCTGACGGGAAGCAGCATATTCAGCAAGGTTGGGTCCGCCAGATCTCTTTCGGGCCTGGCATACGGTATACGTGCATCTGAATGGTACCAGTGGTGTGAATAACCACATTGCGCCACAAGGAAATAAAGCTGCATGTCTGGTACTTTAAAACCTCCTCTTTCATGTGGGAGAATAAGAGTGTCCCAGCTTACTTTCGGTTGTTTCCCTCCCCACACTAATTTGATTAGATGCGTACGTACTTGTGCAAAGAAGGCATTTGTCAGTGGCATGGGGATATTGGTAAATAGGTAAAGGAACCATGGCAGCACCAGCATCTAGAGTATCGCTATTCATCCGGCCATAGACAAAGGCAATTTAACCCAACTCTCCACTTGCATTTGTAAAAGGTCTAGAGCCGGTCCATAATTGAGGCGTAGCACTTGCTCCCTATCTCTGTGTAGGAGGATCCCCAAATATTTGACCTCCGTTTCACACCACTGCAAAGGAATATGACTGCATGTGCGGTTCTGAACGTCTGTTAGTGGGAATATTTCAGACTTACTCCAATTAATGTGTAGTCCGGACAGTGCTCCAAAGCGCTCTATTTCTGCTAGCAATGGTGGCAGGTTAGTCTCAGGATGTCTTACGTACAATGCCAAATCATCCGCATATGTTGTTACTAAGACCGGGCCATGTTTGAACTGGAGTCCCCCATGTAAATGATCTTTCTGGAAGTAGCGGATAAGTGGGTCGATTACTATTATAAACAGTAGGGGAGAAAGAGGACACCCCTGTCTGGTGCCTCTGGTTATTGCAAAAAGCGTCTGTGATCATTCCATTGAAACAGATGTGGGCTGTGGGCGCAGTGTATAGTAGTTTGACTAGACCTGCAAACTCCTTCGGAATGCCCATCTTGGTCAGTATAGCGTGCAGGAAGGGCCAGTCTACAGAGTCAAATGCCTTCTTGGCATCTAAAAGGCAGCTACTGCCGGAACTTCAGGAGCTATTCTATTTACTTCGGAGAAGAAAGTCCTGAGGTTCAGGGCGGTAGATCTATGTTTAATGAACCTAGTTTGTACCGGTACTATAATCTGCTCCATTTGTAGGAACATTTTAGTTGCCATCATATTAGCTAACACTTTATAATCAAAGTTTAGCAGTGAAAGCGGGTGATATGAGCCGCACCACTCCAGGTCTTTGCCTGGCTTGGGTAATAATATCAGCACAGCTTCTCTGAACGAGGGTGGGAGGAATCCCACTTCTGTGGAGAGGTGTGGCTCACTGGTTAGAGGCAGCAGACCCGTAAGCAGAGAATCGGCCAGGGACCAGGGTTCAATTCCCGACGCGGCAGGGTCGTGGACCAGGGTCAAAACGGACTTGATAATTCTCGCCTCGGTACCTACTCTAACCAGGAACACACTCGGCAACTCTGGGCATTAAGCTTGCCTCATCTCTACAACGGCCCCCCACAGACGCCGGGGATGCCTGGCTTCACCTTGGAGATACCCAGAAAGGGACCATCTCACAGGGATAGCCAGGACGGGTTCCCCAGCGGTCTACAGCGCCGGGACGCCCCGTTGCTGGGGCAGCTGTGCGCTTTACAAGTCTACAACATTTACATTTACATAATGCTTCCACGAAGACTTCTAGGAGTCGAGGGGCTAGTAGTGTTTTATCGGCTTTATAAAAGGCTCCAAAGCGGCAAAAAAATTGTTCCTAACCGACCGGATAAATAAGGCAGGCAATTCTACTAAGGAGCTCTACCAGGTCCTGAAGGAATTTACAACCCCTAGAAACCAGTCGTTTGCACCTGTCTCGCAACATTGGGTGGACTCCCTTTCCAACTTCTTCGAAGAAAAGATTTTAACAATTCACCGATCGTTCACTTTTTATGATAATAGTTTGGATCCAGCTAATGAGCCTGATGCCTTCCTTTCCCCCTCTCATCTTTTCGATGAATTTACTAATGTTGATTCTAAATTAGTTCTCAGGGCCTTGCAAAAGATAAAGTCAGGTTCTCCCAGTGATTTGATCTCCCCGAAGATATTTTTAATAATTGCTCCCGCACTGGTAGACATTGTTACAGATCTCTTTAATAAATCACTTGCAGAAGCTGTTTTTCCTTCAAGCTGGAAGACTGCCCGTGTGAAGCCCATTTTGAAAAAGCCTATGGCTGATCTTAAACTTCTCTCCAATTACCGTCCAATTTCTTTACTCCCCTATCTTGGGAAAGTATTGGAATCCCTGGTTAATCAGCAACTTGTTGTCTATCTGGAGAGTCACAATCTACTGCACACTTCACAGTCTGGTTTCAGAGCCGCTCACAGCACTGAGACGGCATTGGTCGAGGTCACTGACAACATCAGACGGGCTCTGGACAGGCACCAATCAGTTATTCTCGTACTCCTCGACCTGTCGGCTGCATTTGACACCATCTCTCACAGCATTTTAGAACATTGGCTGTGGGAGATAGGTGTCAGTGGTAAGGCCCTGAAATGGTTCAGAAGTTATCTTTCTGACCGTAAAACCATTGTCCAGACCGGATCCAGTATCTCCTCCACAAGACCTACTACGATGGGAGTACCACAAGGCTCCATCTTGAGTCCTACCCTTTTTAACCTGTACATGACCCCATTGGCGCCAGTGATTAGGGCCTACGGATTTGATGTCATATCGTATGCTGATGACACTCAGATCATAGTCACACTGGGTCCTGACCCAAATGAAACCATGGTGCGTTTTAAAAACTGTATGTCCCACGTCAACAGGTGGAAGAAAAGTAACCATCTTCAACTGAACGGTACCAAATCTGAGATCATGCTTTTTTGGAAAGCGCATGAATATTGGTCGCCTGACTGGTGGCCTTCCGACCTCGGCACCTGTCCTGTCCCCAAAGTGGTGGTTCGTAATCTGGGCTTTCACATGGACAATCAACTGTCCATGAGGGCCCAGGTTAATCATATCATCAGTTCATGCTTCGGAATAATGCGCACGCTGCGGAAAGGTTTTAAATGGATCCCCTTGGAAGCAAGGAAACCTTTGATCCAGGGTCTTATTACCAACCGGATGGACTATGGTAACACTCTTCTGCAGTCCATTAATGAGACCTTTCTAAATAAATTGCAGACTCTACAAAATATTGCGGCTAAATTGATCTTGAATCTGCCTTATCGAACGTCTTCTGCCCCATGTCTCAGAGTCCTACACTGGCTCCCAGTGAGAAAGCGTATTCTCTTTAAGGTCTTATGCCTTACGCATAAGTATCTCTACGGGAAAAGTCCACAATACTGGTACAAAAAACATTTCTGGTACAAGCCCCAGAAGGCACTTAGGTCCAGTACCAAGTCTCTTCTTACTCCCTTTATAATATACACAACTAGACAAGGCGGTAGATCTTTTTCGTATCTAGCCCCGGCTTCCTGGAATAAACTGCCTGTAGACCTACAATCCATCCCCATCCACAGTTGTTTTCGTAATAAGCTGAAAACATGGCTTTTTGATCAGTAACTCTCATCTGTCTCCCCACAACAGAGCCGCTGCAAGCGCCTTGAGACTCTCCAGAGTGATATGCTTTGCGCTATAAAAATGCCTCTGACTTGACTTGACTTGACTCCAGGGAAGCCATCCAAGCCCGGGGCCTTAGTGCCGTCCATGGGGAACAACCTTTACAACGCAACTTTTACAAAGCACTACACTTACAACGCATTTTTTACAACGCAACATCCACTACAACGCATTCCATTACATAGCATGGCACTACAACGCATTTTTAAAAACTACCTTTACAACGCATTCCATTACATCGCATACTAACTTTACAACGCATACCATTACAACGCATAATATTACACTACACTATCCAACACTTACCCTACTGTTGCACCCCCTGGAGTTAGAATAGTAATTTTTACCCCTATACTATCCAACACTTACCCTACTGTTGCACCCCCTGGAGTTAGAATAGTAATTTTTACCCCTATACTATCCAACACTTACCCTACTGTTGCACCCCCTGGAGTTAGAATAGTAATTTTTACCCTTATACTATCCAACACTTACCCTACTGTTGCACCCCCTGAAGTTAGAATAGTAATTTTTACCCCTATACTATCCAACACTTACCCTACTGTTGCACCCCCTGGAGTTAGAATAGTAATTTTTACCCCTATACTATCCAACACTTACCCTACTGTTGCACCCCCTGGAGTTAGAATAGCAATTTTTACCCCTATACTATCCAACACTTACCCTACTGTTGCACCCCCTGGAGTTAGAATAGTAATTTTTACCCCTATACTATCCAACACTTTCCCTACTGTTGCACCCCCTGGAGTTAGAATAGTAATTTTTACCCCTATACTATCCAACACTTACCCTACTGTTGCACCCCCTGGAGTTAGAATAGCAATTTTTACCCCTATACTATCCAACACTTACCCTACTGTTGCACCCCCTGGAGTTAGAATAGTAATTTTTACCCCTATACTATCCAACACTTACCCTACTGTTGCACCCCCTGGAGTTAGAATAGTAATTTTTACCCCTATACTATCCAACACTTACCCTACTGTTGCACCCCCTGGAGTTAGAATAGTAAATTTTACCCCTATACTATCCAATACTTACCTTAAATGCAATTTAATATTATGCGTTGTAATGGTATGCGTTGTAAAGGTAGTATGCGATGTAATGGAATGCGTTGTAAAGGTAGTTTTTAAAAATGCGTTGTAGTGTCATGCTATGTAATGGAATGCGTTGTAGTGGATGTTGCGTTGTAAAAAATGCGTTGTAAGTGCATGCGTTGTAAAAGTGTGCGTTGTAACGACATACATCCGCCGTCCATGGCCTCGATAGCCTGTTCTATCTCCTCAGAGGAGAAGGGCTCACAAATTGCCGATGTGCATCAGGAAGCCAAACCATCGCTATTTCTCCCAGGTATACTCCAATGTCCCCTGATGTAGTTGCTGTCTTAGTGGTGTATAATTCTGTGTAAAATAGTAGAAGAGTCTGCCCAATTTCTGTCCTGCCTACTCTCATTTGCCCGTCTGGTCCTTGTAGCTTGGTAATGTAATTCAGGGAGTATCAGGGGCAGAGGAGGCATTGAAGAGTGGGTACCGGTCTTTCCCCCTCACCATACCTGTAGGCCCTTGCATATTTCCCTAAATAGAGCGCCTTGCGGTCTGCGTCTTACATGTACTCTGTTAATAATTCCGACCTGCAGTGCATGTACTGTGTATTGTTTTGGGCGCTATCAGTCATATGGTCCATGTCAAGTGCGGCTAGTTCTTCTTCCAATTTCAGTAGGTGGCGTCGGAGGTCCTTCAACACTCCAGAGTGGGTGGATATGCATACGCCTCTAACGCACACTTTAAAAGCCTCCCACAAGACATTCTGTGTAGTGACCGACCCAGTATTGCAAGCAAAGTATCTATAATCGCAGTGCGCAGCCCTTCTCTAAAAACGATATCTTGCAGCACCATGGTGGCAAATCTCCACTGTCGCTCTGAACCGCCTTAGGACGGAAGATGCAACAGGAGGGACACCGGGGAGTGGTCGGATAGCTTGCGGGTCAGGTGCTTTGCTGTAACCCATGGAATCGTTGAGCGGGATATCAACCAGTAGTCTAGCCTCGTCCATGTATGGTATTGTTGTGCATAGTGGGTATAGCCAGTGCTGAGGGGATTGAGATGCTGCCATGCATCTTCCAAGTCCCAAGCCTGGCAAATTTCTTCCAGTATCTTACGAGATCAGGGTTTGTTTACTGGTACCTGTACAGTGCTGTCCAGTTTGGGGTATAATAGTATATTAAGGTCTCCTCCCAGTATTATCTGGGTCGTCCGTGTTTGGGGAGTAAACATTTACCAGCAAATTGTTATGCCCTGCCAGTGTCCCTACCACTAAGAGCAATCTACCTTCCTGGTCTGTTATCGTGTTAATGTGTATGAATGGCAGTCGCCGGTTGACCAAGATTGCCACCCCGCGGGCGTAGGAGCTATAACCCGAAAAGTGTCTGTGGGAGCCCCAGTTCGCTGAGAATTTGGAAGGGGAGATGGGCGGCAGGTGTGTTTCCTGTAAGTAGAATACATCAGCATTGTGTTGTCTAATATATTGGAGTACTAATCTACATTTCTTTTGGTTGTTAAGACCTCGGATATTCCATGTCAGTAAGGTAAGATTGAAGCTACGGCGTACATCCATCTTGTGTGTCGTTGCGGCGTGGTCAAAGAATGAGGTATATCTGGTACATGTGGATATTCAGATTGGATTATCATCTGTAATTGAAAAACTGTAGCGAGTAACACTGCAAAACTATCCTTCCCCTCCCCTCCCCACCCCCACTCCCACCCCCACTCGACGGCTGTCCGTCAGGCAGTATCCCCATGCCCCCCAGTTTAAACTGTAAATACGTGAAACGCCAACAGGGCAATCGACCCAAATTCGGTAACATTGTGTACTCACTGGCGGGGGGTGGCAACACCACGTGGAACTCCGCACACCTGTGTTATCTTGAAATGTTCAGTCTCATTTCCCCCCCAAAAAAACACATCCGAAAGAAAAAATAAGATAAAGATAAGACAATCCCCAAACTAACTCCCGATATCTCGGTCTCCATCCCCAATACCCAGTACCATCTGTCTTCAGACACACTGTTCGGTAAGTAGTCTAGCAGCTGGATTGCGTTAACGGGCCATGAACAGGTCCGCGCTTGTGCCTGATAAGGCTCCCTGTGAGCTACCTCCAGGGGAAGAGCCGCCCAGTGTCTCGTGCATATTGTTTGCAAAAGGTCTGGACTTCTCCAGGGGTGTCAAAAAATGTAGTTGTGCCATTGACGTCGATCCGGAGTTGCGCAGGATATAGCATTCCATAGCGTAGTCCCAGCTTCTGCATTGCAGCTTTCGCCCTCATTAATTTACGTTGTGCTTCCTGCACCAGTGCAGTGAAGTCTGGGTATATGGAAATGTTTGATCCCTGCCATGTCAGAGTTCCAGCTTCTCTACCAAGACTTAGCACTGTGTCTCTGTCCTTGAAGTTCAGAAGTCTGGCCATGATAGGCCACTGTAGGCAACCTGGTTTGGTCTGGGCTCCAATATTCCATGGGCTCATTCCACCACAAACGTGTTAGTGAAGTGCTCTGGGCCGAACAGGTCAGTCAGCAGCTTCTCAACAAATTGGTCCAGTCATCCTGTGTTGGTAGATTTGGGGACACCCATTATGCGGGTGTTGTTGTGTCGGCTGCTCGCCTCTAAATCTTCGATCTAGCGGCAATTGTTTTCATAATGCGTTGAAAGCATTCTACTCGTTTAGTAGTTTGAGCAGATCCATTCTCTAAATCAGATATTCTCCCCTCTGTCGTGTCCAGGCGGGAGTCATGCCGGTCTATGCGCTCCTTAAGCCCATATAGTTACTGATCTTGCGCATCAGACCTGGTGTCTAGCGCTTTAAATCCTGAACACAGTTCCAGCATTAACACCGAGTTATCTGGTCGAGTTGTTCCTCCTGTCACACCAGTCACTGCCGCAGCTGCCATGCTCATCGCCTGCGCCTTGAGTGCTTCAAATGGCAATTTCTGCTGTTGGGGGTCTTTCCGTACCATTTCCCTGAGGTGCCAGTCTATACGTGGCTGGAGTGGTATCGCCCAAGAACATCTATTTAGCCCTTTAAGTCCTAATAAGGCCTCTCATTTACAGTCGGCATCAAATTAAGCAGCTGTATGCAGAGGGAAAAGAGGGGGAGGGGTCCACCACAGTGCACCCAGGACCATCTGCGCCGGCTCAAGGCTCCGGCAGCTATCTCCTGTGCGGTGAAAATTGCTCCACCTCTTGACCAATAAAGCGCGTCGCCGCCTGTGCCTCCTGGTTGTGGATTCTGCTCTCCCAGCAATCATGACCTAGATCGTTGGGGGTAGTCACCTCCTGTACGTACCAAGAGCAGTGAGGGGAGAGGTGCAGGGAACAGCTCCGAAGCCTGCAGGCACTCACTAGTTTGTTGAAAACAGTGCGTGTTAACTACTTGTGTAGGATCTTAATGGTGGGGGGACCCTGGGCGTCTCAGGGCCCGACAGTGATCCCGCTATGCAGAGAGCGGTGGGCCGCCGTTAAAACCTCCCCCCATCCACAAGGCGCCGGTGTCTCAAAGCTCCCAAAGGCTGCTGGGAGAGGCCGCTGGTGACAGCGATGGAGAAGGTTCCAAGGCGGTATATGATGCGAAGCCACCTCACACAAAGGGGTGCTTGTTGTGCAGTGGAGCGGCGTGCAGCTAGCGCCAGTGTCCATATGTTTCCCGGCTGAGGTCTCTGTCTTGAGGATGGGCCCGGCACCGAGGGAAGCCGCAGGTCGGATTCACGGGCCCCTCCCTCTCCGGCCGCACGCATACCTCTCTAATGGTGCAGACAGGCGGGCTCTTCGACGTGGCGTTTTCTCCCCAGGGGAGTCAGCCGGCAAATGAGTGCTTCGGGAAGAGAGCAGGGGGGGCGCCATCAGATGGTGAAGCAGAGGTTGGCAACATCGCGGCTCACTTCTCCCGGCCTCCAGGCTCGGTTCCGTGGCTCCCCAGGTGCCATCTTAGCTTAATTTCTTACAGGGGCGTCGCAGTTGATTTCTAGGCCTGAACTTTGCTCCATTCACAGAGTTTGCAGAGTTTTCTGCACTCCGCACTCCGCGGAGTGTAGAAAACTCCTCTTCGCAATGTGCACCAGAGTTTTTTTCCTTACCGTTCGCGATTGCGAACGGCAAGTTTGTGAGTGCGAGCTGTCGCTCGGGTAGAATTTCTACCCAAGCTGCAGGGATACCAGGACAAACTGCAGTTCGCACTGCACTCTGCCACTCGCAGAACTTCGCGGAGTTCCGCGTAGCAAAACTCCGCAAACTACGCCCAGGCCTAAATCATTTCTCGACAATTCAGGATTGGAGCAATGCGATTTTGAGATCCAAATGATCCGCCAGCATTCTGATAGTGGGATTGTTGTTTTTGGCGGGATTAGAGAGCGGCGAAGCGCCGCTCTGGAAGCTGATCTGCGGGTTCATCATGGAGCTTCAGCTCCGAGCGGCCATCATGGTTACTGTTCCGGCCATGCCCCTTTTTTCTCCACACTTTGCTTCCTCTCAGCAGCACTGTGAAGCCCCTGGGCAGCCATCCGCTTTACAAATCCCATAAACATAAACAGGCACATTGATTAGGGCAGTCTGCCCCATACTTATACTCAGTTTGCAGACAGAGATTGTGGATACAGGTCCATCTCTAGCAGTGGTTTCAGGCAATTCATGATTTTTCTGGATTCCCATTACACTTGCCAAGACACAGTCTTTGTATTCTAATGTCAATAGGAATGAGACAATGAACTGGGAGCTCCCTGTCCAAGAGAACCAAAACAATGGCCCTAAAGAGGGTAAGGCATTAGGGCGCCATTGACAGATCTCGTAATCTCGGCTGAATTGCACAGCATTTAGAGCTGCTTTAAAATCCTATCACAAAATGCTTAAGATCACACAAAAAACTCATTTTGTGAGGAAACTAAAGGGAACTATCTTAGCCCATGGCTGTGAAACAAAATATCCGTATTTCAATTTAGTGGTGTGTAAATCTGGCTGAATTCTTCCATGAAAAGATTGATGAGATCTACTCTACTTTTGAGACTCAATCCCCCGTGACAGAGTTCTTCCAGAAAGAAGTTGGTCCTGACCCTGAAATGTCTATTGACTTGGGTGAATTTCCAGAAGATTAATCAGGAATTAGTGGAAAAGACCATGATGGAGGTGGAGTCCAGATCTCCTTTGGATCCCATTCACCATTTTATCTTCTCTAGACTTGTCCCGGTCCTAAGTGCTTTATTACCTGGTTGTGTATGCTATCTTTGGAGAAGGTTGACTTCCTGTCTTGCTGGAAATCTGCTCTTGTGCTGTCTCCATTTAAAAAAGACTGGAGCAGAGGCTGGCAATTTTTCCAACTATTGTCCTATCTCCCTCCTGCCTTATTTGGCAAAGGTGTTGGAGGATAGTTAATACCCAGCTAACACGATTTCTGGAAGCCAACAACATTCTGGACACTTCCCAAATGGGCTTTAGAGCAAATAACTACATGGAGTCCACCCTGGTGGCGATGGTTAACAGAATTAAATCGGAGGTGGATCAGGGCAAGGCTGTTGTGCTGATCCTATTTGACCTGTCTGTTGCCTTCAATACTGTCTCTCACTTCCAGCTAGTTTGTGGGCTCCAGGAAGCAGGCTTACACTCCACCACTCTCCAGCATTTGTGGCTAACAGATCTTATTCTGTTTATTTGGCTCTGTGTAGATCTACCCCGTTGCAGATTAATTGTGGTGTTTACCAAGTGTAATCTTTAAACCCATCCTTGTTTAATGTCTATGGCGCCCCCTTGGCGACAACGTTAAATCTTGGGTTTTTCTTATGTGGATGACACCCAGCTTATTATTATCATCGATGAGAATAAGCCTCAAATTCATGAGAATCTCCTGGGCTGTCTCTCTGATGTGCTAGCTTGATGCCTTCTCAGTGCTTGAAGCTGAATGCATAAAAAACATGAAGTCTGGAATGACACCTGGTGGCCTACCTCACTTGGGTGGCTCCTAGGCCTACAGGAGCCACTAAGAATTTGAGAGTCTTGTTAGATGACTCTCTTTTCATGCAGGACGGACCAGGTAAACTCGGTGTATGGAAAGTGCATCGGTCTCTTACGCATGCAGAGGAAGCTATATAGATGGATTCCTCTAAGCACTCAGTTGCTCATTCTGAGCAGACAGAATTATGACAATGTCTTATGTTTAGGAATGAACGATTATATTTTCAGTCATTATCAGCTTATTCAGAATGAAGTTGCTAGACTAATCTACAACAGACCTAGAAGGAGTTCAGCATACGCCTGCCTCAATCAGTTTCACTGGCTCCCAGTATGGAAGAGAGGCAGGTTTTTTTAATACTTTGCTATGTGCATAAAGCACGTCACGATGCAGGACCTGCTATTTTACGTCGCAAGCTGAGCTTCTATAAGCTAAGTAGAGCGCTGCGTTCTTCCCAGCAAGCCCTGATTAGTTGTACCCAAATTAGGAAAGCCAGGATGGGTGGCCGTTCTTTCGGCCATTTAGCCGCATTTCATTAGAATTCTTTTTCTTTAGTTATACGTCTCAAGTAGGATCTTTTTATGTTTCACAAACATTTGAAGTCTTGGTTGCATCCTCTTCAAAGGGTGTTTATTAGCAGAGTTTCTTTGTTTGGTTCTAGCACCGGGATGTGCACTTGGGGATGATGTGTGTGCTTTACAAACAATTAAAATAAAATATATAAAGAGAATGAGGCTTCCTCACTCACGTACCTTATAAGGAGTTGGGGATTACATCTGTGTCGAAGAACGGAGCAGGAAGATGGCATCAACTATCGCTACTGTGCAAATGGGGTTTCTGTCTCCTATCTACATCCTTTGCAAAGGACCCTGGAACGCTTTGGAGGACGCCTGCAATTCAGGTTGCCAATCAGCAGGCTTCCTCCAACCTCTATTTTATGTACCATTCACACACAGGAGATCCAAAATCGATTCCTTGGCTGTAGAAGTCAAGCTCAGCACATACACTCCACACATTCTACTACTCAAACATTGTGTAAACATACATACGACATCATTATCCAACTTGGATGGAAAGAAGGACTCTGTTATAGGGAACTGGGAAACAATTTTAGACTGAAGGCAATTCTCCCCAATCATGCAACAGGTTGTAAGGCCTGTCTTGCAGGTGTAATCAGTCGCTGCACCACAATCATTAATGGAAAGTTAGAAATGCAGATGTTGTGCCCCTCCAGACTACACATCAATTAACTTGGTCAAATTCCACATCTGTGCAGATCCTCGGCAAATATGCATGATTTCATGTGTGTTGAAATTCAATATCAAAAATATTCAAAGACTCATGGGTGTACTTTCTCTAAAGTATTTCAGAAGACATTTCTGCCCCAACATATTGCATTTGGGGAATGTAAAAGAGGCCTGCATGCAGCTATAGACACTTTTCAGTCCCTTCCAGGTGGTTCATGGAGTACAAAAAGGAAAGACACAGAGGAGGCAGAAATTCAGATGTTGGTAAGGACTGAATGCTACAAGGGACTCCACACATGTTTCTAAGGCCCAACTTTTTTCTTGCAGGAAAACCACCTTCTAGTGTGCAGAAGATCAGATTGGAGAAGCCTTTGTGTAAAGGAAAGGACATTTACCCCCTGCACTTGCCAAGTTCTGTGCAAGGCTAAATGTGGTACTTGTGGATGGAGGGGGCAGGAGGAAGGGGGACATGTTGCAGTGGGTGGAGAGGGATTGAAGAAGGAAGGCAGTAGAAACACTTGTTGGAATGCTGCATGTCACCCTGGTTTAATCTAGCCATTTTTGCCTTCCACTGTTGCACTACTTCTGAGCCCAATGGATTTCCCTTAATTGTACATTACCACCATATTTGAATATATACTGAATAATAGGGAACCTGGGTTTTTGAATTGGCAACCCAGCCATCCTCTGTCTGGTTGTGGCACAGACATCGCAAGGCACATGTTTCTGGCACATAAAGAGCTTTGACATCCTGAATTAAAAGGTGGAATATCGTTCTCAAGGCTTGGGTTGTAAGTCGCGATCCCAAAGTACCAGTCACAATAGAACTCCCGCTGCAGGGCATTAAACTGTACTATTGACAAGTCCAAACTTTCAGAAAGCATCTGACTGACCACCCCCTAAGGGCGAACAATATGTTGAATGATGCGGAATATAGAAGTAAAAGTTTCATCAACTCTTTGGACAGGAACATTGTGTTAAGAATGTGCTTTATGTGAAATTAAAACATAAAATTCGCCTTCTATTGAAGCCTTATTCGCATTGATAAACTGTGCAATCGCCACATAAGTTTTTATATCTTTTAATTCAGGGTGTCAAATCTCTTCATATTTCTTCTGTATTTTATCTTCTGGAAATACGGGCCAACCCAGAACAGGCTTGAATACCTAGAACAGATGTTTGTCTATTTCTCAGAAGGCATCAAGCACATCAGCTTTCTCCTACATGTTGCAGACACTATCTCTTTCTTCCTTTGTTTACCAGAGGCATCAACATCTCTTACTTAGCTTCCAAAGTACAATAGTGCAATGAGTCAGCAGTGAGTCAACCGAGGACTGAGATCCTGTATTTTTTTCAGTGCAATGTTTTATCCGAGTACTATTGTTTGTGGCTGTTTACTTCTAGTGAACTTTATCTGCTATTTTGCTTCCATTAGGTCTGTGCATACTTATGCTGTCTGTGATCTGTGTGTAGAATCAATTTCCAATCGTGTCAGGCACACCTGTTTATTCTTTGTGGATTGATGGAATGTTTTTGCAAAGCGCTTGTTCACAGTCCTACAGTTGTGCAGAATTATATTGATCTATGGTTGTTAAATTCATAGGAGGTTCTTTCCTTTTGCTAAACCTGCTTGCACAGCCTCTCTGCTTCTTACCTGCTTATGAGGAAGGAGTTGCTTTGATTCTAGATATTGCTTTAGTGAATACGCTTTATTATGTTGCTGATTCTGTACCTGGCACCAGTTTGGTGTCTGGATGATGGTGCATTTTATTTTGCCATGCTTTTATGTGGCATCTTGTCCACGAGTGCTGGGTGAAGTTGGCATGATTTTGCTCTCATGAAGACGTATGGTCAGACTACGACAAGGTAACATATACGGATGCCTTGGAGGCAGCAACGTCCTATGTAAATGTCAGTGGCAAAGGTCAACCTTAGTATGACCCTGCAGTATACATGCTCAGAGTCCAACCACAGAATCTGACAGCGCAGGGCTTTGCTTTTATAGGCCAAAGTTATTAATAATGTTGCACGGGTGACCTTGTGCCACTAACTGCTTCAGAGAGTCCCTCACCCCTCAAATGGCTGCCTGATTCTCCTGGGATTGGCCAATTTGTTGACTTGCACCATCTCCATGGCAATGGTAGCCAGCCTCTGCACCATTTGAGTGACTGTCATGCTCAGTTCCTCCTCATGCACTGCAGTGGCCGTAGTAAGCCCAGGAAGGGTAGCTGTAGGAACAGCCCAGATTGTTCACCCTACTCTATTTCGGTGCCTGGGTTCCAAGCCTCATGTTCAGATTAATCATCCAGGATGGAGACCTTGAGGGCATCCTTTTTGCTGGTACATCTCTAGAGGACCTCTCAGATCCTCCTTCCACCAAAAGGCAATAATACCCAGGTTTCGGAAGGCCAGATGGGGTGGCCACCCCATCTCGGTGGCTGCTGCCAAACTATGGAACAGCCTTCCTCCCCAAATTGCTGGTCTTGACTCCTTTCCTGTTTTTAAAAAGCATTTATAGACATGGCTTTTTTCCTCTTAATCTGATAGGTTTCCCAAGTAGCTACTATAAACTGGTG
Organism: Triturus cristatus; assembly: GCF_964204655.1. Classification (NCBI taxonomy): domain Eukaryota; kingdom Metazoa; phylum Chordata; class Amphibia; order Caudata; family Salamandridae; genus Triturus; species Triturus cristatus. The sequence goes on from NC_140589.1 coordinate 1,689,841,660, forward strand.
CACGCTGCCTCCGGAAGCGCTTTGAAACCTTCGGGTATAGTGCGCTCTACAAACTATGGGGCAGATTTACAAGGAACTGCCGCATCTGCATAGATGCACCAGTGCCAAATGTCCTTGCGCCACCATGAATGATTGTATTTACAATACAGTGCTCCATGGCACAAGGATTAATAGATGTGTCAGAAATACTGACACATATGTGTCAGAAATACTGACGCATCTGTTGGTACAAAAGTGATGCATTGCTGGAGTTGCTCATGAAAGCGACGCAAATCCAGCAATGTGCCACAACAGATAGGTGAGTCCCATACAAAAAGCTCTAAGTCATTCCTTACGCCTGGTCTGAGGAGGCATGGAGCAGTGAAGGCGTAGATGGACGCCGTGAAATGTTGTAAATTTCACTGCGTCAGTTCTACATGGCTTCTTGCGTGGGAACGCCTAGCCTGCATGCATTATACCTGGCGCAGGTATAATGTGATGCAAGACTTTACAACGTGACGCATCTTCCTTGATGAGTCACGTTGTAAATTGGCCGCATTGTTTGCACCGCCGTTGCGTCAAAAAAAGTGACACAATGGCAGCACAAGGGGCTTGTAAATCTGCCCCTCTGTTAGCATAACCGTGAGATACCTCCTGTCTAAAGTCAATGGAAGATTCCTTGGCAGAGATATGTGTTCCTTCTGTGACCACGGAGATAGTAGGTTTCGTAGTGGTGGTAGAAACAGAGACAGGGACTGTGGGGGTGGTATCAGCCTGTACTGGTGCAGAGGTAGTTTTGGTGGTCCCAGCCGGTGCAAGTACAACGGATGTGCTGATAGTCCCTGCTAGTGCTGGGGTGGTGCCAATCCCAGCTGGTGTAGCGGTGTTCAAGGTCCCAGGAAGTGCAGGTGAGGTGTAGTGGAGGTTCCAATGAAGGGGCAGGGTTGTTCATGGCTGAGGTACCAGAGGGTACTGGCCCTTTTCTGGATCCATAGTAGGGTGGTGGTACTTAGCTGATTATTGGCATCCTCCTTAATGGCGTCAATGCCAGGGAACTGGTCAATCAGTGATGTGGCACTCATCTTGTGGCCCAAATGTGTGTCACGTTGTGCTTTCACAACAAAATGCCCTAGTGCCTCGCCGCTTATTTACAGTTGAAGTTTGGGCAGACACAAGACTTATACACGAAATATGAAGAACCCACCTGACACATATACTGTAGACAGGCATCTAACAGCAGTGCACAATTTGTGTTTCACTTACATTAACTACATCTTCAGACATTCACTCATGGCCAGGGATTAACCGATTATAAGTGCCACTTACAGCGCTTTGAAACATTTGTGGAGTGGTATGTTAGTGGTAATTTAGATATACATTGTCCTTTTCAATTTCTGCTTTTTAAGGTAGTAGCAGGCAGTGCAACTCCAGGGCTTTCCTGTGTCTACACATTTCATGGGAATAAGATATTTCCTTCAATTGGAGCATTTTCCTATTGATGCGCGGGTCACATATGTGCAATCATGTAAATGTTGCTGAACACGGCATTACTGAGTGCAATACTACCAGCTGTGGAATTACTGCATCCAGATTCAGGTCTGGTATTTTCTGTACCATAGGACCCAGTAACTGGGTGTATTTGTGTGTCTAGCGCGTGGATTTCTCCAGCGGTATCATAAGTACATGCTGAAGTATTACCACAGCCAATTTCCACAAAACTTCTAATTCAAGCTTTAGAGTTTACTTTTTGTATGCAAAATCTCAGATGAAAAAAGTCCCTTTAGTGGATATTTGCCCTTTGTTTTACTGTAATGGCTGCTTAGTATGTGCTGCACAGACCTTTAACTATGTGAGTGTTTGTGTAAGTGCAATTTCCACAAAGAACAAAGTAAATATGTATGCTAAAACCACATATGTATTGTCAATACGTGGCAAACTTGAAGATTCTGCTACATCAGTGTGGAAATTTAGTGTGCAAACTGAACATTATCTGCGCCATCTTGCCTCTCCCCAGCACCACGCACCGCGAATGCACGGCCGCCATTTTAGGCACCCCACTCTCTCCCCGCTCATTTTCGATCACCAGCGCTTTCCCCTAGCGCTGCGAGCATCCCCCGCGCGCCGGCCACCCCTGCTCTCTCATACAGGCCATAAACCCTCTCCTTCTGCGCGACCCTGCTACGGAACCACATCCGACCGACATCCCATACATGGTCATGCCTCTCCTTTGATAACCCCCCTTCCTCTGCGCCCCATTGTCCGAACTGGTCCCAGGCCATCACCTAGCCCTGCGGATGCAGTTTATTGCCCCTACTGTAAGGGAAACACCCCGCATCAAAGGGATTACAGTAGATCAAAGCCCCTACCCCCTGAGACCCGGCCGGTTGCACACACCCCCGGGAATTAGCGGAATTCCCTGCTGCGCGATAGCCATCTCCCACTGCGGGTAGGGTGGGAACCTCTGCTGTAACTATGTGTGGGATCGGATCTGAGCCGGGGTTTCAGGGGATGTTCTTTCATACATCGAGAGAATCTCAAGAATGTACTATATGCAATAAAGCAATAAACCGGTGTATAAGAGACCAGGTCTCAGAGATGCGGTTAGAGCACCTCGTGACGATACCTTGCTGTCTGATCTGATGTGTTCTGCTCCGACGGAATAAAACTTTGTTTCCTGCCTTCCAGTCTCCGGCGCCTGCCTCTTTCATTGGTAAATTATCGAGTGGTATGAGAGGCGATTACCGCCGGGCAAATACTTGAAAGGTTATCGACTGAAACTGCCGCTACCATTTAACAATTGGCGTCCCAAACGTGGGGCCCATCAGCGACACGTGGATCCAGTGGGAGAGGTCCCGACGACAGAGTGAACGACTGCAACGATCGGGAGAGCTCCTGCCCAATAGACCCTCGTCTGGCAGCCGATCATCCGAACTTCACTGGTTCCGAGCAGACCTCTCTCGAGTGATCTACGGTCCTGACTGGGAACCATCAGGAGTGCCGCGGCAAATACGGAGAGTAGAGGACGATCGGGCGCTGGAGGCGGAAGACGAGAAACTGTCCACGCGGTCCGGGTAAGGTCGTGATACACGACAAAATGCGAAATAGTTGATTGATTGTTTAAAGCTTTGGAAATACTAGTATTGCTCATTGATTGTGCTCATTGATTGTTCTCTTTGAGATATTCGCTGTCTACAAACGGGGAGGAGTAGAAATACTCTCTCTCTCTCTCCCTTTGCAGATAGTGAAGGGTAGGTAACGCAGACTTTTGTCCCCGTTGAAACCCGTCGTGCCTATCTTTATGTCCCCATTGATTGATTGTCCGAACATTGATTGTTTTGGAGAATAGTGCTTTTTGAGATATTCTCTGTTTGCAAATAACGTAGAATAGGAATATTCTGTCTAGTCTTTGCAAATAGTGAAGGGTAGGTAATGCTGACTTTTGTCCCCGTTGAAACCCGTCATGCCTATCTTTATCTCCCATTGATTGATTGATTGATTGTCCGAACACTAGTTGTTCGATATTGGTTCTTTGGAGGTATTCTCTGCTTACAAATAACGAGGAATAGAGATATTCTGTCTAGTCTTTGCAAGCAGTGAAAAGATAGGTAGTGCTGACTTTTGTCCCCGTTGAAACCCGTCATGCCTATCTTCTCCCCACTGATTGGTAGTTGGTTCTGCCCGGACCGCTTATTAGAGGTGAACCATCCGGCTCCACTGGAGGGCACCCCTAATAAGGACATGTTCACTAAATATGGACTAGTCGCTGTAGCTTATACCAAACTATGGCATAAATATACTAAGAAGGACCCCGAGAGTCAGTGGCCACTGATGGGATCCTTCGACGACCATAAGATAGAAGCGCTAGAAATAGCTCTGCGTAGCAATAAGACGACGCCTACTATGCTTGACAGTATCGGCATGTGGCGCAAAGAAGCAACGCAACGGAAAAAGAGGGAAGAAGTAAAAGCAGAAAAGGAATTACGAAAGGCAGCTCACCTTGCCGCTAGAAAGTTAGAAGAAGACATAAAGGAGAGAAGGAAAACTAAACTAAGACAGGAGCCCGAAACCTCAGGCCAGTACGCTGTTAGGACCCCTTCTTTGCTCTACCCTGAGTTATCCTCCAAGCAGCGAACGAATGATGAATTACTGTTAGGTCCCCCGATCATTTACATGCCCCCTCCATATGCACCCTCCCAGTCAGTAGTGCAACACCTACAACCCCCGAACACGAGCGAAAGCAGTACAGGGGCCTCGGTCCTCACGGCCTCCGCGCCGGCCGAGCCTCCTGTGCTGAACACAACGTCGGCTATAACGTTAGACGACCCAGAGATGAGAAAGAAAGAGTCCACCAGAATGAATCGGCTAGCGAAGGATGAACGAACAGGAATCGACAAGATAATAAAGGCACTGGTAGGATCCTTTTTGACCTTACAAAAACTAAAGTAACGCTAGGAGTTAGCCCTTTGTGGGACATATGAAACCAAGGGAAGGAGTCAAGCTCACGGTCAAGACGACCACGAGGTGGCCCGACTCCATTACTCTCGCTACCCAAACATGTCTGCCCTACTGCCCACCCCGCCCAATAAGCATGACAAAATCCCGCACAAACGGAAGCCCGCTGACACCCACCATCAACGTCACCAAACTAGGGCTAGATCGCGCACAATTGGGCTATGTTATCTTTTCCGATTGCACAGTAACCTCCTCGTGCTCGTCATCAGATTGCAAATATGTACAAACACTCCAACGACGTAGTATAGTTATAACATTTTAATAACTTATAAGATATAACAAACACACCAACAGGGTAAACAGGTTAAAACACGTTTTAAAACAACTATTTACATGACAGTCTGCTGCAACCTCCATCCCAAAGCCTTAACGTCCACGTGACACCGTCCTCGCCTCTCCTTCCTCGAAATTGCAACATTGGCCTGTTTTGGGCGGTTCTTTTAGTCGGCTTTGGGCTATAAAAGCCATGCAAAAATCCATTGACCTCAGTGGCGGACGACTGTGCGAATAGGCCGGAGGCTATACGAAGCGCCGAAGTTCTGGCAACCCCAAGGCGGAGCCCGCCACGCTGTGCGGGCCGTTCCGCTTTCTCTTCTTCTTTCTTTAATGAGGGCTGATGCCCTGGCGGGGGGAGGCGACGCAGACGGGCCTCCCCCACCTCCCCAGGTGGAGGCTCACCAGCAGATGAGGATGCCCCAACCGTCTTTTTCATCGGTCTGCTGGATCGCACCCTGCCACGTCGAGTGGATCCTCCCATTCTTTTCTTCTTCCTTCAATAACGGAGGGGTGCCCTGGCCGGGGGAAGCGACGCGGACGGGCCTCCCCCACCTCCCCAGGTGGAGGCTCGCCAGCAGATGAGGGCACCCCAACCGTCTTTTGACTCGCCGGCCAGCTAAGCTGCACCCAACAGTCTTTGACTCACCGGCCAGCTGAGCTGCACCCTGCCGCTGCACGCGACCACCGGACAACAGCCCAAGCACGGGTTCACCAGGATCGCCACTAGCTCCCGACGCGGGGAGTGGGCCCCCGCAGCAAGGTAATCGGGGGCCCACCCCGGTGGTGATACCATCCAAACTGCTGTCGTCACTGCTACTGGAATCACCCCGGTGGCAGTACCATCCGAACTGCCGCTGTTACTGCTGCTGGCTCCTCTCCGGTGACTGTACCGAAGAGCTGCTGCTACTGCTGCCCTTGAACTCCGGCGGTCGACTCCTCCGGATCCAGGCCTAAAGCCCACCGTGAGACAATTCTGGACTCGAAAGCTTGTCTGCTTGGGCATGGGCCCCACCCTTGACAAGATGCTCCCCTCAGCCTTGCAGAATCGGCTGGAATCATTTGACACTCGACTCCCGCGGACTTCCGGTAAGGACAAACCGCCGCCATTGCTCTTTGCCCCGGACGACAGTCACCTTGCCTCCGCTTGGTGCAGTGAGAAAGACTGGTTCGAAGCGTCAGCGGAAGAACCCGCCTCCTGCCCCGCCCCAAGAACGAACCATGGCATTTCTACGGGGTCGCAGTGACGCCATGCTGACGCAAAATTGACGCTAACGAAAGTTCTCGAGCTACTGAAAGGGATTCTGGTCCAACAGCTAATTCATGGAAAGACTTAGACTGTACTCTGGCCCGGCCTCGCCCCAAGATGGCGCCGATGTAGGAGAGGCCTACACACCCTTGTGGCGTCCCAGTCACGTGACATTTGTGTTAAACAGATATATATATATATATATATATATGCGATGCTTCCACACATGATGGTCGGGGAGGGGCGGCAAGGGAACCGATTTTATGCCATAGTAGCGTTGCTCATGACACTCGACGCCTCCCCCACCACGTGGCCGGCCTGAACGGTTGTAGGCCCGTATCTTGTATGCTGACATTGTTTTAAATAAAGGGTCTCTTGAAAGAATCACGGAATCAGTGCCATGACTAATCACATAGGTTGATAGGGATTACTTCATTTGAATAAATGATTGTTACCCCCAAACAATAGAAAACAGATAATGCAGTCCCCATTTGCCTGAATCTTTTTTTTTAACGGAGTTTGTACCCATCACACCTATCTTTTTCCAAGAGTTGTTAAACCATGGTCAACCATAGCTCAGGGTATATGCCGAACGCAAGGTATGGTATCTTGCACCCTAATACACGACCGATTGAGAAATGCATATATGACAAGGGAACCCGAATTTAGGAAATGAAATAAATTAGAGCATCCTTTGTCTCGGACAAAGAGAATAATAGGTCTGTGGTATCACCCATTCCTGCGACTAGCCTGGTACGTGGTAAGTAGAACCTTTTCGTGTCTGCGCGCGCTGGGGTACTTTGAATACTGCACATCCCCTCCCCTCTTTTTCCCCTCTATAGATCACAACGAAGCTCCGACTGAAGAATGAAGTGGACATGGACCGCACTGAGTTCGATATCAAGGAAAATTTAGACAAACGTTGTGAGATAGTGCGTGAAGTGCAGACCACCATTGAGAACATAAGAAACTGTATGGCATGATTGTGCGTGTGTGCTATGATTACACGGTATAAATGTGTGTGCATCTCATGCTTAGGTGACTTGGAGAGAGCGTCACTGTATGATCGAAATGCTCACCATCGATCTAAGGGAGGAGAATACAGGGTCCGACACCCCCTAGGATAAACTACAAAATACTGAAAGTACGCAGCATGCATAGGAAAGGAGGACAGGAAAGGAGAGGTCCCGATGCTCAACGTTGCCCTGAATCTCCATCTTAAGTTTCTGCACTTGATGCATGTACTGTCACACCCTATCCGGCATTTGTGTGTACGTGATCACCGAATTTATGTCTTTTCCCCGCTTGTGTTTTCTTACATGGAACAGACCCATGCTACTCCATGTTGTGTGTGCACCAAGTGGCCTATTTTCTTACCCATGTCTCTCTCTCTCGTTTTGTGTCGTATGTATGCCAAATAGCCTACTTGATGCACACATCTTCCCCCCCCCCTCTCTCTCTCTCTCTCTCTCTCTCTCTCTCTCTCCCACTCCCTCCCTCACTAAAAAGCCTTCTTACCCTCTTTTCTGTTTGAATAAATTAACGACACATACCTCCTCGGTAAGTGTATAATTGGCCTGGAGCACGGTGGTGTTCGAACAAATTGACTGAAACAAAACGACCGTACTCTGCCACGTTACTACCTCTCCTTTCTACAAATATTGAGCTTAATTGGCTGAGAAAAGAAAGGACAGGTAAGACGACTGATGTCTCCCAATTTGGCCCTCATCACGGGGACTATATGTCAGTGGTTTCCGCTTTTCAGAGCTTTAACAACCCCATCTCCACCGCCCAGAATTACCCCCGCCCAATTACCCCGAAATAGAACGTCTAAAGGCACCCCGTCCTCCCAAGATAACCCCAGCCCTATACTAGCCGCCTCACTAATAATACATCGCCTAAACTGTTAAAGGGTTACCTATTGTCGCCAGCAAAAATAATGCTTAGCTTATGTTCCTCCCCGAAATGGATACTCGTGAACCCGTGACAGTAGCACCTCGCACTTTCTTTTCATAAACTTAGCAGTCCTCGGAAGGATATATATATTAACAAAACTTGTGTTGAGACGAACGAGCCTCTGCCGGAGAAGCCGGTTCGAATTTTTAATAGACTAGAAGGTTGACAGATGTCAGGCTTCCTGCAACCAGTATCGGGCGCAGGAATCGGCACCTAGGGGGCCAGACGATGGACAGGGACACCCACAGAAACTTGCACCACAGCAATGATTAATAGATTAGTAACGCACACACTAACATCAGAGTTAAAAGACACCAATCATGCAGCAACCGATAAAAACATGTCCGCAACTACTCGGTGGTTGGGAGAGAGGATGAAGTATGTAAATGTCTTCCCTGCCAACTCTCTAAGACTTTTGTTTCTTGTACCCATTTAAAGATAACGTGCTGCCATCGGAAGAAAGGGGTCGGACGTGACGCACAGCCTGGCTGCAGACCTTGGAACATCTATGACATCGACCAAGGGGGAGGCTACGAAGCAAAAAGGGCATGGGACGAGACACCATTTTCAGGATGATAAGCGCGAGGGGCTACATCGAGGCCCCCTGCTCACCGACCAGCGTGCCTGAAGTCTCAACCCGTCGGGCCCGATTGGTGGGCCCAGTGCTGGAAGATTCTGCTCCCCTTGGTCCACATTTTTGATCTGATCCCACTCCACCCCCTCTTCCCTCGGCGTCCCGAAGCACGTCACACCCTTCTCTCTCTCACCATCTTTTATATGGATTATGAATCTGACCTACCCACAGAAGAACAAAAGGCAGGTACCCTGTCTCAAAGTACCTATGGTGAACTGTGTTAATGAACAGGGCTGTGGTCGGAGAACAATGAATGATCACACCCTGCAACGTGAGAAATTGGATTTGAGCTGGACCTTAGCTCCACCGCCGGTGCTCAACAGTGCCAACGAAAGAAGAACAACAATGAGAGCTTACCAGTGATAGCTCTTCATAAAAAGGACACTGGAAAGAAGAACCTATGTCAAAGTCGAAAATCCTCTCCCAACCACCTTTTTATACTAACTATCTTCTTATCAAGTTTTTATGGTGTTGCATCAATCACTTCCGACTGTACACTGAGAAGTTAAGGAAATGTAACTTTGTATAGTAACATCCATACAACACCAGCCATGTACACGACTACACTGTAACTCTGTATGTACTACCTCCTCGCCTACTTTATCACCTGTAAGTAACTATAAGCAAATGTGTCAGATTACTCCTGCATGCCCTAAAAACTCTGTATCTTTAAGGAATGTACGAAAGACATTAACGATTTTATAGCTGAAGGTTAACGAAGAATAAATGACGGCCAGGCAAGCTGGCGAGATATGTTAAAAGGGAGGACTGTGGAAATTTAGTGTGCAAACTGAACATTATCTGCGCCATCTTGCCTCTCCCCAGCACCACGCACCGCGAATGCACGGCCGCCATTTTAGGCACCCCACTCTCTCCCCGCTCATTTTCGATCACCAGCGCTTTCCCCTAGCGCTGCGAGCATCCCCCGCACGCCGGCCACCCCTGCTCTCTCATACAGGCCATAAACCCTCTCCTTCTGCGCGACCCTGCTACGGAACCACATCCGACCGACATCCCATACATGGTCATGCCTCTCCTTTGATAACCCCCCTTCCTCTGCGCCCCATTGTCCGAACTGGTCCCAGGCCATCACCTAGCCCTGCGGATGCAGTTTATTGCCCCTACTGTAAGGGAAACACCCCGCATCAAAGGGATTACAGTAGATCAAAGCCCCTACCCCCTGAGACCCGGCCGGTTGCACACACCCCCGGGAATTAGCGGAATTCCCTGCTGCGCGATAGCCATCTCCCACTGCGGGTAGGGTGGGAACCTCTGCTGTAACTATGTGTGGGATCGGATCTGAGCCGGGGTTTCAGGGGATGTTCTTTCATGCATCGAGAGAATCTCAAGAATGTACTATATGCAATAAAGCAATAAACCGGTGTATAAGAGACCAGGTCTCAGAGATGCGGTTAGAGCACCTCGTGACGATACCTTGCTGTCTGATCTGATGTGTTCTGCTCCGACGGAATAAAACTTTGTTTCCTGCCTTCCAGTCTCCAGCGCCTGCCTCTTTCATTGGTAAATTATCGAGTGGTATGAGAGGCGATTACCGCCGGGCAAATACTTGAAAGGTTATCGACTGAAACTGCCGCTACCATTTAACATCAGGAGCTTGTGCCCCTACACCCACTTCTTGGACAATAGAGGGCAATAGAGGGCACAATTGGCAGCTAACCACTAAACATAGAATCAGGGCACACATCTCTGACTCTCAGTACAGAATATGCAGTCAGGCCACAGCACTGATTGCAGACAACATTAACAACAACTAGGCTCAAGCTCAAATATAAAGGATCCCACTGCAACTAACGTAGTCTGCCTTATGGCTAGCTAAAGTTTACAAATGACAAGCTGCTTATACTTATGAGGACATTAAAGAGAATTAATGATTATTTGGTCGCCGTGGCAATTACATCATACACGTATTTGCCAAGCTGTTGATAGTACTTTGCTCCAAAATCAATGACAGCAGGAAAAAGCAGCACAGATGACTTTTGAAGTGTTAGAATGACTAAAGGATGCCGGCAAGGAAACTAATCAGCAGATGTGGTACCTAACATCCTTAGCCTGGTATTCTCCTAAACTTTTTGCCTCACTCCCTTACTTTTCTGAACTTGTTTTTGTTGACATTAAGACTCTGTGCACTTTACCCCTATTAACCAGTGTAAAAATGCTTGTGCTCTTTCCAGCGCGGGTAACGTATCGTTATTATCATTTTATTTTTCCTATTGAAGTAAGTGGCTCGCAGGGCAGGGCGGGGCTGGCCTGAGCAGGGAAAGGAGTGGTTTGCACCCCTTAAGTGCACAGGACTGCTTGGCCTAACAATGTAACAATGTCTCAACTGGGGATCATTTAGCATGTACAGTTAGAAAAATAGCATACATTATAGAAACCAGGGAAAGAGAAAAAAGGGAGACCACAATGGAAGGAGTGAAATTAAGGTTTTTAGTAATTGCAGGTAGTTGTAACAGCACTACTGTACAATTGAAGTGTATGGTGACCATAACACACAAGTGGGCACTGGGCGTGCTAGTGACAAGTGACGGCGCAGTGACACAAAGTGCTAAAACAGCGTGAACGGCAGGAAATTATAACAAATAGTGGTCAATAAAGAGACAAGTATGTACAAAATTGTTTGTAAATTGGGTAAAGTAAATTGACCACTATAGCGCCAAGGTTCTCTTGCGCCAACCAAACAGTCCTGCGCACTTTGCATCTTCCCCACCTGGCTTTGCTTTACACAGCGTGGTGAGGAACATGCAAAGCCTCCCAGTGCCCATCTGAGTGCCGTTGTTTGGCACTCAGACCAATCACAACGCTACATTACAGCATTGTGACTGGGTATGGGGAGCCTGGGTGCTTCCTGCAGCTGGCTGAGGCAGAAAGAAGAGGACGGAGAAGAGGCGGCAGCCCACCATCCCAGGTAAGTATTTTTTTATTTTTTTGTTTGCTCTGTCCCATATTCCAGCCCCCCCCATTCCCCCTCCCACCCCATGACTCCCGATCGGTAACAGGCGCTACTGGTTTTACATGTCCTGGAAGAGAAAAACTCCTAAAATCGTTTTGACTACTGTAAGGATATCTCTTCTATAAACTAACACTGAGTTGCCTTTTCACATTTAACAGTTGCTAACTTCAGATTGGGAACTGACAGAAAAATTATGTTTACACTCAAACGAATTGTAATTTAAAATCCTCTTTAATGGTAAAGTTTGATTTCTAGTAACAATTTTAAAAAACATTTTTGGAAAGTTTTCATTTTTTTGTCCAAACAAAATGTGCTTTTTCTGGCAGTGTCCTGGATCACATGACTGTGAATGTCTCTCCTGTTGTGGGTAGTGTATTTCAACCAGACATTGAGGTAAACAAGTCCTAAGTGAGGGAAGGTTGTCTTCCTGACAGGAGGAGCTGTGCCTTGCCCTGATTTCACTTGAAAGGGTCCTGCCTGCATCTCACACAAAGGAACCTGACACCAGGCCCGCCTTTGCCTTTGTCCATCTAGACCGTTTGGAGCCAGGACCAGGAAAAGTGAAATAATTGACCAGAACAAGTTATTGGCGTAGGTAAGGGAATTCCCCAACACACAAGGTATTAATAATGAGATCTTCAGAGCCCCTCATCAGAGCACTCCTGGACCTGTGGAAGATTCAGAAGAAGGACTGCCCTGCTGTATGAGAAATAGGGATTTCCCTGCTAACTGAATAAGGATTGGACCAGCTTGCCTTGAATCCAGGCTACCCAGAGTGACTCCAAGAAGGGTCAGTTGGCTGACCACCTGTGTGAGCTATAGGGATGCTACAATCTTCAGAGGCCTCCCTGCAACTACCCAGCTGACCACCGCCAACTGGCCCTATCTGGATATTCCTGAGCTATGCTGTTGGCCTCTACTGGAGTTGGTCCTGATCCCAAGATGTGCCCACAAGGTCCTGGACTGACATCATTGAGAACTCCTCCTGCAGAAAAGGTGAAGTTACAGAGGTTTTTGGTAAAAAAACCCTCATTCACGTAAGGCAGTTCATGGGCGGTATATCTTGATTCTCCGCCTTGATATCTAAATACGTGACAGCATCATCATTGGGTTTTTCCCATGCTTCCTCCAACCCGGAGGGAACCACTGGATGTTCCAGTAGTGATCAGGGAAAAAAATAAAATAGAAAAGTGAGAAGTGCTCAAGTGAGGTGATTGGTTATGATAAAAAATTCCTCGAGCTACCTATATTCCCAAAAGTTTTATTCTATTAGGTGCAGGGAAAAAGTTAAAAGCAGCTAATTGCAGAGTGGACATGTAATGAATCCACTGCAGTGTTAATCTAAGTGGTCGGTCGACATGTTTCAGCCCCAAGAGTGCCCAAAAGGGTCGGGGGCTTTCTTCAGGACCTCAGGTGAAAAATGAAAATAAAGTGAGATTGGGATATTGTCCAATGTCAAATGGAAGTTCCAATACTATTCACAAGAACTTCATCAAGGTTAGTACCTTCGGTGCTCCAACTTAGAACTCCGTACGGCGAACAAATCAGCGGTATTATGCGATTCCTGTGCAGCTACGACTTGTGCTGGCACTGTCTTCCTGTTGACAATCTCACTTTATTTTCATTTTTCACCTGAGGTCCTGAAGAAAGCCCCCCGACCCTTTTGGGAACTGCTGGGTGAGAAGGGGAGCCGAACATGTCCATCATAAGAGGTTTCCAGATGCCGTAGCAACTCTTTGCTAGCAGAAGACATTGAGAATAGGCCAGTCACAAATTGTACTCAAATCACAAATGCCCAAATGCCCAGTATGTACATTTCACAACATACATTAATGTGTACCTAAGATGTTGCAATCTCTGAGATGTGGGCCTAGTTTTATGGCATTTGGGGAGATGTGGATCCATAATAAGAGAACATGAATGATCCACATTCGAATGCCATGGATGACACAGGTGACTAAGTTGATGCCCCTCCACCCTTCAGTGCCACCTCCACGACCACACGTTACACCACACGTTACTCAGTCGTGTGGCCCCTTGAACAGACAGACATTCATTTGAGTGATAGACGATAACAAATGAAGTCACACCAATGATGCAAGGTGGAAACCATGTTATTAAAAATATTATGGTAGACTTCAAATGCTGCATAAATGGCAGTGAAACACCTAGAATGACTACGATCAGAATGTTGCCTGTGTTACAGTGGGGTAGTAGGATGAGAGATTTGATGTTGTTGTGGTTTGGGTGGGAGTATGAGGATACAATTCGAGATGGTGTCCTAGTTAAGGTAGATAGGGTGCTGATAACGGAGCAGGTTATACACCATTTCTTACTGAAAGTGCCTTATCACGTTTCTCTTGTGACTGGCCTCAACAGAATCACTGTCAAGGTAAATGTGATCTTTAGTGGTCAAAGGTGATGTCACTGCTGTGAAGCTTACAGCATGTTGCTACTGCTTCCCCCTCATGTTCTGTGCCAGCCTTATCTTTTGCACATGAAGGCCATTCCTGATTGTATATACCTTCGTTGGTGAGGTGATTTGCACCTGAAGTTTGGGTGGTCGATGCTGCAAGGGAGTTGCTGACGTATTCAACAGTGAATTTGTAGAGAAACCTGAAAAAATGCATTTAATCATATTTAGTAATTTTATGAGGCACCTACACGTGCCTCTAACCATGTCAACAGCTGTATGCAGTGAGATTGTGAAATGCAGTGTAGTGAGAGTTTAATGTTTGCAGTGCAGCTCAGTGACTCAATGGATTGATGTATAGTCTGAATTACTGTTCTTGCAGGCAGTGACTAATGACATGCAATTACACAGGTAACATGCAAAGTAGTATGTTAAGTACCAAGTAGTATACATAGGCCTATCTACTGGTAGGAGTGTTTTTGGTGATTGTTGGACCTGTCAGCCCTAGGGTGGTCTCCCCATCTATTTTTGATTGTGCCTCATTTTTTCCACCCTCATTTTGATGTTGGACTTAGGTCTCCGGGCGCCTTTTCATTGCCAATCAGTGTTAAGGTGCAGGTGCTCCCTTCTCCCAAGATGGCTGCCACAGGCCCCTGCTACTGCAGAGTGGTCTTTATTAGTAGCACCCTAGCTGCCAGGAGCTGGCTGGGACCCCACAACAATGTTGCGACACCAGCCCGCCTTTTTTGTCCCATAGGTAGAATGGGGAAGCTCCTGGAATGTGCTGGAACTTTCTAGAAGGGAGGTGTGGTTTTTACTTTTGCCGCCTTGGCTAGAGGTCACCTGACCTAGGGCTACTTAAGTGAGGGAGGGAACCTTTTCTAGTCAGTTGGCCAGTGGGGTAAAGCAGAGCTGGAGAATCCACGCAGGAGTGTAGGCGGTAGGGCCTAGCCAGGGACTTATGCCTCTGAGAGTGACAGGATTTAGGTGCTGCCTCTTAAGTGAGTGAGGGATCCTGTAAAGCCCACTGATCTTGCCCAGCAGTAGGAGGACCCAGGGAACCTCTGCCCAGCCTGACTAGGAAGGGCCTAGTCGCCAACTCACTCCCTACCCCCCAGGAACAGAACCTCCAAGGGCGCCAGAGACACCTGCGCCATTAAGACTTTATAGAACTACTGATTACTGGAACTGAATGCTGTGACTTCGTGTCAAAACTGAACCCTGAAACTAGATGCCAAGCTGATTGTGGAATTGCTGGGCATCGACCAGGTATTAGCGCTGTGACCCCTGCGCCCCCTGACACGGCCTGGGATCCCCTGCAGCAAGCCCCGTTGAGCGCGGAACTCTCCGCTTAATTTGACCCCCCCCCCTGGCGCGGGGGCTAGAGCGCGCTCACCGTCGCGGCCCGGAAGCCTGAAGTGTGCCCCCTCATCGTCGCAGCTGCTGGGAGAGGTGCGTGAGGCCGTGGCCTGCCCCCGTCGCGGAAGAATCGACTGCAGAGTCCGGAGCTGGGTTGGACGCCTCAAGACGTCGTGATCAAGGTAAGCCGGGAGGCTTGGGACGGACCCCGGTGCGCCCCCTATCGACCGGGAGCAGCACCGCACCCTGAGACCCTGGTTCCCCTCCGTGGGAGTACCCCGTTAGCCCAGAACTGTGACACCCCTCCGAGGGAGTGCCCCTTTCTGCAAGACTGTCAAGGAGTGTTGTGCCCCACGAACTGCACCGGAGTACGAGAGGCTCGCTCCTTAAGAGTATCGTTGTGCTCCGTGAAGTGCTCCGAAGTGCCGGATGCCGGTACATTATGAGCGGCGCCGTGGTTGAATGCTCCGCTCACCACGGCCCCGTTCTGAAGTATTCCTTGTTACTGATTACGAGTAGCGTTACGTTCTAATGCCCCGTCCTGAAGTATTCACTGCTTACTGGTTACGAGTGGCGCTATGTTCTAATGCTCTGCTCGGAAGTATTCATTGCTTACTGGTTACGAGTGGCGCTAGGTTCTAATGCTCTGCTCGGAAGTATTCACTGCTTACTGGTTACGAGTGGCGCTAATTTCTAATGCTCTGCTCGGAGGTATTCACTGCTTACTGGTTACGAGTGGCGCTATGTTCTAATGCACTGCTCTGAAGTATTCCCTGCTTAAAGATTACGAGTGGCGCTATGTTCTAAAGGCTCTGCTCTGAAGTGTTCACTGATTAAAGGTTATGAGGAGCGTTATGATCGTAGGCTCTCCTCAGGAGTCCAATGCTCAGTTCTTACGAGTAGTGCTGTGTTCGTCAGATTTGTCCCGAGGTGTACCAGGCCCGCTTAGCGTGTATAGCGCGGTAATCACCCCTGAGGCGCTACAGGTACCCGAAGTAGCGGTAGGCCCGCGAGGTCTGCCCTGGGTCCCTGCTCGCCCCCAGGAGTGGCTCTACAATCCCCAAACCCTACCACGGGGAGTAAGATATACAAGGGTGGCCCATAGCCTCCAGGGAAAATACTGGTGAATAAAATACTGGTGAATAAAATACTGGTGAATATCATACTGGTGAATATCATACTGGTGAATATCATGCTAGTGAATATTGTGCTGGCGAATCAAATGCTAACATAAGTGAAGCTTGCCATTGTCATCTCATGAATTGCATTTATATCTCATGAATTGCATTTATATCTCATGAATTGCATTTATATCTCATGAATTGCATTTATATCTCATGAACTGCATTTACCTCGGACTGCTTGGATAAACTTGAGTGATTTGCCTAAAATTCTACAGTGTGGCATCCCTTATTGTGTGCGTTCCTTGCTTCAGTGGATGCGCGTGTTGTATGGTCGCTTTACACACAAGCCTTTGGGTGCCCAGCCGCTCGTGTCACGTTACCCCCTTAGGGCCTGGAGACCCCAGGTCTTACATTGTTGGCGAGCGGTGGGATATTAGGACCTGTGACCATACAGCACTCTTCCGTGAAGCGGATGGCGCCACAATTAAACGCCTGTTGTTTCAAAGCTCTGCAACTATTAATTGCTGCATTTATTGAATCCACTGTCCAGGCTGAGGGTGTAGAAGTCTGGTTAGCTTGTAACTGTCACCCATATCCTAGGAATTTCTTCCTTAGTATCTAGGTCCCCACCTGTCACGATGGAATTCCGGTTAGCTGACCTCGAGGGGTACACTGTAAGGCAACTGAGAGAGTTCGGGCAGGGGATGGGGGTGCCTGGGGTGAGGAGGGCCAAAGGACCGGAACTCCGTACCGCCATAAGGGCATGGGTAGAGGCCCACCCAGACAGGAGAGAGGATGAGGGACAGGAGGCGCCAGCTGCACCTCAGGAGGAGAGCGCCCAGGAAGTCCTAGACATACTTAATGTGGATGTGTCCGAAAATGTGCCCCCAGGGTGACGGTCTGGGGCCAGTAGTAGGACAGGGTCTAGGAGGAGCGCATCTCCAGAGGAATACGAGGACAGGAGGGAGGAGAGGCAGCTGAAGTGGGAGCTAGCGAAATTGGAACATGAAAGAGAAAACAAGAGATGGGCAATGGAGGAAAAGAAGCTGGCGCACGAGCTTCAGCTGAAAGAGTTGGAGCTGCGTGCCCTCCAATTGAATGCGTCCAATAAGGACAATGGTGGCAGCATACCTAAAGAGTCTTACGAGTCAAAATTCTACCTACCCAAGGAGGTCATTGCCAACTACACAGTGGGGGACGACATTGCTAAATGGTTAGAGGCATACGAGGTAGCCTTGACTGCCCATGGGGTACCCGAGAGTAATTGGGGAGGTGGCCTATATCGTTATATACCTCCCAACGTCAGGGACACCCTGTTATATTTGGCCAAGGCGGATCAGGTCAGGTATGCCCCCATGAAAGAGGCTTTACTGAAGAAATTTGGTCTCAACCCCGAGAGGTACAGGCAGAAGTTCCGTGGCAGCCATAAGCTGTCCACACAGACGTGGGTAGATTTTTTTGACTATGCCCGCAAGGCACTAGATGGTTGGGTGCGTGGCAGCGAGGTGCAGGACTACCAAGGGGTGTACAATCTTTTTTTACGGGAGCACCTCTTGGATAAGTGCTTTCCGGAGCTGCGCCAACATCTGGTGGACCGTAAGTTGATGGATCCCCGTGAGCTTGCGGAGGAGGCAGATATTTGGGTTAGCACCCGGGTGTCTCACAAGGGCCCCGGGGGAGATGGCTCGAAAGGCGGACAGGGTTTCCCCCAGAAGAAAGAGGGGGGAGATAAAAAGGTGGAGTTCTCTAAAGGCCCCCAAAATAAGTTTGGGAAGGGAGTAGGAACCCCACCCCCATCCAATTCCACAAGACCCACTTACCCTGACAGGAGTCAGCAGCCAAGGATTGTGCGGTGCTATGAATGTGGGGAGATTGGACACTACAAGGGAGATCCCAAGTGTCGCAAGCGACCCCCAGCCCCAACGGGCGGCAAAAGTCCCGGGGTGAGTAGTATAGCGCTTGGGGTGGAGCTGCCCTTAGATAGGGAAGGGGAGTGGACAGGCCTGACCCTGGTTTCACTCGGGGATAGAGAGGTGGTCCCCGTAGTGTCCCTGTCCCCGAACACTGCTAAATATCAGCAGAGGGTGAGAGTTAACGGGGAGGAGGTGGAGGCTCTGAGGGACACAGGTGCCAGCATGACCACCGTAGTGAGGCGGCTGGTGTCCCCAGACCAAGTAGTCCCCGAGGAGTTCCATCCGGCCGTATTGGCTGACGGCAGTGTGAGTCACTATCCAGTGGCTCGTGTCCCATTTGAGTGGGGAGGAGTCAAAGGCCTACTAAGAGTTGCGGTGAGCCCTGCCTTGCCTGTGGGGTGCTTGCTAGGGAACGACCTGGAGCACACCAAGTGGAAAGATGTCGAGTTTCGAGCTCACGCTGAGATGCTGGGATTACCAGGGTGGACTTGCGTAGTCACGCGGTCCATGGCTGCCCAGCATGGAACTCACCCTGGGTTGGAGCCTGGAATCATGGCCCAACCCAACGCCAGAAGAGGAAAGAAGAAGGTGGTAGAGGACACGCCCCTTGAGATGGATGGGGAGGCCGCCGAGGTGCCCCCGGAGTCCGCGGAGGTGGATGTCATTCCCGTGGAGGACTTGCCGACCCTTGCTGACTGGCATGTGGAAGGAGGGCCAACCCGGGAGGAGTTTTGTCAGGCACAAAGGGCGTGCCCCACGCTTGAAGGCATGCGGCGACAGGCCGAAGCCCAAGTGGCCAGTCAGGAGATGGGAGGGTATCATGTGTATTGGGAGGATGGTCTCCTATACAGTGAGCCCAGGGTGCCGGTACATGGACCTTCGAGGGCCATAGTGGTCCCCCAATGTTACCGGGCCTTCCTGCTGGAGTTAGCGCACGAGATACCCTTAGCCGGACATCTGGGTCAGGACAAAACCTTTGCACGGTTGGTCCCTCATTTTTATTGGCCCAGGATGAGAATCGCCTCAGACACCTTTTGTAAGACCTGTAAGTCTTGCCAGGCAAGTGGCAAGACTGGGACTAAATTGAAAGTCCCATTGGAACCGCTCCCCGTGGTCGGGACCCCTTTTGAGAGGGTCGGTATAGACATTGTTGGGCCATTGGACCCTCCGACCGCAGCGGGACACCGGTTCATTCTGGTTTTGGTGGACCACGCCACAAGGTACCCAGAGGCTATTCCTCTGAGGACCATCACTGCACCGGTGGTGGCGCGGGCACTATTGGGGATTTTTACCCGAGTGGGATTCCCCAAGGTCGTGGTGTCGGACAGGGGCACGAATTTCATGTCGGCCTACATGCAGGCCATGTGGAAGGAGTGTGGAGTGACCTACCGGTTCTCCACTCCTTACCACCCCCAGACTAACGGACTTGTAGAGCGCTTCAACAAAACCTTGAAGGGAATGATCCGGAGCCTGCCAGAGGGCTTGAGGTGTAAAGGGGACGTCCTCCTCCCCTGCTTGTTATTCTCCTACCGGGAGGTACCGCAGAAGGGAGTCGGGTTCAGCCCGTTTGAGTTGCTCTATGGCCATCCCGTTAGGGGTCCCCTCAGTTTAGTGAGAGAGGGGTGGGAGAAGACTTCGCAGAAGCTTTCCCGTGACATTGTCAGCTACATGCTGGCGTTCCGCAGCCAGATGGCCAAGCTGTGGAAGGCGGCCTCAGAGAACCTAGAGGCTAGCCAGACCGTGATGAAGGAGTGGTATGACCGCAACGCTCGGACGGTCGAGTTGGACGTTGGACAGAAGGTGTGGGTCATGGAACCTGGGGAGCTTTGTGCCCTCCAGGACCGGTGGACTGGTCCGTATGACATTGTGGAGCGGCGAGGCCCGACCATATACGTAGTGGATTTGAAGACCCCCCGACAGCCCCTCAGGGTGTTCTACGTCAACCACCTGAAGCCGCACCATGAGCGATCAGAGCTTGCTCTCCTGATGGTGACGGATGGGAGTGAAGAGGAAGAGAGTGAAGCTCTTCCTGACCTTCTAGCGGTACAAGAGAAGGATGGTTCGGTAGAAGGTGTAGTCCTCTCCCCATCCTTGACCCCAGAGCAACAGAGGGACTGCCGCCATGTCCTGGGACAGTTCGCCTCGTGGTTCTCCCTCACGCCTGGAATCACTCATCTGTGTACCCATGATGTAGACACAGGGGACAGCTCCCCGGTGAAGAACAAGTCTTACCGGCTCTCTGACCGAGTGAAGGATAGCATCCAGCGTGAGGTAGCCAAGATGTTGGAGCTGGGGGTGATAGAACCTTCCAGCAGCCCGTGGGCTAGTCCAGTGGTGTTGGTGCCGAAAGCGGCCCCACCGGGTACGACGCCAGAGCTTCGGTTCTGTGTGGACTACCGGGGGATGAACTCTGTCACGAAGACAGATGCTCACCCCATCCCACGTGCGGACGAGCTGGTGGACCGGCTGGGAGCAGCCCGGTACCTCAGCACCATTGATCTGACATCCGGATATTGGCAGATTGCCATGGCCGATGGAGCAAGGGAGAAGACAGCATTCTCCACCCCCGAGGGCCACTACCAGTTCCGAGTGATGCCCTTTGGGCTCAAAAATGCTCCGGCCACATTCCAGCGGTTAGTGAATCAGGTACTATCTGGAGTCCTTCTCAGCGGCCTACCTGGATGACATAGCTGTCTTCAGTAGCACCTGGGAGGACCATCTGCAACACCTCCAGGAGGTATTGCAGGCGCTGCAGCGCGCTGGCCTAACAATTAAAGCCAGCAAGTGCCAGATTGGGCAGGGATCTGTCGTGTACCTGGGACACCTGGTGGGCGGAGGTAAGGTGCAACCCCTCCAGGCCAAAATAGAGACCATCTTGGCTTGGGAGCCCCCAAAGACCCAAACAGAGGTCCGAGCTTTCCTCGGCCTCACTGGGTATTACCGCCGGTTCGTCAAGGGATATGGTTCCATCGTAACCCCCTTGACAGAATTGACCTCAAAGAAGCAACCTCGCAAGGTCATATGGACAGCTGCATGCCAAGAAGCCTTTGACACGCTGAAACATGCGATGTGTACTGCTCCAGTCCTAGCAACACCAGATTTCAGCAAGGAGTTCATTGTACAGACAGACGCCTCAGAGCACGGCATAGGTGCGGTGCTCTCGCAACTCAACACCGAGGGCCAAGATCAACCAGTGGCCTTCATATCCAGAAGACTCCTCCCTCGGGAACGGCGATGGAGCACCATTGAGAGAGAAGCCTTCGCGGTGGTCTGGGCTCTGAAGAAGTAGAGGCCATATCTCTTTGGAACTCACTTCCTCATTCAGACCGACCACCGCCCCCTTTTCTGGCTCATGCAGATGAGAGGCGAAAACCCCAAGTTGTTGAGGTGGTCCATTTCCCTACAGGGGAGGGACTTTCGGGTGGAACACCGGCCCGGAGTTGACCACGCCAATGCTGACGGTCTCTCCAGGTTTTTCCGCCTTAGCGATGAGAACTCCCTAGAGGTTGGGTAGCTCTCCCCTCTTTCGGCTGGGGGGACGCGTGTTGGACCTGTCAGCCCTAGGGTGGTCTCCCCATCTATTTTTGATTGTGCCTCATTTTTTCCACCCTCATTTTGATGTTGGACTTAGGTCTCCAGGCGCCTTTTCATTGCCAATCAGTGTTAAGGTGCAGGTGCTCCCTTCTCCCAAGATGGCTGCCACAGGCCCCTGCTACTGCAGAGTGGTCTTTATTAGTAGCACCCTAGCTGCCAGGAGCTGGCTGGGACCCCACAACCATGTTGCGACACCAGCCTGCCTTTTTTGTCCCATAGGTAGAATGGGGAAGCTCCTGGAATGTGCTGGAACCTTTTAGAAGGGAGGTGTGGTTTTTACTTTTGCCGCCTTGGCTAGAGGTCACCTGACCTAGGGCTACTTAAGTGAGGGAGGGAACCTTTTCTAGTCAGTTGGCCAGTGGGGTAAAGCAGAGCTGGAGAATCCACGCAGGAGTGTAGGCGGTAGGGCCTAGCCAGGGACTCTGAGAGTGACAGGATTTAGGTGCTGCCTCTTAAGTGAGTGAGGGATCCTGTAAAGCCCACTGATCTTGCCCAGCAGTAGGAGGACCCAGGGAACCTCTGCCCAGCCTGACTAGGAAGGGCCTAGTCGCCAACTCACTCCCTACCCCCCAGGAACAGAACCCCCAAGGGCGCCAGAGACACCTGCGCCATTAAGACTTTATAGAACTACTGATTACTGGAACTGAATGCTGTGACTTTGTGTCAAAACTGAACCCTGAAACTAGATGCCAAGCTGATTGTGGAATTGCTGGGGATCGACCAGGTATTAGCGCTGTGACCCCTGCGCCCCTGACCTGGCCTGGGATCCCCTGCAGCAAGCCCCGTTGAGCGCGGAACTCTCCGCTTAATTTAACCCCCCCCCCTGGCGCGGGGGCTAGAGCGCGCTCACCGTCGTGGCCCGGAAGCCTGAAGTGTGCCCCCTCATCGTGGCGAGGCCCGCGGAGAAGCCCGGGGCCCCGTTGCTGCCGTCGCAGCTGCTGGGAGAGGTGCGTGAGGCCGTGGCCTGCCCCTGTCGGGGAAGAATCGACTGCGGGGTCCGGAGCTGGGTTGGACGCCTCAAGACGTCGTGATCAAGGTAAGCCGGGAGGCTTGGGACGGACCCCGATGCGCCCCCTATCGACCGGGAGCAGCACCGCACCCTAAGACCCTGGTTCCCCTCCGTGGGAGTCCCCCGTTAGCCCAGAACTGTGACACCCCTCCGAGGCATTGCCCCTTTCTGCAAGACTGTCAAGGAGCGTTGTGCCCCACGAACTGCACCGGAGTACGAGAGGCTCGCTCCTTAAGAGTATGGTTGGGCTCCGTGAACTGCTCCGAAGTGCCGGATGCCAGTACATTACGAGCGGCGCCGTGGTTGTATGCTCCGCTCACCACGGCCCAAGTATTCCTTGTTACTGATTACGAGTAGCGTTACGTTCTAATGCCCCGTCCTGAAGTATTCACTGCTTACTGGTTACGAGTGGCGCTATGTTCTAATGCTCTGCTCGGAAGTATTCACTGCTTACTGGTTACGAGTGGCGCTAGGTTTTAATGCTCTGCTCGGAAGTATTCACTGCTTACTGGTTACGAGTGGCGCTATGTTCTAATGCTCTGCTCGGAGGTATTCACTGCTTACTGGTTACGAGTGGCGCTATGTTCTAATGCTCTGCTCTGAAGTATTCCCTGCTTAAAGATTACGAGTGGCGCTATGTTCTAAAGGCTCTGCTCTGAAGTGTTCACTGATTAAAGGTTACGAGGAGCGTTATGATCGTAGGCTCTCCACAGGAGTCCAATGCTCAGTTCTTACGAGTAGTGCTGTGTTCGTCAGATTTGTCCCGAGGCGTATAGCGCGGTAATCGCCCCTGAGGCGCTACAGGTACCCGAAGTAGCGGTAGGCCCGCGAGGTCTGCCCTGGGTCCCTGCTCGCCCCCAGGAGTGGCGCTACAATCCCCAAACCCTACCACGGGGAGTAAGATATACAAGGGTGGCCCATAGCCTCCAGGGAAAATACTGGTGAATAAAATACTGGTGAATAAAATACTGGTGAATATCATACCGGTGAATATCATACTGGTGAATATCATGCTAGTGAATATTGTGCTGGCGAATCAAATGCTAACATAAGTGAAGCTTGCTATTGTCATCTCATGAATTGCATTTATATCTCATGAATTGCATTTATATCTCATGAATTGCATTTATATCTCATGAACTGCATTTACCTCGGACTGCTTGGATAAACTTGAGTGATTTGCCTAAAATTCTACAGTGTGGCGTCCCTTATTGTGTGCGCTCCTTGCTTCAGTGGATGCGCGTGTTGTATGGTCGCTTTACACACAAGCCTTTGGGTGCCCAGCCGCTCGTGTCACGTTACCCCCTTAGGGCCTGGAGACCCCAGGTCTTACAGTGATGGAACAGCATCTCATGAGGCATGCACTGTGCTGAAGCAGACAGCTATTAGATAAAGACTCCATGATACTGACTCGCTTGTGCGGACGTGGGTAATACTTAGTTTGGCATTGCAGATTATTTGGATATTGACTGAGTATGCCATCTGTCAGGCACAGACGACCTGTACCTTAGCATCATTTGGGCTCGTGTCCCCACCATAGTGGGGAAACGAGCCATATCACTGGATAAACCATTACATGACATTATCAGTCTGGCTTTAGTTAGGAAAAGTGATGGTGCACTGCACATGCCTTGAAAGATACTTATTCCTTGCAGGAGGATTCGATCAAATGCAGGATGGGGGAGTCCACAGAGCAATGCTGTCGAGGGTTAGTAAGACCCTTTGGCACATTAGTGCGGTACTATGTTCAGCTTCAAAACTGGCGATGTCACACAGTTCTAATACTGGTATGCTTCATGCTATGCGAATGTTATAGTATATTATTCCCAAATCCATCTGAAACTGATCGTAATTAACATTTATTGGGTACCTATTTATTTAGGTGTTTGAAGAACTGCACACTTATCTCCGAGGGGCAGGCAACACCACACAGAAGACATTTGTAATTTAGAGCATCTTTAAGAGCAGTATTGGGGTGGTGGTGGGAGGCCTATTAAAGAAGATGTGATGAGAAGCAGAACTTAGAATGTGAAATCGGGAGAGGACATTGTACAGTTCTTTTTCACATAAGAAAAATCTGCATAGTTTACAGTTTGAAGCACATGGAGATAAAGGGATTTATTCAGAAACCCAAAGGGTCCTATTCACAAACGCATTTTGGGCTGAAAATAGATCTTTTTATGCCTGCTAGGGGTTCATGAAAGTGTTCCATGCAGGCTTAAATGAATAAACTACTGCAGATTTCTCTGGCACGAGTGTGGAGAAACCTACCGTTTTAATTCCCACTGGAAGTGTGGGAAGGGGGCGTTCTAAGGCAAGGCTTGTCTTGGAAGCTTGGGAATGCTCACAAACATATATGTTTTTAGGCATTCTCAAAATTCGCTCAGACCCTTTCCTACCCTGGATATAGTTGTAATCTTACTCCAGTTAATCTCTGGAGTAACCCTGCTTCAGGAATGGGATGGGTAACAGATCACTCTTACATTTTGTGGCGATGTAGGGGAAGGGCTTTCTCCATGGGGAAACATGTGTTCCTCAAAGAGAAAATAAAATTCTGTGTGTTGGCATAGATGGATCCATTCCCCTTCCCCCCACCCCCCACCTTGAATTATTCCTTTCTAGATTTTTGCACAGCGGTAACAGGACCCGACTTGATATGTTGCATGACATTCCCATAAGTATGCATCCATCCCTGGGTCTGGCACAACGTTCAAGGCATTTGTCAGAGAATGATTGTGAATAGCGTACAAAATGTAAAAGTATGCCCAGGGAGAGATGGGAACTTTCACCTGTATTTTTTCACGAATATTGCAGTAGCTGGGATTAGAACCCTATTATTCTTGTTCCTCATTTTCTTTTGCTCCTGTTTATTAGCCAGTCTCTGTGGCCCCTCCTCCTGCCCATCCCGTCTGCCAGGCAGCAGAAACAGAGTTTTTTTGGAAGACAAGAACATTACCTCATACTGTTCCCAAGAAGTTGTTTTTGAGATTTGAGTTTGTCCTTGTTCATATCTCAGCTTATTTCTTACCCTACCTTACTTAAAATGAAACAAATTCAATGGATGTGGTATTACGCTCTGCCATATGCCAAACGTAGTATTACTGAATGCCATCTTAAAGCATATGGCATTAGTGTAGGTGGTTTTACTATACAATAGTGGCAATGCATTGCAGCTGTTACAGTTGCACTGGTGTTTAGGTTTATCTTCATACTGTAAAGGAGAGTACCTGTCTCCTACAAGCTATGCCATTTTTTACCATCACATTTTTCTGCCTAAAGCATGGAGTTAAAATTTAAGAAATAAGTGGTCCAATGCGCCTACCTTAGACTTTCTTCCACCTAGAGGCGCTATGGTCTGTCATGACGGTTGAACTTTCAAAACATGGGTGATGTAAAACGCATCAACGAAATATCACGACTGAAATTGTATAGTAGTGACGTGGTTTAAATACCCGGTATGATTTTGCACTTCATGGTGTAATTGTTTAAATAGTATTCAGAACGAGGGCTTGACGGTGTTCTCCCCTCTAGTAAAATAATGTAAAATAAAGCCCAAACATTGCATTTTTCAGCATGATGTCTACCTAAACTTGAGAAAAAAAACATAGATTCTAAAGGAGCGCTCATGATACAGCCCAAAACCTTCACTGTGCAAAGCAAGTCTGACAGTCACGAGTGTGTGGCCTTTACCCTCTCCAAAGAATCATTGAAATCCTGTCACAGAGCTCCTCACTTTTCAACACAGTTTCACAGCCCTCAGTATGTCAGGAATTCCACACATTACATCCGGGGAGCACCTCATCAAGCCAGAGTTGGTACAAAAGTAGCTGGAGCCTGGATCGAAATGTCACAGGGAATTTAATGGAGTTAAGAAGTGTGGCTACCCCCTTACTCTTCGGATAGTTAAAGTGTCTCAGTAGGAGTTCCTCCGCCCCACATTATTTAACATCTATATGGCTCCCCTTGCTGATTTGGTGGAATGTAAAATAATCTCCCACACTGATGATTCCCAGATTTTCTTTTCTTTTTGCACAGGGTTACCAATCAAATAGGATGCTGTTGAACCTTGTCTCTCTGTAGTTTTTCGCTCGATGAGCTATAATCAATTGAACTGAAACACTGAAAAGATGGAGGTGCTCAGTGTGGGGCATCATTTTGATCTCAATCTGGCAGTGCATTGGCCAGAAGGGCTTTCCCCACCCAACATGCAAGTTGGTACAGTAAAAAATGTGAGGTTTGAATTTGATAAAGATATGTCTTTCCACAAGCAAATCAACTCCACAAGCAAATCAACTCAGTGGCTATGGTGTGCTTCGGCTTTTGGAGATGCTGAAAAGGTTTGTGCATTTCCTTTCAGTCATGATAAGGATTACACTGATTCCGGCGTTGGCCAGGTCCAGAATGCTTCCCTCAGTCTCCCTAGAAGTGAGCATGTCACTTTACATATGTGTAATTTGCATTGGCTTCCTGTAAACAAGTGGATTTTATTTAAGACCTCTCTGTTAATGCACAGAGATTAGCACAATTCGGGCTCTGTCTATTTCTCCTCCAGGATCTCTTTCTACAATCCTATGAAAACTTTGAGTTCCGTCAATAACAATTTCTTTACAATCCCAAGAATTTCTGTTGTTAAAGCAGGTGGATATTCCTTTTCTTTTTTGGAGCGGTGGGTTAGAGTCCTCTTTTGGAACTGTGCCAGATAAATGATGAAGGACTTTTTAAGAAAAAGCTCAAGATTTAGATTTTTTCCATTCTCTCTCATGTGCCCATTACTGCATGTACTCTTTTGAGTAGCTGTGCGCTCAACAACCTTCAAGACATAAACAATAACTGATAGAGTCAGGAGTGGGTATTGCAATGTGATAGAGAAAAGGAGAGGAGCAGGTATTGGGAAAGCGACAGGGATGGGGAGTGTGTCAGGGACAGCGAGGGTGGTGAAAAGGGTGACAGGGACGAGGAGGCTAACAGGAATAGAGAGGTGTAAGGGATTGGGATTTTGACAGTGATAACCATGTGACAGGGATGGGGCATTGAAAAGGACTTACACAATAATATTAATGGGTAGGGTGATAGGAAGTCACAAACTGAAGAGGTTGGTGAGGATGACAAGATTCAGAAAGGTGATAGGCAACAGGAGCATGACAGGGATACAGTGACATTGAAGGGAAGGGTGACATGGATGGAGAAGTAACAGGGATTGGGAGGATAAGGTGGTGTAGGAGTGTGACAGGGATGGGCAGTGTTAGTGTGTAACTGAGGAACTGCTTCCTGTGATACTGATAGTAATGCAACACCGTTATGGTTTAGACATGCTTACTGCCATGGAAGGAGGGGTATGCCATTGAATTGGGAGTGTGTGTTGCACATTCGTGCCTGCCAAGGATGAACAGAATGGTTTCATCACCAAGGCCAGTGAGGGCCCGACCAACATAGAAAAGAAAATGATTGCTGAATGAGGTGCCATGGCAGACACAGCCATTGATTGGTTAAACTTTAGCTGGATGCCTTCATGGCTGTCTGCCATTCTAAAATGTTGATACTGGTTTACGGTGAGCTGTTGATCCTCTGTTGCGCCGTACAGATGTTCTATCACTTTGCTATAACTACTGGTAGTAGGTATGAGCTATGCAGGAACAGTAAGCTTCAGAAAGCCTGTGTACCAGAAGAAGGGTTGAACAAGGAACGGAGATGATTTAGCACTCCTAGAAGTTATAGAGTTTACAATGCCTGGGCCACACTGCGGCCCATTCCCATCACCCAGTGCCCGGTTAGCTGCCTCCAGTCCACCACTAGTAAATACCAACTAAGGGAAGATACTAAATACGCCATCACCCACACACCAAACATTAATTGTTGACATACTTGAAGGAGAGTATATAGAGTTAAGGAAGCAGCAAGAGAGCCAAGGCTTCTGTGTGAATGACAGCCCTTAGATACCTCAACTGGTAGAAGGACCTGCAAAGTATGCTGTAAGAGCTTTGTTCAAGAACGAGCAAAAGGAGGGAATTGTAGTTGGGTCTAGTTTTACCATATAATGCCCCAGGCCCATTCTCTCCACCCCTGAAGCCTAAAAGTCTCAAAGACCCCTGCTCAGCCATAGACATATTATACTACATTGTTCACATTGCCCTAAGCATCTGCACGTTTATAACCTCAGATGAATCTCTCCTGTGAAGGCCAATAACCTTAGGTGATTGCCTTACTGATAAACAAGTCTCTCTGTGCTTACGTCTTACTGTAAATTGAGACCATGAAGAGTTAAACAGGATGCATTTGTCATCTAGAATAACAAGATGGTCTAAGAGTAGAGGTGGGGGCTAACCGCAACTTCGCACCTGATGTTTTGCTAGCTTTTGAAACTAAGACAGCTACATGGGTCAAAATAACTAGTAACCTTTGATCAACGTTTGAAACGTCTGCTTTTCTCATTACCACAACTGCTAATGTTTTGATTCTGCGGTCATCAGTTCCTCATTTCAACTGTATAAAAGGACTGTCCACTGATCAACTCGTTGATCACCTCATATAGTGTCTTTCACAGAGAGGTGCTCCCAGCTAGCTGATTAATTTATGGATATTTTACTATTAGATAATATTATGTTGTCTCTTTGCATTTTGCTATTCAATCTCCATCTTTCTCTCGCTCTTTGAATTACAGTGATTTAAATTTTGCCTGATTGCATGTTTCTACTCTTGATTAATGACGTGTCTTTGACATTTGTTACTTCCTTGTGTGAATAAAGTGCCACTTCTGACTCAATCCCTGCTTCTCAGAGTGTACCTTGTTGTATTCAGTTAAAATATCAAATGCCAGTGCTTGCTTGGTAAAAAACACCACACTCTAACAGCAGCGTGGCTGGAATGTGATTGTGATAGGGTTTGGGACAGTGAATTGGGATAGGGAAAGGGTCTCTTAAATTGACAGGAATTGGAAGTGTAACAGAGTCAGGGAAGGTTGCAGGAATGAGGATGGTGATAACAACTGGGAGAGTAGCAGGGACTTGGAGGAATCTGGAGGACCACTTGAGTATGAAGGATTGAAAAAATCTGGGAAGGTGATAGGGAAAGGAAGGATGACAGTGATAGGAATGTTGACAGAGATGGGGAGGGTGGCAGAGGTTAAAAGTAGGAAACTGATATTGATGGTGATAAGGATGTGGACGGTGACTGGGATTGGAAGGCTAATAGGGAGTGGGTACGGGACAGTGATTGTTATGATGACAGGGATGAGGAGGGTGACTGGGGCTGGGAGTGTGCCAAAGATGGGAACACTTGTGGGTATGTACCTGTGATAGGAATTGGGAGTGTCAGAGATTGGGATGGTGACAGGAGTTGCTAAAGTGACAGCGACTGAGAGTGCTACAGGGACGAGAAAGCTGCCAGTAATAGGAAAGATGAAAAGTGTTGAAAAAGTGAAAGTGATGAAGATAGTGTCAGAATTGTGGGGTGTGACAGAAATTGTGAACGGGCACAGTACTATCCCTCTCTGCTGCCCCATGCCAGAGTCCCAAATTTGTTAATGTCGTCATCTCGGAGAATAATCTCTGAGAAGAAAAGAACTGAGTGTTATCTTCGGTGACAAGAGGCAGGTACAGAGACATCGGGATCATTGCCAATCCCCACTCCATTTTTAAGCATCCACTCACGCCTCTTCCTCCACCTCGTTCCCTTTCCACATGCACCCTCTGCATCTGGGCCCAACAGAGCAGTTACCCACCAGGTTCTAGAGCACAGTAGATAACGCTCCCACACCAACACTTCTGCCCCATCTCATCCACTTCTTACTGGGTTCCAGTGTCACTGCCCCAACATAGTGTGCATAATTAAACTGCTCACGAGTATGAGCACTTATCTAGTTTTGTAAATACAATGTCTGCATTATTCTCATAAAGGTATGCCATTTTTTGTTTGAATTGTCACCTTTACACCAGCCCAGACGTCAGTAGTGAATCGGAGGAATCCAGAAACAAAATCTAAGCTGAATGGTGTGAAAGGGAGGCATGGCAACTTTGACTTCCCTATTAAGGGCCTGATTTAGATCTTGGCAGTACTCCCGCTGCCCCTCCGTGTCAGGGATTTTAAGTACTCCATTGAGTTGACGGAGTCCAGCCTGCCATATTTAGATGTGCGCTGGCTCTGCTGGCTCAGTTGTTGTCAGGCCGGCAATATTCCACCGAGCCTATATAGACGTCCCCGTCGTGCTGCCACTGTCCTAGTGGTGGTTTGCTGATGGAGTGAGTCCCTGGTGAGGTGGAGACTGGTAAGTACAACTTATTTTTGTGTCAATACACACATATGTTGTGTTTGCCTCAAAAACATATTTAGGTAACATGTTATGCCCCTTTTTATTACATATTGCTTTCCAATCAAACAACATACACAAACTATTGAATGCACACCCACAGCACCACAAGCACAGCACCCTTTGCTTCTGATATAACTAACTTCCTTAAATCTGGCCCTAAAGCTTCTTCTATTTATAAATCTCTTTTCTTTCCTGAATCCTCTGGAACCAAGTCCAAGACGGAGCTTTCGTGGGAGAAAGACCTTGGAGTGAACTAGACTTTATCATTCTTGAATAAGGTGTGTTCGCATATTTATAAAATTTCCAGATCCGCGAGCATCACACAATCCTTGGTTTTTCTATACCATAGATTATATTTTACCCCGTTACATTGGGCCAAATATTCATCAGACAGTCCTTCTAAATTTTGTTCTTGTGACTCTCGGATTGCTAACCATATGCATATGTTATTTTGGTGTCTGAATACTCTTCTTTTTTTGGCATAAGGTTTGGTCTCAGATAACAGCAATTTTTTCATTTACAGCACACCTTCAATACCCAGTATCTTTTTTTAGGTATATTAACTGCTTCCTTTGTCTCTTCATTTCCATAACATAAAAATAATAGACATTCTATTAGCAATTGCTTTTCAACAAATTACATTTCATTGGAAATCTTCCACTAAATTATCATACAAAGTTTGTTAGTACTGTGTTTACTCACATCATAAGTTGGACATCATTTATACAGCTCAATATTTACCCCCTCCCAATGTCCAATTGTTGTAGTTGCCTTTAACTACTTTTTGAATCAAATTCATCAATGTGTTTCTTCCATTGATTCTAGAACCTCTGAGAATTTTAAACCTCCATGAACGCTCTTCTCTCCGTTACTGTTAATTTAAATTTGCATTCTTATCTTGCTTTTTGTCAAAATGGTTTTATTGAAAAATGTTCAAGGATATCAGCTCAATGTAGTACATTATTATCAATTCAGTAAGCCATTGTCAACAATGTGCTAAATACAGTTTCAATGTGTGAACATAAACTCGGCATTAATCATAATAAGCATTCATAGCATTGAGGTATCATTACAGTTAGTCAAAATTACAAACGTATATTGTAAAACACCCTTCTTGAAAAGGAAAAATGTAATCACACAGAAAAATCCAATTGGATTAAAACGTTACAACATATCTTGCATGACAGAAGTTAATATTTGCAAATAAAAGTTTATTTTCTCCTTTTTAAAGACAAAACTAAACAAAAAACGGGAGAGGATAGGAGTCTATCTACAGTGAGGTACACACCCAGGAAGCTCCCCCTCAGATATGGACGGGGGAGCAGAATCCGACTATATCTGAAAAAGATGAAGTGCCTTTAGTCGGAGTAGGCAAGATAAAAGAGGGAGTCTCTCCGAGAGGAACTGTACCAAGGGGCCCCTACTAAATCAAAGCTCTTCCGTGTTTCTGCCAATATATCCATCATGCGTTCCAATGTCAGCACCTGCCAAAGCAAAGAATGTCATAGGGAAAGGGAAGGGGCCTTCATATTCTTCCACGCTGCAGCTACAGCCATTTTGGCCACTCCCAGACAGGGCCCCATGATAAAGCGATCTCCCAGCATCTGGCGCTTCAATATAGGTTCTCGTAACCCCAGCTGGACATACTCCGGGCACTCAGAAATTGATAACCCAATAGCTCTCGGATCTGTGACAAGATTTCTTTCCAAAAGGGTTGAACGGAGAGACTGTCCCCCAACATCCCACATCCTCTCCAACATCTGTCTGATGTGTTTGGAAATATTGTGTGTAACTTCGCAAGGTAAATATACCAGTCATATAGAATCTTGTAATGTGCCTCCCTTAAGCCCATAGAGTAATTATATTTGAAGATATCTCTATAAAGCGTACCCCACTGTTTTTCTTCTATGGTAATGCTCAGCATGGTTTCCCAAAAGGATAGGTGTCAGCAGGCAGACAGAAGGTTTGTTGAGAGTAAAAGAGAATAGAGAAAAATATACAACTCTTGAAAGAACCTCAACTTCGTACAAATTTTTCAATAGGGAGCAGGTCCCAATTAGCTACCAACTTCATGTGTGGCTGTAATGCCCAATGTTTTATCTGAATATAGTGGAATCTCTTGTAGGGTGGCAGATTAAAATTACAACAGCAATTTTCAAATGTTAAAATGCCCCCTGTTGAAATAAATCCGAAATTGTAATGCACCCCTCTTCATGTCATCAATCAGAAGATCCTATGGAGAGTGCTGGAGGGAATGTTGCATTATAATGGATGAGTGTATAAAGAGATGGTGATGTAGTGTTCCATCAATGTGTCACATGTCAACAGATTAATGCTGGAAAGAAAACTGTGGTTCCTTTGAGTCACATTGGAAGGTCGGGAGGCACTTTTAACTAAATACAGCTAGATTTCTTAGAAATGCCTAGATGCAATGGCTTGAGATAAATTTTGGTTGTAGTGCACATTTTTTCACGGTGAGTAGAAGCACATCTGACTAGAAGGTGTGATAGCCTCACAGTAGTTAAGTTATTGCTAAGGGAACTTATACCTCGACTCTGTTTGGGTTTCTACATTGGAGTCGCATAGAGGAACTCACTTCCTTTTTTTTTTTTTTTTTTTCCACAGTAATTCTAGTGACAATACAAATTATAAAACATCACTGCATATTATACATAAACATTATAATCAACCTCTGACATTTTGAATTTTGAAACAAATTAATGACTGAATATCATAAAGTACATCATAGCGCAAGATAATCTGACAGAACACCCCAAATTAATAATCCAATGCATTTTTTTCTCACCCCCTTCAATGCGTATAAGCTCCATTCTAATTCATAAATACTATAAAGTTTGGTTCTTTCAAATTTCGGGGCATCAGAGGATAACCAATCCGTTGCAATACATAAACGCGCCACAGTCATAGCTAGAAATATAAAGTATTTGTGCTCACTTAAGACAGGAGAATCAAGTAAATTTGGTTCCACTCCCATTAACATCAATGCTGGGGATATCCTAAACGGATGATGTAATACCGCTGACATAAATTCCTCAATAGCAGTTAAAAACAGCGACAATTTATTGCATTGGAAAAATATGTGTAAGATATCAGCATCGGAGTCCCCACATCTAAAACATTTCCCATCATATTTACTACCCCAGCTTGCCATCCGTTTGGGAGTATAATATAAACGAAAAACTGTTTTGTAGACTTGAGCTTTTAAATTTGCAGCTAAACATATCTCTTTAGCAATAACTAGAGTATCCTGAATATCCAGTTCCGGTATTCCGAGCTGATTTTGCCAGTAAGTATTATATTTTTTCATATCATCCATTCTAGACTCCATCAATATCAAATAAAGTGAGCCAATCCTTGCCTTACGTCGAATCCCCTCCACTAAATTATTAGAAAGGGGCATAATTTGTATTTTTAAACAGAAGTTTCTAACTTGGAGATACTTAAAAAAAGAATATTGAGGCAGTTGATATTTATCTGATAGTTCTGTAAATGTTACAAATGTTCCATTTCCATCATATAAATCTCCAATTCTGGATAGACCCTTTCTTGACCAACTCTTAGCGACGTTGTCCCAAAGAACGGAAGGGAGAATTTTATCCGCACTAAAGGGAGTATAAAAAGTAATTCTACCCAAATTTATTAATTTCCTGACACTTCTCCACACTTGAAAAGCTGAAATCAACACCTTAAAGCGAGTATGCTTGTAATAATTACCCTCCAGTTCTTTTAATAAGCATCCTCTTGCTTGTTCTCCTAATTGCAAGAAAAATATCGAGGGTGCTTCCGCTTCATCCTCAATAGATTCGCCAGTCAACATATATCTCATTCTTTGTAGAAAACACACATAGTAGTAAAGTTAGAAATCCGGTAGCCCGCGCCCACCCCTTTCTTCAGGCAACGTCAACCATTTCATGGCTCGACGTACTTTTCCCGGAGCCCCAAAAAAATCCCCACAAACAATCTGAAGTTGCGATATATATTTAAGTGAGAACTGCAGTGGAATACTCCGAAATAAGTATAATATTTTAGCAAGAACCTTCATCTTAATAATGTTTCCTTTACCAATTATTGATATTTGCAAACGTCTCCATCTAACCAATGATTGTTTAATTTGTGATATTGTCTCTTGCCAATTAATATCTACTATCTCTTGCAGATGGGGTGTGATTTTTATGCCTAAATATGTAACTACGTTGGTAACCCGTGGGTCTTTAAACTGAATATTTTGTGTACACAATATTTGAGTTTTTCCGGACCTACCACCAAAGTCTCTAGCTAAATGTTCAATCTCAGCGATTGCCTCTCCTGGGTCAGTTGTTACGATTGCGATATCATCCGCATATGCAAAAACAGAATAAGCAATATCTTTTACTATAAATGGTTTTATATGGGACGATTTCTGAAGACTAATAATAAAAGGATTAATAAATAAAGCAAAAAGCAAGGGAGAACACGGGCATCCTTGCCGTGTCCCTCTTGTTATAATAATCTGTTCAGATTTTAAACCCATAGCGGTTATTCTAGCATTGGGTGTTTTGTATAAAGCTTGAATTGAAGTTAAGATAACCTTCCCAAACCCCATCCTTGTCATTATTTCCCACAAATATGGCCACTCCACCCGGTCAAAAGCTTTCTCAGCATCAAGTAATACTAACGCTAAGTCCCTGTTTTCCCCTCTGCAATATCAAATAAAGTAATGACCCTATTTATATGAGTAGCCGTGCCTCTTTTCGGAATAAATCTATGTTGGTTTATCGATACAAGTGGGGTTCTAACCTTAGATAAGCGATTTGCTATCATCTTTGAGTAAATCTTACTATCACAATTAAGCAGTGATATTGGCCGATACGACCCAGGTAGCTCCGGTGGTTTCCCTTTTTTACTAAATACCACAATTGAAGCATCGTTCCATGTCTTAGGGGCTGTCCCTTCTTGCGCCATTCTAAAGATCTCTAACATAACCTTTTTTAGTGATTCAAAAAAACATTTATATACTTCACCTGGAATAAAATCAGGGCCTGCCGCTTTTCCAGAAGGTATACTTTTAACTGCTTCCTCTAATTCTTCCACAGAAAAGGGGGTATCCAGAAATTGAAAATCGATATTATTTAACTTGTTAAGCATCCCCTCTTCCCAGTCTTGATCATCAACAGAGTTGGGTTGATGAGTATATAAATCCGTATAGAACTGTTGAAATATGTTTAATATTGCTCCCGGTTCCTCATGAATCACCCCACTTTGATCCTGTAATTTAAGAATTGAACGAGAAGTGGACTTCATTTTTAAGCGTAAAGCCAAAGACCGACCTATAACTTCTCCGTATTCGTAAATATGACGTTTATGGACTAAATATTTCTGCGCAATCTCTTGGGTCCAGATTCCAGTTATACTCAGACGACATCGTGCTATTTTGGCTTCAGCCTCATGTATGATATCTAAATTATTCTCCTTCCCAATTTCATTAATCAGCTCTGCCTCCGCGGCCCTTAAACTATTATATAATTCTCGCATTTGAGATCGTAATTGGTTTTGATTATATAAACCATAGCTTATCGTCTCTCCTCTGAAGCAGGCCTTAAAAGTATCCCATACATTTAGAATGTTAGCCGACCCAATATTAATATTGAAAAAATCTAATATCCACTTACTCATATAAGTTCTGTATTGTTCATCCAAGCACAATTTCCTATCATATGAAAAATTTCTTACTCTGTATATCTCTTTTGAAATTGAAAATTCAATTAGCATAGGTGAATGGTCAGATGAAACTCTGGGAAATATCTGAATCTTAGTCCCGCTGTGAATAGATGTAGACATAAAAAAATAGTCCAAACGGACAAATTTCTTATGCGGAGCCAAATAATAAGTATACCCTGGAGACGTCGGGTAGTTTTTGCTCCATATATCTACCAGGCCATGATCGGTAACCAAATCATGTAAGGCTTTAAATACTCGTGGTTTACGACCCCCATATTTTCCTAAACCAGCTGCAAGTTCCGTATTGTTTGAACTAATATTGAAATCGCCACATATGATTAGAGGAGATCTCCATTTAGCAAGTTCTGTATTCAACTTTTCTAAAACCTCCGCTTCATCAATATTGGATCCATAAATTGAGCATAAAGTAATTCTGAAATCGCCCATCTACCCCATTTGTCTGCTAGACTATGAACTGCCTCACAATACCCGGGTTTTGACAAAATCATTACCCCTCTAGTGTTATTAGTTTGTTGGGTGGCAGAGATTAAAATATAACCTAAGTCGGCTATAAGTTTCCTATTGTCCCATGCCAAATGAGTTTCTTGTAAGCAGAGGATATCGGGTTGAATAAAACGAATTTCAGCTGCAATTCTCCTTCTTTTATTAAAGTGATTGAGCCCAGATACGTTAAATGAGCATATTTTAGTGTTTCGCGACATTCAGTGTTAACTTCAAAATTCTCAAATCATAATAACTCATAGTGAGTATTGAATTCCTTATTCTACATAAACAAGTGTTCCAACCGCTATAT